>NC_069657.1:443785562-444385562 GCF_027244095.1 Hemicordylus capensis
TGTCGGCTGCCACCGGTTACCATTACTGGCTCACTGTGGGTGTATTTGAGCCTGTGGATGAATGAGAATCCTGAAGGCATTTTGAAGTGCTGCAGCTGCCTGGGTTAATTTCATCTCAGCTGAGCACTTGATACTACTCGCAGCGCCATCTTTTAATCGGGTGCTCAGAATGAAAGCTGGGTTGAAATATTGGCTCACAGCTTGGTCTGTCCTTCAAATTGCAGATTTCTGACAAGTTGGCTGCTGGGTTTTCTATATTTAATGTTGTCACGAATGTTTCAGAAGTGGATGCAAGTGTGTGTGTGTGTGAGAGAGAGATTGAGTGATTGATTGATTGATTGATTCTAGGAAAGAGAGACAGAGAGGCGGGTCTCACCATCAGTGAGACCTGCCTCGAGAGGGTTAACGGGGAGAGCAGGCTTAGCGAGCAGGGAGGCAGCCCTGGGCGGCCGGATCAGCTGCCCACATGACTGCTGGCTCTGTTACAGAGCCGGCAGGGGCTGAGGGGATTGGGGGCCACGTGGCCGCCGGAAGCTCCAGCATGCCTTGCGCAAGCAAGCTGGGCATGCTGGAGAGACCCCCCGAGCCGGGAGGTTCCTTTTAAGCCTCCTGGCCGGGGGTCTACTTGTGAGTTGCTGCGGTGCAGCAACACATGATCAAAAAGCCCGGGTTAGCGGAGTGCTCTCCCCGTTAACCTCGGCTAAGGGGAGGGGCATTCCAGCAAGTCACCTGCTTTGGTGAGACCAGGCTCAGCTGTGAGCCTGGTGGTTCTCACGGACATACAAAATCGGGCTAGGCTGCCCTAGCCCCATTTTGTATGACCATGGGAATAGCCTCTGAGAGGTCATTCACACAATCAAAAACTGTGTTCCAGGTAGGAAAACCTGGCTTTCTCCTACGTTGCTTCCACACAGTCACTTCTACCCAGGTTTTCCTCTTACCTTGCTTTCACACAACTGAAAATTGGGAGCACACACAGAGCTCCCAATCCTGGGTAGAATATAGTTTTTAATTCTGCAAATGACCTCAGAGTCTGTTTTGTCTCTTCAAGGAGATGCTTTATATGTTATGCAGCAATAAATCAAGGTCGGCTCAGTCAAAGTTTGACAATTCCCAGGCTCCAGCTTGCCATGGCATCTAGCAATTTAACTGTGGCACATGAGCCAACTGATGGACAGATGTGACCAGGAGTCAGCTGATGGGTTGCATCTTTACATTACTTGATGATGCCACTCTTAAATCTTCTAAGTCACTCCAGCAAATTGGGGGAGGTTGCTCCCTCCTCCTCCTGGTCATGTCCATCTGGCTCAGGCAAATGTTGGACCGACATGATCAGGAGGAGGAGGGGGGAGCCCCACTACAGGCTCACTCCTCCTCTTGGCTATGTTGGCCCATCATCTGCCTAAGCCAGATGGATGTGACTAGGAGAAGAGTGGACTTGCAAGGTGGGAGCAAGTAGGCTGGTAAGTCTACACCCCCATGGGACATAAGAAGAGCCTTACAGGATCTGGCCCAAGACCCATCAAGTTCAGGATCTTGTTTCCCACAGTGGCCTACCAGATACCTCTGGGAAGCCTGCAAGCAGCAGATGAAGGCATGCCCCCTCTTCTGCTGTTGCTCCCCTGCAGCTGGTAGTTAGAGGCATCCTACCTGTGAACATGAAGGTGGCCTATAGCCATCAAGACGAGTAGGCATTGATGGATCGGTCCTCCATGAATTTGTCTAAGCTCCATTTCGAGCCATCTAAGTTGGTGGCCATCACCATATCCCCTGGCAGAGAATTCCATGCGTAAATTATGCACTGTGTGAAAAAAGTACTACCTTTGTACAGTCCTGGCAATCCGTTTCGTGGGAGGGCATTGCTGGTGGGGTGGGTGGCAAATCTGCCCCCTTCATGGAGCAGAGGATGGGCTGGTTCCTGAATTTTGGGGCTGGCTCCAAATACAATTTGTTGAGGCCTTTGCTAGATATACACTTAATAGCAGGGGTAGGCAATTTTGGCCCTCCAGCTGTCATTGAACTACAACTCCCATCACTCCCAGGCACAGTTTATTTTTGGGGCTGGAGGTGATGGGAGTTGTAGTTCAATAGCAGCTGGTTGGCCAGGATTGCCCACCCCTGCTTTATAGGGAACTGGCATTCTGAGAAGTGCACTTCTATGACACATGTTTTTTCAAATATTTATTTGTTATATTCACACTCGCTTTTTTAAAAGGCGTAGATTAGACTTTAAAATGTTATGTATAAAGAGGCTGTTAGCCTGGCATAATGAACAGAGCTTGGCTCTGTGGGTTTCTGGGGAGTTCATGATAGATGCTAAGAGTGTCCTTGTTCCCTCTCTGTTCAGGATATTCCATAATTTTTATGCATTGCTCAAACCTCTTGGAAGCCTAGGCAATATGAGATGGGCTGAGATAAATTAAGCTCCTAATTCCTTACTTTATGATCCATTTTTATTGGCTAAACCAGCCTTTGTAATGTACCAAAAGCTGGAAAATATGTATAATATACTCTTGTGCATATGACTTTCAATCATTTCGGAAGCTCCTAAAGCTTTTGGAATGACAATCAACCATGTCTCTGCTGCAATTCCACTGTGTTTAAGGCTCTCTAAATACATGCACATCTGGCAATGGGAAAGAAGCGGAAATCCCCAGTATATATTGGTCATCAGACTAATCGCATTAATAGATCCACTGGAAATCAGCAAGGGCTTCCGTGCCATGCTGGTGCTCTGACACAGTTGTGTGTTCTGTGACCTGGAATTCGCTGCTGAGCACAGAAAGCTGCCATCTACAGCTTGCTGGCCAGTTCCCCATAGGACCCTGCCAGAAGCAAGCTGCCACAGTAGCCTGGTTTCAAAGCATAACCCATTCTCCTGCATGCCTGCAGTTTTATTGTGTTGTACCTCTTGAGGTTTTGTCGTTCAGGAGCAGGTGAATGTGGCAGTTTAAGGGTTTGCTGCAGGCAATGGCTCTCCGCCCCTCCTGCATTCCTACTCACTTCTTTTCATGGACTGTGAACAGATCGGCAAAGGTTTCCCTGCCACTCTTTCCTTGGCACTTGGATGTGCTGATCTTCTACACAAGCTACATCTCCCTTGCCTTCCTCTGTCCCCCAGATTCTTACTACTGCTGCTAGGAATATTTATATGCAGCTTTTCAACCAAAGTTCTCAAAACAAAGTTCTCAAAATGTTCTCAGAGCGTTTGGGAGACCTGAGAGGGTGGAGAGAGGCAGAGGGTAGATTTTGTCAGCTCTCTGACTTCTCCTGATGAACAACAGCTGTCTCACCCTGCCTGTGCATTCCTATCTCACCGAGGAGGTTTGTTTTTGCAGCCCCAGACCTTCTGAAGGACCTGCTTGGGATTGCTTCCCAATTCCACCTGTGCCATCTCTCTGAGTGCTTGACTTGTTCCACCTGCCCCCAAGGACCGGAGAACTCTCGTGAGAGGAGAGATTTCTGCAGTCCTTGGCAGCATATATTGGAGGGAGGCACACCAGAGGTGTAGCTGGTGGACCACCTGTAGGTGGCCGGCCTTTGGTGCCGGGCCTTAGGTGTGGGACTGAGGTCTGAGGCGGTGGGAGTTATAAGGTAGGGTTGGAGCTTTGGGTTGTTTGTTGTTAGTTCTCCCTTTTATTGGGTTGTGCCACGCCTTCTGCTGTCATGTGTTTGGGTTCTCTTGGGCAGAATGATGCCGGGTGTGTGTCCAGTGGCTCTGGGGCAGCTATTACTGTTGTGGGGAATAGAAGAATTGGAGTTGGCAGAGCAGCTGGCCGTTACAGGGGAAGGGAAACTTGTAATTTAGTAACTGTTTCCACTTCTGGCTGCCCTGTCAGCTCTCTGGACTCAGGGAGCAGTTCCAACTTCCCACAGAACCTAGACTTGCTCCTTTGCAATGCCAGATCAGTTCAGAATAAGACCGAAATCATCCATGACTTGATCATGGATGAGGGAGCCGATCTGGCTTGTATAACTGAGACCTGGATCGGGGAGGCTAGTGGCCCAGTTTGGGCCCAACTTCTTCTACCAGGCTACTCTGTTGTGGAGCAGGCTAGGGGATGTGGGTGGGGGGGTGGAGTGGCTGTGGTCCATTCCCTTACCAGGGCCCCTGTGCGACAGTTGACTTATATTGAGTGTGTCTTTCTGAGGCTGGCAACTAGGGATAGATTGGAGATTCTGTTAGTGTACCGTCCACCCCGCTGCCCAACTGACTCCCTAACTGAGCTGACGGAGCTGGTCTCGGAGTTGGTGTTGGAGTCGCCCAGACTTTTGGTTCTGGGTGACTTCAATATCCATTGTGAGGCTGACTTGTCTGGTGTGGCTCAGGAGTTCATAGCGGCCATGACAACTGTGGGCCTATCCCAACTAGTTTCAGGACCAACTCATGTTGCCGGCCACACACTTGATTTGGTCTTTTGTTCGTATGAGGGGGGTGTTCCATGGGTGCGGGATCCTGTGGTTTCCCCATTGTCATGGACGGACCACCACCTGGTTAAGGTTGGTTTCACAGCCACAGCCTAGCCCTGCAAGGGTGGAGGACCTATTAAGATGGTCCACCCAAGACGGCTGCTGGACCCAGTAGGTTTCCAAGAAGCCTTGGAGGGTTTTGATATTGGTCCTGCCAGCGACTCTGTCGATGCCCTGGTGGGAACCTGGAACAGGGAACTCACCAGGGCAGTAGACGCGATTGCTCCTAAGCGTCCCTTCCAATCTGCTTTATAAGTGGTCCCTTGGTATACAGAGGAGTTGTGGGGTCTGAAGCAGCAAGGTAGGCAACTGGAAAGCAGGTGAAGGAGAACTCGGCTTGAATGTGACAGGACACAGCATAGATCCCATTTGAAGGTTTATGCGGAGGCGGTGCGTGCAGCAAAAAAACCCCAATTCTGGTCTGTGCACATTGCCTCTGCGGGTTCATGTCCAGCAGAGCTGTCCCGAGTTGTGAGGAGTTTGATTTAGGCTCCTTCCAACTCAAACCAATCCCTGGGGACTTTGTTTTGCTGTGATGCTTTTAATGGGTTCTTTGCGGACAAAATCTCCTGTATTCGGGCCGACTTGGACTCCACTGTTTCTGCAGAGTCTATTAAGGTGGTTTCCAGCAATCCCTCTTGCAGTATTAGATTGGGTCAGTTTCAATCTGTGATGCCTGATGACGTGGACAAGCTGCTTGGGGCGGTGCGGCCTACCACTTGTTCTCTGGATCCTTGCCCGACTTGGCTGCTTTTATCTAGCAGGGAGATTGTTGGGGATGGCTTAGTTAATATCATTAACTCATCGCTGAGGGAGGGTAGGATGCTTCCTTGTTTGAAGGAGGCAATGATTAGACCACTTCTTAAGAAGCCTTCCCTAGATCCCTCAGTGATGGACAGTTATAGCCGGTCTCCAATCTCCCATGGTTGGGTAAGGTGATTGAGAGAGTGATGGCTAACCAGCTCCAGGCAGTTTTGGAGGAAACCGATTATCTAGACCCATTTCAAACTGGCTTTAGAGCGGGCTATGGGGTTGAGTCTGCCTTGGTCGGCCTGATGGATTACCTTTACCGGGGAATCGACAGAGGGAGTATGACTCTGTTGGTTCTTTTGGATCTCTCGGCAGCGTTCGATACCATCGACTATGGTATCCTTCTGGATCACCTGGGAGAATTGGGGATAGGAGTCACTGCTTTTCAGTGGTTCCGCTCCTATCTCTCAGGCAGATTCTAGATGGTGGAGCTTGTTGACAGTTCCTCTTCAAAACGGGAGCTATTATAGGGAGTCCTTCAGGGCTCCATTCTGACACCAATGCTTTTTAAAATTTACATGAAACCGCTGGGTGAGGTCATCAGGAGTTTTGGTGCTGGGTGTTATCAGTATGCTGATGACACCCAAATCTATTTCTCCTCCTCCTCCTCCTCCTCCTCCTCCTCCTCCTCCTCCTCCTCATCATCATCAGGAAATGGCATTCAATCCCTAAATGCCTGCCTACAGGCAGTAATGGGCTGGATGAGGGATAACAAATTGAAGCTGAATCCAAGCAAGACAGAGGTGCTCATTGTGGGGGATCGGAATTTAGGGGATGAGTTAGATCTTCCTGTGCTGGATGGGTTACACTCCCCCAGAAGGAACAGGTACACAGCTTGGGAGTGCTCTTGGATCCAGGCCTCACCATGGTATCTCAGGTGGATGCTATGGCCAGGAGCGCTTTCTATCAGCTTCAGCTGATTTGCCAGCTGCACCAATTCCTTGAAGAGAACGATCTCAAAACAGTGATGCATCAGCTGGTAACCTCTAGGCTCGACTACTGCAATGCGCTCTGCGTGGGACTGCCTTTGTATGTAGTGTGGAAACTTCAGTTAGTTCAAAATGCAGCAGCCAGATAGGTCTCTGGGGTAACCCGGAGAGACCATATTATGCCTGTCTTAAAACAGCTGCACCGGCTGCCGATATGTTTCCAGGCGAAATACAAAGTTCTGGTTATTACCTTTAAAGCTCTGAACAGCTTGGCTCTGGGCTACCTTAAAGAGCGCCTTTTTCAGTATGATCCCCATCACTCGTTCAGGTCATCTGGAGAGGTCCATTCCAGTTGCCACCGGTACATCTGGTGGTGACTCGGAACTGGGCCTTTTCTGTGGCTGCTTCTGGTCTATGGAATTCACTCCCGGCAGATATTCGCAGTTTAGGCTCGCTGTCAGCCTTTAAGAGAGCCCTAAAAACCTATTAGTTCAGCCTGGCCTTCCAAGGTTTGTAAAGTGTTGTTTTTTTAAAGTATTTTAATTGGTTTTAAATAGTTTTAATAGTTTTTGAATTGTTTATATATTGTTTTTAGCATTGTGTTTGTGTTGTGGGTTTCAAAGGGTTGTTGTACACCGCCCAGAGCCTCTGGATAGGGCGGTTTATAAATGTAGTTAATATAATAATAATAATTAATAAGAAAACTGCAAGAGAAGAAAAACCAATCTAAGTGTTGCATGGATTGACTACAAGAAAGCCTTCGATTCATTGCCTCACACATGGATACTAAAATGTTTAGAAACAACTGGTGTCAGCAAAAACATTCAGATATTTATTAAAAAAGCAATGAGCATGTGGAGTACACAGTTAACAATCAATGGCGAGACACTTGGACAGGTTAGCATTAGAAGAGGCATTTTCCAAGGGAACTCACTATCCCCTCTGTTGTTTGTAATAGCCATGACCCCACTTTCACAAATACTAAACAAAACAGGCCTCGGATACCAAACATCTAAAACATCAAGTAGAATCAACCATCTGCTGTACATGGACGATCTGAAGTTGTATGGAAAGTCCCAGTCAGAAATTGAATCACTGCTAAACACTGTCTGTATATTCAGTAGCAATATAGCAATGGAGTTTGGACTAGACAAGTGTGCTGCATTAATAATGAACAGAGGAAAAATAACAAAAACAGTAGAACTGCCCAATGGAAGCAAGATCAAGAACCTGGAAGAGAAAGAACATTACAAATACTTGGGCATTCTCCAGGCTGATAACGTCGCACACACTGAAGTTAAAAGAAAAATTGGAAGTGAATATATCAGGAGAGTTAGAAAAATCCTCAAATCCAAACTCAATGGCAGGAACACCATACAAGCCATAAACACCTGGGCTATACCTGTTATCAGATACACTGCAGGAATAATAGACTGGACCCAGGCAGAGCTAGAGACGCTGGATTGTAAGACCAAGAAAATCATGACCATCAATCATGCTCTGCACCCCCGCAGTAATATAGATAGGCTCTACCTCCCTCGCAGCTCAGGTGGAAGAGGAATGCTGCAAGTCCATCAAACAGTAGAGGAGGAGAAAAGAGGCCTTGAAGAATATATCAAGGACAGTGAAGAAGATGCACATAAAATGGTCAATAATGCAAAACTATTCAACACCAATGAAAGAAAGCAGGCCTACAAGAAAGAACAAGTCAAGAACCGAGCAGAAAAATGGAGAAATAAGCCCCTGCATGGTCAATATTTGCACAATATAAGTGGAAAATCAGACATCACCATGACCTTGCAATGGCTTAAGAATGGTTACTTGAAGAAAGAAACAGAAGGTTTAATACTGGCTGCGCAAGAACAGGCACTAAGAACAAATACAATAAGGCAAAAGTCGAAAAATCCACAACAAACAGCAAGTGCCGCCTTTCTAAAGAAGCAGATGAAAGAATGGATCACCTAATCAGCTGTTGTAAAAAGATCGCACAGACTGACTACAAACAAAGGCATGACAAGGTAGCAGGGATGATACACTGGAACATCTGCAAAAAATACAAACTACCTGTAGCCAAAAATTGGTGGGACCATACAACTGAAAAAGTTGAAGAAAATGAAGATGTAAAAATATTATGGGACTTCCGACTACAAACAGACAAACATCTGCCACACAATACACCAGATATCACTGTAGTCGAGAAGAAAGAAAGAAAAGTCAAAATAATCGACATAGCAATACCAGGGGATAGCGGAATAGAAGAAAAAGAAATAGAAAAAATCACCAAATACAAAGATCTACAAATTGAAATGGAAAGGCTGTGGCAGAAAAAGACCAAAATAATCCCAGTGGTAATTGACGCCCTGGGTGCAGTTCCAAAAGACCTTGAAGAGCACCTCAGCACCATAAGGGCCACAGAAATCACCATCAGCCATTTACAAAAAGCAGCTTTACTGGGAACAGCCTATATACTGCGATGATATCTATAACAATTGACAATAAAATTCTGGCATCCCAGGTTGTTGGGAAGGACTCGATGTCTGGATAAAAGAAACCAGTCAATAACACCTGTCTGACTGTGTAAACAAGAAATAATAATAATAAAATAAAAGAGTTTACATAGAAATACAATAAATAGGGTGGTTCCTTGCCCTCAAAGGGCTCACAATTTGAAAAGACACATAAGGTAGACACCACTGGAAGGATGCTATGCTGAGGCTGGGTAAGGACTGCACAATAAAAGGCAGGGCTGCACACCTTTGGCCCTCCAGCTCTTTTTGGACTACAACTCCCATCATCCCCAGCCACAGTGGCCAATAGTTGGGGATGATGGGAGCTGTAGTCCGACATCTGCAGGAGGGCCAAGGTTGTGCAGCCTTGACATAAGGAAATCACCACTTTAAAAGGTGCCTCTTTGCTCTCAAGGCTCTGAACTGAGTGTATCCCCTCTCCTTTCAGTCATAGTTGCATGCTGTGGTCTGCCCAAAGCAGCTCATGGATGGATTTAGCCTCAAATAAAAGCCTGAGGAACCAGGTTGCTGCAGAGGAAAAGGCTTAGGGCCAATATTGAACATGCTGGGAGAGATCCAATTCATAGCTCTCCCACTTTAAAATATCTAAAACTGTTGTGGGGCTGAAGTTCTGGCAGATAGGAACATAGAAAGCTGCCTTATACAGAGTCAGATCATTGGTCCGTATAGCTCAGTATTGTCTACACACACTGGCAGCGGCTTCTCCAAGGTTGCAGGCAGGAATCTCTCTCAGCTTTATCTTGGGGCCTTCTGCTCTGAGCTTCATTCAGTCCCATCCCCAGTGCTTGTATATGTGTATTAACCCTGTTCCTCTGCATCATGAGCTGGTCTATGACCCTAATAATAAACTATCTATAATCCTGTTCCTCATTTTGTTTCTCACTTTATATCCCCTGCAAAAACAGTGATTTGCTCTGCGGGGGGAAATGCACATTTACCAGTGCCTCATCTACTTTGGACCATAGAATCAAAATACCTTTATTTGGATCATCTAGTTGTGTTTTTTAAAAAAGGTTCTATTTAGTTATCCAGGGAGACAACATAAACAAGACAAGACAAAACAAAACACAAGCTAGTTGATTATATACACATCTCCAATAGAATAAACAGAGGAATACATCGCAGAAAAAGAAATCGAATATACAGGACCATAAATTGGCTTTAAAAGTCGGGGAGGGGATAAATATAGCAATTTATATAATAGGTACAATAGTTTGCTGAACATGTCCATGAGACATAGCTCTTCAGCAATTAAGAAAAGGAGTCAAGTTTGGAGAACACATCAACAGATTGTACCTTCTTTCCTAGAGAGATTTATAGACTTCATTCATTAATGACGTTTCCATAAATTCATTGGTGGTCAATATTTCTGCTTTCCACTTGCCACTAATATCCTGGCTGCAATCAACACATTTTAAGGGTTTAAGGGGATATCATTATTTGTAAGTGTTTCAATGCAGGGCAGAATTTCCCCCTATATTCTTTGATATGTAGATACTCCTATCAAACATGAGATAATTCACTCATTGCACATCAGCTAGTGTTGGAAAGCCGAAGTACTGTATAAGCTTGGAAGTACACAAGACTGTTCTACGGAGTCATAGAATTTTAGAGTTGGAAGAGGATTTGCACAATGCAGGAAAGGGCTTCAGCAATTTCTCAAGTGGAGTGTTCAGTAGTAGTAATAAATAAATAAATAGATGTTTCTGTGGCAAGGTGGAATGTATTGTATTCAGCAAACTGAAATTTGAAGGGTGGGGTTTTTTTTGTTTTTTGTTTTGCCAGTCCCAGAATGAAGATGAGGGAAAGGAATTTGGGGGAAGCCACATGCAATTGTATCCTGTCCATCTTTATTTGCAAATAAGTCTCACAATAAGGACACATGGGATTGAAACCTTAGTTAGATCACAGATATGCCATTGAGGTTTCAATTATTTAAAGTTTCTGTGAGACAAGTAAGTGGAAAATACATGTTGCTGTTGGAAATCTATGGAAATAGAAAAATATATGTTGCTGTTGGGGCAAAGTCATTTCCCATAGATTACACCTACAGGAAAGTTCAATAAATTAAATATATGTAATATAATATTTATGTGCTTGCAAAAAGGAGGAAAAGAACATTTTGAAATTTGTTGGATTTCAACTTCAAACAGTATTCATTTTATTGAATAATTACCATATAATAATTAACCCCTGCTAACTTGGCAAAGAGGTAACTTTTAATGTGGCGATTCTCTTTATTTAGCGAGGGGAGAGTAACTGGCCCTATCCACCCCCAGCACAGTACCTCCAGTGACTGTTGCTGATGTGTATCTCATGTTTCTTTTTAGATTGTGTGCCCTTTGGGGACAGGGTTCCATCTTATTTATTTATTTTTTCTCTGTGTAAACTGCCCTGAGCCATTTTTGGAAGGGCGATATAGAAACTATTATTATTATTATTATCATTATTATTATTATTTTATTAAAATATAATATATGGTATATTTGAATCATAATAAATCTGAATCTGAGAAAGATCTACTTTTGGGCATGATGTCATTTTGGAAATATTCATCTGATTATTGAATGTTAAAAATCTGCTGAGAACAATAGCAGTTAAAATATAATTATTTTCAGAATTTCTTCTATAAAATACCAATAAATAAATAAAATAAACTTTTATCCTAGCATATTCTGATGTAAAAAATAGTGATTGGTTGATTAAGTGCCCTCAAATCAGTGTTGACTCTTAGCGACCACATAGATAGATTCTCTCTAGGATGATCTGTCTTCAACCTGGCCTTTAAGGTCTCTCAGTGATCCACTTGTGGAACTCTCTGCCACAGGATGTGGTGACGGCCAACAACCTGGATGGCTTTAAGAGGGGTTTGGATGACTTCATGGAGGAGAGGTCTATCAATGGCTACTAGTCAGAGGGCTGTGGGCCACCTCCAGCCTCAAGGGCAGGGTGCCTCTGAGTACCAGTTGCAGGGGAGTAATGGCAGGAGAGAGGGCACGCCCTCAACTCCTGCCTGTGGCTTCCAGCGGCATCTGGTGGGCCACTGTGCGAAACAGGATGCTGGACTAGATGGGCCTTGAGCCTGATCCAGCAGGGCTGTTCTTATGTTCTTATGTTCAGTAGGGATGTGCATGGATGGAACCAACTGGTTTGGTTTGAAGCTGGACTGGCCTCGAACCCAACCAGGCCAGTTTGGTCCGGCACCCCCTTGATCTCCCCCGGTTTGTCTTGTGACCTGGGCCCGTAGAGACCATGTGCACAGGCGCGCAGCCTCTATAATGGCCGCCAGGTGAAGGCCGGAAACCGGCCGAAGAGTGGCCGAACTGACCTAGAGGATCATTTTGAAGGCTGGCGGGGGGGGACCTCCGGGGAAACGCCCCCCGCCTCCAGGAACTTCCCCGAGGGGAGTAAAAGGTAGAAAAAGTATTTTTTTAACAGAATGAAGCTCGTGAACCCCCCGAACATTCCTGTTCGGGGTCAGACTGAACATGGGGTGGTTTGGTTTGACCCTGAACAGTCGAACCTGTTTGCACACCCCTATCTCTTAGTGGTGCATTCATTCATCCATCTTGCTGCTCGTTGTCCTCTGCATTCTGGACTTCTCAAGGGAGCTGGGTTTTTGCATAATGTATCCGAAGTATGTTAGTTTGAGCCTGGTCATTTGTGCCTCAAGTGAAAATTCTGGATTGATTTGGTCTGTGATACCTGGCTGTCCATGGTATCCTCAAAAGTCTTTTCCAGCCCCAAAGTTCAAAAGTATCAATACTTTTTCTATCTCGCATCTTCAAAGTCCAGCTTTTGCATCCATAGAGTGTCATGGGAAAAACCATTATCTGAAGGATTCTAATCTTTGTAGGTGTAGACACGTCACAGCACCTAAATATCCTTTCCAAGGCCTTTATGAGCCCCTGGTGGCGCAGTGGTAAAACTGTCGCCCTGTAACCAGAAGGGGCTCAAGGTTGACTCAGCCTTCCATCCTTCCGAGGTCGGTAAAATGAGTACCCAGAATGTTGGGGGCAATATGCTAAATCATTGTAAACCGCTTAGAGAGCTCCGGCTATAGAGCGGTATATAAATGTAAGTGCTATTGCTATTGCTATTGCTATTGCTTTATTGCAACCCTACCAAGTGCGAGTCTGCGGTGCATTTCTTGATTGCTGGATCGACTATTGATGGTCGATCCTAAAAGGCAGAAGCTATTCACCATTTCAGTGTCTTCATTATCAATTATGTGGCTGGTTGCTGTACCTGTTGTCATTAGTTTAGTCTTATTTACATTTAGTTGTAGTCCCATTTTTTGACTATGCTCCTTGACTTTCATTACTAGAGCTTGCAGATCATCCACATTCTCAGCTATCAGAGTGGTGTCATCTTCATAGTGCAGGTTATTGATGTTTCTTCCTCCAACTTTAAAACCATGCTCATCTTCTTCCAATCCAGCTTCTCTCATTATATGTTCAGCATATAAATTTAATAAAGAAGGGGAAAGTAGACAGCCTTGTCTTACTCCTTTGCCGATCTGGAACCAGTCTGTTTCACCATGTTCCGTCTGGACTGTGGCTTCCTGTCGCTCCTGCAAGATAGGTTTCTCATGGGAACAATGAGATATTCTGGGACACCCATTTTCCTAAGGATATTCCACAACTTGACATGGTTGATGCAATCAAAGGCTTTTCTGTAGTCAATAAAGCACATATTGACTTCTTTTTGGTATTCTTTGGCTTTCTCAATTATCCAGCGTGCATCAGCAATGATGTACCTTGTTCCTTGGCCTTTGCTGAAACCAGCTTGAACATTGAGCATTTCCCTTTCCACACAAGACTCTAATATGCATTGGATGATCCTGAGCATTATTTTGCTATCATGTGAAATTAAGGATATTGTGTGATGGTTTGCACCACCTGTTAAGTCTCCTTTCTTTGGTATGGGTATGTAACTACCTTTTCCAATCTGTTGGCCACTGTGTCATTCTCCAAATTTGCTGGCATAGTTTTGTTAGAGCCTTGACTGATACTTCTTCTGTTCCCTGCCATATTTCTGTAGCTATTCCATCAATTCCTGTAGCCTTTCGACTTGGTAATGACCGGAGTGCATTCACTCACTGGAGTGCATGCACCGGAGTGCATTTTTATGTGCATTCACATTTTTAAAAAGTGCATTCACCTAATTTCAGTGGCAGGATTGTGTATGCAAAATTTAGGATCTGTAGGTCATTGGGAGCCTAGTCCCCTTTCTGGTGCTCGTAGGGACCACTGGGCTCATGGGTAAGCCTGGTGGTTCCAAGGCGGCTAGCCCGCATAACTACCCCTCACCCTAAATGAAGTCAATGGAGCAAACTGCAGCTAACACACGGAGGGGGGAGGCGGGAGAGGGGAGGGTGGACCCCAGGATGGCACCGCACACTTGTGCGATGCCTTTATGTGGTTCGGGGGGGCGGGCCCTGTGGCGCCGTGCGGCGGTGCTCCCCCTTCCCCTGACCACCGAAGCTCCTGAAGGAGCTGCAGCCGGGAGCGGGAACCTGATCCGGCCGCCCAGCAATGAGCAACTGCTCGGATGCGGGGAGAGTGGGCTAAGGCTGCTCTTCTCATGCAAACCCCTTCCGGCGTTTCACACCAATCGTGTGAAGTGCCTCAGTATATGGCAGCTTGCTAGGTTCCTGTGTAGTCCAAAAATAGCTGGGTGTGTGTGTGTGCAAAGTTGAGCAGGCCTGGTGTAGACAATACGGAGTTAGATGGACCCATGGTCTGGCTTGGCATAAGGCAGCTTCCTGTGTTCCTGTGAGCAGTTGAAGTCAAGGCTCACACTCAAAGAGCGTGAGCTTTGAGGAGGGATTTGTTGGAAGAAAGGGTTGTGCCCCAGTTAGGTCTTCTGGGAGGACGTTCTAGGCATAAGGAGCAACAAGGGAGAAAGGGCAGAGCCATGTAAGAGAACAAGGGACTTCTGGGCAACTGGAGATGGAAGATTTAAAGAAGTGGAGGTCACACGCCGAACTATAATGGGAGACAGTGGCAGGGAGAGAAGGTGAGTGGGTGCAAGGCTTTGCAGCACTTTAATAAAAGTAAGGATTTGTGTTGGATGAAGAATATACGGACTATTTACAGATCCCTTGGAAAGCAGGGACATGGTAGCGGGGAATGAAAGCTAGCTCAGCAAAGATGGGGATTTCTTTTAAAGGCACACTAAGGACAGGTTCAGCCAAGCCAAATGCTGTGTTATTATATAGTGATTGGCAGTCATGACCTCCAATTCCATGGGATTCAGTGGGACTTAAAAGTGCACCCTTTTGCTTTGATCTCCCTTCGAGGTTAGAATGTTTAGAGGAGCTGGACTATAGAGAAGTGAAGGCTGGAATCCTAAGCCCATTTTCTTGGAAGGAAGTCTCACTAAAATCAATGAGACATGCTTCCCAGTTAAGTGAGTGTAAGGCCTGGGTGAAAGCCACCTCGTTTTTGAAATATCAAAAGGAGGTAATGCACTCGTAATGAGATTATCTCTATGAAGGAGGAAGTGCAATTGGAATGTGAAGCACAAAGTAATGTTTTTTGAAGTGATTATATACTGTGATCATGTTTGTAATAGTTAGGTGGTTTTTTGTTTGGTTTTTTAAACTTACAAGATCCTGGTATCAGTGGCCTATTTTCCATGGCATACTGAAACAACCTTTTTGTTTACTGTACTATGTAGAAAAGAAATGCAGCTGTGAAAAATGAACATGGATAGTGGGGGTGGGGCTACAGCCATGACATGTCTGTGATGTCATGAGCATGGCTGTTATGGAATGTGGGTGGGCCTTGGCAGTAAAGTGGGTGGAGTCTCTAGGGATTAGGGGTGTGTACAAAACTGGAAAACTGGGTTTGACTCAAGTAGAACCAGACTTGAGCTGAACTGGGCCCGGGGTTCTAAGGACGCCAAGCTGGGCCCTTTCTGCTCGAGTCTGAACCGGTTCAAGCCCAGCTTGAGGTGGGGGGGGGCAGATTTTGGATTAAAAAACAAACAAGCAAACAAAAACCTTACAGCCTCCAGCAGCCTCAAGGGAGTGCTTCTGTGGCTACACAAATGGCCAGTGCGCATGCGTAGTGGCCTGCAGAATGGCCACAGTCAGCGCAGGAAGGGCTAGAAAGGCCCTGAAACAGACAAAAACAGGGGCGGTGGGGGAGGAGGGGAACCACTGGAAGACCCCCCGCCCGTGACTGTGGCAGCACTCCCTGAGACCACCGGAGGCAGTAAGTTTTTCTTTTCTTTTCTTTTCTTAAAAATTCCGTATAGAACCCCTGAACTGGTTCCAAGCCGGTCCGGTGTGTGTGTGTTCAGCTCAGCCTTGAGCTGAAACAGGAGCCTGGGCCAGATCGATGTCCAACCGGCTCGAGGTAGAGCTGGTTCACACATCCCTACTAGGGACAAGCTTCCCTAATTTTAAGAACTTCCCAAGGTGCAGGTTGGTGCATAGAGCTGCCATAAGTGAACATTATGCATTTGCAGGCATGAGTTTTCTTTAAAATTGATAGGGCACTATTTTGAAATATGTGCACAGCTGTAGGGGTCATCTGAGTTCAGATCTGGTTTGGATGAGTGTATGAAGCCTTTGGGGATTGCAGCTGTTTGTCTGACCCACTGGATGTACCTGCCCCGCATCTAGGACCTCCAGATGTTCACAAGTTGGATGTAATAATTGCATAGGGCCCACATGTCAATGGCAGACAATGGCATCTTTTTTTCTCTGAGGCAAATAGTAGCTTCAAGCGTTCCATTTTTGTTGGTATGGCAGCATGAGGGAAGAAAGGGTTCGATGTTCCCTCCTTATGTGATGCAATCCTGATCAATTGCCCCACCAAAGGCTGCTTTGATTTTAAAAAAATGAAACAAACTACAAACTACAGATGCACAAGTAACATGTCAAACATTGTGCAATATGACTGTAAGGCAGGGCTTCTCAAACCCAGATCCCAAGATGTTGTTGAACTACAACTCCCATTATCTCCAGCCACAATGGCCTTTGAGCATTGTGGCTGGGGATGATGGGAGTTGTATTCTATTCACATCTGGGGACCCAGGTTTGAGAACCTTTATTGTAAGACATTCCAGTTTCTGTGCATGCACTTGTTTTTGAATTGAAATTTTCTAGATGCAATTTTTAAATAGTTTTTTGAATACAATGTTTGAATTGCCCATTGCTTAAGTGACTCTTTCAGTACAGCTCAGATTTTTGAGTTAGAGGACTATGGATTTTCCAGAATTTGGGAGAGTCTCAAAGATTGCCAGAGAAGTGGCTTTTGGAGAAGCTTTTGTTAAATTGTGCTTTCCAGACATGGTGTCTTGCATATTAAAATGTGGAAACATATGGCAGGTTGTCATTACTGTGGACGAATAGCGTTGCTGTTAAGATTTCTACAAACACATCTCTTGTTTCCTCTGTATACAGTGGTTGCTCTTGTATTGAGTAGCATGACAACTTTACCTGGAGTAGAAATTGCTGGTGCCAATCAGTGTGGAATCTCTGTAGGATGCAAGTTTTAAGTCATGTGTCCTGATTCAACAAAAAGCTGAACAACTTACTGCCAGAAATGTATAAGGCCCTCAGATAAATATAGCCACCAAGGCCCATCTAGTCCAGCATCCCGTCTCACACAGTGGCCCAACAGATGCCTCTGGGGAGCCCACAGGCAAGAGGTATGTGCATGCTTTCTTTCCTGCTGTTGCTCCCCTGCAGCTGGTATTGAGAGGAATCGTGCGTCTGAGGCTGGAGGTAGCCTATAGCCGCTAGACTAGTAGCCATTGATAGACCTGTCCTACATGAATCTGTCTAAGCCCCTTTTAAAGCCATCCAAGCTGGTGGCCAGCACCACATTGCATGGAAAGGAATTCCATAGATTAATTATGCGCTGTGTGAAAAAGTACTTCCTCTTGTCAGTCCTTGCCTAGGGAGCAAGAGGTTGCTGGTTCTAATCCCCGCTGGTATGTTTCCCAGACTATGGGAAACAGCTTTATCGGGCAACAGCAATATGGGAAGATGCTGAAAGGCATCATCTCATACTGCACGGGAGATGGCAATGGTAAACCCCTCCTGTATTCTACCAAAGGAAACCACATGGCTCTGTGGTTGCCAGGAGTCGACACTGACTCGACAGCACAACTTCACAACTTCACAGATAAATATATGGTCAACAGTGGCATTGCTTTGCATCCTAATACAACTTCCAACTTGGATATTGCTTTTTTGGTGAAGTCAGGTGAGATGTGAAACAGTTCTCATGAAAGATATCTTTGTGGGCAGGACACACAGTAGTGTATGGCAGCAAGCTTTTGCACTTATATAAACCTATCAACAAACCCTTATATAAACCATTGTCTGAAACGAATACTGTGTACAGTTTTGTGTACAGTTTTGGTCACTGCACCTTAAAAAAAAAAAATGTGGTAGAGCAAGAAAAGGAGCAGAAAAAGGGCTACCAAAATAATTAGGGGGTTGGAGAGATTTCCCTATGAGGAAGGACCTACAATGTTTGGGCATTATTTAGTTTAGAAAGAAAATGGGTAAGAGGAGATGCAGTAGAGTATATAAAATGATCCGCAGTGTGGATCAAATGGATAGAGAAACGTTTTTCTTCCTTGCTCATAATATTAGAACCTTGGATCATCCCTGAAAACTAAATGCTAGGAGATTCAGAGTGGACAAGAGGACAAGACAACTTATTTATACGTGAGGTCATTCACCCAATCAGAAACTGTGTTCTACCCGGGTTTGGGAGCTGTGCGTGCTCCCAGTTTTCAGTTGCGTGGAAGCAAGGTAAGAGGAAAACCTGGGTAGAAGTGGTTGAGTGGAAGCCATGTAGGAGGACAGGCTACCCAGGTCTTCCTTCTACCTTGCTTGCACACAAACACTTCTACTCAGGTTTTTCTCCTACCTTGCTTCCACACAACTGAAAATTGAGAGCACATACAACTCCCAAACCCGGGTAGAACACAGATTTTGATTGTGTGAATAACCTCAGTATTTAGCAGGGATGTTCACGGAACCATTTGGTGTTCCCTTCCTGGCATGCCGAACTGGTTCCACCTACTGGTGTTCGAATTGGTTTGGAGGGCGGTGGGTGGGGTGGGTGGGGGGTTGCTTTAAATGACAGGAGAGATGCTGCCTACCTGTCAGCCCTCACCCCACTGCTTTTTGCCCACTGGCTCTCTCCAGAAAAGTGGTTGTGTGCACATCCCCTGCTAACTGAGCAAAGAGGCATCTTTTAAAAGTGATGATTCTCTTTATTTAGCATGAGGAGAGCAACTGGCTCTATCCAACCCCAGCTCAGCATCCCTCCAGTGGCTGTTGCTGGTGTCTTTCTTATGTTTCTTTTTAGATTGTGAGCCCTTTCGGGACAGGGAGCCATCTTATTTATTAACTTATTTCTGTATGTAAACCACTTTGGGAACTTTGGTTGAAAAGCGATATATAAATATTCATTGTATGGTACTGTATCCCTAGTATATAATTAAACTATGGGATTTTCTGCCATCGGATATGGTGAGGGCTACCAAACTAGATAGTTTATAAGTGTACAGAAATTGAAGAAGAGACATGCAGTGGTGAACTAGGCCTGCAAACTGGGCATAGAGGCACCTTTTAAAGTGGGGGCCCGCTTTTATACCTAGCTGGGGGGCGGGAAGCCACTGTCCCCATCCAAACCCAGCACAGCGTCCTTCCAGTGGCTGTTGTCTACCTCATCCTTAAAAAAGAAAAGAAAGATTGTGAACCCTTTGGGGACAGGGAACCACCTTCTCATTCCTTTTGATATGTAGACTGCTTTGAGAACTTTCTGTTGAAGTGTGGTATATAAATATTCCTAATAATCATCATCTTGAGCCTGTAAACAACAGTTGGATTGTAAACAACTTCAGGATTGCAGGATTTATTTTGATTTTTACTAGAGCCTTGAGACCAGCGTTCTCTCCCTTTTTTTTCTCATCTGTATGCAGAATGAGTTATGTTCTGGGCAGCAGTATCAAGGCAGTGTCAGCGTACCTACATTCAGAGTGGGACCTTCCTGATTCAACCTGAGCGGGACCTAAATTAAATGAGCAGACATTAAAAAATGTGTGAGCGCATGCACACGCACATGCCTTAGAAGGAACACTGTTTGAGACAATGACAAGAACAATGATTTCTATTATTGCAATATTTATATACCACTTTTCAGCCAAAAAAAAAAAAAACGGTTCTCAAAGCAGATTACGTACAAAATGGTGGTTCCCTGTCCTCAAAGGGCTTACAGTCTAAAAAGAAACATAAGCAACAGCCACTGGAGGGACAGTGGTCTCCCCCTCTGACATATAATAAAGTCACCACTTTAAAAGTTGCTTCTTTGCTGAGTTACCTGGGATGATCCACTAGCCAAAGAAAGACAGATGCCAAATTGTGGCTCATGGGAGAGGACACATGCTTAGCCCAGGAAATTTTTCCCCCTCCAGCGTTTCATTTATTTTGAGGGGTGGGGAGAGGTGGGTTTTTTGTGTGTGGTTGTTGCTGTTGTTTTATAGTAAGAAAAGAAGAGTTGATAGTAAGAAAAATGTGCTCATCTGTTGCAAATCACCCCAGGGCTACCAGCCGATCCTGGTCTGCCGGCCATCATGTGAATGCATGCTGATTATCCTGGACTGGCAAGCTCATGGCCAGTACTGTGTTAAAGGACAGGGCTGTGGGTATATCTTAAGAGGCCCACAGAAGACTTGCAGGCTGACTGAATCTATTAATAACTGGCTCACTTGAAAAAAAAAATCTATCTCAGGATACACTAAGTGATCTGCTTCCTTTGGAAATTATTGATTTTGGTGTCACTGAGAAAGAGCATGTGGACTAAATAGTGTCTGCATCCTGGAGCCTGTTCTTCTCTGTAGGGCAAGGAACGCTGTCTGTGAAGGAGCACCATGGGCCTCTGCGTTAGTGGCCTCTCGGATCAAATATTGCCACGTCCAGCTGTGTTAGTCTGTTGCAGTACAAATACTGCAAGAGTCCCTTGGCACAGTGAGACGAACACATTTCTTGTAGTGTAGGCTTTTGTTCCCTACAGTGCACTTCATTGGATGCATGAAGTATTATTCTACTTTGGCAGGGGTGTGTGTGTGTGTATGTATGTATGTATGTGTGCGTGCTTACACACAAATTGAGAAAAACAACAACCAGATTTAAACAGTGGGACCAAATAGCCGAACACTAGAAACAAAAGCCCTATTCAGATACTGGCCTGGTTCAAACAATAGTTTGTATCTTTGTTTAAACAGAGCGTGAGTGTGTGAACCCACATCAGTGAGGGGATATCAGATACATCTTGGGCCATAAACCACCTTGGTGTGGATTCACGCAACATAGGTTTGAACTATTGAGCAAACTATTTCATGTGAATGACTGCATTTGCCTTCATTTTAAATGAGAACCTGGGTACAAGTCCTTCAAACGCATGATACATACAGTTAGGAAGTGTACTGCTGTGCCTGCGTTCAGCATAACATGTGAATAGGTATACCGGTGTACAGAACTGTACCTGTGTAAACTGTACCTTCGCTGTACAGGTGTTGTACATAATGTGTGAATATTGCTAACGTTTCACACCTGTTTTCCTCTCTTCACTTCATTAGAATTCTGGTCTGCATATATGCACTCTGTCTACTTCCAAACCTTGAATCCCAATCCATCAGAAACGGAGCTAGCAGGGATGGGAATTGGTCATACTTTTTTCAGGTAGTAAGCAGTGGCCATCTAAGGTATCAGCCCTACATGGAGATAGTGCTCATGTGTAGTCACCCATCCAAAAGCAATCTAGGGCAGACCCTGCTTAGCAAAGAGGGACAATTAAAAAAATAAGAAGCTGCCATATACTTAGTCAGACCACTGGTCTAGCTAGCTCAGTATTGTCTTCACAGACTGGCAGCGGCTTCTCCAAGGTTGCAGGCAGGACTCTCTCTCAGCCCTATCTCAGAGAAGCCAGGGAGGGAAATTGGAACCTAGATGCTCTTCCCAGAGCAGCTCCATCCCCTGAGGGGAATATCGTACAGTGCTCACACTTCTAGTCTCCCATTCATATGCAACTAGGGCAGACCCTGCTTAGCTAAGGGGACAAGTCATGCTTGCTACCACAAGACCGACTCTCCTCGCCTAAGAGGATTGCTTCTTCTGTATGCCACCATCAAGGTTTGACTCAGCTGGTTCACAGTCACACGCGGGAAAAACACTGTGGAGAACTCCATGCACATGACTTGCACTTGTGTTGTATTCTCAGCACATAATACTGACAGGTGCACACAGCATTTACTGTGCCCGGGATGGTGACATAACCAGAACCCCACAATAGTTTGGCTCAGACTAAGGGCCCATCAGGTCTTGTATCCTTCTTTCCGCAACAACCAAGCAGGTGCTTATGGGAAACTCCTCATCCTCTCCACTGTTCCCCTCAGCAACTGGTATTCCATGCTTTGCTGTCCTTGAACACTTAAGCCCCGGTTTTGCATCTGAGCACAGATCCTAGAAGGCAGCTGAATTCTCCTTGATCCCTGAGGAAATTCAGATGATCCCTGGCTGGAAGGCTGAGAAAAGTGCTAAGAAGAACATCTTTGCCCGCTGCCCGTCTGAAAACTGACATTAGCTGCATGTATTGAACACAGCATGTTATATTTGTTTAGCATAACAGCAAATTAAGTTGGTCTCCAACCTTTTGACCTTATTAGCGAGAGCATTAATGCCATGGGGGGATGTTCCTTATTGGAGCAAAGTACTCGGGAACAAGCTGTTCCCACCGGCAGGCTGTGTGATTAAAAACTATATTAATTTTTTGAGGCTGCACTCTGGATGGAAGATACTCTCCAGTTTCTGAAACTTTTTAACGGCATCCTATTGAACTGTTATTAATAATTAACAGCTCATTCATCATGCATGATTCTGATTATTTTGCTCTGCCTTACTGGTGGGTTGACCTTTAATGTCCTTTGTGTGCAACTAGATTGTCATTTCCCCCCAAAATGGTCGAACTCTTTGCGATCAGTTCTTTTCATGCATTTCTGTATGGTTCTAATTGCTGGGGTTTCTTCTGCAAAATACCAAAGCTGATTAAAAAAATAAGAAAATTAGCTTTATCAATGATTCTAGTGAATGTTGCTGGCGTGCTTGTTTTTGGTATCTGCTGCTTTCAAAGGTCAGTGCATGTATTTACTGGTACATTCAGAAAGATCTCATTTTAAAGAGGAAATTTCAGGTCCCTTGCACATTAATCAATGTGCAGTGAAGGGCAGGTAGAAATGGAATGTGTTGTCAGGCTGAAGATTTTGCTCTTTGCTAAACTGCTTTGGAGTGGTGGGCTCATTATTCTTGCAAAAAAAGGAAGAAGGCCAGGGATGCTTCGGATTGAAGCTTGAACTTTGAGCTGCTTCTTGGGTCTTCAAGATCTGATTGCTATGGCTGACGTCTAGACCAGTGTTCCATGCAACAGGGTTTCCTAGATGTTGTGGACTAAAACTCCCAGCATCCCCAGCTGCAGTGGCTATTAGCTGTGGGTTATGGGACTTGTAGTCAACAACATCTGGGAAAGGAATCCTTGCTATAGGGAACATTGATTCAGTGCTTATGTAAATGTGCTGTGCAAGGGCAAGAATGCTGTGCTAGCTAGTTCTGCTTAGTCTGGAGCTTGCGTTCTAGGCAAGTGTTGCAGTTGTGTGAGAATTTCCTTACGCATGCACAACAGGGGATGATGGGGGTTGTAATTCAACAACATCTGAGGCTGTAGCTCAGAGGTAGAGCATCTGCTTTGCATGCAGAAGGCCCCAGGTTTATTCCCTGGCAGCATCTCCAGATAGAGTTTGGAAGGACTCCTGTCCAAAACCTTGGAGAGCTCCTGCCGATCTGAGTAGACAGTACTGAACTAGATAGACACATGGTCTGGCTCTCTGAAAGGCAGATTCCTATGATCCTATTAATGTTGGGAACCCCTGATCTAGGGTGCTCATCCAGTTCATACAACTGTATCTTGGGCCTTCATCCAAGAACACACCCAGCACTCCCTTGTGGCTCTGAATTGCAGGAGAAAATTGGTAGTGAGGGATAAACTGCTTTTCAGGGAATCGTCTGCCATATTCCTGGTCTTCCCACTGAGGAATCCCACATAAGCTTCCAAGAAACTCCAGGGTTCCTTGGAACACAGCTTGAAAATAACAGTTTTACATAATAAGAGCCAGCCATTTTGAAGCTTCTCCAAGAGAGGAGCCCGGTCATCCACTGTTCCCTCTAGCAACCCAACCCTGCATCTGGAAAAGTAAGTGTATATGCCGGGGTGCCCTCTTGTGACCTCCCCATTTAAGCTGTTCTTCCCTAGTCTGCAAAGCAATGCTGAAAGAGAAATGCTGGCCCCCGTCCACCCATTGAGGGCCTCAGCAAAGCAGGTTGACCCGCAGTGGAATGTAAGAATGTGTTTGAACGGAGAATCCAGATGGCGGGCACGGCATTGTTCTCTCGGCATTGTATAGCTGCTTAAAAGCTTAGGAGAGTGCAGCTAAGCATAATCAGAATGAGCCATCAGGCTGAAGACAACAGTGCACATTTTGCTTGTGTCCAAAATAGCATTGCAGATACATATTACTTACAGTCCCCTTCACAGGATGTGAAAGTTGCCTCAGAAACTGCTCACGCAAGGAATTCAAAGTGAATGCCGCTGAAGAAAAAAGAGAAACAGTTGCTTTCCTTGTGGTATGCTCAACAGAATGAAACTGTTCCCTTCCGATGCGCAGCCTAACCCAGACTAGGGAAGCACAGCCAATCCTGGCGGGGCAGAGCTGCCTAGCCCTGCTTTGAAGCCCAGCTCTTAACCAGGGTTAAGGGCTCGAATGAGCCCTTTACTTGGGCTCCAGGATTGTGTGTTCACTAGGGCTACGTTTAGCCCCAGTGGACACAGATGGTTGCCTAGACATGGTGCCTGCTTGTCTCCTGGGGGAATCCTCCAATGCATCGTGCGTGTCACGTAGTGCATTGTGGGATCTGCAGACATGCAGCGCTCTGCAGGCATGCAGCGCTCCCAGAAACGGGAGTTGTCTTGCGGGTGGGGGGAGGTGAGTTAAACCAGCCTTCCCACCAGCGTGCCTGCTGTCCCGCCCACCCGGTCATGTGAACAACTTCCAAGTTTTGAGTCTGAGGAGCTAGCTGGCTGCTGGGCCACATGCCAATGCTTCCAGCATTACTGCCACTGCTCGCACATGCACAGCGTTAAATAGTTTAAAGCTCCCCCTCCCAATAAAAAGTCACTCGCTCCACAGGTAAGTCCTCTGAAACTATAAGAAAATCCACCCCACTCCCCAGAAAAGGCGAAAAGGCACTCTCATTTCCATTGTCTGATCTGAGCAGAGAAATCATTGGTTGGGGATATCTTTCAGATCAGCCTAAGTTTTTTAAAAAGTTTTATTCTGTTGTTTTCATTTGGACTTCTACAGTGTGTTATGCACTGAGCCTTTGAGTCCTGGTGGGTTAGAACTGGAAATATAGGAAGATATAATGGTATTGGTGGGGTTATTGGTGGGAGATTGGTGATTCTCTTTATTTAGCAGGGGAGAGTAACTGGCCCTATCCACCCCCAGCACAGTATTTCCAGTGACTGTTGCTGGTGTCTATCTTAAGTTTCTTTTTAGATTCTGAGGCTGGAGC
Source organism: Hemicordylus capensis (assembly GCF_027244095.1). NCBI lineage: Eukaryota > Metazoa > Chordata > Lepidosauria > Squamata > Cordylidae > Hemicordylus > Hemicordylus capensis. The sequence continues at coordinate 443,810,960 of NC_069657.1, forward strand.
CCTTTGGGGACAGGGATCCATTTTTATTTATTATTTTTCTGTGTAAACCACCTGAGCCATTTTTGGAAGGGTGGTATAGAAATTGAATCAATAATAATAATAATAATAATAATAATAATAATAATAATAATAATAAATAATAAATTAATCTCTTTAAGCAGAGGGATGCACTGAAAGACAAGAAGAGGAGGCTGAAGTCTGAGAAGCAGTGCAACTTCTGTCCTCCCTCCCCACTGGGCTTACCTTTGCAAGCAAGTGAAATTTTATCCGAAAGGAGACACATACGCAGCATTTTTGCCAGTGTCTAAAAGCTGCTTGCAGGTGGTACAGGCACAAATGAATAATGGAGATGCAAGAATCAGGAAAGATGGCTGCTTTACACACTCTACATTTTGTACTTGGTGTTACTCTCCACCGCAAATGTAGTGAGCTGTAGTGGCTTCCTGATCCATAGTAGTCGGAGCAGTATCCACAGTGTGGAAAGCCACTGAGCTGTGTTTTGGAATAGATATGGAATTCTTTTTCATTTCGGTTATCTATTTTTATCTAAAAATATTTTTTTTTTCTCTGCCACGTGTGCCAGAGTCTATACTGATGGCTGTGTGTCTGTTGTATAGTGTTCTTCCAACCTACCACATTTGTATTATGACCTTCTTTATGTTGGAAGTGAAGGACTCTGCGCTGTCTCATGTCTCAGTGACAGAGGGGGACAGACTAGTGAGTCAGAGGGCTAGAGGGGTCAAGACATTGGTCATCCCTTCTCTACTGCTCTATCCCTTTGATATGCAGATTGCTAGTCTCAGGGACTTCCTGCCTGCCTGCCTCTTCTTCTTCTTCCCTTTCTTCTCCCTTGCAACACACACACTCCTCTCTCCCTGCACCATGTGTGCAGAGGTGCAGAAACCATCCCTCTGCATCCAGCTAGATAGATAGATTAGAGATCCTATCTCTCCACTTTCCTATCTAGAATGGAGTTCTCCAATAAAGACTCTTTATATTGATTTGAAACTATGAACTGGCTCCAAGTTTCTTTTGGCTCTTAGCAGACACGCATGCCTAGGCAGACCCCTCTGTGTTGTGCCTCAGTGCACTCTGCTGTAATAGAAAGGTATCTCTTACCAGAGAGAATTCCCAACACTTTGAAGGATCTCATGGGAGCTCCATGGACGGATCCCATTTTATCCTCACGGAGAAGTGGGTTAGCCTGCAGGAAAGTGATTTACCCCAAGGCCACCTAGTGAGCTTTATGACTTGGAGTTGAATTACTTTATGACTATGGAGTTGAATTACGAGTTGAGCTGAATTCTGACTTTTGTCTTGGAGTTACAAACTTTACAGTTATTATTATTGTTAATAATTTCCAGAAGAGCTGGAAATGTTACGATCCTTATCGATGCATAACTGGAGCACCTGCAGGCGAGAGGGAGGTACCAGCAGACTCTGGGTAACCCGCAGATAAGTTGGTTTTACAAAAATCCGAAGGGGGGGGGGAAGCAAAGGGGGCAACCCACCCAGACTGCCCTGCTATAACTCAATGGAGTAGAATGTTTGCGAACTTAGAGGGTACTTAACAGAAAACCAGATGGACAAAGCTATTGGAATTTAGTGGTGAAAAGCGGGGAAGGAAGGCTTGAACAAAAAGAGTGGGAAATCTTTCAGCTTGAAGAATACTCCTCCAAGACAGCCACAACCTGGATACAGACCCCCTGGAATGCAGGAAGTAGAGAGGAAGTATACCTTTATACATGTATTCAACATAACAAGTTGAATCCAAATAAGACGGAGGTACTGACTTTGTGGGGTCGGGACCCAAGAGATGGTTTAGACCTGCCTGTTCTGGATGGGGTTACACTCCCCCGAAAGATCAGGTATGTAGCTTGGGAGTACTCCTGCATCCAAAACTCTCTCTAGTTTCTCAAGTTGAGGAGCACTTTTTATCAGCTACAGCCGATATGTCAGCTACGTCCATTTCTGGATGTAAATGACCTTAAAACAGTGGTGCATATGCTGGTAACCTCCAGACTTGACTACTGTAATGCTCTATGTGGGGCTGCCTTTGTACGTAGTCCGGAAACTACAATTGGTACAGAGGGCAGCAGCCAGGTTGGTCTCTGGGTCCAGAAGAGCCCCTGGTGGCGCAGTGGTAAAACTGCCACCCTGTAACCAGAAGGTTACAAGTTCAATTCTGACCAGGGGCTCAAGGTTGACTCAGCCTTCCATCCTTCCGAGATCGGTAAAATGAGTACCCAGAATGTTGGGGGCAATATGCTAAATCATCGTAAACCGCTTAGAGAGCTCTGGCTATAAAGCAGTATATAAATGTAAGTGCTATTGCTATTGCTATTGCTATCTTGGAAAGACCATATAACACCAATTTTAAAAGAATTGCACTGGTGGCCAATATGTTTCCAGGCAAAATACAAAGGGCCGGTTATTACTTATAAAGCCTTTAATGGCTTGGGTCCGAGGTATTTAAGAGAGCGCCTCCTTTGTCATAAACCCTGTCTCTTAACGATCTTCCGGAGGGGTCTGATTACAGTTGCCACAGGCTCTTTTGTTGGTGACTCAAGACCAGACCTTCTCTGTGGCTCCCCTGGGTCTTTGGAATATGCTCCCTGTTGAAATAAGAGCACCCCCTTCTCTGTTTGCTCTTAGAAAGACCTTCAATGCACCTATTTTCTTAGGCTTTTAACTGAAATTAATTGAAACTATTTAATTTGCTTTTATCTTTTAAGATTTATTTTATTTTATTTTGTGAATTTTTTTCACCCTGTTTTATTTTGTGTTTTAAATTTTGTACACTGCCTAGAGATGTACATATCAGGAAGTATAAAAATGTGATAAATAAATAATAATAAATAACATGTAAATAACTGTACATGCACACAGATCTGTATGTACGTATACTGTACACAGATTGTACGTGGATTGAACATAACGTGAATAGGGTTCATAGCTTAAATTCTGCCCTGTTTTTTTGTGTGAAGATCCATTGGGGAGATAGGAAATCATGTACACCCCTCTGGGTGCTTTGCAGGGAGGGTGGGATGAAAGCATAATAATTAGGGGTGTGCATTTTGGAATTTTCTTGTTTCGATTTGTATCCAAATCGAAACATCCCCGTTTTGTTTTGTACCCAAATTTTCTGAATCCGAATCAGCCCTGTTTTGTTTTGTAGCCAAATTTTCCGAATCCGAATCCATTTGGATTTTTAAAAAGGGTCCCAGGGCAAAAAGAGTGGGTGGTGGTGGTAGTGTCCAATGGGTGGAAGCTACCACCCAAATTTCAAAGGAATTAGGCAAAGGGCTGATTTTTTTTGGTGTGAATTTTTTTAAAGTTTACACATCTTTAAGAATTTTCCTATAGGGAATAATGGGGATTCCAGCAAATGTATCGCTTCAAATCAAGGGGAAAGGGATGACCCAGAGCAGAGTGTGGTGGGTGGTAGTGCCCAATGGGGGCAAGAAACTTCCAGAATTATTTCAAAGGAATTGGGCAAAGGGCTGATCTTTTGTGATTTGTTGAAGTTTACGTGTCTTTAAGATTTCTCCCATGGGGAATAATGGAGGTTTCAGCAGCCCCATAATTCCACTTGGGGGGCACTGGGGTTGCCCAGAGCGAGGGGTTGTGTAGTGCACATAGGCTGCCAATCACCCCCACACTCACAAGCCTGTGGGGTACTGGGTTTTGTTGTTTCTGAGGTGTTCATTGTAGATTCTCTGGTAGCATATGAGATTTTCAGTGAAAAACAAAAATCCACTCTCATATGCTACCAGAGAATCTACACTCAGAACACCACAGAAACAGCAGAACCCAGCACCCCATAGGTTAGCAACCCTTCCTCTGGCCAATGTGGGGTCAGTAGAGAGTGGGAAGAAGCAAAAGAGCCAATGGGGAACAAGGAGGGAATTGTCAGCAGGTCAGCCCATGATTTAGGTCACTGATCAGAAGGCTGGAAGGGTGGGAAATTCAAAGAGATGTCCAGCACAAAATGGAGACTGACTCAGAGATCACCACAAAATGGAGGTCCGAAACAACAAAACGTTTTGTAGCCGAAACAGGGATGTTTTGTTTTGTATACAAAACTTTTGGATCTGGAAAATTGGTGTTTTGTTTTGTCTACAAAACACCCGAAACAGGCTGTTTTGGGTACAAAACGTTTTGTATCCGAAACATTTCGCACATTCCTGATAATAATAAAAGAAAGAAGGTGGGATGTAATTGTATAAGTGTGAGTAATTTATTCTAGTGACCAAATGTATGGCTTCTGTGTGTGTTATTTATTTAGAAGTGCTGATCCAAGATCTGCTGGGGATCTGGGAGAAGTGGTTTGGAGTAGAGTCATTTCTGGCTCCTCAAAAGACCATTAAAAAGGTGTTCGAGAAATTCTCGCTTATCTCGGTGTCAATGCAACATGGCCTGTTTCTTTGGAGGCGCTGTTTGTGCATGTGTTCTGGAAATATCCACCCACGTTAGCAGATTTGCATGAAGAAAAGCCAACATCCACAGCAGATTTTGAAAATAATGAATGCTCCTCATTACACACAGTGTTCCAGCACTGTAGCCCTTAAACAAATTTAAGTTGCTCTCAGCCAAGGCCTGAAAAGCAATTTGCCACAGTTCGGAAAGAAGATTGAAGGTTTTTGTCCACTGAAAGGATGCTTCTTTGCAGATTATCAAGGAACTAACTAAATAATCTTTCAGGAGCAGGAGGTTGTTAAGCTTTCTTAAATAATGTGTAGATGCTGTAGGAGGAGAGAGAAATCTGGGACAAAAGATTAAATGCAGCCTGATTTACCACTAATCTCTCAACTTGTTCAGATGGTAATTCTGAAAAATGTAGCACCTCCGTAAGATCTTGTGAGATGGACAGAGTCTTCAGAAATATGCGTTGATGAAGGAGAATGACCACAGCTAAGTGGCAGAGCACATGCACTGCATGCAGAGAGTCTGGGGTTAAATCCCTGGCATTTCCATGGTTGGGAAAGCCTTCTCCTGGAGAGTGACTGCCAGTCCAATACTGAGTCAGATGGAAGAGTGGTCTGACTTGGTATGAGACAGTGCCATATTGAAGAGTCTAAGTATTTTCCTTGGCAATAATAGCACAGAAGTCTCTGTGGTCCAAAGCGATGACAGGCACAAGAAGGGCCAGTGATTATTGTCCTTGCGGAGGACTGTAGCTCTGTGGAAGAGCATTGGCTTTGCATGCAAAAGGTCTCAGGGTGAATCCCTGATATCTCCAGGTGGGACTGGGAAATATCTGCCTGCAGTGCAAGGCGAAGTTGACAGTGATTCACTACACCACAGTCATTTTGTTGACTAAAAATGACCAAAGCCTAACCTGAAGCCTAAGCCTAACCTGACCAAAGCCTAACCTGAAAGGTTTCTTAGGGGGCCAGAGCGCTTTCCAGATTAGCCTCTCAACAGCAGCAAAATGCTTCCGTTCAGGCAAATTGCATTCAAAACGTGAACAGCAGGGGGAGCAGTCTCACGAAAACTAACAACCCGAAAAAACAGCAATTTTTGTATGCCGGATATACGACGTCATAGCACTGTATCACAGCGATTAAATTCGAAACAAGGCATTGGAAATATGAACGGCACCCTGCTGTCAGTGCAGGGACTGCGGTGTCGCAACACAGGCAGTGTGGAAGCATAGAGATATGTCCTGACCGTGCTGCAGGGTCTAATCTGGAAAGCACTCAGGCAGAACTACATGGCACACTTTGGCCTATTGCTGGTAAGAGTTTTGTTGATGTTCTCTGATGAAATCCTTTGTCTTGAAGTTTGGAGACTTGTGGGCGGGGGCAGGCGGTTTGAAAGGGGTTATGTATACTCAGCTCCCCCTTTTTGTTTTTGTTTTTGGATGGTGTCATGAACCCAGCCTCCTACTGAGTTCATCAGGAAAGGGTCAAGCCCCTGGCTTGTTTGGTGGTGACTCAGAACTGGGCTTTCACTATAGCTACCCTGGGACTTTGCAATGTGCTCCCTGTCAGAACAAGAGCTTCCCAATCTTGGGTGACTTCAAGAAAGCCCTTAAGACAGTCTGGTTCTCCCCCCACGTAGGCTTTTAGTTTAAAATTTAATATCGCTTTTATTGGTTTTTAATCACTGGTTTTTAATTTCCCCCCAATTTTACGTAAACCGCCTGAAAATGTTTTATATTGGGCAGTCTACAGATTTTAACAAATACATTAATTGAAAATAAACATTTTGGTTGGTGGCCACTGGCTGTTATTCCCACCCCCACCCCAGGAAATCCCAGAACTACTGTATGTGCCTGAATCCAAGAATAGTTTTTTGTTTTGTTTTTGGCAAGTTCTTTGATGTTAGAAATCAAGGGATGATCATAAATTCAGAGTCCTCGTTCTTTAGGGTAAGTCTAGCTATAACCTCTATTTAGCCTGTCTCTTTTAACGGGCTTGTCTTAAATTCAGAGTTGTCTTGTATTTGGGTAAAAATGGGTAAACAGCAGATCTGTGCAAATAGTAGTCTGAATGTCTGAGGCAAAATGATCCCCACAGCTCCCATTGGTACCATGTGGAGATGACTACTCCCACTGCTCACCTCTGGGCAATGTGGTGTTTTCCCCAGCATTGGGGAAGCCCCTTAAAGATCATTGGAGCACAGCCAAGCCCCAGTGACATCATTGCATCTTAAAACGGGAGCTGTTATATGGAGTCCCTCAGGGCTCAATTCTGTCACCAATGCTTTTCAATATCTACATGAAACCCCTGGGTGAGGTCATCAGGAGATTTGGTGCTGGGTGTTACCAGTATGCTGATGACACCCAAATCAACTTCTCCTTTTCATCTTCAGGAAATAGCACTCATTCTCTAAATGCCTGCCTACAGGCAGTAATGGGCTAGATGAGGGATAACAAATTGAAGCTGAATCCAAGCTCATTGTAGGGGTTCAGAATCTGAGGGACAAGTTAGTTCTTCCTGTGCTGGATGGGGTTACACTCCCCCAGAAGAAGCAGGTGCACAGCTTGGGATCCAGCTCCTGGATCCAGGCCTCACCCTGGTATCTCAGGTGGAGGCCATAGCCAGGAGTGCTTTCTATCAACTCTGGCTGATTCGACAGCTGCGCCCATTCCTTGAAGATGATGACTTCAAAACAGTGGTGCATCAGCTGGTAAACTCCAGACCTGACTATTGCAATGTGCTCTACAAAGGGCTGCCTTTGTACGTAGTTTGGAAACTTCCATTTCTTCTCGAATGCAGCAGCCAGATTGGTCTCTGGGGCAACCATGAGAGACCATATTATGCCTGTCTTGAAATAATTACACTGGCTGCCGATATGGTTTCTGGGCAAAATACAAAGTGCTAGTTATTACCTTTAAAGCCTTGAATGGCTTAGGTCTGAGTTATCTTAGAGAACGCCTTCTTCTGCATGATCCCCACCTCACGTTCAGTTCATCTGAGGAGGTCCATCTCCAGTTACCACCGATTGTGTGGTGGCGACCCAGAGGCGGGCCTTCTCTGTAACCGCCCCTGGACTGTGGAATGCACTCCTGGCAGAAATCTGTAATTTGAGTTCATTACAGTCTTTCAGGAGAGCCCTTAAGACCTATCTGTTTGGCCTGGCCTTCCAGGTTTTTTAAATTGTTGTAAGCTGTTTAAAATATTTGCCCTAGTTTTCCAGGGTTTTAACTGTTTGAATGTTTAATTGGTTTTATTCTGTTTTTATAGTTTTGATTTTAATTGTTAATGGGTTTTAATTGTTTTTATTCTGTTGTAAACTGCCCTGAGCCATTTTTGGAAGGGTAGTATATAAATCGAATAAATAAGTAAATGGGGAGTGTTGGGAGTTGGAGTCCTTTCTAGCAGTTTCCCCATAGAGCTAAGTAGTAGGCATGTGCACAAATGGAAGCGTCAGAATTGGGTTCGACCCAGTCTGCTCTGACCCTACAAATGTTTGTTTGGGGTCCTTTGGACCCTTTCGAAATTCGGGGTCGGGGTCAGTGTCAGTGTCAAGGTCGGGATCAGAGTCAGACAAAGCTGGTATAATTTTTTATAAGTAACTGTGGATACTCACTGTGATCCTGGTAGAAAAGTTTTCTCACACCAGAAAGTCGCAGGGGAAGTGCAGTAACACCAGAGAATATAAGGGGAAATGATGTATCACTAGAGAATTGCAAGTGAAACCCGGAAATTGGCTGGCGGTAGCTGATTGTGAGTGAAAAACAGGCTGAAAACTTTTAAAAACATTTTTAAAGGTTAGATATATGTGCAGGAAGGCAGAGAGGGCAGAAGATGCCCACCCCTAGCCATGATCGCTGGGAAGAAAAAATGAGAGCAGGAAAAAATGAGAGCAGGAGAGCTCCATTTGGAGCCATCGAAAGCTCCGATTTTTTTTGAGAAAGTGTTCAGATAAGCCCAAGCTGAATTGGGTTGGCCAAGGTCGGGTTTGGACTCTCCGAACCCCTCCATTTCTGCCAATCCGATTTTGCCCAGCCTACTTAAGTAGCATCATTCTAGGACTTCTTAAGGCGGGTGCGGAGAGGCAGCTGCTAACTGATGACCACTTAGAGGAGAACTGATACTGAATATGTCACCATTTTTCAACCCCTTCTGTCCCTGTTTCATTTCATCCCTCTGAAATTCACCAAAATGCCCCCCCCGCTTCCAAATGGGGAGGCAAAATTTGGGAGCCATAGGCTGAATTCTTGCCTAGTGTCCCTCTGGTCTCAGTTTCGGGATCTGCTGATGTAGGCTTGAGAGACTTGAATCGAGTCCCCACGACTGCGATTGCGCTGCCGATGCATAGCAAGTGGGATTAGCTGACCCTGAGTCTGTTGCTTGAGTGAGCTAATGAATGACCTGTCAGTTAAATCTGCAGGAGGAGGCGTCGAATGTGCTAAAATAGCATCAAACCTGCACATCCCACAGCCCCAATCAGGAGACATTCATTTACTCTGCACATTTTGAAACCAGGGAAATCTCATTGCTCCTTTACATTCATTTCCTCATTTTCCCGTTTCTTCAGTCTTTGTATTTTTTTGGCTCATCCGAATGCTGTCTGTTGTGCTCCATGGCAATCAGTAGGAAGGGATGATGGAATGGAAAGGGACATTCTCCAAATGACTTTTTAATCAGGATTTGCATGAAGGGTAGATGGCATCCTGAGGAGGAATATACGACTCCAGATATGCATTTGGAGAGGGGCTGTTGCTCTATGGTAGACCAGCTGCTTTGCCCAGGTTCAATCCTTGGCATCTCCAGGGACTTCTATACCCAGCAGGCTTTACCGCAAGTTTACTGGGAGGCTTTACTGCAAACTCGAAGTTGTCCCAAAAAACCGCCGCAAATAGTCAATTTCTTTTTACCCCAGATACAAATCAGGCTACTCTACATTCTAATGTGCAGTGAAAACCCTGAATTGTGTGTGAACTGCTCCCCAATAACTCTCGGGGACTTCGGGGTAAATCTGGCTGATATATGAATGCACCCATTCCATTCCGGAGGAGATGCGAGTAAAAGGGCTTAAAAAACCCTATGTGAAAAACTTCCAGGTAGGGTAGGAAAAGACTGCAGTCTGAAACCTTGGTGAGCTGCTGGCAGTTAGGTGGACACTAGGCCGGTTCATATGACGATCAACACCATGTTAGGAGGCCTTGTACCCTGGTTTGCATGGGCGTGTGAATGGACAAAAAAATCCCCCCAACCTAGGTTGCTCACATCAGAGTAGCCCCACTTTTGTTGATTGATTGATTGATTGCTGTCAAGTCGGTGTCGACCCTTAGTGACCACATATATAGATTCTCTCCAGGTAAAGGTAGAGTGTGCCATCAAGTCGGTATCGACTCCTGGTGACAACAGAGCCCTGTGGTTGTCTTTGTCAGAATACAGGAGGGGCTTACCATTGCCTCCTCCAGCGCAGTATGAGAGGATGCCTTTCAGCATCTTCCTATATCGCTGCTGCCCGTTATAGTAGCAGCGGGGATTCAAACTGGCAACCTTCTGCTTTTTAGTCAAGCATTTCCCCACTGCGCCATTTAAGGTTTATGGTCTTGTGGTGGCAAGCATGAATTGCCCACTTTGCTAAGCAGGGTCCACACTGTTTAGCATTTGGATGGGCTGCTCTGTTCCAAGTTCCCTCCCTAGCATCATCTCCAAGATAGGACTGAGAGAGATTCCTGCCTGCAACCTTGGAGAAACTGCTGCCAGTCTGTGAAGACAATACTGAACTAGATGGACCAAGGGTCTGACTCTGTAGAAAGCAGCCTCCTATGTTCCTATGATCAGCTAATGGTGGTCATCCGCATACTGAGAGCACCCTGCACCAAATGGCCTGATGACACCTCCCAATGGTTTCATGTAGATGTTGAGCAACTTTGGGGAACAGTGTCTATCTTTTGCTCTTCCTCTTCTGCTCTCCCCCCCTTCTGTTTCCCTGCATGCTGGCAGGCTTGGGCAAATACCTGAGCCCACTGGCATGGGGCAAAGCGGCCGGGTAGGCTCCTGCCTCAGGGATCTTGTGATCTTGTCCTTGGCTTCCCCTGTTCCGGTGCCCACCAGCTGCTACTGGCAACAAGCAGAAGGGAGTGACCAGAGAAGGAGGAGCTGGTCTTGTGATAAGGTAAAGTAAAGTGTGCCGTCAGGTCGATTTCGACTCCCGCTGCCTAAGGATGTGCACAAACCGGTCCGGAGGCCATTGTAGAGGCTTCTGAGCCAGTTCGAATGTGGTGCAGTTTGAAGGTTCGGTGCCGGGTCCGTGTGGTTCTTTAAGGGTGGGGGGGGTGCACTTACCCCTCCCGCCACTTCCCCCCACTGGCGCTCCTTCTTAAAAATACTTCTTAGGGTGGCAACGTACCTCCCTGCCACCCCTGCCCCCATTTACAGCCGGAAGTGGCCGGAAGTACCACGCGCATGTCGCGTGTGGTACTTCCGGCCGAAAACGGGCAGGGGCGGCAGGGAGGTACGCTGTTGCCCCAACAAGTTTTTTTTTTAAAAAGAGCATCGGCGGGGGGGGGGAGTGGCGGGGGGGGGAGTGGCGGGAGGGGTAAGTGCACTCTCCCACCCTTAAAGAACCACCCACCCAGTGCTGGACCGTGGAGGTGCGGTTCCGTGCACACTACGACCAGTGCCCACAGAGCCCTGTTTTTCCCTTTAGTAGAATACAGGAGGGGTTTACCATTGCCTCTTCCCGCGCTGTGTGAGATGATACCTTTCAGCATCTTCCTATGTGATGTGATATTGCTCTGTTGGTGTGATCCAATCCTGGCTCGCAATCCTGGTTAAATGCTCTGTCAGTCTGGGTATCCACTGTACTTGCTGTATGGGGTATATGGCCCTCTAGGCAAGGCCTCAGAGTCAGGGGAGGGGTTTGCCTTCACCCTCCTCCTCCTCCTCCTCCTGGTGCAGGATAGTCTTTGAGCTTGCTACTCTCTGGGAGACAGCATCTCTCTCTCTCTGCTCTTCCCCCTCATTATCTGCCTAGCCATCTTTAAAGGCTGCTTCGCAAGCTGGACGTCTGGATCCCGCCCTCCTAGGTCCTCCCCTCAACATCCCTTTCTATGTTGTACCTTGTCCCTTCCACCCATAGCCTTCCCCCATGTCCCAACCTCTGAGTACCAGTTGCAGGGGAGTAACAGTAGGAGAAAGGGCATGCCCTCAACTCCTGCCTGTGGCTTCCAGCGGCATCTGGTGGGCCACTATGTGAAACAGGATGCTGGACTAGATGGGCCTTCTTGGGCGTGACCCAGTAGGTCTGTTCTTGTGTTCTTATGCCCTCCTCACTGGGTCGGCACCAGAAAAGCTGCGTCGCCTGGCTGAAGGCAGCAGGATCCGGCTGATTTGCTTGAGGGTGCACTGCAGTCTCTGCACTGCCCACACCTCCCCTGGCTGGCATGGAGGTCTTTGAGGGGATGCCCACCGTGCCTGAGAGGTCGTGCTGTTCCTCGGCTCCCCCTGTGCTGGTGAAGTCAGTGAGAAATGCAGGCACGTCAGCCGGCCATGTTGGTTAACCGCTATAATTTAACTGGGATTCAAGGTTCTCACAACACGCTCCACAGGAGCACGAGGGCTTCCTGATAACATGCGAGTCGAGTTCTGGTCATGAGAATGCAGCCTCCAAAACTGGGTGCATGAATGTTTCTTCCCATAAAAATGTGAATGCACTTATAGGCAACTAGTGCATCCAATGCACTGATTATGTAAAATAGTCCTCAGGTTGCCCCTTACCTGTGTTCATCGATCTTGGACATGCTGTGATAACAGAGCTAGCACAATCACAACTATTAATGCAGGTTTGCAGGGGTAGAATAGCTCCCCTGCCCCCAGCTCACTGTTCAGATGAAATGGCTACAGTGATATTCCCCCTCCCCCCTGCACTTCAATAACCTAGCAGCACATGAATTTGAGAGTGGCTTTGATTTATTTTAAGCTCAGAGATGAAAATCTGCAGCAATGCAGAAGCTGCAGTCACTTGAATAAAAGATCCGGCTCAATTTACCATGATAAAATGGCGTTTCGTGCATGAAATAGATGGGCCTGCCCTGGCAGTTTGAAGATGCATCATCTCCTGTGAGTGTGTAGGGAAATAGAACTAACTTGTAGGAAATATTCCTAGCACATTGACTAGCTCAAGAATGGCCAGTTGGTGGGCTGTGAGCTGGATGTTGCCTCCGAAGACATTAGCCACATTCAGATGTTTTCCTCCCACAACTGCTCATGGTTACATCTCCAAAGTGGGTAGGAAGTCCTGCCCTGGAGCATCTCTGGTAGGAAGTCCCGCCCTGGAGCATCTCTAGTAGGAAGTCCCGCCCTGGAGCATCTCTAGTAGGAAGTCCCGTCCTGGAGCATCTCTGGTAGGAAGTCCCGTCCTGGAGCATCTCTGGTAGGAAGTCCCGCCTTGGAGCATCTCTCCAGCTGCTCACGGTTACAGCAGTGGTCATCTGCAGAGGAACCTGCTGTAACTGAAGGAAATTGCTTTCCTGGTTCGTGGAAGTGATTTCCCTCACTATTACAGTGGGTCCTTAGGCAGATGACTGCCGCTGTAACTATGAGCAGCTGGAGAGAGGGGGTGAGTGACAGCTCAGGGGCGGGACTTCCTACCTACTTTCGGAGCTGTAACCATGAGTATTTGGGGAGGAAATCATCTGAATGGGGCTCTTCTTTCTGGCATTTGGAGGTGCTACCGGGTTTTTATGAAAGATGTGTCGTGGTGATTAGAATATTGGAGGGATCTGGGTTCAAATCCCCACTCAGCCTTGAAATTCACAGGTTGCCATTAAGCCAGTCATTGTTTCTCACTTAATCTGCCTCATAGGGTTGCTGTGAGGACAAAATGGAAAGGAAAGCACTCTGTGCCGCAGCAACATATGAGGATACCCCCACCGACCCTGGGTCAAACAAGCCTCCTAGTCCTGGGGATCTCCCTAGGATGCCCCGCACACTTGTGGGGGACATCCTGGGGGCGGGCAGCCCCTGATCCCTGCAGCCCCTACTGGCACCATGATGGAGCCGGTAGTTGTGTGGGCGGCCACCCAGCAACGAGTGGCTGCTCGTCTGCAGGGAGAGTGGGCTAAGCAAGTGTAAGGTGATGCACACTGGGACGAAAAACCCCAACTTCAAGTATATGCTGATGGGATTCGAGCTGTTGGTGATGGACCAGGAGAGGGATCTTGGGGTCGTGGTGGACAGCTCATTGAAACTGTCGGAAGGGGATTGAAAATAAAACGGTTAATATTATAATACCCTTATACAAAACTATGGTGTGACCACACTTGGAGTACTGCGTACAATTCTGGTCACCACATCTTAAAAAGGACATTGTTGAACTGGAGAAGGTACAGAAGAGGGCAACTAAGATGATCAGGGACCTAGAGCACCTTTCTTATGAGGCAAGACTACAACACCTGGGGCTTTTTAGTTTAGAAAAAAGACGTCTGCAGGGTGACATGATAGAGGTCTATAAAATCATGCATGGTGTGGAGAAAGTGGAGAGAGAGAAATTCTTTTCCCTCTCACACAACACTAGACCCAGGGGTCACTCCATGAAATTGATTGCCAGGAGGTCTAGGACCAACAAGCGGAAGTACTTTTTCACACAACGCGTGATCCACTTGTGGAACTCTCTGCCACAGGATGTGGTGACAGCCAACAACCTGGATGGCTTTAAGAGGGGTTTGGATAACTTCATGGAGGAGAGGTCTATCAGTGGCTACCAGTTGGATGGCCACCTCCAGCCTCAAAGGCAGGATGCCTCTGAGTACCAGTTGCAGGGGAGTAACAGCAGGAAGGCGGGCATGCCCTCAACTCCTGCCTGGGGCTTCCAGCGGCATCTGGTGGGCCACTGTGCGAAACAGGATGCTGGACTCGATGGGCCTCCTTGGGCCTGAACCAGCAGGGCTGTTCTTATGTTCTTATGACAGGATGAAGATGTAGTTTGGAAAGAAGATTTCTTGTTCAGGGTTCCACACATCTGTCACCAAGCCAAAGTTGTGATTGTTTCCCAAGGGACCCACTCCCCACTTTCCTTTCCTGCTCAAGAGCAGGAAAAGGAGGCAGGGCCATGTGCGTCTGTCTCCCTGCTGTTTGGCTGAGATGCTCCAGAGTGCTGCTACGGAATAATGGCCAAGGGCACCCCTGCCTCTCATTCCTCTTCTTGAGTAGGAAAGGGAAGCAGTGTATCTGCCTGTTGGGCTGCTGTCTGATCATGATCCCTGCAGCATTTTGGCTGGCAGCCCAGTGGGCATGCTCCGTGCCTCTTTTTCCTGCTCATTTGGCTGCTGCTCAACTGGGGTGCTCAAATTGCTGTGCCCAAGCAATAGCCTAGCCCCTTGTTCTGGAGCAGGGAAGGGAGGTATTTGGTTTTGTGTTAGTTTGACCCTCCATGGCTAAGGTGCTCCATGGGCCTTTGCAATGAGAAAGCTGCCATGGTGTAATGCAGGGATTCTCAACCTTGGGTCCCCACATGTTTTTGGACTTCAACTCCCATAATCCCCAACCAAAGGCCACTGGGGCTAGGGATTATGGGAGTTGAAGTTCAATAACATCTGAGGACCCAACATTGAGAATCCCTGGTGTAATGGTTAGAGTGTTGGACTAGGACTGGGGAGACCCGAGTTCAAATTCCCATGCCCTCTGCCCCACAAGATAAATAAATAATAAATATATATAATAAATAATAAAGACATGCACTGGTAGACTGTCAGGACATCCATCAAAGACATCAGGACAGGTCCATTCAGAATGAGTGTCTCTGGGCTAGTCCCTTCTCTCTCAGCCTAACCTACCTCACAGGGTTGTTAGGGGGATAAACATAACCATGTACGCGGCTCTGGGCTGCATGGAGGAAAAGCGGGATAAAAATAAATAAAACAAATAACCCCCTGCCTTTCTCTCCATCTTCTTTCTGGGGAGGCGGCAAAGATCCCTGCAAAATCTTTGGGATTCTCCCCATCCACTTCTCCTGCTCTAAGCTTGGGAGTAAGTTGGGGGCTCATCCTTCTCCCCGGATGGGGGTGCCATAATCACCACAGCAAGCACTGCAAGTGACAGTGTGAAAACCCGTATCTGTTATATTTCTAAAATGGATATGCTCATTCCTAGCTCATGGGGCTCTGAATGTGCCCATACATTTCACTCATGTGCAAAAAAAAGAGAAGAGTATAGAAGTTATACATAATGTTCTCTTATGTTTAGGAGGGGGAGAGCAACTGGCCCTATCCAACCCCAGCAAAGCATCTGTCTGGCTGTAGCTGGTATCTGGCTGTAGCTGGTATCTGCCTTCTGTTTCTTTTTCGATTGTGAGCCCTTTGGGAACACTGAGCTATCTTATTCATGTATTATTTCTTTTTTCTATGTAATCTGCTTTGAGAACTTTGGTTGGAGAGCAATATATAAATATCCGTAGTAGTAGTAGTAGTAATGCTCTAATTATCATTGAGCACAAGAGTCAGGATTCTCTCTTTTCTTGCATGGCTCTGCATAACAGGGAGAAGTTTGATTCAGAGGCCATATAAAGACTTTCAGTTCTTTCAATATCTCCACCCCTGGAGAAATCCAAAAGAATTATGTGCGAGAGGCTAGGGATCTCTTTAACCACTTCTTAGCACCCCCTACAAACGATAATTCCCAGGGTGCTTTGGTAAAAGCCATGATAGTTCAACATGTATACAACCAATGTAGGTTTGTAGATCACCCCAATCATAACACTTGGACGCATTCGTGAAGTGTAGAATCATTTTTCCTTGTGTAGCAAAGCATAAAGCAGTATCTTCTTGCCCGTGCGTGAGAAACAAACTGGCGTGGTTGAAATCCCTTATGAAATCCCTACTCCTTTCAGTCTTTCCTCTTTTTGCTCCATCAAGTTGGATTTGTCGGAATAAATCATCTTTGGACATTCATGCTTTACATCTGCCTGGCTTATTTGACGAACAGCTGTGTGTACACAAGAGACAGCTTTCTCAACAAGCCCTGGGCAGTCTGGTCTTGACAAAGTTGAGAAAACTCGGATGGAGATTGGTACTCTGCTGGAAACTCCAGTGCATGCAAAAAAGCTATCTGCAATATCATGGACATTATTTTAGATGACTGACCGATGATTTTTTTTTTTAAAAGAGGAGTGTGAGAGTAAGAGATTTAGGAAAGAAGGGCTGCTGTATGAAAAGGAGGATGGGGAGCATTTATGTCACAACTCCTACAGAGCTATAGGAGGAGGGGGAAGTTCAGTGGGGTGAATCTTTGACTTCGAGGTATTCACAGTAGGCTGCCACCATCCACTTTATTTAAATGTGGGGCAAACCACTATTTCCACATAAGATTCCTCCTGGATTGGTCCAGGACTGGCCCATGTGATTTAGAAGGGGGGTGCACCAAGAATGCGCCTGCCCTGATGTCTTTGCTGGATGCCAGTCAATCAATCAATCTTTATTGATATGGTCAGAGACCAGCAAATATTGCTGGATATCTTGATATCCTCCCAGCACATTTCTTTATCACGTGAGGAGGATATTCATCTGAATTACCTCTTTATATGTGATAAAGGAACATGCTAGCAAGATGTCAGGATGTCTAGTAAAGACGTCAGGGTGAGTACATTCTCAGTGTTCCTTTTTGGTGAATTTTGGTGGGAATTCCTTTGATTTTATATTAATTTTTGTCTCCCCCTTTGCAGAAGTACACAGAAGCACTCAGTCAGTAAAAGTGAACGTATTTGAATGTTTCTGGTTTTGTGGTTAGAAAGCATTTCTCACTTTCCCTTCTAGCTATTAAGGGATTAAAAGGTGTGAAGTCCTTTTTAATCTGTTGTAAAATGTCTGCCTGTTCCTGCAATGGGGAATAAAAAAAAAATTAGAACAAAGTCACAGGAATGCCCTTTATCCTCCACTTGGGGGTGGAATGATGGTCCAAGGAGGATCCAGAACTTTTTGTAAAGTTCTGGCTTGAAACAGATGTCACAATTTTTAGCCATATTAATTAAAAATTTCAAGAAATCATCAAAATTCAGGGGATTGACCCATAGCTTTGAAACAAATTACACAGAGTCCTGCCAATGTGAACAATGTGACAGGAGAAAGAGCCAAGCTGCTTTTCATAGCTCTGGGGGCAGAAGACCAGCACATAAATTTGGTTTTTAAAATTGTTTTTAGTATTTTAATTGGTTGTAAGTGCTTTTGAATTGTTTCTAAATTGTTATAAGTAGGGTGTTTTAAATGGCGTTTGTTTTTATGTCTTTTTAAACTTGTTGTGCACCGCCCAGAGCCTTTGGATGGGGCGGTCTATAAATGTAAATAACAACAACAACAACAACAACAACTTCATGTGGGCCAGTCTTCATAACTGTATGCCAATCTGTGCCTCCCTTCTTTTAAGCAGGCAGAAGTATAATCTGAACTGGTCCAAGGATCCCTCGTCCTCCCTTCCATTTGGCAACCTTCCTCTTGGCCCTTTTTCTCTCTTCTAAAAAAGCCTCACATTGCTAAGCAAACAAAATGATCCGATCTTTCGCTGCATAATTAGGGTGAAGTGTGATTTTCACTGATGAGATTTTCACTGATCTCCCTTTCTGACTGAAGTGCTCTGTGTCACCAAAAAGTATGTCCCTAAGGGCTGCCTCGGGGATTTATTTTTGGATGGCACAGAGTGCTTTAGAGGGAAGGGGAGGATGGTGATAATCCCCACCCACATTAGTCAGCATGTCAGTCCTACAATTTATTTAATTTGTGCAATTAAATAACTATTGTATCTTTATTTATGTGTAAATATCATATGCCCTCTGTCATATTTGAGATTTGCCTAATACGTCGTTTATAAAAGCAACAGAAGTGACTCATCCCTTTCGCTGGTATATTTCATTGCATGGCTGTGCATTGCTTCTACCAGTTCGGCAGTAAGGTACAGCTTGCTTGATTTCACTTGCTTTAGAGGAGCATTTCAGTAAGCTGACAGGCAATCCCAGAAACTGACATTTACTCACAAGCCCGTATCTGGATGTCTGAATTGCTGGAAGTTGTGATGTGTTATCTTGATAAATGTTTCTGCTTCTTGATCATTATGCTAGAATAACAGACAATAGGAGGAGGAGAATTACTCAGGCATCTGCCAAACTGCTCTATTGTGTGGAGTGAGTGGTTTTTGGCATGGGAAGAACCTGAGTATGATGCTCCTGGCAGCAGGAAAGGGATAAGAATATAGGACTTGCCTTGCTGGATCTGACCAACCTTCTGTTTCCACTAGCTGTCAGAAAGCTAACTTAAGAAGTGCACAAACTCCTTGTACCTGGCATTGATATTCAGGGGTCTACTAAAGCCCCTGGTTCAAATCTCTCTGCCTAAATGAGCTTGCTAAGTGGCCATAAGCAGGAGTCCCCAATTCCATCAGTTCCCTAGATGTTGCTGTAGTACAACTCCCACCATGCTAGCTTTGGCATCCAGTGGAGGTAGCATTCCCATGGCCTTTGGAGAGCATATGTTAATTGGCAAGGAAACCTTGAACAGCTTCTTTTATATGATGTAAACTATGCATGAACTTGGGAAAAAAAAACATTAGGACACACAAGAAGTATTTTGAAAAACAGATTCCATGTGCATAGGTTTGAAGCAGGAGGTTTTGTGGCCGAGTCCTCTGAGTCACAGATCTGTTATGACACTTCATAAGCAGGGGTTTGAAACTTTCAATCCCCAAGTATTGTTAGAATACAGCTCCCATCATATTCTGTAACTGCAGACATCTCTGAAGAACAGCAGGATTCAGATGGATGCATGAAGGAAACACACAGGCCGCATTTGCATGTAACGTGGAACCACAGATCCGATTGATCCATGGTTCCTCATGCCCCTCCCCCACTCTCCCATCCAAACTTGGATGTTCTGGAGAGCTGTCTCTCTGCAGTCAGTGAGGTGGGGGAGGTGGCTGTGCAGGCTTCCTTATTTACTGAAGGACCGCCTGCACAGCCAATCACGCCAGAGCTGAGGGAGGCGCTTCCTCCCTCAACTCCTGTTCCAGGGCCAACAGCCTGCGGTTCTAAATTCAGACATACTGCAGGCTGCCTGGAACCTTGGGTTGCGGCGATGAAACTCACTGCAACCTGCAGGTTCAGACTGGAGTTCCAGTCCTGAAACCTCAGTTTCATGGCTGTGCCCGACTAAGATTCCCTGAATTTGGATGTAACGTATGCGGTACTGCAGACCTATTCAACTGCGGTTCTGCGTTATGCACGAATGCAGCCACAGTGTGGCTTGGCTAGTCATCAACCTGCCCCTTTCCAACAACACTGAGGGAATTTGCAAGTAGCATAAATGTTGAGAAACAGTGAGATATAATTGACCATCTGTTGGAGTGTTGGAGTTTTTAGCCTACTTTCCTTAAGGAAAGTAAGCTTATGAGATCACCCAGTGCTCTCTCTCTCACACACAATGTGTTGTGTGTCCACCTGTCCGTCTTGTGTATTTCCCTATCAACTTCACAATGCCTGGACCAATTTGGATCAAATTGGGTACAGTTGTAGGGACACATAGGACATCTCAACGGCGTAGTTTGTGATGATGTCATCCACCCCAGTTCAGGATGGTGGATGCATGACCGATTGAGGCACAAGTGGGCTAACTTCTGAAGATGGTAATTATCAATTAAGATTATAGGAAATGAAAGTAGGCAGGTCAGTTCTTACCAGAACTTCTTTTTTGTTAATAGCACAGGAGCAAGAATGGGTCTTTAAGGGCAAGTAGAGAGGAACTGATTCAGCCAGACATGTGCCATCCTTCTCTTCCTGGCTATGTAGTGGAGACAATAAAAACCATTAATGGCCCAGACTCGCTGAAGTGACATTGTCAGCCTTCCTTGGTGAGCTGCTGGAAAATGCTGGGGCTTCCACATTCCAGGAACTTCAATTTCCAGTGGTTCGATTGACACTTCAGAGCTTCTGCCCTTGAGCTACAGTTTTGATTACGAGTAAAATCTGCCAGCTCTGGAATTTATTTTAAAGTGTTTCCGTGTTGTTTGAGATTGAGACGAAGTGCTGCCGTTGTCTCTCTGGCTGTCTCAGTTCTGCTACAGTAGATGTGCTGTCTCTTGCAGGCATGTCTGTGCACCGCTAGCTTTCTGTGATGCAGCCATGTGGTGGAAGTTTAACCAGTGTGCAGTTGTCTCCATTGTAGCTGTGCTGCTATTGCAAGCTGGAGCTGAACTGGCAAATTCCTCCAGCAGCATGGGCCTATTCTCCGTGTCAGAACTGAGTAATTTCCACAAGATTTGCCCTTTTGTTTTCAAGGTACATTATACCTGTCAGAGCAGCAGAAAGGAAACATTTTAATTCCTGGTCTTTACACAGTCACTGATGGATTTGCAGATATCGATGTCCCCATTGGCTCTCAACGTCAGTGGTCCACTGCATGCCCAGATATTGGGGACCCCTGCTGTAGATGCCTGTTTAGATCCCCCAACAGCCTTATTTATTTATTTATTTATTTATTTATTTATTTATTTATTTATTTATTTTGTTTGTTTGTTTGTTTGTTTGTTTATTAGATTTTGGTCTCCAATGACTGAGATCAGGACTGCACAACTTTGGCCCTCCTGCAGATGATGGACAATAGCTCCTATGATCCCTGACTATTGACCACTGTGGGTAGAAATGATGGGAATTTATTTATTTTTTTTAAAAAAATATTAAAACATTTTTATACTGCCCCAAACTTATGTCTCTGGGTGGTTTACAACAGAATAAAAACAAAGTAAAACATTTGTTAAAACAAAAATGGGTGTGTGTGTGGGGGGGGGGACACACACACACATTACAACAATTTAAAAATTTCAAAACAATACTTTAAAAGAGCATTAAAACCATGAAAACATTAATTAAAAGCTTGGGTGAAAAAATGTGTTTTTAAAGACTTTTTAAAAGCTGTCAGAGATGGTGAGACTCTTATTTCACTAGGGAGCGCATTCCAAAACCTCGAGGCAGCAGTGGAGAAGGCCCATCCCTGAGTGGGCACCAGACGAGCCGGTGGCAGCTGCTGATGAACCTCTCCAGCAGATCTCAGTGGGCGGTGGGGTTCATGCAGAAGAAGGCGTTCCCTTAAATACCCAGGGCCCAAACTGTTTAGGCCTTTGTAGGTTATAACCAGCACCTTGTGTTTTGCCTGGAAACATATCAGCAGCCAGTGTAGCTCCTTCAATACAGGAGTTATATGGTCTCTCCGAGATGACCCAGAGACCAGCCTGGCTGCCGCATTCTGGACCAGCTGTAGTTTCCGGACTACGTACAAGGGCAGCCCCACATAGAGCGCATTACAGTAATCCAGTCTGGAGGTTACCAGCAGATGTACCACTGTTTTGAGGTCATTCACCTCAAGAAACGGATGCAGCTGGCATATCAGCCAAAGCTGATAGAAGGCACTTCTGGCCACCGCCTCAACCTGGGACACCAGGGAGAGGCTCGGATCCAGAGTTGTAGTCCAGAAATGGCTGGAGGGCCAAAGTTGTGTAGCTCTGGCCTTCATGTACATTTGGGTTCTCAAATGGCCTTTGGCCATTGTTGCTGGGGATGATGGGAGTTGTAGTCCAGCAACATCTTGTAAGCCAAGTCTGGGAACCCCAGCTCCATGTCTTCTCCCAGACATCTCAGGAACACTTAAAAACATCCCCCTTCATTGTTTCACTTTTCATCCATGGTCAACAACTAGTTTTAGAAGAGAACCACTTTGAGGAGGGCATGGGGGTTGGTGGGCCAGGCACCCTCCTCCAAAATGGCTGTCAGCATTTTTTTCCCCTTCAGTCACCATTCTTGTTATAAAACATTTTGGCCTCTGGACTGGCAACTAGTTCCAGGAGAAGGGCCAAGCTAGTAGTCCGCAGTGAGTGGTGGACATGACCCTAGACCTCCAGTTGCTGATCCCTACTTAAGAGCTTCTTACACACAGACAAGCAATGCCAACCTCCTTAATATAGGCATCGCTGCTCAGGTCAGCAAACAGGATGCAGAAAGAACTATTTTGCCTGGAGGCCAAAAAACAAAAAAATGTCTATTCGATGTATGAGGTTTCTTTTCTTGAGCGCTGCACATACATGTTGATTTAAGGATGCTCTTGTGCAGTTTCTCAACATCCACATGCCTAGAAGACTTCAGTGGATGTTGCTTCATGCAGCTGTTGGGGGAAACTGTAGGCTCAGATGCAGGGATATCCAAAGGGAGAAAGCAAATGTTTTCCCCCAAGGGCTGTTCCTGTGCATTGGGTTGGGCACCTTTGGTGTTGAATTGGGGGCTGGGGTGACCATTTGTCATATGTGCGAGATTCCAACAGGGCAGATGAGGCATGTTCTAAAGGGAAGCAACCCACTATATCAGGGATTCTCAACGTGTGGGTCCCCAGATGTAATTGAACTTCAACTCCCATAATTCCCAACCAAAGGCCACTGGGGCTGGGGATTATGGGAGCTGAAGTCCAATAACATCTGGGGACCCACACATTGAGAAAACCTGCACTATATAATCATTTCTCAGAGGATGTGCAGCATCATCTGTTGTTTACCATCTGGCAGCTGCAAGGATTAAAAATACTAACACCACTCAAGATTGTTATTAATCAGGGCTGAAGTGGGCAACAGCTTTGAGCGCTGCAAACTTTGGAAATCAAAGGCCATTTGGGGACCAAGAGACTACTTAATTTAAAGTGGTATTCCAGCTGTGGCTGTGCGCAGACCAATCGGATTCAATATTAAGATGGATATCCATGTGATAGGGACCATAACCCATGTGGTAGAGCATCTGCTTTGCAAGCAGAGGGCCCCGGGTTCTAATTCTTGGTATCTCTGGGTAGGGCTGGGGAATTTCCATCTCAGATTCTAAGAATGCCACTTTGGTGTTGTGGGGCGGCTGAGAGGAGACGGCTTCAAGGGGCTCCTGCCTACCACCCACCAAACCCCAAGGCAATCAGACACTCCTCCAATTATTGGTGAATTTTTAAAAGTATTTTGGAATTCCCCATAGGGAATAATGAGGATTCCAGCAAATGTATAGCTTCACGTCGTGTGTGTGTGTGTGTGTGTGTGTGTGTGTGTGTGTGTGTGTGTGTGGCCTAGAGCAGAGTGTAGTGGGTGGTAGTGCCCAAGGGGGTCAAGGAAGCTACTATAATTATTAACTGCACTTGGGGGGGGGGGCTGGAGTGACCCAGGGTGAGTGGTGGTGTAGTGCAAAGAGGATGCCAACCACCCCCATGGGTTGCTAACCCATGGGGTATTGGGTTTTGTTGTTTCTGAGGTGTTCTGAATGTAAATTCTCTGGTAGCATATGAGATTTTGAATGACAAACCATGAATCCACTCTCATTTGCTACAAGAGAATCTACGCTCAGAACACCTCAGAAACAACAAAATCCTCTACCCCATGGGTTAGTAACCCATGGGGGTGGTTGGCACCCTCTGTGCACTACACCGCCATTCGCCTTGGGTCACCTCAGCACCCCCCAAGTGCAGTTATGGGGCTGCTAAACCTCAATTCTTCCCTATGGAGAAAAACCTTAAAGACGCGTAAATTTCAAAAATCACTGGAAAATCAGCCTTTTGCCCACTTCCTTTGAAATAATTCTGGTAGCTTACTTGCCCCCCTTGGGCACTACCACCCACCACACTCCACTCTAGGCCACCCCTTTCCCACCGACGTGAAGCTAAACATTTGCTGGAATCCTCATTATTCTCTATGGGGAATTCAAAAATACTTTTAAAATCCACCAATAATCAGGGGAGTGCTCGATTGGCTTGGAGTTTGGTGGGTGATAGGCACCCCTGGGTGCCTACCATCCCACCCCACTTTTGTGCCCCTAGGTGCTCCACAATAGGGATAATGGGCTGATTCGAGTCCCATTATACCCTATGAGAAAAATAATTAAAATATTTCAAAAATTCATAAAAATCGCAGGAGTATTCGATTACTTTGGGATTTGAATGGTAGTTGGCACCCATGCGTGCTCCACAATAGGGAATTATGGGCTCATTTGAGTCCTATTATACCCTATGAGAAAAAATATTTCAAAAATTCGTTAAAAATGTACGAGTGTGATTGCTTTGGGGTGGTAGGCACCCATGGGTGCCAACTACCACCCCACCCACTTTGGGGGGTTCAAACCAGTTCGAATACCCCCCCCCCATTCAGTTCAAATTCAAACTGGCAGCTCCAACCTAACGGCTGGTTCGGTTCAAATTTGAACCGGTTCGAATTTGAACCGGTATGCACATCCCTACAATTTGCATGACCTGCCTGAGTGGTGTGGGGGGGGAATGCATGGCTGGGGGCGGGAGGCTGCTCCAACTCACCTTCCCCCCAGACAATCACAAGAAGCCTGCTGGGAGCATGGACTGCACTCCCCAGATGATCCACGCTGCACAACACAGCATGGAGCTCCAGAGGCTGGGACGACATGTTCCAGCCACTGGAGATCTCACAATGCACCACACCACGAGCATGGTGCATTTATGGGATCCCCATAATTGCTTCTCTGTGTCTCCTCAGTCTCCCTGGATGGAGTCCATGGAGACACACGAGCCTGGCAGCCGGGTTAAGGGAGCGCTTGCTCCTTAACCTCAGCTTAGATCTGAGCTTGGGAGCGGGGTTAGGCTGGGTGGGAGTGCTGGGATCCGCGTGGATCCTGGCACGCCACATGAGCAGCCTAGCCCAGGGTATGCTGCCCTAGCTTGGGGTAGGCTGCTTGTGAGAACAGGCTCTCACGGTCACTGTCCAGGACGGAGGGGGGATGTCCTCCTTGGGTCATGCTGGGTCACGTCAGTCATCACATCAGGCCAGGCTGCTGAGCATTCAGGTTCAGGTTGAGGGCTAGAGTGCAGCCTGTGCAGGGACCTGAGGAGAACTCCTGGTACAGGGGAAGACAGGAAAGTCCAAAGGAACCAGAGAGTAGGTTGGATGGAAGTGAGGCTGGTCAACTGGAGAAGATAGCTAGCAGGGCTATTGTTTCAGCAGCCATCTGAGGAGTCAGGAGGGCTTAAATAGAAGTCTGCAGTTCTCCGCCCAGGAGCTGATCTCTTTGCTTCTTATCTTCTGAAGCTGTTTCTTGCTCTGTTGCTTCTCCCGAGGAGACCTCTTCCTTCTATTGTATTTTTGTGCAGATAACTTGCAGGTTATTCAGTTTTTTGCAAACAGGAAGGGAGTGGTGTGGAGATCTAAAGGGTGTGGGCTTTCCATAAAATCATTAACACAGACTCCTCCCACCCTTGAGGGTCCACCCAGGCCTGTCCTTTCTTATCCCACCCCATTTACTGAATCGTCTCCCTCTGTTTAGGAAGCTCTTGGTTTGGGGACCAAGGAGGAGGCAGTTCACCGCAACCTTGTGGGTTTGGGCGAATTGTGGCAAACATCCCAGGGTGAGAAACTCTCCCCCCTCCGTCTCAGCGTTCCTTCTCACTGAGAGTTGTGGTTTGAATGTCTCCCAGAAGCCACCCGCATGACTGACGGAGGGACTACATTTCCCCAAACCCTTGAGTAACCTGTGACAACTATTACGTCTCTTTAAAGATGAAGAAGAAGTGACAAATTACAAAGTGCAATATTACAATATATGGCACTTTGTTTTTACACACACACACACACACACACACACACACACACACACTCTCCATGGAAAGCAGCTGGGTGTGGACTTTCCATTTGACTTTTAGCAATGATGCTAATGAACTGTGGGTTCTAGGCTGGTGCAGGCTCTTCCCGTGGGTGGGGTATATGCATGGAACTATGGGTAGGTCTTTCCAAAGAGAGCTGCTGAGCTGCCAGGTGAGCACTCCTACCCTGGTGTAGATCAGCCTGTCTCGGTGGCATCGTTATTGGGGGTCAGGTGGAGACAGTGGTGCCTCACTGCCAGCCACACGGTGGTCTGCCTTTGTCTCCCAAGTTGTACCCTTCTGGGGGTCTGCAAGGGGGCCTGTAGACGTGGGGAGATCCCAGGAGACTAATGGCTTGGGGCCCTTAATGACGTCACCCTGGGGTGTCTTGTCCTCAAAGTGTCTGGAGTCTCCTTGTCTGAAGCTATATCAGGTTCTCCTTGCTTGAGGACCCCTCAGTTGCTGCGTCAGGGGGAAACCTAACAGTGTCATGAAGCCTGCTCCATACAGTAAGCTATCAGTGTGTAGTGATTTGCTTAAAGGATGCAACAATTGCCTTGTCGGATCACACCAAGCTCCATCTAGTGCAGGATTTGTTTCCCAACATTTGTTCATTTGTTTGTTTATCCGATTTATATATCGCCCTTCCAAAATGGCTCAGGGCGGTTTACAACAGGATAAAAACAATTAAAACCAGTTAACAATGAAATCAAAACTATCAAAACAGAATAAAACCAATTAAACATTCAAATGGCTAAAAACCCTGGAAAACCAGGGCAACCATTTAAAACAATTTAAAACAGTTTACAGCAGTTTAAAAACCCTGGAAGGCCAGGCCAAACAGATAGGTCTTAAAGGCTCTCCTGAAAGACAGTAATGAACTCAAATTACGCATTTCTTCCGGGAGTGCCTTCCACAGCCCAGGAGCAGCTACAGAGAAGGCCCACCTCTGAGTCATGATCAGATAACCGGTGGTAACTGGAGACGGACCTACTCAGATGACCTTAATGTGCGGTGGGGATCATGCAGAAGAAGGTGCTCTCTAAGATAATTTGCTAGCCAGATACCTTCGGGAGCCCCCAAGTGGGACAAGAAGGTGATTGGGTCCCCCTGTAGCTTGCTCCCAGCAACCTGGAGGTCAATTGTCTCTGTACATGGATCCTACCATGTGGATCTGGTACTTTTGTCCATATTGCCATCAACCTGCCCCCAAACTTCTTAATAGTATGGAGAAAATCCTGGATTTTAAGTACAGCATTTGAACTCCCCCAACCCCAATTAGGCATTTTTCTAGTTTTGACTGAGTTGGGGGATTTTTTGTGGTTGTTGTTGTTTTTTAACAAGAATGCTTGTGATTAAAAGGGCAAGGGAAAACAGTTATACTAGTTAAACTGGGGATTAATTTAGAACAGAGTGATTGTTTGTCACCTGCCAGGAAAGTAATACACTCTGAGAACAGGTGGAGATAATTGCTGTTCGTGGGGCGATAAGGCCTGGGTAGACAGCAGCATCCAATCCCATTAGTTGCAAATGTACAGGCCGATGTCTATGTTGAAATCTTCTGGGCCACAAGACGTATGCATGAATGATGTCTCTTTCCTTTATAAGCAGTGCTTTGCTCCTTACAAGGGTACCAGTGCAGAGGCTGAAACATACCTTCTTCTACCTCCCAAAGCAGACTGAAAGGTCAATCATACAATCAAAGTCTGTCCTCTACCCGGGTCTGGGAGCTGTGTGTGCTCCCAATTTTCAGTCGTGTGGAAGCAAGGCAGGAGGAAAACCTGGGTAGAAGTTTTTGTGTAGAAGCAAGGTAGGAGGAAAAGCTACCCAGGTTTTCCTCCAACCTTCCTTCTGCACACATCTACCAAGGTTTTCCTCCTACCTTGCTTCCACATGGCCGAAAATTGGGAGCACCCACAGCACCCAGACCCGGGTAGAAGACAGATTTTGTTTGTGTGAATGACCTCTGAGTCATGTTACTGAGCCCTTTCTCATGATCTGTAATAAGGTTTCGAAGGGGCAAGTGGAGGAAGTCTCAAAAAGCTTACCACCCCCGCAGACGATCCTCTGCCTGTTGTTGAGCGGTTGGATTGGCCACCCAGATGATTGCTGGCTTCTGCCGCTGGATTGTAGGGTTGGGGTGCTGGGATGCATTGCCCCGCCTCCCGGAACTCCCATCATGCACCATGTGAGTGTGCGGTGCATGATGGGGATGCCCCTCCCTTCCCTCCCCGAAGCCAGCTGGGAGTCCCGCAGTCTACCAACCCCAGCTGGGGCTTGCAGACAATCAATAAAATGGAGTTAGGAGAGCGCTCCTAAAAGGGTGGCTCCGGAGCACTGTTCGCTCTAACAGAGATTCCCAGATGTTGTTCACTACAACTCCCAGCATCCCCAACTACAGTGGATTTTGGCTGGGGATTCTGGCAGTTGTCAACAACATCTGGGGATCCTTGTTTAAAGGGAACACTACTCCAGAGGTGGGTTTGCTGCTGAGGCATTGCCGGAATTGGTCATGATCCTGGCGGTTCACATGTGCAGGCAAAACTGGGCTGGGCTTCCTTACCACGGCTTTGCCTGCTCGTGTGAATAGCTTCACTCTCTCAGGTCTAACACAGTGGCCAATATAAAATCATATAGCTCCATGGAATCATGGGGATGCTTGACATTGCACTCTTGCACATAAGATCTGTACAAAACCTGTGGCGCATACTGCAGGTTGCCCACCTTGCAAGTACTAGTGTTTGCACTAGTGCAGCCGTAGTGCAATGAGCTAGCACCACAGCCTTATGCCAGCTCAGCACATTCGTGCAAGCGCTTCCTTAATCTGCGTGCCATCCGGTTCAGACAATCGGAATGGAGTTTGGCCCCTTGCATGGTAGGGAGGGACTTTGAACAGGCCTCAAGAGCACACACATCCAATACTACGCGATGGTTGTCTTGTGTGAGTTGAGCAATTGTGCATTATCATCTGCCTGCCCCATTCTATCCCTTCTAAGAAGAGAAAGGGTCAAGGACATGGTGCCTTCCTTTGCACATGAAATTGGTAGCTCAGATGGGATGTCATGCATGTGCTGTGAGGTGAGCATGCTTCAGAAGCCTGCTCCCAGGCCCCTGCCACACACAAGAATTATTGCGGCTCAGATGCCTGAACTGGGCCAGTCTCACAGAACCTTGTTTTCCCACTGAAGGACCTGTGCTAATTGAGCAAAGAGGCACCTTTTAAAAGTGGTGATTCTCTTAACTGAGCAGGGGGAGAACAACTGGCCCCATCCATCCTCAGCCCAGCATCCCTCCAGTGGCTGTTGTTGCTGGTGTCTACCTTATGTTTCTTTTTCAGACTGTGAGTCCTTCGGGGTCAGGGAGCCATTTTATTTATTTATTTATATCTATGTAAACCACTTTGGGAACTTTTGTTGAAAAGTGGTATACAAATACCTGTCATAGTCGTATTCATATCCGTGCATCCCTTGTGTTTACAGAGACATCCTCTAGACCACTTTTTTACAGAGCAAACAGCAGCGGCCTAATCGTGTGAGGGCTGTACCATGTACTCCTCTGGACATTTGTATAGCCACCTCATTCAGGATCTTCTCATATCATGTAAACTCCAGACTCTTTATGGTGACTGAAATCCTGAATAAATTCCTCAAGGGATGTCTCATTGGAATTAGTAGGGCAAGTTAGGCAGGACTAACTTGGCCTATTAATTTCAATGGGACTTCCCTGGAGAAATTTAGTCAGGATGTCCCCCACTGTGCTTTGCTGCTTTTGGAATGTCTTCTGCTCAGAGAAGAGGCTGAGATGTTTCTTTAACTTCATGTGAGCACTAATTGGTGTCCAGGATCTGGACTAAAAAAAGATGCCATTTTAAACCAATCTAATATGGTGCTATTGGTGCTGAGCTGAAAATTCGCAGGAGATTTTTTGGTGGGGGGATGGGGGAGGTTGGGGCAAAAGTGAGGACAAAACAATCCCACCTCCTGCTTCCCATTTTTGTTGCCACCACCAGTTTTCTGGTGGGGACTGTAGAATCCAAAGGAAAGAGTTTTGGTATGCAAGGACAAGGCAGTGGAGTGGAATCAGGAATATGAATCGTTTAATGAAATCGATATTATGTACAGAGAGGCAAGTGCAGACTTCTCTTGCTGCTGGCTGTGCTCAGTGTTCTTGCTGCTGGCTGTTTGTTAGTCCCACCTTTGCTCCAGGACTGGAATACTAAGTAACTAAAGCCCCATTCAAAGGCTAGCCTGGATCAAGGAATGCATTAACCAAAAACACCACTGTGATGTTCCTCCCAGTGACCACCAGCTGACAGCTGCCATCCCCCCCGCCAGATGCCCTTGTGAACAATGCTACATGATGATACAACATCCTTCAGTGGGAATATTCTGAGCAAAGAAGGGTGTCTATCAGCTGATGACTGCTGAGAGAGAGAACAGATGCCACTACTACCCACCAGCTGCCCCCATATACTACCCATAAGCTGGCACCCGCCCCCCTGAAATGACCTTCCATTTATGCTATCTGTGAATGGGGCAGCAAAATGGAGAGGGTATCAGCTTAGCCCTAAGCGCAATCAACATCACAAGAAAGTTTAGAACTCTTGGGAGGAAACTTAGATTTTTCCTGAGTCCTTCTAAAAACACTCATAATTGGTGACCCATTTTCTGAATGTAGCTGAGGGCAGTTTACCCACCACTACTTTGATCTGCCATCTTTTCTGGAAATGTAGGACCCTGACTGAACTCTCTTGACCGTGGCTCACTCCCTGCACATAGAAATGCAGACTTCTAAAGGCCTTAGCTTCAAAATAGCATTTTTACGTTAACTATAGTGGGAGGTAGAAGCTGTTTTTCTCCTTTTTGATGTTGACAGACTTGAAAGTGTCTAACCTGTTGACAAATTCGCTACCCTGCGTGATGGCGGGGAAGCAATTTTTGTACCATTAGGAGGAACCTGATAGAGTGTAAGCTGCTATTTTCGTTGCCTCTGTCAGTTTGTATTTTGGAGTCAGCTTTGGCTTTTGCTCTTCTTAAGGTAGTCTCTGTGTGTGAATTCTTAATAAAGATACAACATAAAATCTTGGGTCATGGTCAGATCTCCACAGAGGAATGCCATTGGCTTGGATACATTCAGGCATTATAGCACCATAAGTCTGTTTGATGCAGTGCAGTGGGTCTTTTGATATTTTTGCTAGGGCAAAAGGGATTTATGAAATAAAAGGGTGATATGTTCTTTAAGCACTGTTCTGATATGCTGCTTGATGCATGGAAGAGTCACCTCTTTGCCTAGCTTTGGGCAGAAACAGTGTTTCATTTTTCACTTTTGTGCTGCCGAGCTGATTAATTCTGCCTAAGCCATGAAAATGGGGAGCAAAATATCTTCACACCTTCAGCTTCAATCCCATGGGAATTGGCAAGCACAGCTCCAATGAAGTCAACAAGGATAGACATTCTTGTGTTCAATGAAGACTACAACTCTGAAGTGGAGGATCTGTTCATTGTGGATGGAAAAATGATGACTGGAAATGAAACATATCATTGAAAGAGCATGCTTTGACTGAATTGCCACAATATTTGGAGTAGAAGTTGGGCATATTCACATATGACATGGTGTGCAAGTTCAGAACATATGAAAGCCATTTAATCATATATCCTTCCCATATTTGGTAAACCATGCCACTGTTCCTTCTAAGGCGTGCACAGGTGCACAAACTCACAAGTTTTCTGATGTCCGCTCAGTTAATTTTAGATCCTTCTCAGGTTGAATCAGGAAGACCCCACTCTGAATGCAGGTGCGCACACACTGCCTTAATACTGCCACCCAGAACAAAACTCATTCCGCACAGAGATGAAAAAAATTAGAGGGACCACTGAACCATGCTCCCCATCATGCTTCTTGATGCTGACATGCTGTTTGGCCATGCCCTCTAGTGCTGCACATTTGATTTTCATGGAAAAGGGGTAGTACCCATGTACACCACAGGAGTGGGCACCTTGGATAATTGGAACCCCTGCTTCTGCAGTGTATGCGGTTTGGTTCCTTTCTCATGAAAGTTGAATTCACTAGGGACAGGGACAGCAGGTGCAATGGTGTCATGGGCTGTGGCCACCCAGCATGATCCCTCTTCTCCATGTTTACCGAACTCTGGAGGATTTCATGAGCAGATGGTTAGTCTGCTGATTTGTACACATGTACAGTTATTTCTCATGCCACCTAATGGCGCAGTGGAGAAATAATTTGCCTAGTGAGCTAGAGGTTGCCAGTTTGAATCCCCGCTGGTATGTTTCCCAGACTATGGGAAACACCTATATCAGGCAGCAGCAATATAGGAAGATGCTGAAAGGCATCATCTCATACTGCACAGGAGATGGTAATGGTAAACCCCTCCTGTATTCTACCAAAGACAACCACAGGGCTCTGTGGTCGCCAGGAGTCGATACCAACTTGATGGCACAACTTTACCTTTAGAGTTATTCACATATTGAGGTCATTCACACAATCAAAAACTGTGTCCTACCCAGTTTTGGGAGAATTTTTGGTTGCATGGAAACAAGGTGGGAAACAAACCTGGGTAGGTTTTCCTCCTACCTTGTTTCCACACAATCACGTCTACCCAAGTTTTCTTCTTACCTTGCTTCCACACAACCAAAAATTAGGAGCACACAGAGCTTCCAAAACCTGGCAGAACTCTGTATTTGATTGTGAGAAGGACATTACTATATCCAATACATATACGGCAGTATGTTCAACCTGTTCCCTACATTTCAGGAGTTCAGTCCCCATGTTCAAATGAATTCTTGTATAACCATTCACCAAAAAAATGTGTATTTTGTACAGACAGCTTCCTATCATTGGCCCATGAGGCTCTTTTGTCCAAATGTTAACGAAGTGGCAAGAAAGAAGGTTCAGTGCTACTGTGGCAACATAGGAATATGCACTCATGTTGCCCCAAAGGCATTACAGTTCTGCCACTAATTTCTGGTGAGTCAAGTCATTAGTTGGAATTGCCATATGCCATTGTGGAGGAATTTATTGGGGAGAGCAGAATCCCTGGCCCTGCCTTGCAATGCTGGGAGGTGTCACTAGAGGCAGAAGCCACCTTGGTGAGCACCATGATGGCCTCATTTTGAACCTTGCCAGGGGCATGGGGTGGGCTGTCCTATCACACATAGGAAGCTGCCTTACACTGAGTCAGACCATTGGTCCATCTAGCTCAGTATTGCTTTTGCTAACTGACAGTCGTTCTCCAAGGTTTCAGGCAGGAGACTTCCCCAGCCCTACCTGGAGATGCCAGCAACTGAACCTGGGACCTTCTGCCTGCAAAGCAGATGCTCTACCACTGAACTATGTCCCCATCCCCATCATTCATAATAGTTCCAGATTTTTTAAAAGCACATGCTAAGGTAACTGCCTCAGCCGAAAGCCCAGCAAAGTGCATCGGAGGGAGCTGTGGGGGAGGGATTCTAGGTCACAAGTGAACTTCACTTCTGAAAAGTTAAATTTAGAAACTCATTAAAATATTGTCCTTGTGGAGCAGACATCGTTAAAGGATCTGCAGACAGTTCTCTGGGAGAGCTGGTAGTTTTTTTGTTGACACAGCTGAGGACAAAATCAAGGATTGCAGCTGAAGACCGGGGAAATCGATGGGGGGATCATCTCAGTCATCCCAAAGAGATTTGTTTGCATCGGATGGCCTTTTCCATTCAGTGGTTTCTTAATTTGCATAGCGATGAGGTAATGGCTTATTTTTGGTTGCTGAAATGGAGCTCTGTGGCTGACCTAATGAGATGGGGAAGTTCTGGGGATGTTTGATAGCTGGTGGGTTTTATAAGATTAGCTAAAAGCCCATGAAATTTCAACCAACATTGATTGTATGACCAGTGTTCATTACACTAGATCTCAGTTCTAGGGGCAAGGTAGGAGATTTCTAGCTACTCTCTGTCCTCTTACCCTTCTTCTGCCTTCTCTTTCCACCCTTGCACTAGCCCCTTCCCCCACCCCATTCAGCAATGCCCCCATTCCCTGTATCCCCCAACTTCTGCCCCCCCGATCAGTAACGGAGCATCTGCTTTGCATGCAGAAGGTCCCACTTTCATTCCCTGGCATCTCCGGGTAGCGCTGGGAAAAACTCTTGCCTGAAATCTTGGAGAGCCCTGAAAGGCCATGGGGGATGGGGATGGTGGGAGTTGTAGTCCAACAACATCTGAGGCAGGGCCCAATGTTGGAAATCCCTGGGATAGAGTCAGATCTGGAGGAGCAGGCCTCTTTGTTCTGCCCTCAACAATAGCCTCCAGGATGGTTGAAACAATGAGGTAGAGGATTTGGCTTCAGCCAGACCACACAGTCAGCTTGAAGTGCAGGTGTCAGCCAACACATTTATCACTTGCTAAGCTGACGTGTTAACACCTTCCAGGTACAGTGGGACTGTAGGTCTGGAATTGGTTGATGAGCCTGAAAATTAAGACACTGATTAATGGAAAAGAAAAAGAAGCTCCCATGTAATGTTGTGAGTCCTTAGCTCTTTCTGTACAAAGCCATTTCTTAACATCCCATCACACCCTGCTCTGCTAAGGGAGGTGTTTGTTTGTTTGTTTACAGAAGTCTGCAGTTCAATTCCTTACATTTCCCATTTCCATTTCAAAAAGTATTTCAGATAGCAGGGCGGGGAAGGACCTTTGCCTGAGATGCTGGAGAACTGTTGCTGCCAGTCACACTAGATGGCCCTGGAAGAGGGGATTTTATGGTTTCCCTAGGGAATATGGCAGTTTCATATGTTCGTATAGATTCTACTTGGAGCCACTAGGCATGCATGGTGCTTCATGAGGGGGGAGAATGAAACTCCTTGTATGCTGCCTAGGTGTTCAGAAACAGGGGAACTGTGGAGCACCTGATAGTGCTTGCCCTCAAGGACCTAGGGTCTAGGTTGTCTTTGACTTTGTGTGTCCTTTATTGTGTTGCATGCTGTAGCATAACCAAGGAACAGAACTCAGGATGGGGCTATGTGGGCAGAAGCAGGCTGGATTCTTGATAGTTGAGGTCAGGACAGGAGATTTAGCCCCTACTATGACAATGTCCTTGAATGCACGTTCTCACATTTGTCCAAAGAAATAAGGAAGCCTCCTTGGTACTATATCAGGCAGCATCGATATAGGAAGATGCTGAAAGGCATCATCTCATACTGCGTAGGAGGAGACAATGGTAAACCCCTCCTGTATTCTACCAAAGAAAACCACAGAGTTTACCTTGTGTTCCCATCTGATCCATTTGAACTAGAAATTGAACCTGGGATCTCCTTCATGCAAAGCTGATCTTCCATACCTACCAGGCCTGTGCACTAATGTGAAAGTTGGGATTAGGTCTGATGCAATCCAATCTGACCCCAAAAATGTTGGTTTGGGGTTCCTTTGGACCCTTCTGAATTTTTGGTTCAAGATCGAGATGGGAGTCAGGATTTGGGTTGGACAAACCTTTAATACGGTTTTTAAAGTAACTGTGGATACTCACTGAACCGTGGATACTCACTGAACCGTGGATACTCACTGAACACTGAAGTGCAGGGGAAATAATGTAACATCAGAGAATCTAAGTGTTAATGTTTTTAGAATATTGTTTTTAATTTTTATAATTGTTGTGTTTTAAATTTCTTGTTTTTGTTTTTAACTAATGTGTTACCTTTGTTTTTATCTTCTTGTAAACTGCCCAGAGACATAAGTTTTGGGTGGTATAAAAATATGTTAAATAAATAAATAAGGGGAAATTAAATTATCTCACACCAGAGAATTGCAGGAGAAACCCAGAAATCATCTACTTTTATTTGTAAGTTTAAAATGGGCTAAAAAGCTTTTAAAAAACATTTTTAAAAATGAGATATGCACAGGCTGGTGGGCAGATAGAGGGGTCCCCCCCAGCCATGATCACTAAAAAGAGAGAGAGAGCAGACTCTCACCCCATTTGGAGCTTTGGAAAATGCAATTTTTGTTTTCCCAAAGGGGTTCAGAGAAATCTTAGCTGAATTAGGTAAAATCAGGCCATATCCAATTTTACCGAGCCGGTTTTGCACAGCACAAATAGCTACCACTGAACTATACTGAGTCAGTTTAGCTCAATATTGCCTCCTGTGACTGGCAGGGGCTCTCCAGAATATCAGACAGAGACCTTGCCCATTGTCGACTGCCTGGTCCTTTTAAAATTTGGGATGCTAGGGTTTGAACCTGGGGTCTTCTGTCACGCTGAGCATGTGATCTGCCATGAAGCTATTGTCCTTTCCCTAATATTTGCCATTTTCTCCCATGGGAACAAAGCTTGCCCTCTATACCTAACAGTGAATGGGCCAGCCCTCACCAGGGATCTCACCAGCAAGTTGCACCCCACTTACAATGTACAGAGTCTCCCTCTGCACACATACACACCACCTGCCTTAATGATAGATGTTTTGCGGGTCCATCATAAAGGTGTCATCATCATTTAATAATAACATTTATTATTTATAAAGCACTTAAAGTAGTTGTTCATTGGATAAGCATAAAATCTGAAAGACCCTGCCAGTTGGCATACAATATAATAAAGAGAGCAGAAGTGACGCTACAGAATCTTCACAAACATCCCGAGGAGAAATGTCCATTGTTTAACACTGAAATACTACATTTTCTGTGAGGGTTTTTTGTGGAAGAATATTTATTATTTTTATTTATTGTTGCATTTATATACCGCCTATCATTAAAAGACAACCCCAAGGTGGTTTACAAAAGTTAAAACATACAATAAAAGACAATAAAAATATTAAGCTAATATATATATATATATATATATATATATATACACACACAGACCAAATTTAAAATCTATAAAATACTAGCATAAAAACAATACAACAGGTAAAAACACACAGAAGCAGCAGTAAAAACGATTATGTAAAAGCCTGGATAAAAAGCCAAGTCTTTACAAGCTTTCTAAAAGCCGTGATGGAGTCCGA
Source organism: Hemicordylus capensis (assembly GCF_027244095.1). Classification (NCBI taxonomy): domain Eukaryota; kingdom Metazoa; phylum Chordata; class Lepidosauria; order Squamata; family Cordylidae; genus Hemicordylus; species Hemicordylus capensis. The sequence goes on from NC_069657.1 coordinate 443,847,991, forward strand.
GGAGCGAATGGCCACTGGGAGAGCATTCCAAAGTCTATATGCAGAAATGGAGGGGCTGTTTGCTCAAGAAGAGGGTTTTGAGGGGAGGGATCAGTTGGCAGGCTGCTGAGCATGCACTGAATGACACAAGGAGGCTGTTCACACAAGCAGCCCTACCCGAACTTGTGCAGCCATACCAGGGTAGGGCTGCTCATCTGAAGCTCTGGGATTGTGGGCAATCCTTGTGCAGCCCAGGTTTCTTCATGGGCTATTACACAGGTAGAACGGCACAAGCACTAGGGTAGCCAGATTTAGGGGAAATCCCCCAGTATGGATTCCTGGAGGCCAGGCAGCATTTCCCCGGTCTCCAGAATGCTGCGCCACTCACCACAGTGGCAATCATGTGTGTGGCAGCATGATACGGTGATGGGATCAGGTAGATTGTGTGGGGGAAGGTAGGTATATTCCTGCCTTCTCCCAACCCTCCCCAGCCACAAGGGATTTTGGTTGTATATGAAGGATCTTATTGAGTTGAAGTTGGCACTTCTGCTTCTTCAGGTAATTGCATTTGCATTTAATTTAACAAGAAATGAAGACTCTTGTTTGCTTTGACCTTGCCAAGTGCAAACAGGAATGTTCATTTGGTTTTCTGAATTCTTGTTTGATTTTTGTTTTCAATAAATGGGAAATGTGCATGCAGCAGTTAGTGTACACAGCCGTGTTCTGTATTTTTCCTAATGTTCCTTTGCTCAGGGGGTCTGTACTGTAATTACAATAAACCTTTTTCTTGCTGACCTCCTGGTTAATAGTACAAAATGAACTTAAAAAAATGGCCCCCACCCCCAGCAATACTCACAATGGCCATCCTTAAATCCTGGATTTTCCATGAGATGTTTATGCAGCCTGATAAAGAAAATTTGCAACATGGGTCTTTTAAAGAACAGCATTTCAGGGTTGTTTTTGTCTAAATAACACATTTGATATGTTTATTTAGTGAAACAAATGTTTGATCTATCAAGCTACTGCAAGCTTTAATCTATTAATCCTTGCTATTAAACAACTAAAGCTTTAATCACAAATTGAAATCTCTCTCCTCACAAGTTGAAATCTCTCTCAACACTGAATGCTGTTGCTGACAGAAATCTTCCTTCCATTTTCATATATGATGCTAAGAACGGAATCTGCACCTCTCTTACACTTTCGGTGTCATGTGTGAAAGCTGTAATACGGGTGCAAATGTGGCAGAAAAATGAAAGTAGTACAGTCTGGCTTGTGGCCATGTATAAGTGTGTCAAGTCCATCCATCTTACACCAAATAGGGTTGCCACCATGCCAGTGTCTGGCCAGCCTGTCACGTGTTCGCATGTGCGGCATGCTCTAACCTTTTGCTTGTGGGCTTCCCGGAGGCATCTGGTGGGCCACTGTGCGAAACAGGATGCTGGACTAGATGGGCCTTGGCCCTGATCCAGCAGGGCATGATCTTATGTTATGTCCTTATGTTGAAAACCATCAGACAATTTGTCTTTTCAGGATAAAATTGGGCTTTCCTTTTAGTGGTAAAAGGGCCCTGTGCAACTAATCACTGCTCCGTAGAAATCAGTGTCAAGGAGTCTTTTAAACCTGGATCTCCCTTGGTACTGATAGCTGAAATAGGAAAGCTGCAATCCTGTGATACTAGGGATTGTGACGGGTGGCGGGGATAGCTTTACTTTTCAGGACCTCAGATGCGTTGCTGGGAGGGCCCTGCTGACATTTAATGAGATTTGAGTCAGGCCCCTAATTGCCATCCAGGCCCATTCCTCAAGCTCCATTAAGCACCTGGATGCCTTCCAGTTGTAGAATCCTCCCTCATTGTCTTGATAAAAACCAAAAAGGAGCACCAAGCCAACCTAGCTACTGTTGGAAACAGGACCTCAGACTAGATCTGTCTCCAGTTGCCACCAGCTCACCTGGTAGTGGACACATGAGAAGAGGCTTTCTCGGTTGCTGCCCCGAGACTGTGGAATGTGCTCCCTACTGGGATACGATCCTCCCCATCTCTGACAATTTTTAGAAAGCATTTGAAAACCCACCTCTTCACCCAAGCTTTTTCAGCTTTAAAAAAAAAAAGGTTTTAATTTGTGGTTGATTTTTAAATTGTTTTAAGTTTTTGTATATGTTTTAACTTGTTTTATGCTATTGTTAACTGCCCAGAGATGAAAGTATGGAGCAGTGTACAAATCTGATCGTTCGCTAGATAGATAGATAAATAAATAAATAGAGGGGCTTCTGTTCTGACCAGTGTTCCCTCTAAGGCCGGGCTGCTCAACTCTGGCCCTCCTGCAGATGCTGGCCTACAGTTCCCATAAGCCCTGGCCATTGGCCACTGTGGTTGGGGATTTTGGGAGTTGTAGTTCAAAAACCACTGTGGGGGCCTAAGTTGAGCAAGCCTGCTCTAAGGTGTACTCATGTGCATGCACTCATAAGTTTTTAAATGTCCGCTCAGTTAATTTTAGACCCCACACAGGTTGAATGAATTAATGTGCACATACACTGCCTTTAGACTGACACCCAGAACAAAATTCAGTCCGCACAGCGATGAAATTTTTTTGGAGAGAACTCTGGTTCTGATGTGGCAGGTCAGTTCTTTGATAGAGCAGCTTCAGTGGATGTGGAAAGTCAGTTGCCGCTGTGGTTGCTGGTTCGAGTCCAGTTGCGATATTTGCTTAAGGAATGAGAACATCTGTGCTTTCTAGGTGAGGGTATTTGAGTACATGGCTGTAAGTAGGTCAGATTCCTTTCCTGTCATCTTCCTTCTTTTAATTGGTTCAGAGGAACAGGGGCTAGAAACATGTTGGGACAGTAGGCATGGAGGCAAGCATTGATGGGATCAGATCCAGGGCCAAAATCAGGCCTACGTGAGCAGAAAAATGGAACCAAGCCCAGGGCAGATATGAGAAAAATCAAAGGTGCCCCTTCCCCTCGTTCTATGTTGAATGCCCTCTCCCGAAGGGCTTTGCCAGCAGTTTCAAAAAAGAGAATATAGCAGAGGATCCACAATTTGGTGGTGGAGGTGGGACAATACAGAAAAGTACCCTGTTCCCCAGCTCACCATTTTTCACGGCTGCCTTTCCCATGGCAGCAGGGCTCTTTCTGGTGGCCACCCACTTTTCCAGCCTGAAGTCCAAGGTCAACCCTGCCATGAAGCACAGAGAAGTGGGTTGCTTCAGATGGCGGGTGGTGGACCCATTTCCAGAGTCAGTGCAAGGTATGTTCAGCGACCTTTTGTCTTTACCCTACAAAAAATGGCTGAAATGACCCGCTCCCCACTACCTGTGAAAATGGAATGAAAAGAGAGGGGCATGGGACATAGGGACATAGGAAGCTGCCATATACTGAGTCAGACCATTGGTCTATCTAGCTCAGTATTGTCTTCACAGACTGGCAGCGGCTTCTCCAAGGTTGAGGCAGGAATCTCTCTCAGCCCTATCTTGGAGAAGCCAGGGAGGGAACTTGAAACCTTCTGCTCTTCCCAGAGCGGCTTCATCCCTTGAGGGGAATACCGTACAATGCTCACACATCAAGTCTCCCATTCAGATGCAACCAGGGTAGACCCTGCTTAGCTAAAGGGGACAAGTCATGCTTGCTACCACAAGACCAGCTCTCCTCTCCTTTTTTGGCATTTTGGCACAGCCTTGAACAGGATGGGTAGACATGCAGAAAGCAAGAAAACAGCAGTTTGGGACAGCTGTTGGACTCGGTGAAAGAGCTTGTCGAACATGCGGAGTGAGGAAAAGAAGAAGTCCAAGAATGGGAAATTATAGTGGTAACTTCCTTATGAGCGGATAGTTTGACACAGAGATCTGGGTGGAAGTAGCCTCTTCTAGATTCCAATTTTTTTCCAGGCGCTGCTGAGGAGATCCTCTATAGTAGGCATATGAAGCAGAAACACACTGTCAGAGCAGTCATAAAGGGTTCCGCTTCTGCTGCTCCATACTGTTTGGCCTGCAGGTGAGGGACTACAAATGTTTGAATGCTTGAGTCATGTGGAAAAGCTCTGTTAGTGTGCACAAAAGTGTCGTGTTCAGGAAAAGAACGTGGATCTTGGAAAAGAGGTGACTAAGGGGAGATATGAACGAGGTGTATAAAATTATGCATGGAGTGGAGAGGATGGACAGAGAGAAATTTTTTCTCCCCCTCTCTCACAACACTAGAATCAGGGGTCACCCCATGAAACTGAAGGTCGGGAAATTTAGGACCGACAAGAGGAAGGACTTTTTCACACAGCACATAATTAATCTATGGAATTCCTTGCCATGGGATGTGGTGATGGCCACCAGCTTAGATGGCTTTAAAAGGGGTTTAGACAGATTAATGCTGGACAGGTCTATCAGTGGCAACTAGTCCAGGATGCTGGACTAGATGGGCCTTGTGCCTGATCCAGCAGGGCTGTTCTTATGTTCTAAGAGGCTGGGCTGGAACCCTTTATGCGGGGTTTAGGAGGTCTGTGCATACAGTACTTGCCTGTAGTTAAGATGAAGTTCCAAATGTGGCCTCATTTCCTGCAATCTAAAATTGTACATTCCCAGCAAAAATTGCATAATGCAGCTGTTCTGATAATGCAATAAGTGGTTGATATTTATTCACTGGGTTTCAGGCCAGACGTCGTTGATGAAGGTTGGAAGGTGAGTCCAGATTTAGAGATGCTGTGGTCAGTTAGAGCGGTTCCCAACTTTGGGTCCCTAGATGATGTTGGACTACAACTCCCATCATCTCCAGCCTGGCATTTTAGTCAACAACATCTGGGCACCCAGGTTGTGAACCCCTGGTCTATCCAGTTTAACCCATGGAGACATATCAGTTGTTTTACCTTTTGCTACACAATCGTTGAATGCGTTAAAAAGTCTCTACCAAGTTAAATATAAACTGTGCCCTAATAAACATTATAATGCATGCAGATGTTTTTGCCTTACACGTACTGGACTCTGCTATTAATTCTAAACTATTCAATTATCCAGTTTGATCTGTTGGCAAGTAACTTCTACCGTTATGTACAGTATTCCTGTTTTGTTCCTGATATATGTGACTATACTGAGCGGTAGCCAATGGTACCGGAGGGCAAACTTAATGCATAATGTCCAGCTCAAAGAAGGGGAGAGAAACAGAGAGAAATATGAGTTTGTACCACAAATATTTTGGGTCTGTTGCTGCAAAGAATTATAATGTTTTCAGCAGGCTCGAAGAAAAGAGCCTGCAAGTCTGGAAGTGTGTTCCAAAGTAATTTTTAACCACGCAATTAACACTTGTCAACTATAAAATTGGCCCAGTTAAAATTGATAGATGAATGTTGACAGTATTGAACTCCATTGACGCTGAAGGGCAAGGAAAGAGGTGCCTGACAGTAAAGCTCGAGGTATTAACTGATTAACCGGTGTGTGGGATGATTTAATTAAAAAATTAAAGTGTGACCTGTGAATCAGTTTCAGCCAGGGAGGTTTCTTGTTGGGACCAATTGTGGTGTTGGGGACATAGAGGGCTGGTGTGCAGGTTCTCTGCAGATCCATGGTGTGGCTTTGGAGAAGTCAGATTCACACAGCTTCATTGCCTCGTCTGCATAACACGAATACCAGTGTCCTACCTTGCAAGACTGCAGCCAGAGCAAAGGTGATGAAGACCATAAAGCTCTTCTCAAGTTTTAAAAAAATGGTATCTCATACCTGTCCATCTAGAGTTGGTTAGTTAGTGTGACAGACTAGGACTATGGAGAACTGGGCATGGGCACCCGGGGCGGGGGGTGCGGAGCCAGTTCCCTGATCGAGCCAGTTCCCATTGCATTAAATGGGGCATACTACATTGATATCCCACTTTTCCTCTAAGGAGCCCAGAGCAGTGTACTGCATACTTATGTTTCTCCTCACAAAAACCTGGTGAAGTAGGTTAGGCTGAGAGAGAGAAGGGACTGGCCCAGAGCCACCCAGCAAGTCTCATGGCTGAATGGAGATTTGAACTCAGGTCTCCCCGGTCCTAGTCCAGCACTCTAACCACTACACCACGCTGGCTCTCTTCTCTTCAGTTAGTCTCTTCTCCTCACCCCACTCCCTGCCTCAAGTGGGGTCTGGGTACATTGCTGTAAATTTACTTCTGTGGCCCTGTTAGAACATGTGAAGTGTTGCACTTGGGGAACCCATCAGGATGGGGGCGAAACTTGTCCAGCCGCCACAGTGAGGGACACTATCGTGAGAACAACAATGTGTCTCTGAGGTGCTTCACATGATCTGTGTGAAGCGCCAGGGGGGTTAGTGCAGGGAGAGCGGGCTTAGGCTTCCCTCCTCAGACACAAGCAGTGCACTCACCCTGGGCTGCCCACACCAGATTCGCGACCCACGCAACTACTGGCTCTGTCACCTGGATTGAGGGGAGGAGTTTTTAGGCGGGCTAACTGCCCGAGCACCACCAGGCTCGCCCGCCAGCCCGGTGGCTCTCACGACCACGTGAAAGCGGGCTGGGCTGCATTAGCCTGCTTGGCATGGCCGTGTGAATAGCTTCTCTGTCTGAAGTGCATTGTACCTCTCTGGGTCCTTTAAATATTTATACCCCGTCTTATATTAAATCATGTCAAGGCGGCATTACAAATTAAGTCATACAAGATAAAGGTAACCAAACAATAAACAACCAATAAAACCCTAGGACTTGCAGCAGAGAAAACAGCACCTTGAACTTAAAAAGCTTGAGCTGGCATCTTTGCAGTACTCCTCCTGATATGCGGTGTATTTTGCTGGTAAATCACAAAGAGTAAATGTCATGCTTGTGTCTTTGCTAGGGATGGATGAGCATCAAAGTACTTGCCTCAAGAACCAGTTGTGCCACGTTTTCCTGTTGAGTGTTTGGAAACCCTTGCTGGGATTCTCTGAGTGTTCAGGTGTAGCAGTTCAAGGGCATACCTGGCTGGCCAGAACTCCCTGTCTGACTGCTGTCCTCTCTCTCTCTTTCCCGGGGTCGGGGATATTGTTGGGTGATTCTCACAATTGCCGAGAGTGTGTGGGTGAAGGAGGAGGCTCCAAAAAGCTTACCTTCCCCACAGACGATCGAGGGCTTGGTGTTGGGAGAGCATTCCGTGCACTTCACACTCCCACACAAGCAGACCACACGGGAAGCACAGAGCAGGGCAGAAATGTCTATTTCTTACAGAAACTGTTTATGTGAAAACAAGAGGTGCTGAATTCTGGGACTGGAAAATGCAAATATTGTGACTGGAAATGAATTGTTCATATTTTCTGTATTTTTCAATGAGTCATGGAGGCAGATGAGGATGCGGAAGGAACTTGTGAGCATCCAGTCCAGTCCTGAGTACTTCTCGTTTGGATTGCACATTACAGGAGAGGAATGATTGCTGCTTGTTTGAACCTGCATCTCATGCTGCTCTGATACAGTTTCAAACAAGCAGCATGTGCCGTATTTACCTGAATACAAGATGACTCTGAATTTAAGACGACACCCTTAAAAAAAACACCAGGTTAGGGTTAGGTTATACCTGTATTTATCCAAAAGGAAGAGGACTCTGAATTGTAGACAACCCACCAATTTCTAACATCAAAGAACTTGGAAAAAGACTAGTCTTGGATTCAGGTAAATACAGTAAAATTGCCCTGTACAGAGTTAGACCATTGGTCCATCTAACTCAGTATTGCCTACAGTTACTGGCTCGCTAGCAGAGGTCATTCCCATGCTACCTGATATTTTTTTCTTTTGAATGATAATTGCTGAGGACTGAACCTAGCACCTGCTACTACTTATAAAAAGCATGGATTCTGCCACTGAGTCATTGAGGCTCTTCACATGCGCAGCCTAGACCAGGCTAGGCTGCATGTGTGAAGTTCCAGAATTGAGCCTTATCCTAATGCTGCCCGTGCACCTGGCCCAAATTTTTAACCTGCCGTTTAGCCAAGTCATTCATAAGCCACCTAATGGCACAGCAGGAAAATTACTTGATTAGCAAGCCAAAGGTTGCCAGTTTGAATCCCCTCTGGTATGTTTCCCAGACTATGGGAAACTCCTATATCGGGCAGCAGTGATATAGGAAGGTGCCGAAAGGCATCATCTCATACTGCGCGGGAAGAGGCAACGATAAACCCTTCCTGTATTCTACCAAGAAAACCACATGGCTCTGTGTTCACCTGGCGTCAACACTGACTCGACGGCACAACCTTTCCTTTATGCTGAACATTCTATGTAGCCTTGTATTAAGTCAGATCATTTAATGGGTCCATCTAGACCACCACTGTGTACTCTCACTGGCAGTGACTTGCCAAGATCGCAGGTGGAGAAAGGTCTTTCCCAATGCTGCCACCTAAAGTTCTTTCAGTAGAGTTGCTGCCGAAACCTTCTGTGTGCAAAGCATGAGTTCATAAGTGTGTGCTCGACCATGAAACTATGGCTTCCATATGTTCTCTGCACATAACATTGTCCATCAGAAACAGCATTTTTCATGAACTTTTTCCTTTTATTAATTCAATAATAAAGTCCTTTTTACACTGGGTAATAGCTCATAATAGATTCTCCCTATCAATGCATCATGGATGGCATTGAATCTGTTTTTCCCCCCTGGGGTTATGAGTCTTTTGTTTCATTTTGTAGTTTGTTTTTCCCTCTCCATCACTGGCCAGCAGTGCAATCCAATTCTTTCCTCTTGAAGCTATCCGATTCTCCATTTAATACAGGCCTGTCTTTATAGAGCTTTAAACCAGTTATAAAGATCTGAAGAACTGACATTTTGAACAAGCGTCGCTTTTTTAATAGGCTGCAAACAAAAGGGCTAGAATAACTGTGACGGAAGATGTATTGTGGAGGGGATCTTGCAGTTGAGAAAACATGACATTCAGCAAAGTGCAGCTTTTGTGTAAAAAGCATTGATAATTTCCTCTTAGAATGATGAACTTAATGTGAAGATTTACAAGGGTTTTACCGGTTGCAGGCAAGCCTCTCTCTCTCTCTCTCTCTCTCTCTCTCTCTCTCTCTCTCTCTCTCTCATTTTTATGGGGACAAAGGCTGCATGTTTCAGCCTTACCACAAAGAGAATGAAATTCATTTAGCAGAAGCAGACAAGAGTCAACATCCCATTTCTGGATAAGTTTATGAAGGGATAAAGCCAGTGCCCAGAACAGCTAGAGTACACAGAAGTCCTGGTGACCTAATGCTGCCCAGTTGCAATTCAGGGCACCTGACCTATAAAAATGAGGGTCTGTCCACATGGTCACTGGGCACATGTGCCTTATTCACACGTTATGTTTACTGCTTGTACAATCTATGCACAGTGAATACCAGGGGCGTAGCAATGTTGGAGTGGGCCCAGAGACAAGATTTTAAAATGCCACCCCCCCTCACTGAAGTAAAGAAATCTTAAATGAGGCTGAATAGTGGTAACAAAAAGCATTGTGTGTGTGTGTGTGTGTGTGTGTGTGTGTATATATATATATCTCCTATGTGCCATGATAGATCATCCTAAATTATTTTTTTAAAGGTTTTGTAAATTGTGGATGATGCAAGTCATTTAATGATACTAGAGAAAGACGTGCTGTTTAGGGGTGTGTCCGAACCGGTCCGGCGGCCATTCTAAGGAATGGCCGAACTGCCGGACCGGTTCGGCCCTTGCTGGTCCGGGTCCGGGTGGGGGGTATAACTTTAAGGGCGGGAGGGCTTTCTTACCCCTCCCGCCTCTTCGCCCCCTCCAGCGCCCGTATTTGACTGAATAACGGGGCGCTGGAAACCAGCCGCCCCCCCTTCAAGTGGTGCCCGGGGCACGTGCCCCCCCTGCCCCCTATAGATATGCCCCTGGCTTAGCCTGCTCCCCCAGCAGACGATCAAGCTGGCAGCTCTGTGCAGCTAGATTGGCCACCCAAATGACGGCCGGCTCCGTTATGGAGCCGGCGGTGGCTGCGGGGATCGGGGGACACGCGGCCCCCAGAAGTTCCAGATTGCCCCACACGAGCGCGCAGGGCATTCTGGAGAGACCCCTGAGCAGCCTCCCGGTCGGGGGTCTACTCATGGGTTGCTGTGCACCCTGGCAACACATGAACATGCGTTGCAGTGGTTCTGGTCCTTTCTTGAGGGGAGGGTCCAGAAGGTGGTGCTGGGGGACTACTGCTCGGCCCCGTGGCCGTTGGCCTGTGGGGTCCCGCAGGGATCGGTCTTGTCCCCCATGCTGTTTAACATCTACATGAAGCCGCTGGGAGAGGTCATCCAGGGATTTGGACTGAGTTGTCAGCAATATGCGGATGACACTCAGCTCTATCTCTCCTTGTCATCTGATCCTAGGGAGGCGGTGGATGTCCTGAATCGGGGGCTGGAGGCCGTGATGGGTTGGATGTGGGCTAACAAACTGAAATTGAATCCGGATAAGACGGAGGTACTGTTGGTCAGTAGGAGAGCCAATTGGGATGAGGAGATTTTACCAGTTCTGGGTGGGGTTGCACTCCCCTTGAAGGAGCAAGTACGCAGCTTGGGGGTACTACTGGACCCGGCTCTGCTTTTGGAAGCTCAGGTGGAGGCGGTGGCCAGGGGTGCCTTTGCACGGTTTCGGCTGGTGCACCAGCTGCGTCCCTTTCTCGAGAAGGCAGATCTGGCCATGGTTACCCACGTCTTAGTCACGTCGCGGCTGGATTACTGTAACACGCTCTACGTGGGGCTGCCCTTGAAGAATATCCGGAAACTGCAGCTAGTGCAAAACGCGGCAGCGAGGGTTTTATCCGGAGCTGCCCGTTGGGAACATATCACCCCCACTTTGAAAGAGCTGCACTGGCTACCGGTTCGTTTCCGGGTCCAATTCAAGGTGCTGGTTTTGACCTTTAAAGCCCTAAACGGTTAGGGCCCGGGGTATTTGAGGGACCGCCTGCTCCCAAGGGTTGTTGCCCGCTTGACAAGGACATCTGAGGGGGCCCTGCTCCAGGTGCCGACAATGAGGGAGGCCCGGCTTTCGTGCACTTGGGACAGGGCCTTCTCTGTTGCTGCCCCCAGACTCTGGAATGCTCTCCCAGTGGCCATTCGTTCCTCGGACTCCATCACGGCTTTTAGAAAGCTTGTAAAGACTTGGCTTTTTACCCAGGCTTTAACATAATCATTTTTACTGCTGCTTCTGGGTGTTTTTATCTGTTGTATTGTTTTATGCCTGTTTTTATATGTTTTTATACTTCTAGCATGATGTTTTAATTGTGTTTTTATTGTATGTTTTTAACTTTTGTAAACCGCCTTGGGGCTATCTTTTAACGAAAGGCAGTATAAAAATGCAAAAATAAATAAATAAATAAATAAATAAATAAATAAATAAATAAATAAACAAACAAACAAACAAACAAACAAAAAGAGGAGGTTAATAGAGCGGTTAGCTGCCAGGAGCTGCGCGGTTTCTGTTGCAGCACACGATTGCCCCAAAGCGGGCTAGGCTCCCTTCGCCCGCTTTTGGGTGATCATGAGAATCACCTCAATGTGTGTGTGAATAAAGCTGTGAGGACAACGGGAGTGGTTCTTGAACGGCCTTCAGGTTGCCATTTTCCAGCCCATGGTGAGCTGCTCACTGAGCATCATGTATAGGAGTCAGCTTTTGGCTGGTGCCAACGAGCTGTGTGAAACATGACATTTTGAAAAGCGGCATTAGTCAGCATATGCTGTAAAGCAGAACATGGTGTGAGGTGCACATATCTGGTATGTCACAGGTCGGGAGTCATCATGCATTTTGTGCCTGGCGCCCCTAGATCCAGATGGTTGTGTGAACTAGTTCTGGGTCCAAAGTTCTATAGGGAGACCTTTCAGCTGGATTTAGTGGGAGGAGAGCTTGGTGGCAAATTCACCTCATCTCTTTTGCATTTTGGGGTTGGGGGAGTACAGTTTTCTTCCTTTTAGCTGGCAGTTGCTATGTGTCTCTTCCCCCCCCCCCACACACAATTCCTCAGAATGATTCTACATCGTGATGTCTTCCAGGATTGTGAATATTACATTGCTTATGATGGGACCCCTAGGGCTCCACAGCCCACTGAGGGACTCTCCCCAGAACATAAGAACAGCCCTGCTGGATCAGGCTCAAGGCCCATCTAGTCCAGCATCCTGTTTCGCACAGTGGCCCACCAGATGCCATTGGGAGCCTACAGTCAGGAGTTGAGGGCATGCCCTCTCACCTGCCATTACTCCCCTGCAACTGGTACTCAGAGGCACACCCTTGAGGCTGGAGGTGGCCCACAGCCCTCTGACTAGTAGCCGTTGATAGACCTCTCCTCCATGAAGTCATCCAAACCCCTCTTGAAGCCATCCAGGTTGTTGGCCGTCACCACATCCTGTGGCAGAGAGTTCCACAAGTGGATCACACGTTGTGTGAAAAAGTACTTCCGTTTGTTGGTCCTAGACCTCCTGGCAATCAATTTCATGGAGTGACCCCTGGTTCTAGTGTTGTGTGAGAGGGAAAAGAATCTCTCTCTCTCCACTTTCTCCACGCCATGCATGATTTTATAGACCTCTATCATGTCTCCCCGCAGTCGTCTTTTTTCTAAACTAAAAAGCCCCAGGTGTTGTAGTCTTGCCTCGTAAGAAAGGTGCTCTAGGCCCCTGATCATCTTGGTTGCCCTCTTCTGTACCTTCTCCAGTTCAACAATGTCCTTTTTAAGATGTGGTGACCAGAATTGTACGCAATACTCCAAGTGTGGTTGCACCATAGTTTTGTATAAGGGCATTATAATGTTAGCCGTTTTATTTTCAATCCCCTTCCTAATGATCCCTAGCATGGAATTTGCCTTTTTCACAGCTGCTGCACATTGAATAGACACTTTCAACGAGCTGTCAACCACAACCCCAAGATCCCTTTCCTGGTCCGTCACCGACAGCTCAGATCCCATCAGCATATACATGAAGTTGGCGTTTTTCGTCCCAATGTGCATCACTTTACACTTGCTAACATTGAACCGCATTTGCCATTTTGTCGCCCACTCTCCCAGTTTGGAGAGATCCTTTTGGAGCTGCTCACAATCCGTTTTGGATTTCACTACCCGGAAGAGTTTGGTATCATCTGCAAATTTGGCCACATCGCTGCTTATCCCTGCTTCTAGATCATTTATGAATAAATTAAAAAGCACCGGTTCCAGTACAGATCCCTGGGGGACCCCACTTCTTACTTCCCTCCATTGTGAAAACTCTCCATTTATACCTACCCTCTGTTTTCTGTCTTTCAACCAGTTAGCAATCCACACATGTACTTGTCCCTTTATTCCATGACAGCTAAGATTTGGGATTGCCCTCTGAAAAGAGTCTCAAACACATTGAGACCTTGTGGACATGACGACTGATCACATCTGTGGCAGGGAGCATGGCTGGCCAGGAAATCCTGCTGCCTTCTCTAAACATGGCAGGCATAACACCCACAGAAGGCTTAAAATAACCAATGATCTATTTAAAAACACACACCACAGTAACACTTCACAAAGAGTAAAAACAAGGAAATAGCAACATGAATAATGAGTGAAGGCTGTAGGAAACAAGATGGCCACCAGTAGTTGGCAAAACAGTGAGCCAGCGTGGTGTAGTGGTTAGAGTGCTGGACTAGGACCGGGGAGACCCGAGTTCAAATCCCCATTCAGCCATGATACTAGCTGGGTGACTCTGGGCCAGTCACTTCTCTCTCAGCCTAACCTACTCACAGGGTTGTTGTGAGGAGAAACTCAAGTATGTAGTACACCGCTCTGGGCTCCTTGGAGGAAGAGTGGGATATAAATGTAAAAATAAAATAAAATTAAAAAAAAAACAGAAGCAGAGGCATGGATCTCAGTGAGCAGAAAATTGTGGGAAAGAAGTGGGGATTCTTATGTAGTTGAGCTATTGTGACTATGGGAGCATAGATGGTGGTTCCTACAATTCCTGCGAGTCCAGTTTTCCTTGGCTGGAGGGCCCGATCCAGAATATTTGAGTCTTTTCACTGGAGCAGGGGTTCTTAACTAGCGGTGTGCATTTTGGAATTTTCTTGTTTTGATTTGTATCCGAATCGAAACACCCCTGTTTTGTTTTGTACCCAAATTTTCTGAATCCAAATCAGCCCTGTTTTGTTTTGTAGCCGAATTTTCCGAATCCGAATCGATTTGGATTTTTAAAAAGGGTCCCAGGGCAAAAAGAGTGGGTGGTGGTGGTAGCATCCAATGGGTGGAAGCTAGCAGCCAAATTTCAAAGGAATTAGGCAAAGGGCTGATTTTTTGTGAATTTTTTAAGTTTACACATCTTTAAGAATTTTCCCATAGGGAATAATGGAGATTCCAGCAAATGTATTGCTTCAAATCAAGGGGAAAGGGATGATACAGAGCGGAGTGTGGTGGGTGGTAGTGCCCAATGGGGGCAAGGAAACTTCCAGAATTATTTCAAATAAATTGGGCAAAAGGCTGATCTTTTGTGATTTGATGAAGTTTACGTGTCTAAGATTTCTCCCATAGGGAATAATGGAGGTTTAGGTTTCAGCAGCCCCATAATTCCACCTGGGGGGCACTGGGGTTGCCCAGAGTCGTGTAGTGCACTGGGGTTGCCCAGGTTGTGTAGTGCACATAGGGTGCCAACCACCCCCATATCCACAAGCCCGTGAGGTACTAGGTTTTATTGTTTCTGAGGTGTTCATTGTAGATTCTCTGGTAGCATATGAGATTTTCAGTGAAAAACAAGAATCCACTCTCATATACTACCAGAAAATCTATACTCAGAACACCACAGAATCAACAGAACCCAGCACCCCATGGGTTAGCAATCCTTCCCCTGGCCAATGTGAGGTCAGTAAAGAGTGGCAAGAAGCAAAAGAGGCAATGCAGAACAAGGAGGGAATTGTCAGCAGGTCAGCCCATGATTTAGGTCACCGATCAGAAGGCTGGAAGGGTGGGAAATTCAAAGAGATTTCAAACACAAAATGGAGGTCCGAAACAACAAAACGTTTTGTAGCCGAAACAGGGACATTTTGTTTTGTATACAAAACTTTTGGATCTGGAAAATGGGTGTTTTGTTTTGTCTGCAAAACACCCGAAACAGGCTGTTTTGGGTACAAAACGTTTTGTATCCGAAACGTTTCGCACATCCCTATTCTTAACCTTTTTGCAACTGCAGACCCACAAGTATTACCCATAGACCCCCCCACCCCACCCCATTTATATAATGGATCACGGACCACCCAGCGTCCCACAGACATTTTGTGCACCACGGATGAAGCTGCATGTCCCAGATGCAAGTTGCCCTACAGTGCAGTAGCACTAATGCTGAAATTTTAAAAGAGAGTTGTGCAATTATACAGCCACTGGAAATGATGACCATGTGGTCACACAACTCCCTTGTGCAATTTTGGCATTTGTGTAAATGTGCTCTAGCGCAGCTTATATTTGGAACACATCACCATGCCCATGTTGTGCAAAACACCCTTGGGATGCTATGTGGGACGTGTTATGACATATTTTCATAAGGCTGCAATAAAAGGAATAGTTGTTTTCAAGAATGTTATTCTGGTTCGCCAGGAAGCAAATTAAATCCAGTGCAACAAATATTTTCCATTGAGCACCTGGACTTACCTGATGGACCCCAAAGGGGTCCATGAACCCCAGGTTAATAACCCCTGGTCCTGAGAGTCATATCAACCATCCAGAGACATGAGCTTTGGGCAGTGTATAAATATGTTAAAAATATAATCATCACCACCACCACCACCTTGTTTTTACCCAGTCCCTTTAAATCTGTGGCTTTCAAGCTGCACTCCATTTGGTGTTCTCCAGTAGCTTACTGGAGTTCTCCAATGAGAAGGTCAATAAAGGCACAGAAGCTTTTTGAAAGAGAGTTTGCCCACCGCAACCAATCATTTCCCTTATATGCATGGCCACAGGGGAATGTTTGGGTGGGCACTGGAGTGCCCTCATGTGGAGCAATGCTGAGGCCCAGCAAGCCTGGCCATCCCCTTGTCTGAACTGAGGGTGCCCCACAAAACATGTCCCAGAATCCTCTGCAATACACAAGGATTCCATGGCAGACGTAGAAGGGCTCCTCCACAGACAAATAAGTGTGGAAATTGCTCCCTGAAGCCAGAAATGTTGAAAAACACGGCATTAAATGAATGGTTTTCTTTTTTCCTTTGGAGCAGACCGTGCAAGAAATTGATGTCTAAACCTATAATTAATAATTGGCAATACTGAACAGGAGCCATTTGCTTCAGGTTCTGCCAGGAATCTAGACACTGAAGAATAATTAGAGATTTTTGGCTCTTGCGGACTGCTAATTAGGTTACATCTCTGCTGTGTCAGATTTTTCTTTTTTTAAGTGCCTCAGCCTGTTTCACTGCTGAAAGAACAAAATGAGTCAGGGTAAATCTTATTCATTGGACAAGGAACTAAAGGGAACTAAAGGGATGAGGTGGGAAGGTTAAAGGAGGTCAGGAAAACCGATGTTTATTCCCATTCTGGATATATGTGAGGGTTGTGGGCGGGGGGGGGGCGCTTGTTCTCTGCTCTCTAAGGGTGGGATAATAGAGTATGATGGTCTTTTGGTGGCTGGTTAACTGGATAAGAAAGGGTTTAGGTGCAGATTTATTATTATTATTATTATTATTATTTAATTAATTAATATGTATATATCATTTTCAACAAAAAGGATTTACATAGGAAGCTGCCATATACTGAGTCAGACCATTGGACTCTCTAGCTCAGTATTGACTACACAGACTGGCAGCGGCTTCTCCAAGGTTGCAGGCAGGAATCTCTCTCAGCCCTATCTGGGAGCTGCTGCCAGAGAGGGAACTTGAAACCTTCCTGCTCTTCCCAGAGCGGCCCCATCCCCGAAGGGGAATATCTTACAGTGCTCACACATGTAGTCTCCCATCCAAATGCAAACCAGGACAGACTCAGCTTAGCAAGGGGCCAATTCATGCTTGCTACCACCTTAAGTGGTGCAGTGGGGAAAATGCTTGACTAACAAACAGAAGGTTAGGTTGCCGGTTCGAATCCCCGCTGGTAGATTTCCCAGAAACACCTATATGGGGCAGCAGCGATATAGGGAGATGCTGAAAGGCATCATCTCATACTGCACGGGAGGAGGCAATGGTAAACCCCTCCTGTATTCTACCAAAGAAAACCACAGGGCTCTGTGGGCACTAGGAGTCAAAATCGACTTGACAGCACACTTTACCTTTACCACCTCTCCTCCAACATTGCCTTAGACAGAAAAATGAAGAAGATGGGTCCTTGTCCCCAAAGCGCCCACAATTTTAAAAGAAACACATGGTAGACACTAGCAACAGCCACTGCAAAGACACTGTGCTGGGAATGAATAGGGACAGTTACTCTCACCCTGCCCAATATAAAAGAGTCACAATTTTTAAAGGTGCTCTTTGTCCAGATGATTCCGTCCAATTAGGAATACTTGAGTGTCCCAATCACACTTGCATGTAGAGCTCCAATGCTGTGTTGTAATGCTTCCATTCTGTGACATGGCGTCATTGTATGTGCTGTTTACATCAGCATGCCTTAAAGAGACAGCAGGCATTATTTATTTAGAGCTTAAGTGGTGCTCTCCTGGAATTGTACTGCCACCTAAGGACGGAACACAGCACTACAACGTAGCATTGGTCTCCGGGTTTCTCATCTCTGGCACAAATGGGTACTCAAAAGGGGGAGAGTCCAGGTGAAGTTAATTACTCAGGAGGCCAAATGGATGAGAAAAAGCAGAAAATCTAGTACCGTCATGGCTGGAAAGTCTTGCAGGAGCACTGAATTCAGTAGGGTGCTTAGGAATGAATAGGTAGAACAATTCAGCCTGTTCATGCACACAAGGATTCGGGTAGGGAACTTGTACAAAAGGTCTATTTCTAAATAGTACTTCTAGCCAAAAGAAGGAAAGGCAACAGATATTAATATAAGAAAATCTGCTGAAGCTACATCATGAGGTTGTTCACCACCAGCAGCCCTACCCAGGTAGAACAGGGCTACCCCGGATAGAGTAGGTAGGGCTGGTCATATGCAGTACCAAGCTGGCTCCCGATACTAGCGCTCCACCCCTTGATAGCCCTGGTTTGAAACCCAGGCTAAAAATAAGGCAGGAGGATGTGTGAATGCCTCCTACCTCATGCCCAGGTCATGTGGGCACTTGGGCTGCCAGCAGCTTCTTTTGGGCTGCTGGCAGCCATTCTTACCATAGAGCCAGGGGGAAGGAGTGGTCCGGCAGTGGAGAGATGCCCAATGTACCATGGTGTTCGTGCAATGCATTGTGGGATATCTGTTGGTCAGACTTCCTTCCACCCGCCTCTCATTTGGTGCAGTGCTCACTGTCCTGCTGCTCGTGTAGGTGCATGGGTGGTGAACCTCTGTTTGGGTCCCAGATTGTGTGGGGAAAGGTAGGTAGGATCCTGCCTTCCCTGCAGTCTTCTCCAGCCCCTAAGGTCTGGTGAGTGACCTTAATATGTAATGCACCATGTTATGTTTCCATGGCAAAAGTTATTTTTTAAAAAAAAAAAAAACCAGTCTTGGGTACTATCCAACCAACGCTAATCCCCTTTAGGGCTCATTGGTTTTAAAAGGGAAATTAAGCACATGCTTCTGTTCCACTGAAATTAGTGCAACTTAAAGCATTTAACTCTGGCTAGATTTTACCCATCAGTACTTCATAGTTTAATGGTTATTTTGTTTTGCTTGGTTTTGTCAAGCCTATTGTATTGTAACCCATCTCAGATCCTTAGAATGGGACAGGCTTGAAACATAAATGAACTAGGGATGTGTGGAATGTTCCGCTATTTTGGGAGGGCTGCCGCATATGTGCAGAGGCCAGAAGAGTGCTGTTTTGTATTCCAAAATGGCACTCGGAACGTTCCAACCCGAAACGGGCCTTTCCGGGCTCAGAATGGAATCCATTTCGTGCACATCCCTAAAATGAATGAATGCATTTCTCAGCAGGAGCCTGGTTCAGTCATATTAATCTAATCTGCTCCCAGCCTTCTGCTGACACTCTCCATCTTTCATTTTCAAGCAGGTGGAGGGAGGTTTGGGCAGCAGGCACTGATGCTTCTTTCTCCTCTTTTACACCCGTGCTGGTTTCTTTTGTGCAGACAAACATCTCCATTGGGGGATATCCAGCCACATTAAATTAATTTTTACATCATGTTAGGAAAAGCTGTGCAAAATGGAATTAACCAACCAGAGAAACTATCAATAAACATCTTGGCTGAGCTTCCCTTTTTTGAAAGGAGTTTGGAAACCTCCAGGGCTAATGCAAATCCATCTGCTCAGATAGAACCTGTAATACTGTCTCTCTGCAAAAAGACAGGAAGAAGCCTTTTTACCTCCACACAACCTGGAGTGATGACTTATTTCTCAAGTCAGGGTAGAGAAACTCAGGTAACTTAGTTGCATGATGAGTCAAGCCAAATACAGCCCACCAACCATAAATTGTGGTGTGTCAACTGTTTAAAATTCCATCATGCTAATTAATTCTCACTGGAATTTTTGAGTAAGAACATTATCTACTCTTGTTTCTGAAGTGATGTGGTACATGGCTCAATTAAAAAATAATAATCCAAATGTACAGGGCATCATATATAATGTAATTTATTACAACGCTCTGTTCCTTTGTTTCTTCCTCCCTTCAGTACTTACACACACACACCTTTCATTGATAAAACACTTCAAGAAAGCAAACCTTGATGTAATAGTACAGACAGTTACAGCAAGATTCTTTTTGTGTGGTGTTTTACCAAGATCCTCACACTGGTAACACACCACACACAATTAATTGATTAATTGATACAATACAATCATGCACAGTTTAGATCAACGCTGCACAAATTCATTCCTCCTGCACATGTCAGATTACAACTCCCACAGTCCACAACAATTGACCACTGTGGCTGGGAATGTTTGGAGTTGGACTCCAAAAAAACAGCTGGAGAGCTGAGGTTGTGCAGCCCTGGAATAGCTCATAGTTTCTCAGTGAAACTGTACCTCTGAATATCCTAGACTAGGCACCATGGTTAAATGTCTAAGTGCCATGGCTCCCTGGAACCTGGGATTTGTCAAGCCCTGCCCTATATGTGAAGTCCGCCTTGTGCAATACACACATGATTGGTAAATCAGGCAGGGAGCCTTGAGGGATTGAAACGGCACTCCAAATTCCACTCATCGGAGGCAACTGGGTGAGCATTGAGGTTTCTGTGGGTGAATTTGATTTCTTTATCAATTTTTTATACCGCCTGATATGTACATCTCTAGGCGGTGTACAAAATTTAACATATTTAAAAGTCACAGATTAAAATACATGACACAATAAAAATAGAATAAAATCGTTATTAAAACAAGTTTTTACAATTATTAAAATTAATTCTAATTAAAAGCCTGCAAAAACAGGAGATTCTTCCTGAAAACAAACAGAGAAGGAGGTGCTCTTATTTCAGAAGGGAGCATATTCCTGGGGCAGCCACAGAGAAACCTCAGTCCTGGGTTGCCACCAAACGAGTCGGTGGCAATAGTAACCGGACCTCTCCAGAAGATCGTAACAGGAGGTAAGTTTTATGACAAAGGAGGTGCTCTCTTTAATAGCCTGGACCCAAGCCGTTAAGGGCTTTATAGGTAATAACCAGCACTTTGTATCTCACCCAGAAACATATTGGCAGCCAATGCAGTTCTTTTAAAACCGGTGTTATGTGCTCCCTTCGTGTTGTCCCAGAGACCAATCTGGTGGTTTACAACAAAATAAAAACAATTAAAACCAGCTAACAATTAAAATCAAAACTATAAAAACAGAATAAAACCAATTAAACAGCCAATAATACTGTTAATTGGTCCAATAAAGCCAATTAAAAGTAATGAGGCTCTACACATGAGTAGTGTGTAGAGTTGAAAGGGTTTGCAAGGTGAGCGGTTTTGACCTGCTCTCCCCACAGATGAACAGGTTAAGCGGAGGGACATTTAAGAGCGTTTGCCACCACGTGGCTATTGGGAGCCACGCAGCTCCCGTTGGATCTCACGATCAGCCAAAACTGCGCTGGGCTCCCTTAGCCCGGTTTTGGCTCGTCATGAGAATAGCCTTAATGTCTGAATAGGATTGCTCTGTTATCCCAATCCAGGCTCCATTCTCATGCACACAGCACATTCTGCCTATATGGGTCCCTCCATCATTCCATTGGAGAGTGGATCTCTAGGACACAAAAGGACATGAGCCAACACAAGGACATGAGCCAGCTTCCCCCTCTCCATGTGTTCACTTTGGCCGCTGCCAAAAACCTGCTTTCCCATAGGTTGCTTCCAAGTTGGAACATGCATGTTCTGATCTTTTGATCATGTGAGTAGTTTGGATCACGTGGTCAATTCCCACACCTATCCTCTGGGGCTACTGATGCTGCTACAACTCGCATCATCTCCGGCCACAACGGCTGGTCATTTTGCCTGGGGATGATGGGAGTTGTAGTCCAGCAACATCTGGGGCCCTGGGTGTTGGGCACCCCTGAATTAGACTGTAATTGTAATAAAAGATTCATGGTGCAGGTTAAATATGAAAACATATTTCATACATACCAAAACGCCGAGTGCTTTTAATAGATCACCATAAAATATATTGGGAAAATTGTGATGTGATAGTAAAACAGAGGTTGTAAGTTCGTGTTGGCAGCTCATAAAAAAGGAGTATTTTAAATGGCATTTTTGTAATAGGATCTGATATTAAAGCGCTAATGTAGGAGTTGCCTTTTATTGGAATAAAAAGAGGTAATTAAAGAGATAGGATTGCACAAAGGCTAGAAGATTTAAAATCAAAGTTCTGGCCCCATTATAATGAAACCAAAGCAGCTGTTATCTACATTTTAGAAGATCTTTTTTATTTTAAAATCCATTTGCTTTGATCTAAGAAAGCAAGCAATTTGTCAATTGTCGTGATTGTAGCATGCCTGCATATGATATTTTAAACCAAATACTTCTTTGGTTTAGGTATGATAGACAACTCTTTGGTGCTCAAAACATAAGAAGTATTTTGTTGCATGGTAACAAATGTGTTACAAAAGACCCAATGACTTAAAACCCCAAATATAAGTCATCTGCTTGCTACTTATTGCTTTTCTGCCTTTGCTTTCCCAAACAGATCTACGTTCCGTTGGCAAGGGCTGATTTGTTTCCCTTGTAATTTTAAATTGAGGTCAAGTTTCCTGGTCCCCAGCCTTAGAAATCAAAGGGAGCTTACTCCTTTCAGCCAAGCCATTTGGGGATAATGGTTTGAAAGCTGCTGAAAGGCTCGGCTTGAGACCTTCTGGAGATTAGACTAGGGTCTCAAACTATACAGGGCTGCCGAAGACCCATATCTTTAGGCCAAGTCTGCCCCATGTGTGTGTAAAGTGGGGAAAGGGAAGCGGGGTGTATAAGAGCCAAAGGCTGCTTCCTTCCATGAAGCCTTGGGTCTCACTCCCTAGCCCCTCTACAATATTACAAGTCCCTGGAATACAATCTCTCCCTCCCTCCCTCCCTCCCTCCCTCTTTCTTTCTTTCTTTCTTTCTTTCTTTCTTTCTTTCTTTCTTCTTTTATTGATCATATTTATATACTGACTGATATGTCTATCCCTAGGCGGTGCACACAATTTAAAATACAACAAATATAAAAACAGATTTTTTTAAAAAAAAAACCAATTAAAACAATTTCACAGAATAAAAACAGTTAAAACAGTTTAAATTAAATTTCAATTAAAAGCCTGAGAATTAATTCTAATTAAAACGGTAATTTAATCAGAAGTCTGAGAAAACAGGTGCGTCTTGAGGGTCTTTTAAAAAGCAACCAGAGATGTCGCATTATGTGTGTGTTGCAACATAACTTTCGTGCAGTTCAGGAGCACTATTGCTCAAGTGGAAACATTGTGCAGAGTTGCGTGACAGTACCATCATGCAATAGTGCTGGTGCAATATTTTCACTTACGCAAAATCATTCTTCTGCAACTGCGTGAATGTTACATTGCAGTGTGCATGTATGTTGTATGGTATGTCAGCCAATAAGCCTAAGTACTTGGTCGTGGAATAATGGCATATGCTTCCCCAGCATATCCCTGCTTTCAGTTCTCTCTCCTTCCACTCTTGTCTCCTTTGTGTCTGTTTCTTGATTGTGAGTCGTTTGGAACAGCACCTGTTTTCTTACTCTTTGTAAAGGTACATGGGCATGCAATGTATTGGTTTTTTATTTATAGGGACATTTCTATACTGCGCCATGTAAAAATCTCTGGTCAGTTTACAATTTAAAACACAACAATAATAAAACATTAACAGAATTAGACCAATCTAAAATATAGATAAAAACTCTAAAACATAAAACTTTTAAATTATAAATTAAAAGCCTGAGTATAGGGATGTTCAGAACCGGTCCAGTGGTCCACGGTCCGACAGTTCGGTCTGGGGGTTGGTGGGTTCTTGATCGAACCGAAACCACCACCCCTGGTTCCGTCTGGACCGGAACCGAACCACTGGCCCAGTCTGGCAGGTCCACAAACTTTTAAAAAAACATTTAAATGAAAAGTAACTACCTGTAGCCCCTTTGCGGGGGTTGCTGTAGCCACGGGGGGGGGGGGGGGCATCCGCAAGGCTTCCCTCTCCTCCCGCCGGCCTCCCTCATCACTACCACGGCTGGGTAAATGTAGTCTTTTTGGCCCTTTTGGGCCTCCGTAAAGGCAAGCAGCAGCCATTTTGGCCACCACCGCTCATGCGCAAATGCCCTCTGTGAGGCCAGGCTCCTTCTCGCTATCTGCATATGGAATCCCCACTGCCCAATGAGGTGCTTCTGCTTGTGAACTCTCGTGAGAGCTGCCACACATGGGATTAGCAATGGGTATGCCTAGGATAAATAAATATATAGATAATAATAACAACTAATAATGGCTGATGTGCTACATAACATTTTTCAGACGGTTCTCCACCACCCACACGGCTCTGTGTGTCTAAAAACTACACCAAGGTGTTGAGCAAGGGCTCACTTGCACTAATATGTAAAATTGTGCAATCACACTTATATAGTGCTGCCACCATTATTTCCAATGGCCACAGCACTGCAGAGGCTGGGATCGGGCTTGATCCCAGCAGGGAAGCATTGCCTAGTCCCACTTCTTAGCCTGGCTTTTAGCTGAAGTTAAGGGAACGAGTTTTCCCTTAACCCCGGCTTCCTGCTCATGTGCGACCTTGGGCTGCTTCCAGCCTGGCTGCACACAGAGATGGGCGCAGAAAACACCCATCTCCTGGGGAATCCCCAAATGTATCACACATGCTGCGCAATGCATTGTGGGATCTCTGGAGGCCAGGCTGTGTTGTCCCGGCCTCTGGAGCTCCACGCTGCACCCATGCAGCATGGATCATCTAGGAGCACAATCCGTGCTCCTAGCAAGGTCAAGTACCTGTCTGGGGGGGAAGGTGAGTTAACAAGCCTTCCCCCCTCCAACCTCCAGCCCTGCCTGCCCACCCAATTGTGTGAACAACCTCATTGTTTCATCTAATGCTTTCGACCCCCAGAACCCAAAAACGTTTGGTTCAGAACTGTAAGGATAAAGTGTGCCTCCACTTTTAATGTAGGAAAAACCTTCATCTGTGAATTTATCAGAAAGTTGTCAAACTCTTGTCTGGCTTTTCCTTGGAATCCTGGACTGTCAGCATTGATAACTTGGAAGTCTAATATTTGACTAGGTAGGAAGGGTTCTTTCAGCATCTGTACGGCCTGCCTCTTCTTCTCTTGTTGTTAAAAGAATCTCACTGAGTTTTGTTTATGAAACAAAAAGGTGAGGTGGGAAAAAAAATAAAAGTCTTGTAATTTTCTGCAGACATTGGCATCATTCCAGGGAGAAAAGTGCACATATCTCAGCTGTGTCAGAGGCTCTGTGCTCAGTAATTGCTACTATTAGAAGAGGAATTGGGAAGGAGGTACTTGAAAGTTGTTCGTTGCTGCATCACAAACTTTTATATTTCTTGGCGAGATCCATGCAAAGTGATGGAAGGTTGCTTTTTGCTCTTCCTGCAGTGAGATAAATGACCCCTTGCTAAGATTATTGTCCATTTTAAAAGCACTGTTAATGTGGAGTTCATCAGAGGTAGCCATACATTGCAACCTAGGCCACTTTTTGTGCTGGAAGGAGCATTTGCTGGTTGACGAAAACTTAACAGATCAGATCAACTGAATGTGTTTAAATTGTAAAGCAACCATAGGGATGGGGCTCCAGTTTGGACTGGAGCAGTGGATCAGGAGGACGAGTACTTAACCTTTGCCCCCCAGCATTTTCCTCCATCTGATCTATTTTATTTATTTACTTTCACATTCATATCCCGCTCTTCCTCCTCCCAGACTGGTGTTCATGGTTATGTTTATCCTCCGAAGAACCCTGTGAGGTAGGTTCAGCTGAGAGATAAGTGACTGGCCCAGAGTCACCTGGTGAGTTCCATTACTGAATGGGGATTTGAACTTTGGTCTCCCCAGTCCTGCTCCTTTGTCTACACACTCACTCAGTGCAAAGGCAAGAACAGAACTACTCTGGTTTGTTTGTTTGTTTTATTTTTACATTTACACCCTGCTCTTCCTCCAAGGAGCCCAGAGCGGTATACCTGGTTATGCTTACCCTCACAACAACCCTGTGAGGTAGGTTCGGCTGAGAGATACATGACTGGCCCAGAGTCACCCAGTGAGTTTCATGGCTGAATGGGAATTTGAACTCAGGTCTGGTGCAACGGGGAAATGCTTGATTGACCAGCAGAAGGTTGCCGGTCCAAATCCCTGCTGGTATGTTTCCTAGACTATGGGAAACACCTATATTGGGCAGCAGCGATATAGGAAGATGCTGGAAGGCATCATCTCACTGCACGGCAGGAGGCAATGGCAAACCTTTCCTGTATTCATTCAAAGAAAACCACAGGGCTCTGTGGGTGCCAGAAGTTGAAATTGACTTGATGGCACACTTCATCTTTACCTCCCTGGTCCTAGCCCAACACTCTGACCACTACACCAATCTGGCTCTTATTGTGTTGATGGCTGCTAGCTTGGATGCCTTTAAAAGGGGCTTAGACAAATTCATGGAGGACAGGCCTATCAATGGCTACTAGTCCAATGGCTATAGGCCATCTCCAGCTGCAGAGGCAAGATGCCTCTAAAATACCAGTTGCTGGGGAGCAACAGCAGTTCAGAGGGCATGCCCTCACCTCTTGCCTGTGGGCTTTTCAGAGGCATCTGGTGGGCCACTGTGGGAAACAGGATGCTGGACTAGATAGGCCTTGGCACTGATCCAGCAGGGCTGTTCTTATGATCTTTTATCTGTGTTGTGATTCTAGAACGCTCAGGAATGGTTATTCCTAATTCAGCTATAAGTAATTTCAAACTTTTTAGGCCTGTGTTGCAGTTGTCATGGTAAATCATGCATAGATTTTTTTAAGAAGAGGTGCTCTGTGTCTCTCAGCAGCCAAACCTGACAAACGATCACTCCCCGAATGATGGTACTGGATCCCTTCGATGAAACTCCTCTTTTCCAGTTATTTACTGCAAACATCTATCTGCTCTCTGTCTCTCAAATGTTGTGAATGTATTAATAGCCCCATTTGACACTGTAGCCTGCAGCAATTTGGAGCCGGACTGTTAACTAGTCATTTCTACACCCAAGATAGCTCTCATTTCTGCACCTCCTTGGGAGCACAACGTATGCTTTTTTATTTGTCTGGGAGGTTATGTATAACACGAGAAGAAGTTAAAAGCAGAAGCTATCCTTGGGCAAACTCATGTGGGTTGGGATTGTTAAAATCTGGAGTGAATTCACAATGGGCGGCTTCACATGATCACCAGGAAATCCCATTCCCAGGAACCTCTGGACTCACGACCAACCGGTTCCTGAGGCCTCTGCCTGACTTTCTACCCAACTTACATCAGGGGCATAACTATAATAGGGCAAGGGGAGACAGTTGTCTGGGGGCCCACTGCCTTGGGGGGGGCCCAGAGGCAAGTCACAGGACTGACTCCCCCAGCCGCGCACCCGCCTGGGCTTCCTTCAGTTGTATTCGTCCTCCGAAACTGATGTGAGTGTTAAGACCTGGAACTACCAGAACAGCACGTCTTTCTCTAGTACCATTCAATGACTTGCATCCTCCACAATTTACAAAACCTTTAAAAAAAAAAAAAAGGATGATGTTCTATTGTTTCAGCCTCATTTAAGATTTCTTTACTTCATGAGCTGAGCTTCAGTGATGGGGGCCCATTTTAAAATCTTGTCTCTGGGCCCACTACTACCTTGCTACGCCCCTGACTTACATAATCAAGATTTGAAGGTGGGCAGAGAATGGTCACCTTAAGTGGCGCGGCGGAGAAATGTTTGACTAACAAGCAGAAAGAAGGTTGCCGGTTTGAATCCCTGCTGGTATGTTTCCCAGACTATGGGAAACACCCATATCAGGCAGTAGCGATATAGGAAGATGCTGAAAGGCATCAACTCATACTGCGTGGGAGGAGGCAACGATAAACCCCTCCGGTATTCTACCAAAGACAACCACAGGACTCTGTGGGCAACAAGAGTCGAAATCGACTTGACAGCACACTTTACTGCAGAGAATGTTGGGTGAAAGTCAGTTGGCAGGTTTGCATGGCGCAAGAAAAATGTGGTGGGTAGCTGATGAGCAGTACTAAAAACTGAACTATCCAAAAAGAATAATGATAAAGGAGAAGTACATAGGTGCAGAAAATATATGTTTAATACAAAATCCCAATGCATTCTGAGCATGCACTTTTTATTAGGGAGCATGGGCGGGGGGGGGGATGAAAAAATACAGTGTTTCAAAAGATGCTACTAGCTTTCATATCCATGAAAAGTGTCTCCTTGAAACGCATTGGGATTTTGAATTAAACATATGTTTTCTGCACCTATCTACTTCTCCTTTTTTTGGAAGGTTCGCACAACATGCCCGATGGGAGCGAGCATTCCCAGGGAACCAGACTTCCTAATAATTGTGTGAACCTTCAAAAAAATGGTTCGGCCAGTGTTTGTGGGGTGTGGCTGGTGGTATTGGTGGTGTTTTTACTACTTTGTCCATTGTGCAGTTGTGCAATATATATATTTCTTTTTTCAAAACATAAAAAAGTGCAGTTCCTCCACTTCCTTCAAGGAGCTCGGGGTGGCATACAAGATCCTGCTCCTCTCCACAATTTTACCTTGCAACATCCCTGTGTTAGTTTGGCCTGGCATTGTGGAATCCTCAGGGACATAGTTTTTGGAGGGCACAGTGGGTTCCAGAAGGAAGGAGATCACCCTTCCCTCGTTGCATACATGAAACAGTTTTTGCTGCAAAATTTTTTATCCTGGTTGTCAGCCACCAAATATATACAGTAAAGGAGGACCTCATTAGTCACAGATCCAGTATCTGCGGTTTTGTGTATCCACGTTTGGATAATTGACACCCAACTTCTGA
The DNA here is from genome assembly GCF_027244095.1 of Hemicordylus capensis. Classification (NCBI taxonomy): domain Eukaryota; kingdom Metazoa; phylum Chordata; class Lepidosauria; order Squamata; family Cordylidae; genus Hemicordylus; species Hemicordylus capensis. Next base: position 443,876,361 of record NC_069657.1, read on the forward strand.
ATATGTGGGGGGAAATGAAGGGTGTGGGGGTGAAGGGTTAAAATTTGAATATTTGTGGATTCGGATCGCCAGAAATGACCTTGGAGGTCATTTCCAGCTGCCATTTTGTGCTCAGGAGCCATGTGTTGGCTTGTTTTTAAAAGAAAAAGTAAAAAACATGTTTTGTGTGTGCCAAAAATGTTGGAATTGAGACTCTTGGGGGCATTGCTGGACTGCTAGGGACCCGCGGAGCATGGTAGGCCCACATTTCTCGGGCTATTTGACACCTGCATTTCTAGAGCTATTTTACCTATTTTAAAGACATTTTTCCATCCTTTGGGAACCTAACCAATTATTGCCCCAAGAATTGCCCCAAGAATTCCCCAATAATTGTCCCAATAATTCGGTATTCACAGTTTCCGTATCCACAGTAATTGTGGAGAATGGAACTCTCACAAATGCTGAGGTCCTCCTGTATTCCTCCACCAGATAAAATATGTCCTGCTAACTTACACCAACCTGGAAGTGAAGTAGTAAACAAATGTGTTGCCTAGCAACTGCCACATGTTTCCTTCCTGCCTATTTTTCTCTTCTCCCATGGAGATGGGCCCCAGGCCAGCCTCTTGGGAATACTGAGGTCCAGGTGGTTGATCACATTAAAATCTTATTAAAGACCCAGATTTTAAATCTGTAAATCTCTGACTAAAGAATTAATTGATTAAGCACGCTGATGAATCAATAAATGCTTTCAGCTCTGCTTGTCTTTCAGCAAATTACCGCAGAACGTTGGCAGAGAGATAAAGCTCGTTTAAACATAATTGGTCATATTTCTGTGCAAGTGGATAACCTTTTGTGGTTTCTCACAGTGCGCTAAGGCTGCAGAATTCACGAGCATCGTCTTTTCTCCTTTAATAAATGGGCTGTTGTTTCCATCTGGGTATAAGTGGGGTTTGGGTGTCAATGGTGCAGTGATCTTCACTATTTTTCTAGTGGGGACCACTTTGGCAAAAAACCTTCAGTGCGGGAGCCATTTCTCACTGTGTGGATCTCGGCACAGTTTTGTGCTTTTCTCGGTGCTTGTAGAGCCCTTAAAGATCAACAGAGGACTCTCTTCAGAGTTCTGGGGGAAAGTACAGGGAAGGACTACACTTCCCAGCATTCTGTGCACGCTTTCCAAGATTTTGCAGGGGCTCAATAGGGCTCCATTTCCCTTAAAGGAACCCCACTGGTGTTGGGCAAAGTGCAGAACTGCACAGTGGGAACGACCATCTCTGCATGGTGCCAGGGAGACTCTGCAGAGTATTTAGCTTCAGCTGAAGCTTCACATAGGGCCAATAAAGTGTTTATTGCACCTTGGTTTGATGGGGGCCACCACTGGGCCCTGGATGAAGAACTCTGGCTTAGTTGCTGCAGTGACTTTGTAAACAGGCAGACTATAAAATCTGAAGGAAGGAAAGACTGTTGAACAGGCTTTCCCCCCTAGGATGTGTAGTTTTCAGAAAACTGAAAGAAATCTGATGGAGCCATTGTGGCCCCTGTCTTGCCATGTGGTCTGTAGTCAAACAGGTTTTTGCAAGTTTTTGAAGCATGACAACTAGCCTAGATGGCTTCAAAAGACACATTGAATATTTTAATGGGTTGAAATTGCAAGGAAGCAGATTTTGCCTAAACATTCGAAAGGATTACCTAACTGTTTGGGCTGTTGGACAGTGGAACAGTTTGCCTTGTGCAGTGGTAGGCCTGCTTGTGAGATCTCTTAAATCCCAGCTGCTCAAGACTTGACTCCAGGCTACACCAGAGTTGATTAATGCTGTTGCTGAAGGTTTTGTTGCTGTTGTTTTGGCCGTTGCCACCCTAAATGGATGCATCCACAGTAAAGGATATCCATAGAGACATTTTGTCAGAAAAACACCTTCATAATTCTTTTAAAACCAGGGGTTGACTTCTGTTGACTTCCTGGTGCTTTAGGTATCTCTCGCAATACAACATTCCATTCTGCTTCACTCGGGATATTTGGTAATGGATGAGGGAATGGAGTGAGAGCTCTTAACATACTGAAGCTCTCAATTTAATGATATACTTCACTACTAGTGCATTCTTCAGGAGAGTCTGCAGAGATGCCAACTCTCTTCAGGAGAATCAGCAGAGATGCTGACAAGGAGGAGAGCTCCTTGTGGTAGCATGCACGAATGTTGTGGTAGCAAGCACAAATTGTGCCCTTTGCTAAGCAGGGTCCACCCTGGTTGTATTTGAATGGGAATCTATGAGGTCATTCAGGCAATCAAAAACTGTGTTCTGCCTGGGTATGGCAGCTTTGTGTACTCCCAGTTTTCAGTTGTGTGGAAGGAAGCTGGGAGGAAAACCTGGGTAGAAGTGATTGTGTGGGAGCAAGGTAGGAGGAAAGCCTGGGTAGCTATTCCTCTTATCTTGCTTCCACACAATCACTTCTACCCAGGTTTTCCTTCTACCTTGCTTCCACACAACCGAAAATTGGGAACACACCCAGTTCCCATACCCAGATAGAAAATAGTTTTTGATTGTGTTAATAACCTATACATTGGTGAGCAGTGTAAGACAGGGTTTCTTAACCTTGGGCCACCAGATGTTGTTGGACCAACTCCTATCATTCCCAGACATGGCCTTTGTGGCTAAGGATGATGGGAGTTGTAGTCCAACAACATCTGGCGGCCAAAGGTTAAGAAACCCTGCTGTAAGATATTCCCTTAGGGGATGGGGCCACTCTGGGAAGAGCACCTGCCTGCTTGCATGCAGAAGGTTCCAAGTTTCCTCCCTGGCATCTTGAGGATAGGGCTGAGAGAGATTCCTGCCTGCAACCTTGGAGAAGCCACTGTCAGTCTGGGTAAACAATACTGAGCTAGATGGACCAATGGTCTGACTTGGTAGAAGGCAGCTTCCTATGTTCCTATGCCAGTTAGCGATGGTAAGGGGGCACATTGCCACCCACATGGTTTGGATATCATGGATGGCCTGCAGCCATTCACTTGCGTTCCAGTCGCCTACCTTGCTGCTTTAGACCCCACAACTCCTCTGTATACCAAGGGGCCACTTTTAAAGCAGGTCGGATGGGACGCTTAGGAGCGATCGTGTCTACTGCTCTGGTGAGTTCTCTATTCCAGGTTCCCACCAGGGCATCAACAGAATCACTGGCAGGACCAACATCAAAACCCTCCAAGGCCTTTTGGAATCCTACTGGGTCCAGCAGCCATCATGGGCGGACCATCTTAATAGGTCCTCCACCCCTGCAGGGCTGGGTTGTGGCTGTGAAACCAACCTTAACCATGTAGTGGTCCATCCATTACAATGGGGAAACCACAGCATCCCGCACACAGAACACCCCCCCACCCCGATCCGAACAAAAGACCAAATCGAGTGTGTGGCTGGCAACATGAGTTGGTCCTGGAACTAGTTGGATAGGCCCATAGTTGTCATGGCCACTATGTACTCCTGAGCCGCACCAGACAAGCCAGCCTCACAATGGCTATTGAAGTCCCAGAAGTAAAAGTCTGGGTGACTAATGTTACCCTGAAATGGTTCCCTGAGTGGTGTTATAAATAATGGAGTAGGCCGGTGTATTTGGTGTGTCTGCCTTTGGCCCAAATCCTTTTGCTTAAGAAAAGAGGTTAACTTTGACCTGTATGGGAAGGAGAGCTGGTCTTGTGGTAAAAATAAAGTAAAGTTGTGCCATCAAGTTGGTGTCGACTACTGGCAACTATAGAGCCCTGTGGTTTTCGTTGGTAGAATACAGAAGGGGTTTACCATTGCCATTTCCCATGCAGTATGAAATGATGCCTTTTAGTATCTTCCTTTATTGCTGCAATATGGGTGTTTCTTATAATCTGGGAAACATACCAGTGGGGATTCAAACCAGCAACCTCTTGTTCCCTAGGCAAGTTACTTCCCCACAGCGCCATTAGGTGGCCAGTCTTTGTCCTCTTTGCTAAGCAGGTTCTGTCACAGTTTGTTTTTGGATGGGTGACTATGTGTGAGCACTGTAAGATATTTGCCTTAGAGCATCTGCATGCTTGCAAGCAGAAGGTCCCAGGTTCAGTGCTTGGCAGCATCTCCAGGTAGAACTGGGAGAGTCTTCTTCCTGAAACTTTGGAGACCCACTACCGGTCAGTGTACACCAGGCTTCCCCAACTTGCGGCCCTCCAGATGTTGCTGAACTACAATTCCCAGCATACCCAGCCACAATAAATTGTGGCTAGGGATGCTGGGAATTGTAGTTCAGCAACATCTGGAGGGCCGCAAGTTGGGGAAGCCTGGTGTAGACAATACTGAGCTAGATGGACCAAGGGTCTGAATTAGCATAAGGCAGCTTCCTATTGATTGATTGATTGATTGATTATGTGCCATCAGGTCGGTGTCAACTCTTAGCGACCACATAGATTCTCTCCAAGAGGATCTGTCTTCAACTTGGCCTTTAAGGTCTCTCAGTGGTATATTCATTGATGTTGTAATTGAATCCATCCACCTTGTTACTGGTCGTCCTCTACTCTTTCCTTCAACTTTTCTCAGCATTATGGACTTCCCAAGGGAGCTGGATCTTCACATAATGTGTCTGAAATATGATAGTTTGAGCCTGGTCATCTGTGCCTTAAGTGAAAATTCTGGATTGATTTGTTCTATGATCTATTTGTTTGCTTTCCTGGCTGTCCATGGTATCCTCAAAAGTATTCTCCAGCACCAAAGTTCAAAAGCGTCAATGCTTTTTCTATATTCCTTATATAGAATAGAAGCTTCCTTTATTCCTCTCGCATAACACTAGAACCAGGGGTCATCCTATGAAACTGATTGCTGGGAAATTTAAGACCAGCAAATGGAACTATTTTTTCACACAACACATAATCAACTTGTGGAATTCTCTGCCACAAGATGTGGTGACAGCCAACAACCTGGATGGCTTTAAGAGGGGCTTGGATAACTTCATGGAGGAGAAGTCTATCAATGGCTCCTAGTCGGAGGGCCACCTCCAGCCTCAAAAGTAGGATGCCTCTGAGTACCAGTTGCAGGGGAGTAACAGCAGGAGAGAGGGCATGCCCTCAACTCCTGCCTGTAGGCTTCCAACAGCATCTGGTAGGCCACTGTGTGAAACAGGATGCTGGACTAGATGGGCCTTGGACCCAATTCAACAGGGCTGTTTTTATGTTCTTATATTCCTATGATATTTACTGAAGGTTATTACAACATCTTAAAAAGTAAGCACAAGAAGAACTTTTCAGTTACACTCTTTTTAAAAAGTGTGTCTTTAATATATCCTGTAGCAAGTTTTAAACCTTGCTGAGAATATTCTCCTCTTCCCATTTGCAATGGCCTCCTGAAGGGAAAGAGCATTTTAGCCAGGCCCCCACAGGAAGTCTCCCATCTGGCCCTCACCTGCTTAATTTTAACAGCATCCTGTGCCCTCAGACCATTCGCTGTTCCGATCAGTAAAGCCCTGGCAAAACAGGATTCCCCAATTAGTTATGAGCCAGTGAGTTTCCTAAAAAAGAAAAGCCTGGAACTAAGTGCCAATTTGTTCTGCAACAAGCCAACAGGCATGGTGAGATTTCAACAAAGGGGGGGGGGGTGAGATCCATTTATATGGTACTTTCCAGTCACTGCGATGGATTCAGCACAGAATGAAAGCAAGGTTGTAGGGGGAGTTTGGGGCATAGCAGGGGAACCCGTAAGAAAAGTGCCATGGCTGCCAGCCCAGGAATCAATGCAGTCTGTAGCTCAGAAGAGTGAAGGCAAATGCACTCTGGCAAAAATGGGATTGCTGGAATTAAGAGGTGCAGAGGGCAAATTGTGAGTCACGAAATGAGCACATACAGCATCTGGCCCTTCATCGTAGCTAGTTTTGTAGCTGTGGATATGAATTTTTTTTTTTAATGGAAATCATTGGCTAAAACCCACAATGTTATTCCTTCTTGAGAATTATTTTTTTAACAGGTGTTTGAGAAAAGAGAGTTAATATCACTGTTTTTGCAGTTATTTGCATTTTTCTGTAGGAGGTACAAATATTTAGACCAACCTTGTCCCCCAAGTGGTGTTGTACTGCAGCTCCCATAATCCCAAAGTCATTGTGGCTGGGGATGATAGGAGTTATAGTCCAACAACATCTGGAGATCTCAGGTTTGGAATCCCTGATTTAGAAAAAGTAGGCCTAACCCTTCTCAGGTCCAAAGTATATGTTACACTGAAGATCCTTGATTGGGATTTTCAGTGTAATTTTCTTCTTGTTAATGCAATTGGGAGGCCCTTTAATTTGGATTGAAATGGTAAGAATGGGGTAAAAACTTTGCCACTATGCCAATTCCCCATCTAAAATCACCCCTCCACATCTATTAGTGATGGAGGGGGAAACCCATGGGTACATTTTTGTGCTTGTGAGTTACCTTCTCTATGGCTATTAGCTACTTGGACCAGGACCAGAAATGGACTCCCTGCTCCATGGCTCTGATACAGGTTAAGCCTCCCTCCCCCGCTGCTGGTGTTACAAGAGGGAAAATCACAATGAGACTTCCCTGGAGGTTAAGGTGGAGTGGATAAAGCTGTCATGTATTTATTTATATTTAGAAGGTTTATATCCTGCCCTTCAGTGACACAACCCTCAGGATGGCTTTCACAAAAGCTCAGCTACCAATACTGAACTTCTCATTGAGGATATTCTCATGAGTTTTTGAGGAACTCTCGAGTTAGGAACACGGTTTGGAAACCTGATCTAGATCAAAGGTGACCTGTCACTATTGTGTTCAAGACTGGGGCTGCTGGATGTTCTGCTTAGTAGATGTTCAGGTCAGATCAGAACCATGGATAGCTCATTGCGGAGCTGGTACAGAAGCAGGCTCCAGACTATTGCTCCAGCAGTATTTTAGAGCTGGCTTTGAGTTAAAGGATTCTCCATTATGGTTGAGGTCTTGAGCTCTGCCCCTCTGAAGAGAAGTGTTGGAACATAAAGGGGTCATGCTCTGTTCCTTCAGCATTGGCACCGGTGGAGCTGGGGAGTCTCCCGTTGTCTATGGATGTGGTGTACTGGTAGATGTGCTATTGTGCACTGTGAAGGATTCTGAGGAGTTGTTCCTCTGGGTTGCAGAAAGGAGGGTAGGGCTACTTTCTTAAGTGGGCGTTGCTAGGTCCTTGGGCTCCTCACCCAAGGAGATCTGTGGTTACTTCTGCAGCTGTCTTGGAGGGATGGTTAGGAACATAGGAAACTGCCATATACTGAGTCAGACCATTGGTCTATCTAGCTCAGTGTTGTCTTCGCAGACTGGAAGTGGCTTCTCCAAGGTTGCAGGCAGGAATATCTCTCAGCCCTATCTTGGAGAAGCCAGGGAGGGAACTTGAAACCTTCTGCTCTTCCCAGATCAGCTTCATCCCCTGAGGGGAATATCTTGCAATGCTCACACATCAAGTCTCCCATTCATATGCAACCAGGGCAGACCCTGCTTAGCTATGGGGAGAAGTCATGCTTGCTACCACAAGACCAGCTCTCCTCCCCAGTCTTCCTGTCCCCAGTCTTCTCCATCCTCTGGGTCCTCAGACCCCTCCTCTGGTACTTAGGAATCTGACTCCTGGGCCATGAGACTTGCAGACACCCCAAATCTGAGGACTATCAAAGAATTATTGGTTGACACAAAGGAAACTCAAGCCTTTGGAAGAGGCACTCCTCCAAAACAGCAACAAAGAAGGAGAATTTCCAATTAAGACCTGTTAGGACTTAAAAACAAAAACAAAACCCACTCCTTGTGTAAGAACTCTGGATTAAAAATACCTAATTACAGAGAGCTTTGTAATTATAGTCACTGTCTGGAAGGCGTGTATGTCCAAAGGAGGAGTAAACTGCACCTGTTGGCTGCAGAATAAAAATAACTGTTTTGACTAGAAGTGTGATAATGATTAGAGTGGAGTGGGATGTAATTCTGAATGTAATTTTGTTAGCACAGGATAAAGTTTGCAAGTGCGAAGGCCTCGTTTAGCAACCATCAGAGCTACATTCTTGAGCTCCAGCAAATTAGCCACGTGTAGAAATTGTACATTACCTTCCAGGAAGAAATGGGGCTATCAAATAGCCACGGACCTATAATTGTAGATGAGAGAGAGTAGATGGCTCTACCATGGCAAAAGTTAAAGTGGGCTATATATGTATGAAAAATACAATTATATGAGAAAAGGTTTCAAGTCTGACTAATCTAATCGCAGGCAAGGTGCTTTTAAAATGCTTTGTCTCTTGCAAATGTGCAGATATTCATTTGCACAGAAACACCCACCCTGCTTAATTTGTATACAGTTTGCACAGATGGAAATTACTGGTTACACCACACTTTGTGGAACAGGTCTGTGCATTTTCTGGTGTATGTAAACAGAAGCACCCATTCGGCATTGGTTTTGGAGGTGATGATAAGATGATAATGATACTAGGTGACCTGTAACTAACTAGAAGTTAACCATGCAATCATTCACATGGATACAGACATATTTATCTGTAAGCTCTAAGGCTGAGCCAGAAGTTCCCTACTGAATTTTTGAGGGCTGGTGATAGGAGCTCCCAAACCACCTCCTGCTCACCACTCTGGGTTTTGTAGTTGCCCTGTTACTCTGAATGGCTACTGAATGGGGAAGAGAGCTGGTCTTGTGGTAGGAAACATGAATCTTCTACTGCATGTGAGCACTGTTAAGTAGGAGAGCTGGTCTTGTGGTAGCAAGCATGACTTGTCCCCTTAGCTAAGCAGGGTCCACCCTGGTTGCATATGAATGGGGTGAATGGGAAACTTGATATGTGAGCACTGTAAGATGTTCCCCTTAGGGGATGGAGCCACTCTGGGAAGAGCATCTAGGTTCCAAGTTCCCTCCCTGGCTTCTCCAAGGTAGGACAAGATTTTTTTTTTTTAATAGGACAAGATTTTTTTATTGAACCAACAAACTACCAAAGCATACAGTACGTTAGGGCTGAGAGAGATCCCTGCCTGCAACCTTAGAGAGCCTCTGCCAGTCTGTGAAGACAACACTGAGCTAGATAGACCAATGGTCTGACTCAGTATATGGCAGCTTCCTAGGTTCCTATGTTTCTAAGGTATTCCCCTTAGGGGATTGGGGCGGTAGCATGCAGAAGGTCCCAGATTCATTCCTTGGCATCTGAGGGTAGGGCTGGGAGAAACTCCTGCTTGTAACCTTGGAGAGTGCCACTGCCAGTTAGTGTAGACAGTACTGATCTAGATGGACCAATGGGCTGACTCAGTATAAGGCAGCTTCCCATTTTTAAAATGCCATTTTGATTTCCTGTGTCTCTCCGTAGTGTCATTTTTTGGGAAGAATGATTTCTTCCCAAAATGCATTGCGATGATGTAGTACCACTTCTAGGAGCCTTTGGGGCTCCAAGCAGTAGTTCATCAAGGAACCTACCAGTGTCAATGAGGGGCAGCCCAATTCCAACTTTAACATCATTTATTTTAAATAACAAACAAACAAACAAACAAACAAAAACATCAATGCTGGACCACAGATGGCTGGGTGGAGAATTTGCCCCTTCTTGGGAGAGATGCCTGGCGACAGTGGAAACCCACTGTGGGGTTCAGGCCCAGAGATGGGAACTGGCAGATGGGTGGGGCATTGGGAGGGGAAAGAACGCTGTCTCATGGGAGGACCTGGTCTTATCACAATGGGCCTAGGTCTTCTCATGCGATTGTAGGAGATGCATAGAGCTATTTCACAAAGAGCTGGAAAGTGCGGAGGAGGAGGGGGAGAGAACGGCCACTGGGAACAGCCTTGACTCCTGGTGAGGGGCCTGGTTGAGGGATGATGATGATGATGATGATGATGATGATGATGATGATGATGATTAGCATTTATATCCCACTCTTCCTCCAAGGAGCCCAGAGCGATGTACTACATACTTAAGTTGCTCCTCACAACAACCCTGTGAAGTAGGTTAGGCTGAGAGAGAAGTGACTGGCCCAGACTCACCCAGCTAGTATCATGGCTGAATGGGGATTTCAACTCGGGTCTCCCCGGTCCTAGTCCAGCACTCTAACCACTACACCACGCTGGCTCTATGGATTGAGGCTGGAAGAAGTTGCAGCTCCTTGCCCTCTTTCTGAGGCATTGGGAGGGTGAGTGGAGAGGCCAAAACCCCTGAAGCCATGGGCAATGTGCTATGCTTTCCCCAGGAACTTCATTGGAAATTAAAATGGCGACCACCTAGAAAAGTGCTACCAATGTTAGGCCTTCTTTCTCTCCCCTTTCAACTCCATTTTGTGCACGTCTCTGTCTCCTCATTTCAGTGATAGCTTTCAGTTTCTTTAATTCATTTGTGTCTCTCCCCCTCCTCTACATTACCAGTGCAAAGGCAGACATTGATAAGACGCTGCAGAACAGTGAACTTGATGTAATTGTACATAAGGTTCTGTCAAGATTCTTTTGGTGTGGCATTTTTCCAATGCCCAGGAGCATCTATGAGCATCAGTGAAGCATCACGCATATGTGTTTTGTGTAGTGCAGACATAGGCACAATCACATAAGGAATGCAGGGCCAATTGGATCAAAGCAAAGTGGGGGAAATCTGTTGATTCCCATTGAGTTATAGTATGGTGAGGCCTGTTAGACTGACATAGAGTTGGTTGCCCGTTTAACCATTGTGTTTCCCAGCTCACAGGGACTTGGACCTTAGTTTCCCTGGTTCATGTCTAACTCTGCCAGTTCTTTTATAAACAGTCTTGTTAAGGCAAATAAGGACATATAATCTGCCGGTTTTTCCATAATCGCTTATGCTCATAGGAAGGCAAATAAAGGAGCTCATCATGACTAGAGTATTTCATGATAAGATATTTAAATGTATGGCTGCACTTGAGGGATCTGACATTTACACAGGTTTTTAAAGATGTGGAATATAGGACAAGGTGATGCTGTGAGCTGATGGCTTGTTCTTTAATTCCTGCCAAAATGGCTTGAAATCCTCTTTATGACTTGCGCAAGAATGAGATGGTTGATGTAATAATCCTCGTCCTCATTTGACCTCGGCATGATGGACAGTTTTGTGCCATAAGTTGAAATGGAAAGTTGATTAGTTCCTCTTGGTGTTTGCAATACTTGGTGCCTTCCTTTATTCCTTTGCTGCTATATCTTCTATTGCAAGGTTCTCATACTTGGGTCCGCAGATGTTGTTCGACTGCAGCTACCATCATCCCCAGCCATAGTGGCTTTTGGCTGATGATGGAAGTTGTAGTCCAACAACATCTGGAGATCCAGGGTTGGCAACCCTCGTACTAGAACATAACTTTGAGGGATATGCACAGTACCGGCGGGGGGTGGTTTGAAGGCGGGGTTTATAGCTTTGAGGTTGGGGAAGGGTCCACTTACCCCTCCCGCTGTGTTTCCCCCACCAGTGCGCCATTAAAAAAATGTCTGTCGGGGAGGCAGTGTACCTCCCTGCCGCCCCACTGTCCTCCTTGGCTGGAAGTACCCAGAAGTACCAGGTGCGCTTGCATATGCCTGGCGTGTGAGCGAGTGCGACATGCATGCACAAGCATCTGGTGTGGGCAAGTGCCCAGCGTCCACACATGTGTCAGATACTTCCAGGTACTTGCGGCTGAGGAGGACACCAGGGTAGCATGGAGGTACACAGCCACCCCGATGGGCACTGGATGGGGAAACGTGGTGGGAGGGGTAAGGGCACTTTCCTCCACCTTTAAAGGTATGCCCCCACCTTCAAACCAGCTGAACCGCCTGTTTGGACTGCTTTGGGGGCCAAGGGCATCCGTACTGGTTCTATGCACATCCCTAGTAACTTCATCTCACCTTTACTCAGTGGCTGTGTTGGAGAGAGGAAAGTGTAGTGAGAAGGACACGTGCAGCTTCTTTACTTTTCTAAAGCTGTAGTCAAAGGAAGCAAGATCCAGTCCATTCTCTGAATCATCTGGCTGGAGGTAATGGGGAAAGAGATATAGCAAGAGAGGCTTACTTATTTCTTATTACTTACTTATTATTTACTTATTATAACAAGAGGGGCTTATTTATTTCCTTCTCTGAAGACCAGCACAAAATGTGGGGGGCGGGAGTGATTGACATTGTGAAGGGGGAGACTAAGTGAACTCCCCTTTATAGGTAACAGAACACAAACAGGGCTGCTTAGAAGAAAGTTTTAATTAAACAACTCTACTTCTTAATATCAGAGACTAGTCACCATGGTTACATTTCTAGGTGCCATGCCTCCCTGGCACCTGGGATTTGCCAAACCCTGGGTTTGTCAGCTCCTGGAGGCCTCTGGCTTGCTGCTGCTGCTGCTGCAGTCAGACTCTTGGCATGATGGACTTTGGTCTGATCTAGAGTTGCAACATTTCTGGAAATTTCGAAGTCATGGGGGGAAAAACCCAGTCCTCCTCCCCCAACAGAAATTTTGGGGGAAATTGAAATATATGTAATACCTTTTTTCTAGCACCTTTAACAGGTCTAAAGTCGCATTGTTTCTTTAGGAGCATTTATTATGTATAACCTGCTTTACTCATAACATTGTTCATGTTTGGTATATTACATTTAGAAGTACTGTATCACTATCAGCAGTTTCTGCTTCCTCTGATCCTTCATTTTTATCATCTTAATGACTAACGAAAACCGAGTTGCCTGGATTGAGACAAGCCTCTCTATCTCTTCACATGTTCCTTTATTTCTTGATCTGGTATATTTCCAAACATAGACCAGTTTCTTTCACATGCTGTAGAAGATGGAGGAATCTGAAGCAAGCAAGAAGCCTGGGCGAATAAAGACCAGAATGCCTCTCCTTTTATAAATATATCCGAACACCTTTTCTTAAATATTTTATTCATAAAATAGTTTGTAAACCACCCAGAGCCATTGGATTGGGTGGTATAGAAATGTAATAAATAATAAATAAACAAATGATTCCAAAAGAAAATATTTTATAATTCTTTCTCCCCCCCCCCCAATCTTTCCAATCTTTTAGGGGGGAAGTCCCTTGGAAAAAACCTGGTCCCCCCCCCACCAGGTTTTCTGGGTTTTTTCCTGGACCTTCACATCTCTAGTCTGATCCAGTCAAGAAATGCTTCAGTGTTCTTCTTTACATCTCCAGCCTTCTTTTCTTGCTTAAGGGGTCTTAGAGCAGCATCCAAGAGGAGAAAAAATTAAAGAGAAAAATATAAAAGCTGATAGTAATAAACAGCAGCAATAAAACTGCAGTAATCACCTTAAGTGGCACAGCGGGGAAATGCTTGACTAACAAGCAGAAGCTTACCGGTTCGAATCCCTGCTGGTTCTATATTGGGCAGCAGCAATATAGGAAGATGCTGAAAGGCATCATCTCATACTGCACGGGAGGAGGCAATGGTAAACCCCTCTTGTATTCTACCAAAGACAACCACAGCACTTTGTGGGCGCCAGGAGTCAAAATTGACTTGACGGCACACTTTACCTTTACCTAACATCCCAGTAAAACCTTAATAACACTATCAAAGCCCTTGAAGGGTTTGCTGGAATAAATGAGACACTGGATCATCCTAGCCCACCTACTGAGTAGAGAACATAGGAAGCTGCCATATACTGAGTCAGACCAAAGGTCCATCTAGCTCAGTATGGTCTACCCAGACTGGCAGCAGCTTCTCCAAGGTTGCAGGCAGGAATCTCTCTCAGCCCTATCCTGGAGATGCCAAGGAGGGAACTTGCAACCAGAAGCATCCTAGGGCCAGGTGTGATGTCCTGGCCACTGAGGGCCAAACAACCCCATGACATGGGAGAACTGTGATCACATGAGCAGTTCCTTGGCTGACAGCGAGACTAATACTGTACTAGTTCACATATGTTGCACTAATCTAATCTAATCTAATTGCTAGTGCCACTAAACTGGAAACTTGTATTCCAGCCTAGTGTCACACTCATGGAAAAAGGGTGCCCTTGGGTAAGCCACAGCGTGCCTCCTGTAGTGAAATCTCTTCAGTTCATTTATATTGCAGTTGTGGGGAATGATGCAAAGCTATTTCTTATCTGTGTGCACTCTCCTTGTGCAAGCACCACGCTTGCACAAGCCGACCCATAGAGCGAGAGATTTCACAACTCTCATCATCCACTCAGCTGCTCCATGACCTTCTTGTGAGGGTGCATTTTTGTTCATTGCACTGGTGCAGCATTTGTTTGGATGTCAGCCACTATCTCTCATCTTCAGTTTCCTGCCTAGAGATGGGCACTGTAGTAGCTTTCAGCACAGAGGTGCTAATTTGAGGTTGAATGAGGCCAAGATTATGAAGCCCTTTGCAGAATTTAAAGTGCTATGACTAATAAGTGTTGCCGTAGAGCAGGACTGCTCAGTTTTGGCATGTTGGCCTACAACACCAATAATCACTGGCTATTGGCCCCTGTGGCCAGGGGATTATGGGAGCTGTAGTGCAAAAACAGCTGGAGGGCCTTAGTTGATTAGGTCTGCCGTAGAGTTATGTTGGAAGACAATCAGGACCATGCCGTTTTGTGTGTTTGATATTGGTGATATTTACGTCTTCACTTGGCACACATTTTAACAACATTGCTCAGAAGGAATTCATTGTACATAAATAATTTGCACATTAAAGGCCAGATTCCCAGCTCCTAGAATAAGGAACAGTAAGGGCCCAGGATACAGTGAACTGTATAGCTGGTGAGATGGTTTGCTAGGGGAAACCACCACTGGCCACTGTGTGGCAAGAGAGTTCCTATCCTTTCCTTCAGGCCGATGGGGTGATCTAGACAGCATGGTGCAAGCCCATGGTTTCTGATTGGTCAGTAATCTGAACCCATGCCAGGGCAGCTCTCCAATCAGAAGCCTTGTTCTTCCGATTTGCTGGTTTCAAATTAGCACCTCATTTGTACAGGCAGGGATTCTCTGATCACCTTCCAGCTACCACTACTTTACACTTTTCTTTCTTCTGTCCATTTCCTCTCCTGTCTGCTCTTCTCTTTCAGCCGTCCATTTCCATCCCCGTTTCCAGACACATCCCGATTCTTTCCCCCTCAGCCTCAGGACTGGTTTCATATTGGCTGGCATCATAATTCTACCTCAAGCTAGTATAGCATCAGTATCACAGGACAAGATTGCATTTGCCATTAAAGATGGCCTAAAGTGGAATTTGAAACAAATTTGGAGGACCCTGTTCAGGCAAAACATCTGCAGGGACTTAAAAGAAAGTTTTAAAATATCAACCAAGAGTCACACAGTGCCTTTTTGGGGGGATAGTTCATCCCAGCTTGCAATTAAACTTTATCAGAAGCAATTTTACATAGATCTGGAGCATATGTGAATGTATTTGTTTTGCCTGTTTAGGCAAAAAAACAACACCACACCCCAACATACATAGAAATTTTGAGAGAAGTTAAGAGACTTGATCAGGGTAGGAGGATTTCTCAATTCTAAGTGGTGGTAGAAGTGGTAGGGTCCCACACACTTCTAATTCACATACTTCTAACTGAGGGAACCAAATTTCACTCAACAGTCATGAGGCCCATTCACTTGTTACGTTCAATACGTTATGAGCGTACAGTGTACAAAGGTACAGATCTGTACACAGGTACAATTATTCACACTAGCCGGCCCTGCAAAGAGCATCTGTGCGCTCTTTGGGGCCGGGTGTTCCCCCCACCCTCCTGCCCCGGTCTCTCTTGCCCTCCCCACTTCCTTCCCTCCCCTCCTTCCCCACCACCACCTGCACAGAGCATCTCCAACCAGTGCCACAGCTGCTCCTCACGGGGCAGCTGGCGGCCAAAAAGGGCCCCGCCGCCGCCGCTCCTCCTCCCAGGCGGCAAACAGGGAAGCCCCACCACCCATTTCCCTTCCGCCCCGGCCTCCAGTGGGCGTTTCCCTCCGGCCCCGGCCGGATGTTTCCCTCCCGCCCCAGGCTGCAACAGGCGTGGGGGCTTTGCCCCTTCCACCCGTTCCCCACTCACCCCCGCCGGTGGCGCCCAGGCCAGTCCATCCCAGTGCCTGCCTCCTCCCAGTGGCCAGGCTAGGCCTGCTGCCGCCACCGCCTCCTCACAGCGGCCGGGCCAACTGGCGCCCAGCCAATCAGGCGCCTCCGCCAGCCAACCGGAGCCCAGGCAAGCAGTGGGGGTGGGGCTTGCCAAACATCCCCACGCATCCCCACGCAGTTGTCAACTCAGTCAGCCATAAGAGAATTAAATATATAGATGCTATGTTTAACTCAGGCACAGCAGTGCACTTCCTGTCTGTGCCATGCATTTGAAGGACCTGTACCCGGTTGTGGCACTCACATGGCACCAGCGCTAACTGAGCAAGGAGGCAGCTTTTAAAAGGGCGATTTTCTTTATAGATTATGACCCTCTGGGGGCCAGGGAACCATCTTATTTATTATATATTTTCTACATAAACTTCTTTGAGAACTTCTTTTGAGAACTGGGATATAAATATTTGTAGTAGTCGAAGACTGTCAGGGGCCACAGGAGGCAAGCTGGTCTTGTGGTAGCAAGCATGAATTCTCCCCTTTTGCTAAGTAGGGTCCACCCTGGTCTGCATTTGGATGGGAGGATTACATGTGTGAGAGCTGTAAGACATTCCTCTTAGGGGATGGGGCTGCTCTAGGAAGAGCACCTGCATGCTTGCATGCAGAAAGTTCCAAGTTCCTTCCCTGGCATTTCCAAGATACGGCTGAAAGAGATCCCTGCCTGCAACCTTGGAGCAGTCGCTGCCAGTCTGTGTAGTCAATACTGAGCTAGAGAGACCAATGGTCTGACTCAGTATAGGGCAGCTTTCTATGTTCCTACCACAGTGGCTTGATCTACTCACTAATCTGGTCCATAGACATGGAAACCAGTAACCTGATTCCCAACAAAAAGCATCAGAGGAGGGCCCAGAGTGTGGAGTTAGATTAATGGAACTTTGCAGATGGTCTCTGCTTATTTCTGAACCATCACAGGTTCACTCATCGCTTGCTGTGACAACTCTTACAGTGAGTAGCATGTAAAACCTTAGATCACCCCTTTCCCCCATTTCCCTCCGTCTGGTACCACACTCTGTATAATAATCACTTCTGACAAACCACAATAGATTGCCTTCTCATTCTTTTGCAATTCACACGCACTCCCAGTGTGTGCACATATTTCAGTCTCCAGCGGGCTTCAGAATGGAAGGAAGCAAAGCTTCCTCGCCTGCCTTCTCATTCATTTTTATTTTATAGGCTGCCTAGCAGGTGAGGCAATCCGGATAGAACAGAGCAGCCAGAAGGAAGGCTTTGCAGGGTCCGTTGAGCTCACAGCTTTGCTCTCCACAGGCCTGCTCTTTAAATGCTATGGTTGCCCTCTTGGTTAAGAACCAACTTGTGCTACTGAAAACCCAACTTGAATATATGGTTGTTGGCTTGAGTAAAAAGTGGGCAGAAAGAACTGGGGCTGGATGATAAAACATGTGTTTATACATTTAGGGTTTCCCCCTCCAGTAGTAGCAATCTCTAAAATCCCGGAGGAAGTTGAAGAAATGGAGAACATATGAGTATTCTGCATAGATTTGGTAAATGGGCATTGCTTTTTTCCTAGGCTCTGCTGAGTCATGAGTGATCTCTTGAGTTGGTCCGCATGATACAGCCTCCGGCACACACAGTTATGAAGAGGATGTGCCAAGAGCAGGTCCATTGGGATGTCTTCCACAGACATCCCAACACCCTCTTGGTGGGTCCCTTGATCATGTTGCGGGGCCTGTTTTAATAAAATATCTGGAACGTATATAGGAGCCATTAGGTTGAACAGCACACCCCCCCCCCCCAGCCACATGATAAAGAGACATGCCAAGAGGCCATCAGGGTGTCCTCTGAAGACATCCTGATGGGCGCGTTCTCAGCACGTCCCCTTCATAATTGTGTTCCGGGGGGCTGTATCATGTGCACCACCCTTTGTCAACTGTGTACCTGCACCAAAAGCAAAGTGCAAAGTGGCAACATATGCAGTCTGTACCAGAGGCGTATCTAGGGAAAATAGCGCCTAGGGCAAGCACTGAAATTGCACCCCCCTGTCCAAACATCTGACACCCATCTTTTAGATAACCTTACTATAATATCAGCTGAAAAATATAAATCAAGCTCTTTAATCTTTTAAAATTTCAAAAACTATTTAGCAGTGGATGTAGCCAGACCAAAAAATGCTGGGAAACTACAAATCTCAGTATGCTGGGGCTCATGAAATACCCAAATAGTATTTGGAGGTGTACTTGGAAAACTAAACAGAAGTGCCTATCTAATTCTCTACTATGCATTGTAGCATCACTATTACATAAGTTTTAAAAATAAATGGAGAATTTGGCTTTTCCCAGATACTCTGAAAATAATTAAAGGATATGCAGAGTAAACTGTGTCACTGCTTGGAATATATTCTAGTCTTTCAGAAAGACAGTTAAAATGAGAGAGAGAGAGAGAGAGCAGGAAACTCCCAGTGGGCCTTAATACTAAGGATTTCACACTGATTCAAAGACAAACTCACCATTAATAGCCATATTATTAAGACATCACATTTAACTCACTTATCACAAGAAGCAAAGTAAGAGCAAATGAATACAGTCCTAGCTCATACGCTTCAGCTCAGTATTCACAAGCCCTGATTCTCTGTACATAGTGCCAAATTGAATATGTGTACAGTGACTTATATTAAATTATTATTTTTTTAACCTGTAGCCCCTTTGGGGCGCTTCCTATAGGCCGTGGGAGAGGGACATCTACAAAGGTTACCCCTCCCACCGCTGGCCTCTAGGGCCTTGCAGAGACCATTTGAGCATGTGCTGTGGCCATTTTTTAAAATAATTGTGTTTTTTTTAAAAATGGCTGCTGGAAACAAAATGGCCACTGTGCATGCTCAAATGGCCTCTGCAAAGCCTGGCATGGCCTAGGGCCTCACAGAGGCCATTTGAGCATGTGCAGTGGCCATTTTGTTTTTGGTGGCCATTTTTTTAAAATTAATTTTAAGAATTTGCGCCCCCCTTCAAGTGGCGCCCAGGGCATGTGCCCTGCCTGCCCTACCCTAGATACGCCCCTGATCTGTACACACATATGTATAGATAGCATGAACAGAGGAAGAAGCGAGATTCTGCCTTTCTGTTTGGTATAACTTGTGAAAGAGCTTGCATGACTGCAGACTATTTGCATGTAGGCTTTTTCACAAGTGATGCCAAATATGTAACAGGACCAGCAGGCACAAGGACCAGAAGGACAGCAGGCACAAAATCACTAAATGTGGTTTTTATGGAGTTTTATTTTATTTTAACTTTTGTAAACTGCCTTTTGATGTCTTATGAAAGGCGCTATAAAAATTGAACTATCAACAACAACAACAATAATATTATTATTACAACACATCAACTACAGAAGGCCACAATACTCAGGACAGCATGAATACTATGACGCTATCTTTAAATTCTCTTTAGTTTTCCATGACCCTTGGAAAGGGCCCGATAATTAAAGTATCAAATCCAGTCAATAACATCTGGTAGACTGTATGTAAACAGCATAATAATAATAATCCTGCTCCTCTCCTAAGTAGTTTGAGTGTAATGGGAGTACAGTCCTATGTATCTCACTTGTGTTCAGGTACATGCACTCTGGAATTCTTTTGAGTTTGTGGATCCAGGCATGGATAAAAACCACGTTGCAGCTTTAGGACGGGTTCAGACATCATATAGAACTCTGTCAATGCCAAGCTCTGTATGACATCCTTCAGTCTTGGAAGCACACACTCCCCACTTCTATCCCTGTGAGATGAGTCATGACACCTTACCAACCAATCTCAGCTTATTCTAACCTACTTGCTTCAGAGAACCTGAAATCTGAATCCGAGAGTATTTTCAGAACGCAAGTTCTCTGAAGCGAGTACATTAAAATAAGCCGAGACTGGTGGGTTAGGACATCCCAGCAAACCTTGGCTTATCCTAACCTGGAAAGGTAGTAGATGATTGGGCAGGGTTGGGAAGGAAGAGTGTGCACTTCTGAGGCTGAGGGACGTTGCACAGATCTCGGCTTTAACCGTGGTTCTGTGTGATATCTTAACCCACCCATTACCTCTTTGGGGCCAGAATGTGCAGGTATCACTTTGGCCTTTGCACAGCCCAGAAAAAAAGGTAAATTGGAAATTGCATTTTGGGTTCAATAGTTTAGCTTCTGCATTAAAACAAAAACAAAAAACCCTGAGCTGATCTTACTGGGAATGAGATCATAGCTCAGTAATAGTACACATAGTTTGCACCCAGTAGGCTCCAGTTCTCATCTTTGACATCTCTAGATAAGGCTTGGAAAGGCCCCTCTCTGGAACCCTGGAGAGCTACTGCCAGTCCCAACCTTGGTGTAACAGCCCTTAAACCAGGTAGGAGGCTGGCCCTTGAGGTACCCCCTTCTTTTCTTTCATGTGCCCAGAGCTGCTAGGCCATTGGGAGATTTATAACCAGGCCGATGGACTCAGACTGAGAGTTACCAACAAAAGGGTTGTTTATTTAGGAACATAGGAAGCTGCCATATACTGAGTCAGACCATTGGTCTATCTAGCTCGGTATTGTCTTCACAGATTGGCAGCGGCTTCTCCAAGGTTGCAGGCAGGAATCTCTCTCAGCCCTATCTTGGAGATGCTACCAGGGAGGGAACTTGGAACCTTCTGCTCTTCCCAGAGCAGCTCCACCCCCTGAGGGGAATATCTTACAGTGCTCACACTTCTAGTCTCCCATTCATATGCAACCAGGGTGGACCCTGCTTAGCTAAGGGGAGAAGTCATGCTTGCTACCACAAGACTAGCTCATTTGGAACAAAGGGATATGGGTCTGGGTTTAAAAGGAGCGGAGAGTGTGGAGGAGAGGTTAACAACACCGCACAACAAATTAAGGATAATAAAAGCATTAACTAGTCCCATTTCTGGTGTTTAACTTCAGGAGAAGGGAACCTTTACCTTTCTTGCATAATTTTCAGGATTTCCAGGCTGACTGACAACTCTTCTTTTTCAGCCAGATTTCCCTGGGACATAGCAGAAACTCCTGAGCAAGGCTCAGCCCATCATTCCAGAGCTGGTCAAAGCAGCTAAGGCTGTGCTTGAAACATTTAGACTAAACACCAGCTGCAGGGAGCTGCAAAACCTAGAAGCTAAAGCTCCACACTTAATGAATACAGGACCCCCTTACACTTGGGTTCTGAGATGTTGCTGGTCTACAACTCCCACAATTCCCATCCACCATGGCATTGTGGGGATGAGGAAAGTTGTAGTCCAACAGCATCTCAAGGTTGGCAACCCTTGATGTAGACAGTGCTGTAGACAAGAGGTCTCTAGCTGTGGCCGTCCTGCAGATATTGGTCTTCAACTCCCATTAGCCCTGGCTACTGGCCATTGTGACTTGGGATGATGGAGTTGTAGTCCAACAGCAATTGGAGCACTAAAGTCTGAGACTCCTGCTGTAGACCAGGGATTCTCAACGTTGGGTCCTCAGATGTTGTTGGACTTCAACTCCCATAACCCCCCACCAAAGGCCACTGAGGCTGGGATTTGAAGTCCAATAACATCTGTGGACCCAATGCTGAGAATCTCTGTTGTAGACAGTACTTTCCTGCTCTGAGCAGAGGTTTGGATTAGAAGGCCATCAAGGTCCTTTCCAACTCTAAAATTCTTTTGATTCTAGATGGACCTGTAGTCTGGCAGCTTCACGAGTTCATATTAAGTTAGATGGCTTCTAGTTGTAGCCAACCCCTGGAAATATGACCCCTGAGAGACCAACAGAGCAGAATGCTTTTAAACATATATGGCAGACGCAAGTCACTACTGCTGTGAATACAGCCGGTCATGAGTCACCTGCTGGGGACTGGTTCAGACCTCGGGTGTGCCAAAGCAGACCTGTGTGTGTAACACGAGTTCTTTTCTTTTGTCTTTTTAATTTTAGAATCAACCTTGTCCTATGTTAGGCAGCTGGAAGCAAGAGTAAGACAGCTGGAGGAGGAAAATCGCATGCTGCCCCAGGTGGGTGACTTCTCTTGCTAGGTACATTAGCTTGTAGCTCAGGCCCTTAGCTAGCAGACTGGCCCCGACTCATTCCAGCATTTGACCTCTGTAGCTTGACTGTCAAGGCTTTAAACCAGGAGTTGAGCTGGAGTGAATCTGAGTGCCGCTCATGGCTGTACACATCACAGATCACACTCATCTTTGTCTCTCACGTCGTTGCAGTGCTTGCGTTGTGAAGGTCCTCCCCGCTATGTGACACACTGTACGATGTGTGGTTGTTTCCAGCTACCGAATACACGTCTGTATACAAGTGGAAAGGACCAGCTATAAATTCATCCTGGGAGTTATCCTAGGGCCAGGTCCTTGTTGCATGTAGGTCATCAGGGCAATAGCTTAGGTAAATGTATGGCATGCCTGGGCATATGTCAGCAGTCAAGTGCTGCAATGATTTACTTCTCTCCACCATCTGGTGGCTCTGTGGGCACATGTACGCAGGATGGCTGGGCACAGGGCATCATGGATGTATGTCCTAAGCCAACAGGGCTGGTAGTTTGGCTCTACCAGACTTACCCCTTCCACTGCCACCGCTCTGTTTCCGTTGCAGCCTTAGCATATTGAGCTTTGTGTTTCGTGGGCCAGGACTTAACAAATCCCAGGCACGAGGGTGGCATAGCACTGAGAAATTTAACCGTGGCACCTAGACTAGGATATTCAGAATCAGAGTTATTTAATAAAATCTTCGTCTCAGGCGGCCCTGTTTCTCTTCTGAGTACTTTACTTGTAAAGGGAATAAAGAGAAGCCCATATACAGTACCTCCCCGCCACTCCACAGTGTCCATCACTAAGTCCGGTAATTTGGCCACGTGCCCATTGTCTGGCTCTTACATTTTTTTGGACTGCTTCCTAGATCCAAAGCAAAATGGTCAAAGCCTGACCTAGGCACGGACAGCCACAAATACCATGAATATTTATATACCGCTTTTCAACAGAAATTCCCAAAGTGGTTTACATAGAAATAAATAAAATAAAATAAATTAATTAAAATAACATAAAATGGCTCCTTGTCCCGAAAGGGCTCATAACCTAAAGAAGAAACATAAGACAGACACCAGCAACAGCCACTGGAGAGATGTTGTGCTGGGGATGGCTAGGGCCAGTTGCTCTCCCCCTGCTCAATAAAGAGAATCGCCACTTTGTAAAGGTGCCTCTTTGCTCAGTTAGCAGTAGACTAGCTGAGCATTCTGTCAGCTGACCCCCATGGGCCAGTCCCTGTTCACTAAGTCCTACAAAGTCCTAGCTTCAAAGATTGCTCCTCACTCTGAGCAATGCTGCCGAGACACTTGCTGTATTTCCTGATTACCTGCCTACCTCGGGTTTCTGTGTTTCTTATTTGTTGCTCTGGAATTCAGCCCCTGCCTCTTGTGCACCACACAGTTATCTCTGGCTCACTTGGACTAACAGCCAGCTTCCCCAGGTCCCAGAACCTAGCTGCCTAGAGCCCAACCCTTGCTGAGGCCTGATGCTGGGCCACCTTGAGCTTAGGTCGATTGACATGCCACTACCTTTATTTAGGGATGTGCAAAAAATTTTGGGCACAGAACGATCTGTGCCCAAAATGAACAATTTTGGGTGATTCGGGGCCGAACCGAATCACCCCCGATGTCCCCCGATATTTTTCGGGCACGAGCCGAATCACCCGAATTTCGGACCTGAAAAATTCGGGTGATTCGGTTCATGGTTGATTTTTGGCGATTTTTTAAAGTTTTAGTGACTTTGGGGCAGTTTGGGGGCATAGCATGGGATCTGGTCAAAAGGAGTGGGGTGGGGTGGTAGTGCCTAATGGGTGCAGGCTACCACCCCAATTTCAGGGGGATTGGGCAAAGGGCTGAATTTTGGTAAATTTCTGAAATTTTCATGTCTTTGGGGTAGATTGGGGCATATTGGGGCAGAAAGTGGGGCCTGGGGCAGAATACTGGGGTGGGGTGGTAGTGCCTAATGGGTGGAGGCTACCACCCCAATTTCAGGGGGTTTGGACAAAGGGGTGATTTTTTGAGAATTTTTGAAGTTGTAGTGACTTTGGGGCAGTTTGGGGGCAGAAAGTGGATCTGCCCCAAAATAGTGGGGTGGGGTTGTAGTGCCTAATGGGTGGAGGCTACCACCCCAATTTCAGGGGGATTGGGCAGAGGGATGATTTTTTGAGAATTTTTGAAGTTTGGGTGTCTTTGGGGCAGATTGGTGGCAGAAAGTGGATCTGCCCCAAAGGAGTGGGCTGGGCTGGTAGATAGTGTCTAATGGGTGGAGGCTACCACCCATCCCCAATTTAAGAGTGATTGGGCAGGGGGTGAATTTTGGTGAATTTATTTTTATGAGGTTTGTCTTCATAAGGTGAAATGTGCAAAATTGATTACTTCCTCATATTATTCATAGTAAAGGAAAGTGTGAAAAAGTGAAAGTGGGGTCATGAGAGTTGTTTAATTGAAAAAAAATCTCATTTGCTATGATAGAATGAGAATTCACACCTCAGAAGTTTTTTCTGCTGTACATGGACGATCTGAAGTATAGAAAGTCCCAGTCAGAAATCGAATCACTGCTAAACACTGTCCGTATATTCATTAGCGATATAGCAATGGAGTTTGGACTAGACAAGTGTGCTGCATTAATAATGAACAGAGGCAAATTAAGAAAAACAGAAGGAACAGAACTGCCCAATGGAAGCAAGATCAAGAACCTGGAAGAGAAAGAACATTACAAATACTTGGGTATTCTCCAGGCTGATAACATCTCACACACTGAAGTTAAAAGAAAAATTGGAAGTGAATACATCAGGAAAGTTAGAAAAATCCTCAAGTCCAAACTCAATGGCAGGAACACCATACAAGCCATAAACACCTGGGCTATACCTGTTATCAGATACACTGCAGGAATAATAGATTGGACACGGGCAGAGCTAGAGACGCTAGATCGTAAGACCAGGAAAATCATGACCATCAATCATGCTCTGCACCCCCACAGTGATGTCGATAGGCTCTACCTCCCTCGCAGCTCAGGTGGAAGAGGAATGATGCAAGTCCATCAAACAGTAGAGGAGGAGAAAAGAGGCCTTGAAGAATATATCAAGGGCAGTGAAGAAGATGCACTTCAAATGGTCAATATCGAGAAACTATTGAACACCAATGAAACAAAGCAGGCCTACAAGAAAGAACAAGTCAAGAACTGAGCAGAAAAATGGAAAAATAAGCCCCTGCATGGTCAATATTTGCACAATATAAGTGGAAAATCAGACATCACCAAGACCTGGCAATGGCTTAAGAATGGCAACTTGAAGAAAGAAACAGAGGGTTTAATACTGGCTGCACAAGAACTGGCACTAAGAACAAATGCAATAAGAGCAAAAGTCAAAAAATCCACCACAAACAACAAGTGCCGCCTTTGTAAAGAATCAGATGAAACAGTGGACCACCTAATCAGCTGTTGTCAAAAGATCACACAGACTGACTACAAACAAAGGCATGACAAGGTAGCAGGGATGATACACTGGAACATCTGCAAAAAAATTACAAGCTACCTGTAGCCAAAAATTGGTGGGACCATAAAATTGAAAAAGTTGAAGAAAATGAAGATGTAAAAATATTATGGGACTTCCGACTACAAATAGACAAACATCTGCCACACAATACACCAGATATAACTGTAGTCAAGAAGAAAGAAAAACAAGTCAAAATAATCGACAGGAATACCAGGGGATAGCAGAATAGAAGAAAAAGAAATAGAAAAAAATCACAATATACAAAGATCTACAAATTGAAATTGAAAGGCTGTGGCAGAAAAAGACCAAAATAATCCCAGTGGTAATTGGCACCCTAGGTGCAGTTCCAAAAGACCTTGAAGAGCACCTCAACACCATAGGGGCCACAGAAATCACCATTAGCCAGTTACAAAAAGCAACTTTACTGGGAACAGCCTATATTCTGTGACGATATCTATAATAACAGCAACAACATTGATAATAAAATTCAGCCATCCCAGGTCCTTGGGAAGGACTCGATGTCTGAATAAAACAAACCAGTCAATAACACCTGTCTGACTGTGTAAATAAATAAATAAATAAATAAATAATGATTTTGTAATATGTGAATGGTGCAATGAGTGTTTTCAGCTTTGACAGTTGATTTTACTCAATAGCTCCGTGATCCATTTGTTACCAATAGTACTGACGCCATTCTTGTGAGAACTGAAAAGAGAGTTACGTCATAGAACGGTGGGGTCTCTGCTACACTGGCTAAAAATGTCTTGGTCTTGGGACAAGTGACTTTTACACTGACTCGTAGACGCCTTCATTTGCATGTCTAGGGGCCTTGTTTCATGCATTGCTTCTCCCTCACTGGTTGCTTCAACACTGATATGGGAATGTGTAAAGTCGTTTGCCCACGTTTGTGTTTCTGACACCAAGGTTGGCAACCTTGCAAGCAACGTGGGTGATACTGTAGGCACCCACGTGGGCGAAAGACTACTCATTTTTCGACTGCTGTGGGGGCAGCCATGGGAGAGCGTAGACAGCAGTAAATGTATAAAGCAGAGGAGGCCTTATTTTCTGGATAGTTGTGGGATTGTGGCAACACAATCCCTTTTGAAATGCAACCCTCAGAAGCTTTTGGGTTGCGCTGGGTTGTTTTAATACGAAGATCTGTGTTCTTGGAAAACTGAGACTGATGCCGCTGCAAGCTCAATGCACCCCATCACCACCACCACCACCCCGCGCCCTGCTCATTGCAGCAATCAGATGTTCTTACTTCATTTTGTTTTTAATTTCTCATTAATGAGCATCATCAAGCACTTACGCTTGGGGTGGTTCAGATTAAATTCTTTCTCATGCTTTATCTACTTTCCCCCTCAAGAAGTGATTCTTTGCTAGCAAAATCTCACTGGAGGCTCAAACATGTGTTGCCGAATGAATATTTGATTTTTAGAGAAGTCTGCCACAAGAAGTTTTAAAGAAGTCTGCAACAAGCAGCCACCTTCAGGCTTTCAAAGATTCAACCGTCTCCTCCTCCTCCTCCTCCTCCTCCTCCTCCTCCTCCTTTCCTAGCTCATATAGTACTGAAAATCTAAAAAGTTTGAAAATATATTTCAAAGTATCTACGTGATTGACAGCCTGATCCTAGAAACTGAATTTTGTTTGTCACAATACCAATACATTGTATTTGAGCTGCAGCAGCAAAAGCAGCATTCTACACTTGAAAACTGTTACTACAGCTATTCAAAGCTGTATTAACCTTAGCATTGTTACAGAAAAATAATAGACACAACAGGGAGGCACCAGGAAGAACATTCCATTTTAAGTGTGTCCTCTGATTTTGAGGGCATCACCTTGGTCTATTTAGTTCAGAAAAAAGACGATTGCAGGGAGGCATAATAGAGGTCTGTAAAATCATGCATGGTGTGGAGAAAGTGGATAGAGAGAAATTCTTCTCCCTCTCACATAACACTAGAACCAGGGGTCATCCCATGAAATTGATTGCCAGGAAATCTAGGACCAACAAACGGAAGTACTTTTTCACACAACCCATCATCAACTTGTGAAATTCTCTGCCACGAGATGTGGTGACAGCCAACAACCTAGTGGCTTTAAGAGGAGCTTGGATAACTTCATGGAGGAGAGGTCTATCAACGGCTACTAGTCGGAGGGCTGCAGGCCACCTCCAGCCTCACAGGCAGGATGCCTCTGAGTACCAGTTGCAGGGGAGTGACAGCAGGAGAGAGGGCATGCCCCCTCAACTCTTGACTGTGGCTTCCAGCGGCATCTGGTGGGCCACTGTGTGAAACAGGATGGTAGACTAGATGGGCCTTGGGCCTGATCCAGCAGGGCTGTTCTTATGTTCTTATGAGGGTGCACTGTGGAGGGTTTTTTTCTCCTTTCACCCTGTTTTTCAAGGTGCACCTCCTTTAAAAAGTGTATCTATCTATCTGTCTATCTATCTATCTATCTATTTGGTTAGAGTGCTGGACTATGACCGGGGAGACCCGAGTTCAAATCCCCATTCAGTCATAATACTAGCTGGGTGACTCTGGGCCAGTCACTTCTCTCTCAGCCTAACCTACTTCACAGGGTTGTTGTGAAAGAGAAACTCAAGGATGTAGTACACCGCTCTGGCTCCTTGGAGGAAGAGCGGGATATAAATGTAAAAATAATAATAAATAAAAATAATAATATTTTAAATCTCCACGCTAACCATTGGGAACTTCCTTTGCTGCTTAGTTGCAAGGATTCTTTGAAGGGCTCTCCCCTGGAATCTTGAAGAAGAAGGAGGAGGAGGAGGAGGGGGAGGAGGAGGAGGAGGAGGAGGGCTGTCCCCTGAAAAATGTGCAAAGGAAATAACCCCTCAAGGTTGAAAGATTCCCTGTTGGAGATGATCTTTTCCTGTGGGACCACCCTTCAAAAAAAGCCCTGGTTTTGCTCCAATTTAATGTAAAGAAGCTGAGTTACTCCATTGCATTAAATTTGGACTGAATTCAGATCTAGGGGCAAAAACCTGTGGGTTGAGAGAAGAAGCAAACCCCCACAGTTCCTCTGTTGAGGTTGACACCACCACCGCACCATGACATCCTTGGGTTTTGCTCCAGCAGTGTCTGAATCCCCCCCCCCCCACAATTTAACAGAGCTCATTTACATTTAATAAGGAGCAAGGGAGCCCAGCAAACCTTCTCCGTCTGAATTTTAATTCAAGTTAAAGAAGAATTCAGGGACTTGTACTGTTTTCCTCTCTTTATAGATCAGCTTTTAGCAAGCCTCCAGAATTCATTTCTGAGCCTGGCTGAGTAGAATTTCTCCTGCATCTCTGCTTGGGTGGGAATCTGCACACTAGGGCTGAGGGAAAGAATTCTGACTGGGCCTTGCTAGTCTCCTTAGACTGAGGGCTGCAGGGCTGACATATACCAGTGGCTGCATCAGCTTGACTACTACAGCAAGTGTCAGCCCAAGCTCTGCACTTGTACCACTGTCAACTTTTCAGTGGCTCTTTTTTTTTTTTTTTTAAACTGGTGACTCCAATTTGATCAATTTGAGCTGGTCTTGTGGTAGCAAGCATGAAATGCCCCCTTTGCTAAACAGGGTCTCCCTGGTTTGTATTTGAATAGGAGACAAGGAGGCGAGTCTCATGATCAGTGAGACTCACCGGGAAGGGGTTTGTGGGGAGAGCGGGCTTAGCCTGCTCTCCCCGCAGACAAGCAAGAAACTAGCCCTGGGTGGCCAGATCGGCTGCCCACAGGACTGCTAGCTCTGTCATGAATGTAAGCACTTGAAAAAATTCATAGGACATAAACTGAGTAGTACCCCACTGCCTTGCGGGTGAGAGGGGTGTGTGTGTAGTGTAGTTGGCACATGAAGTTGGCACTGTCCAAAGACAGTCAAAATGAATAGAAGAAATGAAGGTGTGTAATGAATCCTTATAGGGATTCATTGAGGAAAGGTTATCATACACCAAAGAATCCAAACACTTGAAAAATAGTGACCACACATTTTGCTCCATAACTCCACTTCTACAAGGGCTAGGGCTTAGCTCCCCCCCTCCCTTTTTAAAGAAAGCTGGGAATCTGGGAGAATTAATAAAAGGGATCCGAATCTTGAATTGAATCGAATCTGGCACAATTTATTTTGCACTCAAATCTAACCAATGCACCACAGGGTCGATTTTTTCCATCTCCAAAACACCCGAATCGGCTATATTGGGGTACAAATCAGTTTGTACCCAAATTGATTCACACATCCCTATCCTCAAGGGCCTGATACAGCAGAGCTGTTCTTCTTCTTTTTTTTTATGAGAGCTGATCTTGTGGTAGAAAGCATGAATTGTCCCCTTTGCTAAGCAGTTTCCAACCTGGTTTGCATTTGAATGGGAGACTACATGTGTGAGCCCTGTAAGATATTCCCCTTAGGGGTTGGGGCCGCTCTGGGAAGAGCATCTGCATACTTGCATGCAGAAGGTTCCAAGTTCCCTCCCTGCCATCTCCAGATAGGACAAGATTTTTTTTTTATAGAACAAGATTTTTTTTAATTGAACCAACAAACTACCAAAGCATACAGTACGTTGCCAAAGCACAATTATATACAAAGTGGTTGTTTGTACATGATATATCTACAAAGATTTACACACAAGGATTTGGAAACACACAAGTTATGAAGTATATGCAGGTAGTACTGTAACTCGGGGGTGGGGGATTTCATGGCACATCAGGTAATCGGGGGGGTTACGTCTGACGTCCATTTCCACAATTTGTCCCATTGCTGTTTAGAAGAGATACTCTTGTCTTTTTGCACATAACCATACAAACTCTTCCAGAAGAGATTTACTGTCTCATCTGCGTGAACCTCTTGGTTGCGTCTTCCCTCCCTATTCCTATGCACAGGCATTGCATAAATGACATACAAGTTTACTAACCTGATTATGAGAAGGGGAACATTCCAGTTCCCTAGTATGGGGGCACCCGTTCCGTCCCGTTTCCTTGAGGGTTTCTTTCTGGGACCTCGAAAGGAGGTTCTGTCGCTCAAACCTGAGGTTAGTTCTTCTCAAGTCTGTTTTTCCAAATCAGGCCACTCTAACAACTTGCTTACTCCCTGCCACACTCTTTTGGCTACCACACACTCTTTTAAGAAATGTGAGTGTGTTTCCCTAGCTCACAAGCTTTCTGTTTACAGGTGATTTTAGGGCACTCTTGCTGGTCCTCTGGGAGCCATGGCTTAGCCGCATTAAGTGGTAGTACTTGATGGTATAAGCGCCACCTTGTTTCCCATGAATGGAAAGGGACTTTTTTCTCTTTAAAGAGAGCGATAGGGTGATCGGGTTGCAACAAGTACTGTGAAGTGCGTTGTTTGTAGCGTTTACATTCTAAATCAGGTTTTAAGAAACCCACTTCTAGAATCCCTCCATAAATTGTTTTCCTTAGCTGAGAGAGACTCCTGCCTGCAACCTTGGTGAAGCTGCCACCAGTAGACGATACTGAGCTAGATTTACTAATGGCCTGACTCGGTTTAAGGCAGCTTCCTATGTTCCTGCTGTATTTTCCTATGTTCTTAAGGTCTTTAACACCTCTCTCTTGATCCCAAAGGGCACCTGTTTCTTTCACCATTTCCCAAGTTTAATACACTTTCTTTTTTTATCTCAAGATTATGCAGACTTTGCTTGGGAGCCTGGTGGAGGTCAGGGTCACACGTGTCAGTGATAATATGCACACAGCAGGGCAGTGGGCATAAGTGTGCTCCATCCATTGTGCCTACCAAAAATATCTGCTCTCTGGCATATGTCTGTACAGTCAATTCCCACCCTTCCTTCATGGTGAAGTTATTTCAGGTTTTGGACGTAGATGCATAGATCCTGATGTTTCATCATAAATCCATTGGGGAGGAGTGCGTGAAGGGACATGGTCCAATCACACACAGCCTTGTTGGGAATCCTAATGTGTGATTCCGGAATGCTGCAAAATGATGAGAAGCTGAAAGCATGAGGAGAGGAGAGGAGAGCTGGTCTTGTGGAAGCAAGCATGACTTGTCCCCATAGCTAAGCAGGGTCTGCCCTGGTTGCATATGAATGGGAGACTTGATGTGTGAGCACTGCAAGATATTCCCCTCAGGGGATGAAGCCGCTCTGGGAAGAGCAGAAGGTTTCAAGTTCCCTCCCTGACTTCTCCAAGACAGAGCTGAGAGAGATTCCTGCCTGCAACCTTGGAGAAGCCGCTACCAGTCTGTGAAGACTATACTGAGCTAGGCAGACCAATGGTCTGACTCAGTATATGGCAGTTTCCTATGTTTCATGCTAAGCTTTCAACAGCCAGACAGTAAGAACGAATGCTTCTGCTTCCTGTTGGTGTGAGACTGGATAAAATCCAAGCTCCTTCTGAATCAGTGGCCATAGATGGAAGTTTTGGCGCAAGAAAGCAATCCCTTCCCAAGATTTACAGCGGGCTGCCCTACCCTTCTTCCACAGATCATGTCAAAGTGAATTTGCTTGGGGCATAAAGGCATGTGTTTCATCACTTTATGGCAGGGCTTACTCAAGCACAAAGCTATGTGAGTCTGCTGGGTGAAGATATAGTCTGGGAGACATAGAGACAGAACAGTCTGTGTTCAGAGATGCTGGAAATGTGCAGTATCTTAGGCCTGGTACCCTCTTCTGGGTTGACATGGTAAAATCATCACAAGATGTCTTTATCTCTTCAGATTTGCCTTTGTGCTGCATATCAGAAACCAGCCTCTAGAATCTATTTTGTAGTGTGTGGCATGGAATATTCATAAATATTCCAGCTTAAGTCACAAAACAAAACTGTTTCCAGTTCAGTTTTGGTGGGGGAAAGGGAGAATAGTTAGACGTGGCTTAGAGAAAAATCCCCACATAGATTCTAGGAACAAGAAATTGATTTGGGGAAGTAACATCTTAAGAAAATGCTCCTTATTTGGATGTGCTTAGACAAATTTGAATTTATTTCCCTAAGATGTATTTGATAATTAAAAGTGAGTTTTATATTAGTATTTTAACTGCTTTTATTTTATGTTTGATGCGAACCCCCCTGAGCCATTCAGGGATGGGTGGTATATAAATGAAATGCGTAAATGAAATTATATTTTACCCATTGGGGGTTGTTGCACAGCCTGATAGGAAATGACTGTCATTCCTCACTGCCACTATTCAGCCCGGAGCAGAGGTGGGCTTTTTAATTTTCCTGCCCGTACTTCTCCATGCCAGCTTGAAAACTGGTATGTGGTGGAGAAGCACTCCAGGGACCCAGTTCATAGCAATGTCTTTCCCAGCATGCAACAGCCTTCCCAAGGAATTATCGGAGAAGACACCATAGCCTCTTGGTCCCTCAGTCATGTTGAACATTCGTATTCTCCTCAGACAGTATCCCTATTCTGCCTTCAAATGTTATACGTAAATACTGTATAAGTAGTGATAGAGATATGAGAGAGAGAGAGAGAGAGAGAGAGAGAGAGAGAGAGAGAGAGAGAGAGAGAGAGAGAGATTGGCCAGCCTCAGGAATGTAGGGGTGTATGCTAAACTGGACCCAAACTGGACTGGGACGGTTCAGTTCTGTACCACCTCAACCCCCCCATTCGGTTGGGGGGGGCTTGTGTTTATTTTCCCCTTCAGTTTTTTTAAACTCACCCCTCTGGTGGGGGGGCGTCTCCAAGGTAGCAAGCGGGGGGTGTTTCTCTGGAAGTTCCCACCCCGGCCTCTATTATGCAGCAAATCACCCTGTTTGGGCAGTCTTTGCCCCATTCCGGGTCTCACCCCCATCACAATGGCCATTTTGGAGGCCGCCGCACATGCCCAATGGGCCTCTGTGTAGACAGGTCTTCTTTTTTTTTAAGACCACAAACACACACACACACTGGCCAGGGTGGTGGTGGTTCGGTAACAATACCAATACCGAACTGGGGAGGGTTCAGTTTGATATCAGAACATCGGATCAAACAGGTTCGATGTCGAACCTGTTTGCACATCCGTACAGGAATGTCTGCAAGCTTGAATTTGTAATTCACAAACACCCTTGTAAACAGAGGTGAGCTGTCTCTGAAAACCGAGAAAGGCCTTTTGATTTGTAGGCACTGCTAGAATTCAGCCAATTGTTTCTTGAAGCTATTTGATCTGGTGGCTATCGCAACAAGAACTGGGGCAATGAGTTCCATCGATGGACTGTGCCTCTCTCATATGCCAGCTACCTATAAGGTTGTGTGTGTTTTTTTAAATTGTATTTGTACACTGTCCCAAACTTACACCTCTGGGTGATTTACAACATAAAACAAATTGCAGGTGGCCCTCATTATCCGTGGTTCCAGCAACTGTTGTTTTATGTATCTGCAGTGAAGCCCTAGATACCTGGTTTCTATACTCGTGGGTGTGAAAATGGGCGATTTTCACCTATTCGCGTGAAAAGGCCATCAGAAATTACTTCTAGAGTCATTTCCAGCGTCATTTCTGGTCTGGAGGCAGCAAAGAGCCACCTTGTGACCCTTTAAAAAAAATCCCGCCTTTTTGTTGTTGTTGCTAAAATTGGAGGAATTGGGGTTTTTGGAGGGCATTGCTGGAGACCTGGAGAGCAAGGTAGCAAGCTTTATTTCTCTGATTTATGCTCCCCCCACAATTTTTAGCCTTGTGTGTGTGTTAGGAACCGAGCCCCAAGAGTCTCACAGGGGTAAGGTTTTGTTATTCACTGTTTCCATATTTGCACCTCTAGGCAAGAACGGAACCCCTGCGAATAACGAGGGCCACCTGTATAATCCGAAACATTAAAACCCTAAAACAATTTGAACCCACAAGTCTTGCTAATTTGAACCCACAAGTCTTGTTAAAAATCTTGGGTTAATACATGTGTCTTTAGAGACTTTTAAAAAGGTGTCAGTGGTGGGGAGGCTCTTGTTTCAGCAGGGAGTTGTCCCCTTTGCTAAGCAGGGCCCATCCTGGTTTGCATTTGGATGGGAGACTACATGTGTGAGTACACATGTAAGGGATAGTCCCCTTAGGGGATGGGGCCGCTCTGAGAAGAGCACCTGTATGCTTGCATTTTGTTTGTTTGTTTGATTGATTGATTGATTTTTATACCACCCTTCCAAAATGGCTCAGGTTGGCATGCAGAAGGTTCCAAGTTTCCTCCCTGGCAGCATCTCCAAGATAGGGCTGAGAGAGACTCCTGCCTGGAACCTTGGAGAAGCTGCTGCCAGTCGGTGTAGACGATACTGAGCTAGGCGGATGGATGATCTAATTCGGTAGAAGGCAGCTTCCTATGTTCCTCTGTATCCCTGACCTTTTTTAAATAGTTTGAGACTGTGGCTGGCATGATGCCCAATTCTACTGAGAGCAGAAGACATCCATGCCACTGCTGCTGTGGGCATGGAAGCTGTGTCACTGCAGTCCAAAATGGTGGCTGGTTCAGTGGTGTCCCCTTGTGGCAAATGGAGGAAACGGCAGAGCTGCTTGCACAACCACTGGTTGAGAGGGTGGCTCCGCTGCTTTGTTATCCACGGCAGTGCCGCCACTGTTGTCTTCCATCCCTGGTAAACCTGCACATCATGTCAGCCAGAGTGAGGAACTTAGGAAGCTGCCTTATACTGAGTCAGACCATTCGTTCGTCTAGCTCAGTATTATCTGCACAGATTGGCAGCAGCTTTTCCAAGACTGCAGGCAGGAGTCTCTCTCAGCCCTATCATGGAGATGCTGCCAGGGAGGGAACTTGGAACCTTCTGCATGCAAGCACACAGGTGCTCTTCCCAGGGCAGTGTAAGAGATTTTGTCACCCCAAAACTCCTGCAACCAGGAATAAATGAGGGCTCCAAAATTCCTCACGTTACCAATGGGTTCTTTTGATGGTACTGGTTGTCAAGAATCCCGAGACCCAAGAAGACACGAGGAGAAATGGAAAGGTATATTCAATCAAAGCTGGTTTATTTTCCTTACCAATATTCAGATGAACTGCAGTACATACACACAATGGCTTTCCTTTCTCTCACAGCAACTAAATTAAAATTCAACTGACACCCTATAGATAATCAGAGCTTTCACTTCACTCTTTTCGGCTTACCCTCTGAGCTTACCAAGAGAGAAACTGATGTTTCCCCTTTTGTCAAGATTTTCGGGTGTGTCGAGTTGGGCAATCTTCCTCTATTCGCCTCAGCTTCAGCGTCCACCCCTCTCTCCCCTGAGTTCGAAGTGTCCATCTTCCAAATATGGAAGGGATCTTTGTCACCCCAAAACTCCTGCAACCAGGAATAAATGAGGGCTCCAAAAATCCTCACATTACCAATGGGTTCTTTTGATGGTGCTGGCTGTCAAGAATCCCAAGACTCAAGAAGACACGAGGAGAGGTGAAGGGATTATAATTAATCAAAACAGATTTATTTTCTTACCAAAATTCAGATGAATCACAGCATGCAGCAAAATTACTTCTCTCACACAAAGCAGACACAAAACTAACAGCCTTGTTTCAGTCATAATACTCACAGCCTCGGACCAACTTCCTCCTTTCCTCTTTTCGTGTGCCATCCCTACGCTGCCACCCCGAGGGAGAGAGCCCGGACGGCCTTGCATCCACTCGTCCCACCGACCCCCTCTTGCTCCAGATCAGGGTCCTAAGTACCCCACCCTATCTGCCCACGCACCCGAGGGTGATTGGCCAAGACGGGGTCCTGACCATCCATGACCCCTTACTCAACCCGTAACTTTTGACATTTAAACACCATTGGTCAGGGGAGATTGGAAAGAGGAACCAGGTGTGATGTATGACCAGGAGAGATATGAAAGAGGAACCAGGTGCAGGTGCAGGTCGAGTGACCCCCTCCCCTTCCTCAGATGGAACATTTGGGAGGGAGAGTTCTCGATATGAGTTATCGAAAAATGAGGAAGCGTGCCCAAGCCAACAGGCCGATTTTCTCTAGCATGGAAAATGTATTGGAATAGGGGAACTTGACATTTGCCCAAGGGTTCATGTTAAGTTCAAGACCCGAACTATATCAGCAATCAGACTCATGTCAAGCATTTATCTAATACAACATGGTTAACCTATCTACATGCTTATTCAATATAAAAATGATCCCAAGTGAATCTTACAGCAGCCCCATCCCTACAGGCCAATATCTTACAGTGCTTACGTGTAGTCTCCCATTCAAATGCAAACCAGGACAGACCCTGCTTAGCAAAGGGGACAATTCATGCTTGCTACCACAAGACCAACTCTCTCATTCTGTGTCTCACACAAAATTGTATCTATTGTGTCCTTTGAGCACTACTAGCTCTTAAAGAGGAACTGAACATGTGTATCAGGACCTTGCAAATGTGGATATATATATAGGAGGAATTACAAGCAGAATAATGCATGTTGCTCCCAGATCCAATTGGAAAGTTGTCAAGTCACCAAGTCAGACATTTTCCTGAGAAACAAGTTCTGTTTTTTAA
The DNA here is from genome assembly GCF_027244095.1 of Hemicordylus capensis. NCBI lineage: Eukaryota > Metazoa > Chordata > Lepidosauria > Squamata > Cordylidae > Hemicordylus > Hemicordylus capensis. The sequence continues at coordinate 443,913,212 of NC_069657.1, forward strand.
AAGACAAAGCAGAAGCCTGTTAGAAACAAAGGGTGACATCCAGACTAAGTTACTCAGTAGTACTACTCAGGAGTTACTCTAAAGGACTATTTAATTTCAAAGGAGTAATTTAGTCTGACTGTCAGCCATTTCCCCCCCAAAAGCTGGTAATATAATTTGCTTGAAAGTGTCACCTTTTAATAGAACAATAAGCCAGTCAAAACTATTGCCAGGACAACAGTATCTGAATGAAACAGAAGGATCCTACCTTTGTTGCCAGAAGTGTACAAGCGGAACATACAAGAGCTGCAGGAATTGAATTCTCAACTTCCATGGCAACGCAGCCGAAGTCGGACAAAGCAAAGGTAGCAGCGTAATGTGCTTATGCAGAGGTTAGGCAATGAATCAGAAGGAGAAAATAATAATATCTTTGGAGAAGATTTTTCCCCGCAGTTATGTGGAAGACAGGGAAAATATATTTCATAATTACTTCTGAGTAGGGCAAGTTATTGCAAATCCTGCTTGGGTTTCTTTTTTCTTATTGGTTTTGGTGTAGAAATTGGTTTCCCTGTGGGCCTCGGAGAACAAAACAGGGGACCTGGGAATTTGACTGTAGCTCAGTGGCAGAGTGAGTGCTTTGTATGAAGAAGGTCTCAGGTTCAGTTTCCGGCATCTCCCACTAGGGTCAGGAAAGACTCCTGTATGAAGCCCTGGAGAGCTGCAGCCAGTCATGCAGGCCTGCTCAACTCTGCCCCCCAGCTGTTTTTGGACTACAACTCCCATAATCCCCAGCCATAGATGCCAATTGCCAGGGATTGTGGGAGTTGTAGGCCAACATCTGCAGGAGGGCCAAAGTTGAGCAGGCCTGATAGGGGATACTGAGCTAGATGGACAAAGCTGGGTATAAATTGGTGTAAGACAGCCTCCAATGTTCAAGAGATGCAGAATAAAAGGAGAGGGCCGTTTGAGGGGAATGACTTCTGAGTTTTATAAGGCAGGCTTTTGAGGAACACTGGACTCTTCTTCAGGCCCCATAGAAAGCGAAGTCGTCCTCAACTTCCCATAAAGCTGGCAAGGTGCCTTGCTGGATCAGACCCAAATCCATCAGATTCCATGTTGTGTGGCCAACAGTGACCGGCCGAATGCATCTCTGAAGATCACTAACGGGGGGTCGAGATGCTAGGCCCCCTTGCTCTGTTTTCTGCCCCCAGCACCTGGCAGCAGGTTATGTGTTTGTTTGTTTGTTTGTTTGTTACTTTTATATCTTGCCCTTTCTCCAAGGAGCTCAGAACGGCACGCATGGTTATGTGTATCCTCACAACAACCCTGTGACAAAGGTTAGGCTGCGAGGTAAATACCTGGCCCAGAGTCGCCCAGTGAGTTTCATGACCAAACAGGGATTTGAACTCGGATCCCCGCGGCCCTAGTCCAGCACTCTAACCACTGCACCACATGGGCTGCATGTGCATGCTAGCCACACCCCCTGCATCGACATCAGAGTCAGGGGGTGTGGCCAGGAGCTGGAAGGGGAGCCGCGTGGCCTCTCACTCACTCCTTCTCAGCCAGTGAACAAAATACCAACTGGGTGCTTGCTTGCTTGCTTTCTCTCCCTCGCTCTGAGCAAACAAACAAACACCCAAGACAGCATTTCATTCACCAGCTGGAAAGGAGTAGGCAAGCAGCTGTGCCTCGCACCCGCAACTGGTAGACATTTCGCACTCCAGTTGGGTCCAGGAGCAGGGCGAGGGGGTGCCCTGGAGGAGGGGCAAGGGATGCCATGGTGGGGTCTCCTGACCCCAGGGACATCTGTGCCCCCTTGTCCAGGGAACCTCTTTGCCATCCCTGAGATGGCTCCAGGAGGCTTATGGATGTCTTTGACCACGTCAGGTCTATAAACTGAGGCACAGCCTTCCCTGCCATTCTTTCAACCTTTTTCGCACTGAGCTATGGTACTTCCTATCCTAGACTTTACCAGGGCACTTTCCCCATTTGGCTGTAAAGTGTCCTGTCTTTCTTGCTGAGGGCGAGTTCTTAACTTACCAAGCCCCTCCCCAGTGACTCCAGTGACCACCCTCACTCCTCTGTTAGGACTTGAACTTAGATACATGGTCAACATCACCAAGGGAAGGCTGACTGCAGTGTGGGAAGCAACCACATTGTCTCTTCCTTCCAAGTGCTGGGTTCGAAAAGACCGTTAGAGGGAGGGGGAGGCACAGGAAAGTGACAACGGGCAACAAGCCAGCCTCTGTAAGATGCTTGTCTTCATTTCAGTGGCATTTGTGTAAGAACTCTTTAAGTGGATCCTTAAATGGATCGTGCTTAGATAAGTAACACCACCACCTAGCTTAACCCAGTCAGCCCTTGTTACTCATAATGCCTGCTCCTTCAGCTTGTGGTGGGTGAATCAATTTTTTTACTCCCATGATGGCAGCTTCTGCCTACCCTTCTCTTTGGTTGGTTGTTCTCACTTCCCTTGCTTTTTAAATTATTATTATTTTACACAGTCAGACAGGTGTTATTGACTGGTTTGTTTTATCCAGACACTGAGTCCTTCCCAAGGATCTGGGATGCCAGAATTTTGTTGTCAATGTTGTTGCTGTTGTTACAGATATCGTCGCAGAATATAGGCTGTTCCCAGTAAAGCTGCTTTTTGTAATTGGCTGTTGCTAATTTCTGTGACCCCTATGGTGTTGAGGGGGTGCTCTTCGAGGTCTTTTGGAACTGCACCCAGGGCGCCAATTACCACTAGGATTATTTGGGTCTTTTTCTGCCACAGCCTTTCAATTTCAATTTGTAGATCTTTGTATTTGGTGATTTTTTCTATTTCTTTTTCTTCTATTCTTCTATCCCCTGGTATTGCTATGTTGATTATTTTGACTTGTTTTTCTTTCTTCTCGACTACAGTTATATCTGGTGTATTGTGTGGCAGATGTTTGTCTATTTGTAGTCGGAAGTCCCATAATATTTTTAAATCTTCATTTTCTTCAACTTTTTCAATTTGATGGTCCCACCAATTTTTGGCTACAGGTAGCTTGTATTTTTTGCAGATGTTCCAGTGTATCATCCCTGCTACCTTGTCATGCCTTTGTTTGTAGTCAGTCTGTGCAATCTTCTTACAACAGCTGATTAGGTGGTCCATGGTTTCATCTGCTTCGTTTCAAAGGCGGCACTTGCTGTATGTTGTTGATTTTTTGACTTTTGCTCTTATTCCATTTGTTCTTAGTGCCTGTTCTTGTGCAGCCAGTATTAAACCCTCTGTTTCTTTCTTCAAGTTGCCATTCTTAAGCCATTGCCAGGTCTTGGTGATGTCTGATTTTCCACTTATATTGTGCAAATATTGACCATGCAGGGGCTTATTTTTCCATTGTTCTGCTCGGTTCTTGACTTGTTCTTTCTTGTAGGCCTGCTTTGTTTCATTGGTGTTGAATAGTTTCGCATTATTGACCATTTGAAGTGCATCTTCTTCACTGTCCTTGATATATTCTTCAAGGCCTCTTTTCTCCTCCTCTACTGTTTGATGGACTTGCAGCATTCCTCTTCCACCTGAGCTGCGAGGGAGGTATAGCCTATCGACATCACTGCGGGGGTGCAGAGCATGATTGATGGTCATGATTTTCCTGGTCTTAAAATCTAGCGTCTCTAGCTCTGCCTGGCTCCAGTCTATTATCCCTACAGTGTATCTGATAACAGGTATAGCCCAGGTGTTTATGGCTTGTATGGTGTTCCCCCCATTGAGTTTGGACTTTAGGATTTTTCTAACTCTCCTGATGTATTCACTTCCTATTTTTCTTTTAACTTCAGTGTGTGTGATGTTATCAGCCTGGAGAATGCCCAAGTATTTGTAATGTTCTTTCTCTTCCAGGTTCTTAATCTTGCTTCCATTGGGCAGTTCTATTCCTTCTGTTTTTGTTATTTTCCCTCTGTTCATTATTAATGCAGCACACTTGTCTAGTCCAAACTCCATTGCTATATTGCTACTGAATATACGGACAGTGTTTAGCAGTGATTCGATTTCTGACTGGGACTTTCCATACAACTTCAGATTGTCCATGTACAGCAGATGGTTGATTTTACTTGATGTTTTAGATGTTTGGTATCCGAGGCCTGTTTTGTTTAGTATTTGTGAAAGTGGGGTCATGGTGATTAAAAACAACAGAGGGGATAGTGAGTCCCCTTGGAAAATGCCTCTTCTAATGCTAACCTGTCCAAGTGTCTCGCCATTGATTGTTAACTGTGTACTCCACATGCTCATTGCTTTTTTAAAAAATAAATATCTGAATGTTATTGCTGACACCAGTTGTTTCTAAACATTTTAGTATCCATGTGTGAGGCAACGAATCGAAGGCTTTCTTGTAGTCAATCCATGCAACACTTAGATTGGTTTTTCTTCTCTTGCAATTTTCTAAAATCATTTTGTCAATCAGCAGCTGGTCTTTTGTGCCTCTGGTGTTCGGGCAATTTCCTTTCTGTTCAACTGGAAGCTGTTTGTTAGTTAATAAGTGTTGCATCACTTCATCTGGTATTATTCCAGTTAAAAATTTGAACATGGTTGAACATGGTTGGTATTTCTATACAGCCCTTCCAAAAATGGCTCAGGGCAGTTTACACAGAGAAATAATAAATAAGATAAGATGGATCCCTGTCCCCAAAGGGCTCACAATCTAAAAAGAAACTTGATAGATACCAGCAACAGTCACTGGAGGTCCTGTGCTGGGGGTGGATAAGGCCAGTTACTCTCCCCCTCCTAAATAAAGAGAATCGCCACATTAAAAGGTGCCTCTTTGCCAAGTTAGCAGGGCTTTCCTAGTATCATTTCCCTTTCCCTTTTTTTCTTCAGGATTTTTTTTTTTAAGCTTTAGGTATGTTTTCACAGAGTGGTATGCCTGTTATACTGCCACTTTGCTGCCCTTTCCCACTCCTGGAGCACTAAGGTGTAGGATAACATTGCTTACTCTCAAGCGCAAATGATTTGATCTGTCAACACCCCCAGCACTTTCTGTTTCTCTCATGTGTTCTTTCCTTCCATTTGTTTATCACTTCAGATTTCACCCTCTGTTTTCCTTTAACTTCAAGTCAACCTTGCAGTATATTTTCTCTGCCTGGATGGTTAAATCTCCTACACATCTAGCTAGACGGTTGTCTGGAAAGCACTTCATAGCAGGCTTTCCATTTGTATGGTTCAGACTTGGCCACAATCCAGCAATGTGAATCATACATATAACTGTACTCCAATGAGTAAGTTGTCAAAAATGGGGGTAGGGAGAGAGGTTTATCCATGGGAGCAACCCATTGCCTTATCTGTAGATTAACTCAGAAGAGAGCTCATCTTGTGGTAGCAAGCATGACCTATCCACATATCTAAGCAGGGTCTGCCACGGTTGCATATGAAAGGGAGACTAGAAGTGTGAGCACTGCCAGATATTCCCCTCAGGGGATGGAGCTGCTCTGGTAAGAGCATCTAGGTTCCAACTTCCCTCCCTGGCAGCATCTCCAAGATAGGGCTGAGAGAGATTCCTGCCTGCAGCCTTAGAGAAGCTGCTGCCAGTCTGTGTAGACAATACTGAGCTAGATGGACCAATGGTCTGACTCAGTATATGGCAGCTTCCTAGGTCCCTAACTCAGGATAATAGCCCAACATGAACATAAGAACATAAAATCAGCCTTGCTGGATCAAGCCCAAGGCCCATCTAAGTCCAACATCCTGTTTCCCACAGTGGTTCGCCAGATACCTCTGGTTAGCCCACAGGCAGGAAACAAGGGCATGCCCCCTCTCCTGCTGCTATTGTCCCCTGCAACTGGTATTCAGAGAAATCCTGCCTCTGAGCCTGGTGGTAGTCTGTCACCATCAAGACTAGTAGCTATCGATAGACCGACCTCCATGAATTTGCACAGTCCATGTACAATGTACTTATGTACGGTTATTCACTCATTATTTCAATGCACATGCAGTAGTCCATTTCCTTCCTGGGAGGTAGGAGCATCTTCTTCTTCTTTTTTTTACTGGGTAGTTGGGTAGATTGCTGCCTGGAAACCTTTCCTGATATTTCCATAAGTAAAGGACTGGAGATTGACAGCTGTGGCTATGACTATGACTTGCCTAGTGAGCAAGAGGTTGCCGGTTCGAATCCCCCCTGGTATGTTCCCCAGACTATGGGAAACTCCTATATTGGGCAGCAGCAATGTAGGAAGATGCTGAAAGGCATCATCTCATACTGAGTGGGAGGAGGCAATGGTAAACCCCTCCTGTATCCTACCAAAGACAACCACAGGGCTCTGTGGGCGCCAGGAGTCGACACCGACTCGATGGCACAACTTTACCTTTACCTTTCTACCCCTTTTCAACAAAAGTGCTCAAAGCACTTTACTTAGAAAAATAAATAATAAATAAGATGGTCCCCTGTCCCCAAAGGGCTCACTATCTAGAAAGAAGAACAAGATAGACACCAGCAACAACCACTGGTGGGATGCTGTGCTGGGGTTGGATAAGGGCCAGTTGCTCTCCTCCTGCTAAACACAAAACAATCACTACTTTAAAATCACCACTTTGCTCAATTAGCAGGCATTACTTGTTGTTCTTATAGGACCTCCCCTCGCCATGAACCTAGATTTGCTTGCTGAGCAACCTAGTTGCAAGTCAGCACTTGTGGTTTCCCTTTCATCCAGAGAACAGCCAGCTTAAGAATGTGAAGAAGAGTAGAGATGAGGGTTTTAAAAAGATCTTCATTACAATGCCAACGACAAGGCCAATCTATAATGCCAATAGATACAGTATGCCTTTGCTGGGAGTCTACATGCTTGTTAAGTAGGTGTGCAAGTGGAAGGCAGATAACTATCGATTAACTCTCACACAGCTTCATTGCAACAGCAGTCAAATCGTTAGAGCACTTATGCCCTTTGGCTTACCAAGAACCAGGCATTCACAAGTTCATCACTTAACAACAAAGCTCCACTTAGGAACGGATTGAGTGGTTAGTCTTGAGGAGGAGAGCTGGTCTTGTGGTAACAAGCATGACTTGTCCCCTTAGCTAAGCAGATTCTGCCCTGGTTGCATATGAATGGGAGACCACATGTGTGAGCACTGTAAGAGAGTCCCCTTAGAGGATGGAGCCGCTCTAGGAAGAGCATCTAGGTTCCAAACTCCCTCCCTGGCATCTCCAAGATAGGACAAGATTTTTTATTTTTTTTTAGGACAAGATTTTTTTTAATTGAACCAACAAACTACCAAAGCATACAGTACGTTGCCAAAGCACAATTATATACAAAGTGGTTGTTTGTACGTCATATATCTACAAAGATTTACACACAAGGATTTGGTAACCCACAGGGTTATAAAGTATATGCAGGCAGTACTGTAACGCGGGGGGGGGGATTACAAGGTACATCAGGTAATGGGGGGGGGTGGTTTACGTCCAATGTCCATTTCCACAATTTGTCCCATTGCTGTTTAGAAGAGATACACTTGTCTTTTTGCACATAACCATACAAACTTTTCCAGAAGAGATTTACTGTCTCATCCACGTGAACCTCTTGGTCACGTCTTCCCTCCCTATTCCTATGTAGGAGCATTGCATAAATGACATACAGGTTTACTAACCTGATTACGAGAAGGGGAATGTTCCAATTCCCTAGTATGAGGGGCTGAGAGAGATTCCTGATTGCAACCTTGGAGAAGCTGCTGCCAGTCTGTGTAGACCGTACTGAGCTAGAAGGACCAATGGTCAGACTCAGTATAAGGCAGCTTCCTATGTTCCTATGACAGCTTTGGTAGTGGCCAGACTATTCTGGTGCATCATTTGGATATAGGAAAGATGGTGGAGATTGTCTTTGATCCCAAATGTAGACTGCTTTGTTCCACCCAGGATGAGATTTTAAGGAAGTGATCTTCACTGTTTTTCAAGCGGGAGACTCTCCCCTGCCCCCCCCCGCCCAAATCCCCCTTTACTATGAGACCAGTGTTCCTTCTAATATTTCCCACCTGTGTGCAGAATGAGTTCTCTTCTGGGTGGCAGTATCAAGGCAGTGCGTGCGCATGTGCCTTAAGAGTGGGGCCTTCCTGATTCAACCGGAGTGGGATCTAAAATTAACTGAGTGGGCATCAACAAACTTGTGAGTGTGCACACATGCGCACGCCTTAGAGGGAACACTGTGTGCGACCCATTTATCACTGTGTGGACCTCTGCACAGCAGTGTCCTCCCTAATTTTTTTCATCTATGTGCGGAATGAGTTGTGTTCTGGGCAGCAGCATCAAGGCACCTGCATTCAGAATGGGACCTTCCTGATTCAGCCTGAGTGGGATCTAAAATTAACTGAGCCGACACCAGAAACCGTGTGAGCGCACACACATGTGCACGCCGTAGAGGCAACACTGCTGCACAGGACTGTGCTTCTTTCAGTGTTTGAAAGAAAGCCCCCTTAAGGAGAGTTCTATGGGGAAAGCACTGGAAAGGGCTACACTTCCCAGCACTCTGTGCATGCCTTCCAAGATGGTGCAGGGGGTCAAGAGGGCTCCGTTTCCATTAAAGCAGCCCCCCACCACCACTGGAGGAATGTGTACAGTATCAGGGGCGTAGCAAGGTTGAACTGGGCCCAGAGACAAGATTTTGAAATGCGCTCCCCCCCCCGCCGCGCGCCGAAGCTCAGCTCATGAAGTAAAGAAATTTTAAATGAGGCTGAATAGTGGTAACAAAAAACATAGTAAAATCTATCTTTCTTTCTTTCTTTCTTTCTTTCTTTCTTTCTTTCTTTCTTTCTTTCTTTCTTTCTTTCTTTCTTTCTTTCTTTCTTTCTTTCTTTCTATCTTCTATGTGCCACAATAGAACATCATCCTAATTTATTTATTTAAAGGTTTTGTAAATTGTGGTCGATGCAAGTCATTTAATGGTACTAGAGAAAGACATGCTGTTCTGGTAGCTCCGGGTCTTAACACTCACATCGATTTCGGAGGATGAATGCAACTGAAGGAAGCCCGGGTGGGTGCATGGCTGAGGGAGTCAGTCATGTGACTTGCCTCTGGGGGGGGCCCAAGGCAGTGGGCCCCCAGACAACTGTCTCTCCTTGCCCTATTATAGTTACGCCCCTGCACAGTATTCAGCTTTGGCCAAAGCTTCAAACAGGTCCAACCCACAATTAGTCATGGAGCTGCACTTAAGGTGGATGGGGGCTGCCACTGCCCCCCACCCCCGAGCCTTACAATAAAGAATACTGGTTTAGGGTGCGGAAGATCTCAGGGAAAATAATCTGCCGCAGAGGGGAAAGCACAGGGTTGGAAGCATGGTGTGAGGAGCAGCTTACAGGTTCGGTACGATGGCAATTTCAGAGGCAACATAGACAAGTCTCTGTTCCCAAGGAGCTTACAGTCTAAAATAGTTCTTATGGGTAACTTCTTATGTTCTTATGGATAACTGCATGGAGGAGAGGTCTATCAACAGCTACTAGTCTGAGAGCTCTAGGCCACCTCCAGACGCAAAGGCATGATGCCTCTGAGTACCAGTTGTAGGGGAGTAACAGCAGGAGAGAGGGCATGCCCTCAACTCCTGTTGTAGGCTTCCAGTGGCATCCGGTGGGCCACTGTGTGAAACCGGACTAGATGGCCCTTGGGCCTGATCCAGCAGGGCTGTTCTTATGTTCTAGTGTTGGAGTTCCAGTGCATCGACCTTTTGTACCAACTATCCTAATGATCACTAGGGGCACTGGGAGTAGAGATAGTGAGTAAGGGTCTCCCTAGCTGTTCTGCTTGTCTCTACTCTACGACCCCTGATATGACTCTCCAGGTATTCCTTTGCGGAGTCAGAATCCCTTCCTTTCCTCTTAGAGAGCAGATAGAAACCTCTCTCTCTCTCCCTACCTATTCATTATGCAGTTCTTTAGATTAGCGATTAGGTCTTTCCTGTTCAAAGTGTGCTTCACCAATAAATCTACTTTGTATTTTATTCTACAAGTATCTCCATGTGTCAACTCTAAATAGCTGCAATAACTGAACTCTGCATTCCACTTTGTAACTGGAGTGGGTGGATTCTTTAGTGCTCTGCTAATTAACTGGGGGATACAAATTACAACCCCAATGAATAGACAGTGGGGAAACATCTGACAAGGGCAGGGAGGGAAGGGTGTTAGCAAATGCCATTGTAGCTACTGAAAGGTTCCAGTTGGGAATGAAGGTACTGATGCTAATACTATTTATATACCACTTTTTAAAAAATCCAAAGTGGTTTACATAGAGAAATAAATAATAAATAAATAAATAAGATGGTTCCCTGTCCCCAAAGGGCTCACAATTTAAATAAGAAATATAAGGTAAGCACCAACCAGAGCCACTGGAGGGATGCTGTGCTGGGGTTGGGTAGGGCCAGTTGCTCTCCCCCTGATAAATATAAGATAATCACCACATTAAAAGATGCCTCTTTGTTTATGTAATTATGAAATACATTTGATATATGTATGATATCATAGATATTTGCTTATCATTTATTTATTGCAATTATTGTTGAGGCTGCCTTTCAACTTTTGACCCTAGAGTGGCTTACAAAGATTTAATAAACAATGTGTCCTGTTGCCATCATGTCACATTTTTACGTTTATGGCATCTGCAACCTAACAGAAAAGAACGGTCTTCTTTCCCCCAAGGAGCTTACAGTGTGGTGTTCCTTAAAAGGGTAGCTCTGCCGTGCCACAAAGGGTTAACAAGGAATCCTGAGAACAAATAAAAGCAGTTCCTTTTGTGTGTGTGTGTCGGTCTCATTCCATAAATACTGCTGCTTCTTTTTCTCTGCCTGACGATTGTTGATTTCCAAACCGTTGGGCTTTCCAGAAACAAGGCTACAGGCACGTAGTTTATTTTGGCTGAGCTAAAGGTTAAGTTACCGCGGGGCGGGGGGCAAGGGGAGGGAGGCGGGCATGAGAATGACGGGCTTTGGCATCCAAGAGCGGTGGAGATAGAATGCCAGCCTGCCCAGCAGGAAACAATATGTCTCCTTGGCTGACCACTTTCCACTGAGATTAGAGATTCGGGTAGCAGAATTCCTCCTCTTTGCATGCACTACTCTCCATCCTCCTCTGCCAAATGAGCAATCGCCTCAGGAACCAATGGCTGGACAGGATCTGTCCTTGGGGAAGCTTCCTGGGAATGCTGAAGTGCCTGTCTTCGGGACACTGATGTACTACTCTGTCTTTTTTTTGTTCTTGGCCATTCTTGCATGTCACTGGGAAATTGCTGGGGGAGACGGCAGCCGGCCAAGGCTTTCTCTGACGGAGGCTGGATGACAAATGGAATACAACCGCTGAGACAGTGCACTGGGCAAAGACAATGGTTTTCTCCACTTGTGCCAAGACTTATTGAGTGAAGAGAGAAAAAGTGATTTCTCTCTCTCTCTCTCTCTCTCTCTCTCTCTCTCTCTCTCTCTCTCTCTCTCTCTCTCTCTAAGTAGCGCTTCAAAGAGAAAGGGAAACACAACTGGTTTTGCTCTTAGAAAATAAAGGGCAAAAGCTCTAGGCCAGCAATTCCCAAATTGTGTGTAGGGTGTGTTAATGTGCCATGAGAAATGGCTGATGTAAGGGAGGAGAGCTGGTCTTGTGGTAGCAAGCATGAATTGTCCCCTTAGCTAAGCAGGGTCTTTCATGGTTGCATATGAATGGGAGACTAGATGTGTGAGCACTGTAAGATATTCCCCTTAGGGGTTGGGGCCGCTCTGGGAAGAGCATCTGCATGCTTGCATGCAGAAGGTTCTAAATTCTCTCCCTGGCATCTCCAAGATAGGGCTGAGAGGGACTCCTGCCTGAAACCTTGGAGGAAAAGCTGCTGCCAGTCTGAGTGAACGATACTGAGCTAGATGGACCAATGGTCTAACTCATAAGAACATAAGAACAGCCCTGCTGGATCAGGCCCAAGGCCCATCTAGTCCAGCATCCTGTTTTGCACAGTGGCCCACCAGATGCCGCCAGAAGCCACAGGCAAGAGTTGAGGGCATGCCCTCCCTCCTGCTGTCACTCCCCTGCAACTGGTATAAGGCAGCTTCCAATGTTCCCAAAGTTAATTAAATTGAGGCTCCATTACTCAGCAGGGGATGCTACCCCAACCCACTGCATCTTTGAATATGTCATGACTCAGTCTCTACCGAGACTGAGTCAGGCCATTGGACCATCTACTTCACTATCATATATATTGATTGGCAGTTCATGAGCCAGGACCACAAATTTTGGACACCAGTACCATCTCAGGGGACAAAGGCTCATGGTGATTTCTGGCAATGTCAACCCCCACCCACCCCTCCGATGAAAACTAGCATTGTTGCACTTACACCCCTCTCTGTGTTATCACCCCTTTATTCCTACTCACACGAACAATTAGGGTAACCTTGCAGTCATTTTTACACAGAGCAAAAGGTTAGAGTTACAGTGAACAAATGTATCTCTCACCACCACAGCATGTAGCCTCTCATAGTTCTCATAATTGTGCTGTTGAGTCATTGTTGACTCCTGGCAACCACAGAGCCACGTGGTTTTCTTTTGTAGAATACAGGAGGGGTTTACCATTGCCATCTCCCACACAGTATGAGATGACGCCTTTCAACCTCTTCCTATATCACTGCTGCCCAATATAGGTGTTTCCCATAGTCTGGGAAACATACCAGTGGGGATTCGAACCAGGAACCTCTGGCTTGCTAGTCAAGTCATTTCCTTGCTGCGCCATTAAGTAGCTCATACTGAGTTTATAAATCTGTGCCCAAATAACCAACACCTGCCATCACAGTTACAGGCAGTGTTCATCTCTTAGACAAACACTGCTGTAACTATGAACATCACAGTGATGGGGGGTGAGTGGCATCCAGGGTTTATGACAAAGGAGGCGCTCTCTTAAATAGCTTGGACCTAAGCTGTTAAGGGCTTTATAGGTAAGAACCAGCACTTTGTATTTCACCTGGAAACATATTGTCAGCCAGTGCAGTTCTTTTAAAACTGGTGTTATGTGGTCCCTTCGTGTTGTCCCAGAGACCAGTCTGGCTGCCGCATTCTGTACCAATTGTAGTTTCTGGACTGCTTACAAAGGCAGCCCCATGTAGAGTGCATTACAGTAGTCAAGCCTGGAGGCTATCAACATATGTACCACTGTTCGCCTCTAGAAATGGACGTAGCGGATGTATCAGCCAAAGCTGATAAAAAGTGCTCCTGGCCACCGCCTCAAACTGAGAAACCAGGGAGAGCTTTTGGGTACAGGAGCACACCCAAGCTACATACCTGATCTTTCAGGAGAAGTGTAACCCCATCCAGAACAGGCGGATCTAAACCATCTCTCAGGTCCTGGCCCCTGCAGTCAGTACCTCTGACTTGTTTGGATTTAATTTCAGTGTGTTATCCCTCATCCAGCCCATTACTGCCTCTAGGCAGGCATTTAGGGGAGATATGCCATTTCCTGATGAGGTTGACATGGAGATGTAGATCTGGGTGTCATCAGCATATTGATAATACCCATCACCAAACCTCCTGATGATCTCCCCCAGCAGTTTCATGTAGATGTTAAAGAACATTGGAGACAGTATGGAGCCTTGTGGAACTCCACACTTCATTTCTCACTTAGCAGAACAACAATCTCCAAGCAACACTATCTGGAATCTGTCAGAGAGGTAGGAGTGGAACCACTGTAAAACAGTGCCACCCAATCCCACCCCCCTCAGGCGGTCCAGAAGGATACCATGGTCTTTTGTATCGAAAGCTGCAGAGAGATCCAAAAGGATCAGCAGAGTCACACTCCCTCTGTTGATAGCCAATTGGAGATCATCCATCAGGCCAACAAGGCAGTCTCAACCCTATAGCCCACAGGAAAGCCAGTTTGAAATGGGTCTGGATAATCTGCATCATCCAAAACTGCCTGGAGCTGAGAGGCCACCACCCGCTCAACCACCTTGCCCAACCATGGAAGATTAGAAACAGGTCTGTAATTCGCAAACTCTGAGGGATCCAATGTAGTTTTCTTCAAAAGTGGTCTAATAATAGCCTCCTTAAAAGCCCCCTTTTAAGCTTGAGATGGCTTAGGGCCTCAGCTTGTCATCATCCAGCCCTGTCCGCGAGATATTGCTCTTCCCTAAGACTTTCTTGAATATTTGTAAAAGACCAATGAACACCTCTAATGCAGTTGTGCATAAAGTCTCAGTTGTAAGAGCCAACCCTGGAAAAATGCATCTCGTTTTCTAGAGTGCTATTATGACAGAGATATTGTTAAAGTTTTTGTGCTCAGAATTTCTCTCAGAGAGTTTTCTGTTCCAATTTCCTGTTCACTTTTTTAAAAAAATAAGGGCTTCAGATCGCTTGCTGGTGATAAAAATTAGATGTATTTATAATATAACAGAGAATTGCTTTATATTATTGATTTAGCCTTTCTCTGCTGTCAGCTTTGTGACAATGAGTGTATTCCTCCATTCCCTTCACTCATATCTTATGTAAGAATGTAACTGTAGCCATATTGGGGTGGACTGACAAACCCAGTTAAATCCAGAATGTTCTGCAGGTGTCCGAATTCTACTCACCAGCTTGTTCAGGGGAATGGCCCAGAAAAACTCCCAGAGGACTCCAAGGATGTGCCAGGAACTTCAGACGGATTCTCTTTGTGCTGTAGTTTGGACCAGGGATTCTCAACATTGGGTCTCCAGATATTATTGGACTTCAGTTCCCATAATCCCCAACCAAAGGCCATTGGGGCTGGGAATTATGGGAGTTGAAGTCCAATAACATCTAGGGACCCAACGTTGAGAATCCCTGATTTGGACAAAGGAAAATCAGAAGAAGCTCCTGTTGCTTGTTCCCTTGTCCAAACTTCTATGGAAATGAGAGAGAAAACCATCCTGCTTGCAAACCCTCTGTGCTTGTCAGGCACAAGGAGAGGTAGACTCTTGTCCACTTGCTTGGATAAGATGAGAAACACTTTTGCAGGCAATCGAGGGGGCTTGAACTGCCTATCAATGAATACTAAGGCTGGACAGTTGTGTCGACCTGACAGGCTCTCTGTTGGGCATTATTGGATGGCGTTCTGCACCAGCTACATGGAGCCCTGGCAGTCAGAGCCTCGGACTGAGCTTTTCACTGTGCATTAGAGTGTAACCAATTTATATCTCGGGTAAAAAAATCCACTATTTGTTTCGGATTTTGGGGGACAACTTCGGGTTCGCAGTAAAGCTGCCCTGTAAACCTGCAGTACAACCTGCTGTGCATAAAAGCCCCAGTGACGGTGAGGAGCATGAGAGAGCAAGGAAAATCCAGCAGAAATGTTGAGTTTTTGATTGGCCCCAGCCAACCAAGTTGATATGACATGTTGGTTCCTCCCGACAGTCTGATTTCCAGAACGAAATACGACATTTCTTTTTGTTTATTTATGATTTTTGACATTATGTATTTTGCAAACATCTAATAAGACCTAATAGGTACTGAGGGCATAGTTTGCACCCTTAATTCAGCGAACAGTCTCCTCAGCATGAGAAAAGTTAATGTTTTAAAATAGGATGGGTATTGTGATTTTCCGTGAAAGAGGCATGCCACTTAGGAAACTGTGATTGCTTCCTTTTTTCTGTATCAGTGCCAAAGTCATGATTATATCGCTAACTACCCCATTAGGCTTTAGATTCTGCACATGGAATGATATGGTGTATATACATGATCGTACTTGACAAATCTGCACCCAGCCCCCAGCCTGCTTTTGTTTCTCATAACATTTATTCATTTTATTTATTTATACCACCCCATATAAAAGCTCTGGGTGGTTGACAAATTAAAACATAATACAGGGTGGCAATTTCCTGGCTTCTGAATCAGTTATCCACAATTTTGCAGGACTATCTGAAACTTGAAAATATATACATATTGCCGCTGAGTTTTTCAATCAGAAATAAGAGATTTAAAATCAGACAGACTGCAAGGGTTTGCACATTTCCCAGTATAACATCACAGAGTACCTTGAGATGTTAATGAAAATATTAATAAAATATAATTAGAGATGATAATACGGCTTGAGGGGTGGAAAAGGGAGGCGATAGGAGCGTAGTTACCATATTAGCACACCACTCACTTTAGTGGTGCATTAGCCTGCAATCTCACTGCTTTAGGGAGATTGCACACAAGTTCCACTTTTGAGAGAAGATTTGAACCAAGAGGAGCTGAAAAGTCTACTTTCTCTTTGTCACCCATTCACACTTCACCGTCCTTACTGAGCAGTGGGTCTGGCATTTTGTTCCTCTTCCTTTTGCTTCAAAAATTCCAAAAGAAGCCATTTTTGTTGCTCTTAGCATCCCTTGCCAGCTTCAGCTTGTCTGAGTTTTATCTTTCCTAACGCTGTCCCTACAGGTCTGGGCTGTGGACAGATCCATCTGCAGACAGGTTTTGTGATGACTGCTAGTCCTAGACCTTTAGTATACCTGTTTGTAGACAGGTCTGTGATGACCTGTCTTTCTTTCAATTTCTTATATGTGTCATTTTTATTTTCAGCTCATCAAATTTTGTACATCACCTAGGATGTACATATCAGGCAATAAAAATATATGATAAACTAGCTTATCCGGGGCAGAGCATCTGCACCCCTAGTTCTCCCTGTCTCTCCTCCCCATCTTCATTCTCCCCCTCCCTTCAGCCCCAGTCTGTTTTTCTCCTCCCAGTCCACTTTCCCTCTCCACAGGCCTGGAGAGTGCTTTCCCTCCCCACCCACTGGCGGCAATGGTTTCCCTCGCTGGCCAGCCTGGCTAGTGCTTTCCCTCCCCACCCACTGGCCGGCTGGCCAGCCAGCTACTGCTGCTGTTGCAGCTGCCGCCATTTTCTCGCCCCGTACCCGTGGCTGTCTGGCAGCTGCTCGCAAATGATCCAGCAGCTGCTTGCGAACTCTCGCGAGAGCTGCCACACATGGGATTAGCCACAGGTATGTCTTAGAGAAATAAATATAAAGATAAATCACTAAGCTACTGTATCTTTGCAGCCACATGGACATTTTTCTCCCATTTTCCCCTTTCCTCATTGGAATTGTTTGTGATGATGCCTTTAGGAACTCCTTCAGATTTCCCACCCATCTTGGGCTTCTTTCCCTGGTAGTTGATCCAGCCATGGAATCCTACCTAGCACTTCCCTGAACTTATTAAAATCACCTTTCCTGAAATCATCTTTACTTTGCATAAGATCAAGAATTCCAGCACTGCAGTATCAACTGTATCAAAGACTGCAGAAAAGTCTAACTGGATCAATAGGGTGCAATCGCCTCTATTGATCTTAATGTGGTGATCATTGATCAGAGCCACAAATACAGTTTCACTGTCACATCCTGCTTGAAAGGTGGGTTGGCAGGGATCCAGAAAACAGAAAGCATTCAGGTATGCCTGAAAATTCCTGCCATAGCAGCAACGCTTCTTTTTTTAAAAAAAAGTGGGGTGGGAGTTAGATCCAGGCTATACATTATGACTTTGTGGGGTGGGTGGGTTCATTATCTTATATAAGATGTGTGAGCAATGATTTTATTCCAGGTTTGGCTGCCACTTTGTGCATTTTAAGGTGAAAAGAAACCAGAAGCAACTTTTGAGAAATGTTCCTTGGGTTGGTTTTGGCTTTTTCGTTTTACTTGTATTGGGATGCTTTATAAATGATGCTGAATGCTCCCTTGAGCATTGGGTAAGGCAGGTTTGAAACACTGAAAATAAAATAAGACGTGCTGTGCAATCCTATGCGTGTTTACTTGGAAGTAAGTGCCAACCTTCCTCTCAGCTGTGAATAGGATTGTAGAATGGATTAGGCTTGGATTTGGTAATAGTCCATATGTGGTCTATTTCCAAATACCTTTCTTCCTCTTGTTCTAGAATCAAGCAGTAGCTCACTTCTGCTGAAATGAATACACACTGATACACCCCAAGATAAAACTAATAGATGCACTGATATAAAGTAAAGTGTGCCATCGAATCAGTGTCGACTCCTGGAGGCTTTACAGACAGGGTTGTCACCCCAAATCTCATTTGGAAGAAAGTGTGTGCATTCACACACCAGCCAAACTTACCCCAAAGTCCCTTCGAGATCCTTTAACCCCTTCCACACACAAATCAGGCTTTGCCTTGCAAATTCTAGCTTATCTCGGTGTATTTCCCAGTTTTAAAAATACTTGTTTTAAGCTACTTTTTCTGAAAATGCTGGAGCAAATCGGGAGAGGCAGTGAGGTAGATTCATTAGCATGATAAGAGGGACATTCTCTTTAGAAATGCAGATACAGCTCTTTAGAAAGCCCCATCCCTTGGCTAGAAGGCAAACACGGAGGCTTGCCATGTGAACTTGCATCGAAACAAAACCCGAGAGCAGAGGGGAGGGGTTGCTTCCCTCAATACCTCAAGTGTTATTCAAAGTGGCTTTGCTCAACATTTACCCCGCAGCATGAAGCCATGTGTGAATAACTCCCTGGCAACCACAGAGCCCTGTGGTTTTCTTTGGTAGAGTACAGGAGAGGTTGCCTCCTCCCGTTCAGTATGAGATGATGCCTTTCAGCATCTTCCTATTTCACTGCTGCCCAATACAGGTGTTTCCCATAGTCTGGGGAACATACTAGCGGGGATTTGAACTGGCAACCTCTGGCTTGCTATATACCCCAAGAAAACTCATTTGCCTGAGGTATTAATAATAATAGTTGTTGTTGACGACTTGAAGAGCACCTCAACACCATAGGGGCCACAGAAATCACCATCGGCCAATTACAAAAAGCAACTTTACTGAAAATAGCCTATATTCTGCGACGATATCTATAATAACAGCAACACATTGATAATAAAATTCAGCCATCCCAGGTCCTTGGGAAGGACTGGATGTCTGGATAAAACAAAGGAGTCAATAACACCTGTCTGACTGTGTAAATAAATAATAATAATAAAAATAATAATAATTATTATTATATTTTATATATATATATATATATATATATATATATAATCTAATTATTATATAATATATTATTATTATTATTATTATTATTATTATTATTATTATTATTATTAGATTTCTATACTGCCCTTCCAAAAATGGCTCAGGGCAGTTTGCACAGAGAAACAACAAATAAGTAAGATGGCTCCCTGTCCCCAAAGGGTTCACAATCTAAAAAGTAACACAAGATAGACACCAACAACAGTCACTGGAGGTACTGTGCTGGGGGTGGATAGGGCCAGATACTCTCCCCTTGCTAAATAAAGAGAATCACTACGTTAAAAGGTGCCTCTTTGCCAAATGAGCAGGGGTGCAAGGCGGGGGTTGCAAACTGTAATGCATGCAGAAGACTTCCAATTCTTTGGCTTTGATCATTACACACACACACACACACACACACACCGCCCCAAAAGGGAATGATTAACTTGGAAGTGGAGTGATCCACAAGAGATTAATTTGTTCTGGCTTTTTTGGCACGGAGGGGGCCAAGGGTGCTGCGGTGGTGTGGATATCAGAATGCATCTTAAATTTGTACTGAAACTAGACAGCTGTTCCACTGTCAGTGGGATTAGTGGGGGGGAAAGGAGAAAGGCTGAGTGTAAGAAAGAAACAAGGAGCTTAAGATATTTCCCCCCAAAGCCATCGTGCACCACTTTTATGGATTCTCTCTCCCTTAATGCTCTGTTATTTTTTCCTTGTACTAAAAGATAGTGAGGTCATTCAGACAACTGAAAACTGGGTAGGGGGCTGTGTGGGCTCCCAATTTTCAGTTTTGTGGGAGCAAACAACTCGGTAGGAGGACGGAGAAGTGATTGTGTGGGAGACAGGAGCTGGGCAGAACAGCTTTTCCTCCTATCTTGGTCAAATGCTGGGTATGAAAGCTGGGTAGGATAACACTGTCCTACCCAGCTTTTCTTCCTACTTTGCTTCCACACAATCACTTCTCCCTTCTCCTATCTAATTGTTTGCACCCACACAACTGAAAATTGGGAGCACATACAGCTCCCAAACCTGGGCAGGACACTTGTCCTACCCCATTTTTGGTTGTGTGAATGACCTCAGTGTTTGGTTATCCTGTCTTCATGTGGGTCTGTCTGTAGCAATGTGTATGGGCGGGTTTGGAGTATGCTTTGTCCCTCGTGTTCAAGACGTGAGTGCACGTCACCCCAGCTCATGCACTGCCAATTACTTATTTATTCCATTTCAAATATTTATATCCCATCCCTTCGATACTGTTTGGAGGGCTCACAACAAGGCTCACAACAAGAAAACAAATAAAACCGTTTAAAGTGAATAAAGCTCAGTTAAAATTAGACCCCCATTAAAACCAGATTTACAAATTAAAAAGCCACTAGAACAGACAAGAATGTAAATTTTTTAAAGCTTGCCTAAAAAAGCTGAGTCTTTAAGTGTTTCTTGAAAATGCTGAGGGAGAGAACATGGCCGAATTGAGGGGCCTCGGTCAGTTGGGTCTTCCCCAGATGGGAAGCAGGGATGCTTAAAGTGGCAGCTGGAGAGACACCGAGGTGGGTCTCACAATCAGTCGGTTTTGTGGGGAAATGCCACTATAGGGAGGGAAATGCCTCCCTGCAGACGAGCAGGGCAAGAGCCCTGGGCGGCTGAATCGGCCACCCACACAACTGCCAGCTCCATGACAGAACCGGCGGGGGCCTGGGAGTTTGGGGGCCGCGCAGCCCCTGGAAGCTCCAGTATGCCCTGCACGAGCGCACAGGGCATACTGGGGAGACCCCCAAGCTGGGAGGCTGCTTTTCAGCCTCCTGCCGGGGGTCTACTCATGAGTAGCCATGGTGCTGAGCCACGCTGCAGCTACTCACGATCCCAAACCCCGGTTTAAGGGGCGGGCTACTTGAGCGGGTTACCCGCTCAAGAACCACTGGGCTCGCAGCTGAGCCTGGTGGTTCACACGGTTGTAGGAAATCGGGGAGGCTAGCCCCTGATTTTCTACAATCGTGTGAATAGCCTCCCTCAGTAACTCATGCCGCCTCTTTAAGCATCAACACACTTTCAAAGGCGATCCAATGCTTTCCCCCCAGCTTTTTCCCAGCTCATGAGTGGGGAGACTTAAAGAAGCAATTCCAGTGGCTGGGAACATTTAGTTATGGTGAGGGGTAGAAAACCACAAAGAAGTGAAACTAACCCCCACAAGAATAAAACTGATACGGTATGCAGGCAAGTGATCCACGAGTAGGTGAAGCCACAGGAATTGAACTCATGAATATCGAGTGCCCCCATACTAGTTTAGAGTAGAAACTGAAATTTTTCCGGAGTGAAATGTGGGGGAGGAATTTCAGTGTTCCTCCTGAGGAGAAACATCAGAGAATTTTCTCAGTTTCTCCACATCCCTGTTTTATAGTGGCATTTGGGCCACATTTAGATGGACTGCACCCCCACATCTTTAAGGAACAGCATACGGGGTGGGGGAAGATAGGAATATAGGAAGCTGCCATATACTGAGTCAGACCATAGGTCCATCTAGCTCAGTATTGTCTACACAGACTGGCAGCAGCTTCTCCAAGATTGCAGGCCGGAATCTCTCTCAGCCCTATCTTGGAGAAGCCAGAGAGGGAACTTGGAACCTTCTGCTCTTCCCAGAGCGGCTCGGTCATCCCCTGAGGGGAAGATCTTCCAGTGCTCACACATGTAGTCTCCCATTCAAATGCAACCAGGGCAGACCCTGCTTAGCTAAGGGGACAAGTCATGCTTGCTACCACAAGACCAGCTCTCCTCCCTGTGTATGATCCTAGCAGACTTGTATCTTTTATCACATGGGGTGGGTTGGGCTGGGCTGGGCTGGGCTGAAATGGCTAGGATCTGTAATGGGAGTGGAGATGCTGAAGTGGCCGTTTGTGTGTGTGTGTGTGTGTGTGTGTGTGTGTGTGTGGAAATGTTGGTTGCATGATGGTGGCATGATAGATGGATACTTTCTTCTCTCTTGCTTTTAAATGTAAAGCAGACAAGCATATAGCTTCATTCTAAAACTATTTTTTCCAAAGCAAGGAAATCACCTTGATTTAAGTCTAGCCAGGCTTAAAAAAACACTAAGGAAGGCTGGACTCCCTAGTTCCGTCTTCTTCTTTTAATCATTCCACCATTCTGACGGCCCTTGGGTGCCACAGGGCTTGTCTTCCGGCCGAGGTTCCAGATGCCAGAATGTTAAGAACCAATTATATGCAGTTATATGGTTAAGAACCAATTTTATGCAGGCCTCGTCTAGGGCCCACCTGTGTGTGGCCCCAAATGGCAGATTCCAGCACCACCCAACAGTTGCACTGCCAGCAGGTCCTTTTACTCCCCCCCCCCACCGTGTCATACGTTGTTGCAGAACTCCGACGTGTGTGTTGGACCCTCCCCCACCCCCGCACTGCTGTTTCCTCCGACCTTTACCTGTGACCAGGTGGAAGCAGGAGATAAACTGCATGACTTCACTCCAGAGCAGAGGTGGGCAAACTTGGCCCTCCAACTGTTGTTGAACTACAACTCCCATTATCCACCCTGCCACAAGTTTGCCCACTTCTGCTCCAGAGGAAGCACTCAAGCACCTGCTTTGCCTTCTGTGACTTGAGCTTAAAAGGATTTTCTGCTGTGTTGCTTTAACTTGCTTTCTTGTGACCCGGGTGCTTCTGGGATTGGCAAATTTTTGAACATAAGAACAGTCCTGCTGGATCAGGCCCAAGGCCCATCTAGTCCAGCATCCTGTTTTCCACGGTGGCCTACCAGATGCTGCTGGGAGCCTACAGGGAGGGCATGCCCTCTCTCCAGCTGGTACTCCCCTGCAACTGGTACTCAGAGGCATCCTGCCTTTGAGGCTAGAGGTGGCCTGTAGCCCTCCGACTAGTAGCCGTTGATAGACCTCTCCTCCATGAAGTTATCCAAGCCCTTCTTAAAGCCATCCAGGTTGTTGGCTGTCACCACATCTTGTGGCAGAGAATTTTTCTGAAACTCCAGCTAATAGCTACCCATCCCAGGACCACCCAGGCCACTCCGAGACCAAGAAGGCAAGTTAAAGAAAACAACTCCCTTTTAAACGGCCTCTGGGGCATAAAGGAAGTGATGCCGCCTGCCCCCACCTGGTCACAGGTAAAGGAAAGCTGAGTCCTGACAGTTCCGACTGGCAGAGGCTCTCTGATGTCGTCCCAAAATACCCACAATGCTGGAAAGAAAATATGTCAGCTCCAACATCTCTGTCGGGCCTGAGACTATTACTGCTACTACTTTTCCTATACTATGAATATTTATATACTGCCTTCCCACGAAGTTCTCAGAGCAGTTACACAGAAAAATTAATAAATCAATAGGATGGTTGCCTTTCCCAAAAGGGCTCACAATCAGAAGCGCTCTTACCCCTGGGCTTCCGGGCCAAAGTCCTGGGCCCCCACATCTCCTGGGGGCCCCCATATCCTCTTTAGTCGGTCCCGGGGCCATGCCACCGACCTGTGCTGTGCCAGGCGGCCGAGTGGGACCTCTGCTTTAGAGACAGTGGGGGGAGTGGGGAAAGTAATAGGTGGGAAGGGAATACGTTAAGGTGCATGTTGGAAGGTTTCTGCTAATGCATATTTGCATAAATATACCTGTTTTCTGTTCTTACATTCTTGTGAGCTCAGTTGCTGTTTGTGCCCTCAAGAACTCATCTGTTAAAAACACTGAGTGTATGTGTGTATGAGAGGGGGGGAGAGAGAGAGAGTGTTGGGGGACAATGCAGCCAGGGTGGGGGGCCTCCAAAGGCCTTTATTTATTTTATTTATTAAACTTATATACTGACCAAACAACCACCGAGGATGGATAGGGACAGTTGCTCTCTCCCTGCTAAATATAAGACAAGAGCCTTAGCATTCTCACACTTTACAGTAATAAAAAAGGAAACCTCCAACACATTTCCATGAAGAAACGTGTGTTTGTGTGTGTGTGTGTGTGTGTGTGTGTGTGTATAAGAGAGAGAGTGAGTCCTACATAAGCACAGTTGCATATTTATCTCATTAGCACTTGATACAAAACTATGGTGCAGCCACACTTGGAGTACTGTGTACAAATCTGGTCACCACATCTTAAAAAGGACATTGTAGAACTGGAAAAGGTACAGAAGAGGGCAACCAAGATGATCAGGGGCCTAGAGTACCTTTCCTATGAGGCAAGGCTACAACACCTGGGGCTATTTGGTTTAGAAAAAAGAGGACTGCGGGGAAATATGATAGAGGTCTATAAAATCATGCATGGTGTGGATAAAGTGGGATAGAGAGAAATTCTTCTCCCTCTCCCATAACACTAGAACCAGGGGTCATCCCATGAAACTGATTGCCAGGAAATCTAGGACCAGCAAACGGAAGTACTTTTTCACACAACGCATAATCCACTTGTGGAATTCTCTGCCACGAGATGTGGTAACAGCCAACAACCTGGATGGCTTCAAGAGAGGTTTGGATAATTTCATGGAGGAGAGGTCTGTTGACGGCTACTAGTCGGAGGGCTCTAGGCCGCCTCCAGGCTTGGGGGCGGGGTGCCTCTGGGTACCAGTTGTGAAGGAGTAACAGCAGGAGAGAGGGCATGTCCTCAACTCCTGCCTGTGGCTTCCAGTGGCATCTGGTGGGCCACTGTGTGAAACGGGATGCTGGACTAGATGGGCCTTGGGCCTGATCCAGCAGGGCTGTTCTTATGTTCTTATGATATTTGTTTTTAAAAAATTGAAATGCCTTAATACATATTGAATCATTGTTTGACTACAGGTATTTTGGATGTTGCCATTTTGCTTTGATTTATGAGCCCCCTACCACTCTGTACAGAGCCTCTCTCACTGTGGGTTTGGGCAGTGTATCTAATTTCATTTAACCTTTTCACCACCGAGTTTCTGATTATCCTAATGGATTCTCACCACCACCACCACAGATCTGCCGATTGCTTAAAGCAAGTCTTTTGTAACTAAGGGTTGACTTACAAACAATGATTCCAACCCTACCCCCTTTCTCACTTGACTTAAATAAAGTAGGATGAAAACAGTGAAGACTTTTGTGTGTGTGATGATGATGATGATGATGAAGTCAGGTTCAAAATGTCACCAGCATCTCCTAAGGTTCTGATGTGGCAGTGGGTCCAGGCTGATTGGCTCGGTACTGTGAGGCTGCAGCAAGGGTATTTTTAGCATTGTGCCAAAGCAGACGGCTGGATTAGGTTGCCCCAGCAACTGCAGTCTCACCTTGAACTCTCTCAAATGCTGCAGGATGCGTCTTGAACCTTGTATTCAAAGGGCTCGTGTGCCTCTAGCAAAATTGCTGGGGCAATCAGAGAAAACTTCCAAAATGGCATT
Source organism: Hemicordylus capensis (assembly GCF_027244095.1). Lineage (NCBI taxonomy): Eukaryota > Metazoa > Chordata > Lepidosauria > Squamata > Cordylidae > Hemicordylus > Hemicordylus capensis. The sequence continues at coordinate 443,938,423 of NC_069657.1, forward strand.
GATTTTATTTACATTATGCAATCTTCTGTATTCAAGAGAAGCCCCACAGACTACAACATGCCTGTTAGAATAATTCAGCTGGAAAGTTCTGCTGGAAACTCTGGAATGTTGCCCACTATAATCCATGTTAGGATAATGTGACCTTGCAAGCTTGACCCTGCAGCTGCCTTGAAAGTAAAACCCTGGGGTTCAGTCCAGAGAAGTCAGCTTCATTGGAGCCCCATTGAAATCGGTGGGTTCAGACCTCACACAGAACCTCGGTTGAAGCTGAACCCTATGTGACAATGTTCTTCAGTCCAGGAAGCACATACTTCCCCCTCCCATCCCCACATGAGTGTCCACTTCCTTTCTAAGTTAGGAAGAGCTGAGATTGGTCATGATGTCTGATCCCACAAATCTCAGGTTCTTCCAAACTATTTGCTTCAGAATATCCAAGATCTGAACCCAGGGGTTGAAGTAGTTTCAGATCTTGACTTCCTTGAAGCAAGTAGGTTAGAAGAAGCCAAGATTGGTGGGTTCATACATCACCACCAGTGAGGATATCCACACAATCATAACTGTGTTCTACCTGGGTTTGGGAGCTGTGTATGCTTCCAATTTTTGGTCTTGGAAGCAAGGTAGAAGGAAATGATTATGGAAAGAGTTGTAGGAGGAAAAGCTACCCAGGTTTTCCTCCTACCTTGCTTCCACACAATCAAAAATTGGGCACGCACACAGCTCCCAAACCCAGGCAGAACACAGTTTTTGATTGTGTGAATGACCTCCCTTTTGGCTTTTCCTAACCTAGAGAGGAAGTAGATGTTCGTACAGGGATGGAGAGGGGAGCACACAGGTCCTGAGGCTGAGGGAGGCTGCGTAGAGCTCAACATTAACAAGGGTTCTGCATGGTGTCTGAACTCACCAACTGAGACAAATCAGTAGTAAGGGGCTGAGTTTCAAAGTGGGACTCAGACATGGTTAGCTTTCTCTTGATCTGGGCTTGGTCTTTTGACTCCTTAGGCTGAAGCCTCATCGTCACCGCAGTAAGGCTGAGGAAGTGACGGGACCTTTAGACTTAAAGGGATGATATCCTGCCCCAGAAGAGTCCATCTCTTCAGGGGCCCAAGATGCAGACTGTGGAATGAAATCACTGTACTCAGTGTGTATACCTGACATGCCCAGTTTTGTGGATCAGAAGGGGTTGGGTGGCGTGGGGAATTGTTTTTCTTGATGAGTTCAGCACACGTTCCTCTATTAAATAGTTTTTGGTTTTCTACTAAGGGTCCTATTAGGATGCCATCAGGGGCAGATGGGACTGTCTGCTCTTCAAGCCATCCAGCTGGCTTCAGTGACCAGGCCTCTTCACCTTCTCAGCAGCCTGAAGCGGTGGTTAATGCCCTCAAGGTAACACGCCTTGCTGTGTTGGGCACGGACGTGCCGAATCTCGCATCTGTGTTCTGTGACCATCCGTGATCCATTGCACCAGAAACATCCACGTCATTCAGAGGGACGATGTACTAAGCCCTCAAGGTTGCTGCCATCTCCCACATGTCTTTCTACATGTGTCACCCATTGTATGCCACCCATCTTGGCAGGCTGTCAGCCAGAGCAGGTTGCTATGCATCGCAGGAGAAGCTGAATTTGCCCGGATCCAAACTTCTATACTAGGGATAGACTACTTGGGCTCTCCAGCTGTTGCTGAACTACAACTCCCATAATCCCCAATCACAATAAATTCTTGCTGGGAATGATGGGAGTTATAATTCAACCACAGCTGGAGAGCCAAGGTTGCCTACCCCTGGTCTACACAGTTATGAGCAGCCTAGGATGTGCTGGCCTAACCCCTGCTAGCTGGGCAAAGAGACACCTTTTAAAGTGGTGATTCTCTTATATTTAGCGGAGGGAGAGCAACTGGCCCTATCCAGCCCCAGCACAGCATCGGACCTGCATTGGAAGTGGCTGTTGCTGGTATCTGCCTTATGTTTCTTTTTCGATTGTGAGCCCCTTGTGGACAGGGGGCCATCTTATTTGTGTATTATTTATTTTTCTATGTAAACTGCTTTGAGAACTTTGGTTGAAGAGCGGTATATAAATATCCATAGTAGCAGTAGCAGTAATAGGAGCCCTGGCTTCCTCTGCACATGGACAGGAGGAGAGCTGGTCTTGTGGTAGAAAGCATGACTTGTCCCCTTAACTAAGCAGGGTCCACCCTGGTTGCATCTGAATGGGAGACTTGATGTGTGAGCACTGCAAGATCTTCCCCTCAGGGGATGGAGCTGCTCTGGGAAGAGCAGAAGGTCCCAAGTTTCCTCCCTGGCATCTCCAAGATAGGGCTGAGAGAGATTCCTGCCTGCAACCTTGAAGAAGCTGCTGCCTGTCTGTGAAGACAATACTGAGCTAGATAGACCAATGGTCTGACTCAGTATATGACAGTTTCCTATGTTCCTATGACAGTTCCCTGGCCACATAGAGCCAATTTACGTAACAATTTTTGGACTGGTGAGATGGGGGAAAGTCTGTTCACCTGAGCCAAGAACATTCAAAGTGTCCCCCTGGAGCACAAAAAAAGTCCCCACTAGTCTGTTTTTAAGCACTTAACAGAGGCCACTCAGATGCCCTGGAAAGATTCCATGCCAGACATGGAGGCAGTGAACCTCCCTCGTTGTCTGTCCCCACCATGATAGTCAGGTAGTCTGCCTCTGAACCTGAAGGTTCTCTTTAGCTATGATGACTAATGGCCATTAATAGACTTACCATCCCTGCATTTGTCTAATGCCATTTTAAAGACAGCTAAGCTAGAAGCTATCACCACATCTTGTGACTGTGAATTCTACATGATAAATTATTCCTTGTATGAAGGCATTTGTATGTCCCAATCAATTTCAGTAGGTAGCCCCCAGTTCTGACATTTGAAGAGAGTGTGAGGGGTGCAAATATATTTCTCTGCATTCTTAGTGATGATATAAATGTCTGTCTCACCCCCTTCTTGCTTGTCTTTAAAAACACACGCAACTATACATCCTCAGATCTTTTAGACTTTCCTCATACGAAAGGGACTCAAACACCTTGATCACTGGTTTTCATTTCTAAAGTGGTAAGTCAGGCTGACCCATCCATGAGACCAGTCCTCATGGTCTCCTCAGGTGGCAAAGGAAGCAGATTGGTGGGGGCACCCTATGCCTACCCCACAATCACTGGCTACCCTCATTGGCCACCTTAGCTTGCCAACTGTGGCCATTGCTTATCTAAAAAAGGGGAAGGGGACCAGAGTGGAAGAGGATGTGTGGAAGAGAGAAGTGGTGGCCAAGAAGATCTCCTGGGAGATGCTCTAGCCCACCACTCTATGATTACTCATCCACTTTTTTCTTTCTTTTTGAAATCCAGGAAGCAGTCGTGGGAGGAAGAGAAGGTGGGGCTTCAGCAGTAGTGTTAACACATAGTGAGGGAAGGAAGAGGTGCACACTGCCAGGGAAGGGGATGGGGAGGGTACATGTCATGAAGCATCATGTGTCATGTGCCTTACCTTGCTGTCTTAGGTGCCAGTGGGGGTGGGGGTGGTCCAGCCATTGGGGAACCTGGGGGAGGTGGTCAAGGAACAACCATCACAGAGTCAAGAATCTTGCTTGTCCAGTAATTCACATTGCATCATGCAAAAAATTAGATGGGAGGAGAGCTGGTCTTGTGGTAGCAAGCATGAATTGTCCCCTTTGCTAAGCAAGGTCCATCCTGGTTTGCATTTGGATGGAGGACAACATGTGAGCACTGCAAGATATTCCCCTTAGAGCAGGCCTGCTCAACTTTGGGCCCCCAGCTTTTTTTGGACTACATCTCCCATAAACCCCAGCCATAGTGTTCAATAGTCAGGGATTATGGGAGTTGCAGGCCAACATCTGCAGGAGGGCCAAAGTTGAGCATGCCTGCCTTAAAGAATGGGGCTACTCTGGGAAGAGCAGCTGCATGGTTGCATATAGAAGGTTCCAAGTTCCCTCCCTGGCATCTCCAGAAAGGGCTGACAGAGACTGTCGCTGCCAGACTGTGTAGACAATACTGAACTTCATGGATCAGTGGTCTGATTCAGTAGAAGGCAGCTTCCTATGTTCCTAAAAATGACCATCCACCTTGTCCTACAAAATCGTGGACCCCAAAACTCAGTGTAGAGAATCCCAAGTAAACATACTTAGTTGGATCATGAATGAGTAAGAAAGAACAGCGAATGGGCACTTCCCCTTTCCTCCCCTCATGAGCCTGGCTAAATGGAAAGCTTCTTTGCTTGTTAAATCAGGGCTGCTTGTGACTTGTAGTTTCATAGGTAATCCCTACAAACCAGGATATCCAATCAAAGCATGGTTGATCTTGGTTTGATACCCTGATTTGTAGGAGCTCTTAAACCACACATTACCAGTTCTGACAACATGGGAATCTCTGTCTTAAAAGCAAAGCTTTCAGTTTAACCAGGCCCACCAAGGAGGGGGAGGAGGGATCACATGGGAACTTTGCTCTGCCCTCATTCATGATCCAACAAACCGTAGTTTGTTGGGTTGTCTGAACCAGACTAGTAAAGAACAGGAGCACCTCCCTCCTTCCAGTTTGGAACCCAATTCCGTACAATGTGATGCATTGCTGTGATGATGGGGGTGGGGGTTAATTAGGGTTTGCAGGGGATTATCTCTCAGAGAGCAGCTTTTCAACATTTCTAATTGTTTCTGTCCTTTGACAAAAATGAAGAATGTTTCTGGGGAGAAGCGACCTTCTCCAATATATTCTATGCGAGTTGGGCAAATATTTTAATATTTCATGTTGTGATAAAATATTTAACATTTTAATAAAAAAGGGAAAGTGAAGCATGCATTATGCACGTATGCGCTGTGTCATGGGTTCCCAGCCCTTTTGTTTCCTTTTCCAAAGCACATACCACCTCCATAGAAACTCTGCACCTTTGAGAGGCTCTCGTGGGAAAAAACTAAAACTTCATATGCATAAACTTGTAGAATCAGTCTGAAAAGTAGGTTGGTATTATTATCCCCATTTTACAGATTGAGGAGTCCAGTAGAGTCCCTCCGTGACTTCATGGCTGAGGTGAGATTTGAACAAAAGACCTTTGCAGGCTCGTCAGCAACTTCCGGTCATATACGGAAGACGAGGGCAATGGGGCGGCAGGGAGGTACGCTGCCGCCCCGATGGGCTTTGGAAAACACAGCCACCCGTGGGGGGAAAGTGGGGGGAGGGGTAAATGCACCCTCCCCCACTCTTAAAGATAGACCCCCGCCACCTTCAAGCCTCCCCACCTTGGTTCCCTGCATATCCCTAATCTCCAGGTAGCGCTGGGAAAGACTCTTGCCTGAAACCTTGGAGAGTCACTGCCAGTCAGTGTAGAGCAGGGATTGTCAACGTTAATCCCTCCCCACCTTGGTTCCCCAGATGTTATTGGACTTCAACTCCCATAATCCCCAGCCCCAGTGGCCTTTGGATGGGGATTATGGGAGTTGAAGTCCAATAACATCTGGGGACCCAACGTTGACAATCCCTGTTGCAGAGAACACTAAGCTAAATGGACCAATGGTCTGACTCAGTATGAGGTAGCTGCCTATGTTCCTGTGATAAGGGTTTCTTTCAGTCTTGGCAGACCAGCAGCAACAGTGGCTGACAAGCAGCCTAATGTTGCCTTTACTGAAAAAATCTTGCTTGCACAATGGGGACGGATAAATTCTTGCCACCCTCCCCTTCTTCCCTCTGTAGCTCACTGTGCCTCCTCAACATAGATCCCTGAGGGTGCCATAGCCCACAGGGACATATTTTGGGGAAGCACAGTGGGCTGCAGAGGGAAGGGGAGGGTGGTGGAAGGTTTCTTTCCTGTTGCATTCAACATTAGTCTGGAAGTCAATCAGTATCATGAAACTCTGTGGGGCATTGTGGGGGGAAGTCATGGTGAGCATTAGCCACTAGCTAGAACACTGTTGCTGCTGGTCCATCAAGAGTGAATGTTAAGAAACCTGTGTTGCCACCATGGTTTCAACACAGGGGGTCCAGTCAACCAGCAGCCACTGGGCCTGATCCTCCCCAGCGGGCCAGGGCCAGCATCAGCAGTCTATCCTTGGTCACTGTTCATGTGCTGATGCCAGCCTTGTACTGATACCTTCTGGTGCTGGGGGTCCACTACCACAGTCACCTTGCTAAGGTTGCCATAAAAATCGGATCCAGCCCTGTTCATGACGATTCTACAGGGTGATGTCATGAACCCGCAAAGTGAGCACGAGCACAAAGTAATGCTCTCCCCCGCTCTGGAATCTTCTAGGCAGGAAGGAATAATGAAGTACTGAAGAATCAGCATCCAGCCACAGTGGGGCGCATGTTTGCTGCTGCCACCACGACCCTACAAACAGACAGCAGTGGCTGCAAAAAATGGGGGTGAGGGGTGTTTCATGAAACGCTACTCCAAGCCCAAGGTTTGAGATGAAAAAGTTCCCCAAAGAACTTTCTGCTCGGCTCTACTATCTATCTATCTATCTATCTATCTATCTATCTATCTATCTATCTATCTATCTATCTATCACATTTATATTCCACCCCATATAATATCTCTGGCTGGTTCACAAATTAAAACACAACAATCAAAAGCCTCATATCATATAAAACAAATTGAAATAACCATCCATAAAACTTTATTGAGTCTTCCATTCAGGGAACTAATGTAGATCAAGCTCTATTTTCACCTTATATCCAGGGCCAGTGAACCATATGAAGGGGAGATCCATGCGAGTTCACTTGAATGTCTGCCTAGAGTCAAGACATGTGTAGCGCTCTCTTTGTCCAATTGGGCACCTTGGAAAAGCAACAACAGGGAACCAAAGAGGACAACTCACTGGTCCCAGTCCTGTCTTCAGGGCCAACAGAGAACAAATCAGCTTCTTCTTTTATGAGGTGGCCTTTCAGATGCTTGGAGTAGGGATGTGCAAAAAATTTCAGGCACAGATCAATCTGTGCCCGAAACGAGCAATTTCAGGTGATTCGGGGCTGAAATGAATCACCCCCGATGCCCCCCGATATTTTTTGGGGCCGAGCCGAATCACCCGAATTTTGGGGCTGAAAAATTCGGGTGATTCGGCTCATGAGCAATTTTTTTGGGAATTTTTGAAGTTTTAGTGACTTTGGAGCAGTTCAGGGACATAGCATGGGATCTGGGCAAAAAGAGTGGGGTAGGGTGGTAGTGCCTAATGGGTGCAGGCTACCACCCCAATTTCAGGGGGATTGGGCAAAGGGCTGATTTTTGCAGAATTTCTGAAGTTTTCATGTCTTTGGGGCAGATTGGGGCAGAAAGTGGGGCCCGGGGCAGAAGAGTGGGGTGGGGTGGTAGTGCCCAATGGGTGGAGGCTACCACCCCAATTTCAGGGGGATTGGACAAAGGGCTGATTTTTTGGGAATTTTTGAAGTTTTGGTGCCTTTGGGGCAGATTGGGGGCAGAAAGTGGATCTGCCCCCAAAGAGTGGGGTGGGCTGGTAGATAGTGCCTAATGGGTGGAGGCTACCACCCATCCCCAATTTCAGAGTGATTGGGCAGAGGGCTGAATTTTGGTGAATTTCTGAGGTTTTTCTTCATAAGGTGCAGTGTGCTAGATTGATCCATTCATCATATTCTTAGTAAATGAGAGTGTGAAAAAGTGAAAGTGGGGTCATGAGAGTTGTTTAATTGAAAAAAATCTCATTTGCTATGATAGAATGAGAATTCACACCTCAGAAAATAAGGGAATAACATCCCTTCAGAAAAACTTCTGAGGGGATGGGTGAAATTGGGGATGGGTGGTAGCCTCCACCCATTAGGCACTATCTACCAGCCCACCCCACTCTTTTGGGACAGATCCACTTTCTGCCCCCAATCTGCCCCAAAGACACCAAAACTTCAAAAATTCCCAAAAAATCAGCCCTCTGCCCAATCCCCCTGAAATTGGGGTAGTACCCTCCACCCAATAGGCACTACCACCCCACCCCACTCTTTTGGGGCAGATCCACTTTCTGCCCCCAAACTGCCCCAAAGACACAAAAACTTCAAAAATTCCCAAAATATCAGCCCTTTGTCCAATCCCCCTGAAATTGGGGTGGTAGCCTCCACCCATTAGGCACTACCATGCCACCCCACTATTCTGCCCCAGGCCCCAATTTCTGCCCCAATCTGCCCCAAAGACATGAAAACTTCAGAAATTCCCCAAAAATCAGCCCTTTGCCCAATCCCCCTGAAATTGGGGTGGTAGCTTCCACCCATTGGGCACTACCACCCCACCCCAATATTTTGTCCCTGGGCCCCTTCCCCCCCGAGTCGATTCGGATTCAGATTCGGATTAAATCCGAATCCGAACCAAATCAAGGGTGATTCAGGTGGCCCATATTCGGGCACAAAACAGAACAGGGGTGATTCGGTTCGGGTCCCGAACCGAATCACCGAAAATCCGAATTGCACACCCCTAGTTGGGAGGTGTCTATCATATCTCTCTGCAGTCTTCACTTCTCCAGGCTAACCTTGCTCAGCCTCACAAGACTTGTTTTCCAGGCCCCTGACCATCTTGACGGCCTTCCTCTGAACCCATTCCAGTTTAATTTATCAATGGCCTTCTTAAAATGTGGGGCCCACAACAACACGGTGAAGTAAGTTAGGCTGTGAGAAAGTGATTGGCTGAAGGTCCCCTAGGGAGCTTTGTGGCTGTCAGAATTTGAAGTTCCCAATGTGTCCTTATCTAGAAACAGGTTTCTGAAAAGTAACCGATGAACTGTGAAAAAGGAGAAAACATGATTACTTATGCAAGAACTCATAGTGCCCATTCTCTATGCCCTCTAAAGGGGCATGGGGCGGAAGCCACGAAATACTTACCTCCCCTGCACACGAGCAGTCCTCCTTCCTTGGGTGGGCGGATCACCCACCCAGATGAGTCCTGGTTGTTGCCAGTAGCTCTGAGGGTTGGGGTGCCGGGGCATGTCGTCCCACCCCCTGGAGCTCCAATAATGCACCACGCAAGTGCACAGTGGATTATGGGGATCTCCTCCCCTCCCCTCCCCAAGTCTGCTAGCACAGCTGTGGCTGACAGACGATCCCAAAAATGAGGTTAAGGGAGCGCTTACTCCCTTAACCTTGTTTTACAGAGTGGCTTCCCAGGTGGCTTTGCTGCCGTGGTGCTGCTGGAATTGGGCCCGATCCCAGCGGTACAGACTCCCATGCAAAACTGGGCTGGCCTCCTTGGCAACCTGTACTGTACAACAGTAAGTTGATCAGGCAGCAGGCGCATTCCCAGACAGGCTTTACTGTGGGTTTACTGCGAGTTTGAAGTTACCCTCCCCCCAAATTAACATAAAAAGCAGATTTTTTTTTACACCGGATATAAATCGGGCTACACTCTAACATGCAGTGAAAAACCCAAATACTGTGTGAAGTGCTCACTGATAGCTTGCAGGGACTTTGGGGTAAATTTGGCCAATATGTGAACGCACATCCTCCATTCTGGAGGAGATGCGCACTAAAAGCCAGGTGTGAAAAACCTCCAGCATTTAACATGAAATGAGTTGGAACAATAGTCTGTGTGGTAGCAAGCCTATTAGTCCTTGATTGAGAAACATGGTACGAATTTTGCGCAATAGTCGTCCAGCCAGGACTTGAAAAGGAAACGATTGGTCAATTAGCGTTACATTCCTTAAAATATTTGTTATAAGGGGTTGGATTGTCTGCCTTTAAGCATAGTAGCAATGCATGCTGCCATTAGGACGACCTGAACTGAGATGCAAACAGATGACTCAGGAAAAAAACCCTGCCTTTGTCATAATTGCACAACTGCTTTTGTGGATGATGGTGATCATTCCAGTCCGGCTTCAGGCCTGGTCATAGCACTGAAACAGCCTTGGTCACCATGATTGATGTCATTTACTGGGAGAGGGACAGGGGCAGTGCTACCCTTCTGGTTCTCCTTGATCTCTCAGAGGCCTTTGATACTGTTGACTATGGTTTCCTTTTGGAAAGGCTTCAGGAGTTGGGGGCTGGAGGCACTGCATTGTGCTGGTTTCGCTCTTATTTCCAGGGTCGATATCAAAGAGTTGTCATGGGGGAATTTTGTTCAGCTCCCTGGGAGTTGACCTGTGGGGTTCCTCAGGGGTCGATCTTATCCCCTATGCTTTTCATCATCAATATGAAGCTGCTGGGAGAGGTCGTTAGGAGGTTTGGAGTGAGATGCCACCAGTAGGCTGATGGCTGTATCTCTCTATTGCATCTCAATCAGGAGAGGCAGTTGAGGTGCTTGACCATTGCCTGGAGGCGGTAATATAGGTTTTATAGCTTAAAACCTGCCTTCCATGCATTCACATGGACAACATGGGTCACCTTTGCTGGTGCAAAGCACTCCATCTCGATTTGGGCCTCAAAGACTAAGAACAATTGTGAGTGCACAGAGGGCAAATTGTAGGCAAGCAGAATATCTGACATTGTACAATGTCATTACTGATCACATGGCATGTCTGTTAAGGCATCAGCCTTAGGTTCCAGTTTCCTGACTTTGTGCAGCTTGAGCTGAAGTGAGATGGCCTTAACTCTGGGCTTAAACTATTAGTCCATGAACCAGGCCCACAAATTTGGCGATTGGTACCATCAGGTGGTGAATGCTCATAGTGATTTTTGGCAAATCTCCCCGCACTAGAGGTGGAAAATAAGTGATAGCATTGTTGTATTTACAACTCTGTGTGTTCTCACCCCTTCTTTATCGCTGCCCCCAAACAATTAGGGTAAGATTGTGTCACTTTTGCATGGAGCAAAGGGTTTATGGTAAGGATTAGGGGTCAGGGTTAGGGTAACAATGAACCCATTTGGGTGCTCTCTCCATGGAATAACCTTTGGAGAACATTGCCAATTTTTATTTCCAGTCCTCTGACAACATGGATACATTGTTATAATCATTTTTGTGTTTTTAAAAGCTTTTGAAACACCATTGCAAATTTGGCTGCAGTAGGCCCAATGGTCAGGATAATAAAAGCATTCTAACACACTGAAAGCATTGTAATGCTATCACCTATTTTCCATCTCTAGGGGTGCAGACTTTATCAAAAATCACAATGAGCATTCGTCCCCCCAGATGGTCACCCCAGAGTGGCCACCCCAGTAGGGATGTGCGAACTGGTTCAAATTCAAGCCATGCCGCCATTGAGCTGGCCCGGTCCGAGGGCTCGCCCTCGAGCTGGACCAGGCCCAGATTGAGGTTGAGCCGAACTCTCTGGGCCAGGTCGGTTTGGATTTTATTTTAAATGGCAGACTTACTGCCTCTGAGGCCTCGGGGGCTGGGTGTTGGTGCAGGGGGGTGCTGCTGCTGTGGCCATGGGGGGGTGTCTCCAGCTGTTCCCCCTCCCCCTACCAGCCTCCCCCCAGTCTCCCACGGGCCAGCCCGACCATACAAATGAGCTCTCCGAGCTCATGGCAGCCATTTTGGAGGCCTCGGCATGTGCACATGGGCCATTTGCGTGTCCGGGTTGGCCTGTGGGAGTCCGGGGGGAGGCTGGCAAGGGGGAGAGGGAACCACTGGAGGACCCACCCCCCGAGGTCCTGGAGTCAGCAAGTCTGCCATTTAAAAGAACAATCCCTGGTACCCCTGAACGGGGCCTGAACTGATTCAAATTCAAGCCGGCCCCTCGGGTGCCAAAACTGAACATGCCTGGTTCTGTTTGAGCCCATTTTGGACTTGAAGCGAACTTGGCAAACCAGTTTTATGAACACCCCCCACACCACAGCTGGCTCATGTACTAGTTTTTTTTAACCATAGAATTAATTCCTTCCTTCCTTCCTTCCTTCCTTCCTTCCTTCCTTCCTTCCTTCCTTCCTTCCTTCCTTCCTTCCTTCCTTCTTTCTTTCTTTCTTTCTTTCTTTCTTTCTGTGAAAAGGAAATTTATCGTTACCATGCTGGCAATCCAGTACCCTCCTCAATGGTACATTTAGCATTGATTCTGAATTGCATTATATCTAGATATTGATATAGATATATACTGTATATATATAGATATATGCACACACAGACATGCCCTCATGGAGAATATGTAAACTGGGGACAAGATTCTTGAGTGCTGTTTATATGTTTACTTTCTGTTCTGAATAACTCCATTACATGCCCATTGTCAATGCTGCCTGCGTGTTCTTCTTATCCTGCAAAGGCAGATTAATTTTCTTGATTGCAGATGAAACCCGAGCTTTCTTGTAATGCTAAAATTTACATTTTGTCCCCCTCTTAATGTGCCCAAGTCTTGGGAGCTCAGGAAAACGTAGATAAAGATTGTGACCTTAGTGAGACAAAAGAGCTAGAGTTGGAGCAATGTAAGTTTTAATGTGCTTCATTTTGTATTCTCTCTTCGAAGCCTGAAATCATATTCAGAGAAATGTTATGAATTTTTTAAAATGCTGACAATATGCCTTGAAAGTATTTTAATATGGAAACGAAACCAATTACCCTTTAATTCTCCTATAGTGTGGATTTATTGACTTTACGGAAAGAGAACATTGTAATGCTTAGGTCAGCTGCAAATGTACATCCCCCATGAATGCAAGAAGGTCTGGAGGCTAAGAAATATATTCTGGAGTCAGAATTATCTTGCTGTTTTTTTGGCGGGGGTGGTGGTAAGGGATCTTTCTTAGTAATCACCTTGCTCTATCTCTGTACAGGTCAGTGTGACACTGAACATTTATTTCTCCATCTGTCTCTCAGTCTGGATATTTAAGCAGCTGGACGCTGAAGGGCTGGATAACCATAATCTAAAATCATGCTTGCATAGACAAGCTAAATTTCTAGGACAGACTTAAAAGTGCTGAAACCCTACTCTGAAACCCCCTACAGTGCTGAAACCCTACTCTAAAAGAGCACAACTCCAATCATTAAAAACAGCCCAGTTCTTTCAATGACAAAAATTCTAACCTGTGCTTATGCAAATGAACGGCACTTCCGTTTGTGCAAGAAGGGGAAATTTTCATGCAACCCTCCTTCCCTGTAGCCTTCTGTGCCCCATATCATCCTGTTCTGGAGGGTTCCTGGCCTTCAGCAACAGATTTTCAGGGGGCACAGAGGGCTGTTGTGCTGAGGAGTAGGTAGGGAAGTTCACTCATGTGAGTTTCCTTCCACTTGCACTCCTTAAGATCCATCCTAGTAAGTAGTTATCACCTTTCTTGAATGTAAAGTGCCAGATCATGATGCATTTTAGGCCAAGAAGCGCTCTATCAGAAGAGATAGATAATTGGTCTGAGAGAGCTAGTTTTGCAGTTGAACCGGGCAATAAAGTTTTTCTCAGAACATATCGCTTCAGGCAGCAGGTGAAGAGTTATGTGTGTTTTTGCTCCTCCGGTGACAAAAAAACTCCTTTCAAGTGGAAAGGGGAGGAGAGGTGGTCTTGTGGTAGAAAGCATGAATTGTCTCCCTTCACAAAGCAGGGTCTGCCCTGGTTTGCATTTGAATGGGTGAATAGATGTGAACACTGTCTGCTGTAAGATATTCCCCTTAGGGGAAGGAGCCGCTCTGGGAAGAGCAGAAGGTTCCAAGTTCCCTCCCTGGCAGCATCTCCAAGATAGGGCTGAGAGAGATTCCTGCCTGCAACCTTGGAGAAACTGCTGCCAGTCTGTGAAGACAATACTGAGCTAGAGAGTCCAGTGGTCTGACTTAGTATATGGCAGCTTCCTATGTTCCTATGTTCCTAAAGGAAGAGGTTTCACAGCAGGGGGCGAAACACAAGCAACCTTGGAGAAGCCGCTGCCAGTCTGTGTAGACCAGAGATTCTCAACATTGGGTCCTCAGATGTTATTGGACTTCAACTCCCATAATCCCCAGCCCCAGTGGCCTTTGGTTAGGGATTATGGGGGTTGAAGTCCAGTAACATCTGGGGACCCAACGTTGAGAATCCCTGGTGTAGACAATACTGAGCTAGATAGACCTATGGTCTGACTCAGTATATGGCAGCTTCCTATGTTCCTGTGTAAGGGGGTGGGGCCATAGCTCAGTGGCAGAGCATCTGCTTTGTGTGCAGAAGATCTCATGTTCAATCATGAGCCAGAGTGGTGTAGTGGTTAGAGTGCTGGACTAGGACCGGGGAGACTCGAGTTCAAATCCCCATTCAGCCATGATACTAGCTGGGTGACTCTGGGCCAGTCACCTCTCTCTCAGCCTAACCTACTTCACAGGGTTGTTGTGAGGAGAAACCTAAGTATGTAGTACACTGCACTGGGCTCCTTGGAGGAAGGGCGGGATATAAAATGTTTAAAAAATAAAAAAAATCCTTGGCATCTCCAGGTAGGACTAGGAAAGCCATACTGAGGAAGATGGACCAGTGGTATAAAGCAACTTCCTATGTCCCTATAGGGTTGACACACTAGCGGATTGACTGGCCAATTGCTTATTTGGGTGCACTCCAATATTGTCAAATATTCTGTGAAGCCCTGATGCTGATGGTGCTTGAAGACCTTTTCATATGCTTTGCCTCTTACGAATTAAAGTTGTGCCGTCGAGTCATTGTCGACTCCTGGTGCTCACAGAGCCCTGTGGTTGTCTTTGGTAGAATACAGGAGTGGTTTACCATTGCCATCTCCCACACAGTATGAGATGATGCCTTTCCGCATCTTCCTAGATTGCTGCCGCCGATATAGGTGTTTCCCATAGCAATAGCAATAGCAATAGCACTTACATTTATATACCGCTTTATAGCCGGAGCTCTCTAAGCGGTTTACAATGATGTAGCATATTGCCCCCAACATTCTGGGTACTCATTTTACCGACCTCGGAAGGATGGAAGGCTGAGTCAACCTTGAGCCCCTGGTCAGGATCGAACTTGTAACCTTCTGGTTACAGGGCGGCAGTTTTACCACTGCGCCACCAGGGGCTCTTCCATAGTCTGGGAAACATATCAGCAGGGATTCGAACCAGCAACCTCTTGCTCCCTACCAAAGTTACTTCCCCGCTGCCCCATTAGGTGGCTTCTCTTACGGATTCGTGGCATTTTATTGCTCTTTAGAGTTTATTTATTACCTTTGCTGTCTTAACGGATATATATATATATATGCTATTATTTATTTATTTAACTAGCTGGCCTGGGCGCAGAGCAGCTGTGCCTCTAGTTCTCCCCATCCTTCCCCCCACCTTGTTCTTGGCCCTCCCGCATCTCTCAGCTCCCCCCCTTCTCAGCCCCCCTTCCTCATTCTCAGCCCTACTCCTCCCCTACCCCTCAGCTCTTCCCTTGTTCTTGGCCCATTTCTGCTGCTGCTTCCCCGCCTCCAGCTGCCACTTTCTTGCCTCCCCAGACACCGCTTTCCCCAGCACCACTTTCTCTCGGCCATCTAACCATCCATTAGCCTGCCCGTTTGCTTTTTCCCGCCGGCAGCTCGCTCACAAACTCTTGCGAGAGCTGCCACGCATGGGGTTAGTGACAGGTACGTCTTAGAGAATTATATATATAGATATATCTCTAGCCCACTCATCTCTTTGTAGAGTACTCTGAGCAGCTTGTAGCAATATGGATACAATATAGTAATTACAGAAATAGGACTTTGCAAATGATATAAAATGGAAGGAATGCAATCTTGACATAAAAAGGGTTTCCCTATTGAAAGGCAATAATGAAAGAGCCAATTGGATTTCTATGTAGTGGGGGAAGGTATCCTGGATCTGTAGCACCACCAGGAAGGTATTCCAGGAGGGATTGATTGTCTTATTTTGGGAGGTAATGCTTTTTTAATTTAACCTCTTTTAATAGGCCACCTTGGGAATTTGTTATTATAAAGGTGGGATATACGGTAAGTATCTTTACATAGCTAAAGAGGCTGGTCATGAGAAGTGGTGAGATCCTCCCTTGCATCTGAACATTATTGATCTGATGCAGACTTGCTGCCTTAGATTCGGAGAAGAGCTGCTCTTGCAGAAAGAATTGTGAATTGTCCCCTTTGCTAAGCAGGGCCCACCTTGGTTTGCATTTGGGTGGGTGGGTGACTACCTGTGAGCACTGGAAGATACTCCCTTTAGGGGATGAGGCCATAGCTCAGTGGAAGAGCACCTGTATGCATGCATGCAGAAGGTCTCAGGTTTACTCTCTGGCATCTCCAAGTAGGGCTGGGAGAGAGTCTTGCCTGTAACCTTGGAGAGCCACTGCCAGTCAGTACTCAGCTAGATGGACCAATGGTCTGACTTTATACAAGGCAGCTTCCTATAGCCCTATGAAATTCCACCAGTCCAGCATTCTCTTTTCAGCTAGAGCTAGCCAGGTGCCTCTGGAAAGCTTATTACAAGGCCATGAGGATACAGATTTACCCTGCTCTTTGTCTCCAGGATCTGGCCTTCAGAGGTAGACAGCTTCAGAAAATGGAGGTTCCATTTATCTCTCATAGCTTGCAGCCTTCGGAAGACTTACCCCCCACCTCCTCCTTCTCTATAAGCACACAAGACTCTGCTTATCTTCAATGGAAGAAATCCAGTAATATAGTGGTACTACAATATTAGTTCCCGTCAATATATTTTTGACAGAAAACATGGGTACCTCTGTGTTTAAATGGAAGTTGCACAGTGACAGTTAAGTCCAGTGCTTGGCTTGAAGACCCAGTTCAGTTTTTCAAGCCATCTGGCCATGGACGCATTTGAGCATCCAAGTGGCATCAGTTCTGTGCACAGGTACTAGAAGCACGAAAGGAAAGGATGCAATTTTCTCATAGCATTGGTGGATGCCCTTCAATCTGCACACTCAGATTTTATGTGAGGTGTCCCTTCACATCAGCCAGAGGTCATTATTTCCTGTGGAAGCGAAGGCAATTGAAAATGTCAAGTCTGACTTTCTTGCCACATCAGCGTTTATCTAGTGGGTAAATATTTTCTGTTGCTCATGGAGCAGAAAACTGGTTGTTGAGAGATGCACGTCTGTAATGAGCACTTTTTCAGAAGCTACTGAGCCAAGCATCGATATCTTAGTAACAAAACATCCAGTTGCTGCTGGCTATTTTTGAAAACGTGTACCATCAAGGCACTTCCTTTAAAAAGAGTTGAAAAGAGGAATGAGGAATTGCACAGCACATCAGCAAACATAACTGTTGCATGGAAAGGAAAACACTAGGAAACTGAGTTTTACTTATCAGCCCCCTCCGGCCCCCAGCGCCGTGCAAAGGCCTACAGCTGAGTAGCTCAGTGGAAGAACATCTTCTTTCCAATCAGAAAGTCCCAGGTTCAATCCCTGGTGTCTCCAGTTTGGATAGTGCTGCCACCAGACTGTAGATGAGACTGAGCTTACTGGGCTAACTCTGTGTAAGGAAACTATCCTGCTGCTATGTCGCTGATGATTTATTTATTATTATTTAATTTGTTTATTCAATTTGTATGCCACCCTTCCTAAAGTGGCTCAGGCCGTTTACATTAAGATCAAAACACATAACAAAATCATGAATTATAAAACCATAAAATAATACGATTATGCATGTCAGTATAAATGTATACCTTGAATGCATCATTCACTTGAGGTAAACATTCAACCCATATAAATGTGTACAGGCCTCTATACGCATGTACAACATAAGAGGCTGTTTCACACAGACAAAGCATCCTGCCCATCATCAGGATGCATCCTGCCCATCATCAGGAGCTGTGCACACTCCTGTGAAGGAGCAAACAAGTCAGTGGGGTGGGGAGTGATTGTGTGTATGAGAATATGGAGCTCAGTAATATGGGGCTGTCCTACCCAGCTCTCATACCCAGCACTTTAACAAGGTAGGTAGCTGGTCTTGTGGTAGCAAGCATGACTTGTCCCCTTTGCTAAGCAAAGTCCACCCTGGTTGCATATGAATGGGAGATCACATGTGTGAGCACTGTAAGATATTCCCCTTTGGGCAGTGGTTCCCAAAGTGGGAGCCTCCAGATGTTGCTGAACTACAACTCCCATCAGCCCCAGCTACAATTTATAGTGTCTGAGGATGTTGGGAGCTGTTGTTCAGCAACATCTGGAAGCTCCTATTTTGGGAACCACTGCCCTAAGGGGATGGAACTCCTGCATGCTTACATGCAGAAGGTTCCGAGATCCCACCCAGGTATATCCAAGATAGGGCTGAGAGAGACTCCAAGGTTGGAGGCAACCTTGGAGAAGCCGCTGCCAGTCTGTGTAGACAAGACTGAGCTAGATGGACCAACGGTCTGACTCAGTAGACAGCAGCTTCCTATGTTCCTAAAAGCCACCCCAGTTCCTCTCTCACCCCTGATCACCCTGTCCTTTTCTCTAGTTGTTTGCTTACACATGATCTAAAATCAGGAGTGAACACTGTTCTCAAAGCTGGGTAGGACCCTTGTTCTACCCAGTTTTTGATCTTAAGAACCTGCCTAATGTCTGAATTGTGGTGTGAGTATTCCCGTGCCACCACACATCAGTGGTGATTGCTGGTGGGAGACAGGGCTTCTCCTCACATGTTCCTACCATGTACTGTGCGTAGATCTTTTAAATGATGGGGAGGATCAATTAAGAAAATGCTATGGGGATGCAGTTTGGGGTGGCAATCATAATATGTAGACTGTCTCTTGATCCTTTGACTGAATCAGCTCTAGCTCTGCACAGAATTTATGGCAAATATAACCAATCGTTTACTGGTCTAGTTCCCTGGAACAAGGATTCCCTGATGTTGACTACAATTCCCAGCATCCTCAGCTGCTGCAGTGGCACTTGGCTAGGGATTATGGGAGTTGTAGGCAACAACATCTGGGAATCCCTGTTACAGGGAACACTGGTCTAGAATATCTGTGGTTGTGTACCTGACTGGTGGTTTCTGAAGAACACAGATGACATAATTTTCATTTTCTTTTTTCAGGTTGTGTGGAGGAAACTTGGAGATGCTGCAGGCTCGTGTCCTGGAATTAGACAACACTTGTCTGGAAACCAGTACAAAGGGCCAATGTAATGGTTACCAACACAGAGAAGAATTTCAGCTGCTGGTGGATTTGATCTGTTCAAGTAACCTCTTCAGTAACAAGGAACTAACTCCATACGCTTTCTGGGGTGACTCTGGAAAACAGGACAGTCTTTTTTCCACCAAAACTTTGGTGTAGAGTATCCAGCTCTCCTGGCCCTCATATATACCGACGAATCTAACTCTGCTTCTTTCAATTCTGCCACAAGCATTTCAGCATATATACCAAGGAGAATCCAGCAGATAGCTTCAAAGCCATTCAAAATCTAACCCGGGAACTCAGAAGGACCCACCAAGGAAATGATGGCTTTTAGATAGTGCTGGTGGATTCCAGTGACATTTTCCAGAGAGCTTTTCACTGGATTGGAGAGATGCTAACGAACTGTGCCTTTGGTCCTCACAGTTTGGAGAGAGTCCATTATCCTGGTAGCCCTGCACTCGAGGGTGTAAAATGTTAGTTAATGGTGCTTAGGCAAATTGCAGCTGAAATCATTTCTTTTCCAAGTTATAGAATACTTGCATTCTGAGGTGCTAAAAGACCTTTGAAGTCTCCTAACCAGCCAACAGTGTAGCAAAGAAAACTACAGCACTAGAACACTGACTATTTTTCCCCCTGAATGAAAAGAAAAACTTGGTGAATGCCTTCCAAAGAGGAGGCATTCGCCTCTTAAGTGTGGACATTTCTCCCTTGAGCAAATGCAGCACTTCCAGCCTAGTCCAGAAGCATTCTTAGTTACAGCACACTGAGGAATATGGGCTACTCTTGTGGCAAGCAAGACTTCTTGTATGAAGGAGATAAGATAGATCCATGAACCAGGCTACTGGATGGGCATCCCCTCCAGCAGGGGGTCTGGAGCCAGCTGCCCAGTGATAGCAATGGGACCCATTCACAAGTCTGATTAAGGGATAGCTAGATTTGTTAAACAGGTACAAACTGAAACATATTGTGCAAGGGAGTATTGCCAGGGTTGAGGAAGACCAGCCAAAGAGGGGTATGCTAAGTGCTTTGGCTGTGCCAAATTTATTGGCCAAATGGCCAACACAGAAAAGAATTGATTCCAGGCATTCACCAGACTAGAACTGGAGCAGTCAGGGGATAGGATAGGCTTGCAAAAGTCAGCATTTGCTATGCCTTTCAGGTTGCCCAGCTGATCGGACTCCACATCTCTAGTGCTAGTGATGACTGGATCTCCTGCCTCCCATATGCTCTAGAAATAGTACAGAGCATCCAGACCAATTTCATGGATATCATCAGGATGTCTAAAAAATTAACACAGATTCTAGGTTATGTCCACATTGGGCCCCCAGGCCCTGGTATGCATTGATCATGGCTGCACACCAATGTTTGGAGACGGAGATCCTGCGTGGCCTTCGGGGTACAGATGGGGCCACTCTTTGCACTCCTTTTCATAAATGTTAGGGAGGACTCCACTGATGACCTGAAAGCCATCCCAGAGGCTAGGATCTCTGGATGTCCCTGTTAATGCAGGGTGACTTCAGGGCAGTTAGACATCAGGGGAGCTGAAGTTCCCACGATCCCCAGCTGCCAAGGATGCATCATACATGTGTGGAAGCACCCAGGGCTTCTAGGGCCACGAATCAACTCATACTTGTTCCTGCTGCTTTTGGTGAATAATGCAATGGAGAATGGGGTAGAGGGGGCAGTGGGGAGCCCACCGTGTAGGACCTATGAGGATTCATGCTTTACCCTGAATATTCCAGTGTCTGTGTGGTGCTCTGGAGAAACCATGCATACATGGGATTATTCAGGGTCTGAGTTCCTGGAACAATACACTCACAGAATCTCTCTGCCACCTCAAGAATGTAACACAAATGGTGGAGAAGGCAGGGGTTGGAGGAAGATCTTGGCTTCCAGACCTGGATGCTTTGTACACATAGAAGTATGAAGCTTCTTTCCAATGTAATTCAGGCCAAATCTTAGCTGGTCTGGATCCACAAGGTGTGGTCAGCCAAAATCTGGTGTGTACCTCTCCATTTTCAGTTACCACCACTACTAGTCTGATAGTAGCCATCATCTGTTTTGTGGACTGCTGCTGGTACAGGCTGACATCCAGACTAACTCTGTGCTAGTGCAATGAACAAAGATGCACACAACTGAAAAGGGTGCATGGCTGAGTGGGTGCTCAGACTTGCTCAATCTGTTGCTCTCTCGGTCCACTTGTGAAAACGATGCACTTGCATAACAAGGATAGCAGATAACCGTGCACCATTCCCTGTTACATACACAGACTGGAAAAGAGCTTTTACAGCAGGAAGGGCCCCACTGGAGGTGAGAGTCCAAAACACAAGCTACCAATTTAGCAGAACAAGCTAAACTTGTTTGTGTTAGCGCCGTATTAGTCTGGTTATCAGCCACCCTTATGACGTAACAAGCATGCGCCATTGTAGATGGCGCAGCAACTGTTAGCAGGCCTTTAGGAAGGTGCTCAAGTTTACCTAACCTCTCCAACTCCATATATTCCATTTTGGTGCCATGGGGAAGCTATTGCATCAACAGGAGAAAACAGTCTATGGCTGAATGTCAGCATGCTGAAAAGAGCCAGAGTGACCTGTTGATCCAGGCAGTCCTTTCCAAATGCTTCTGTGCTGGTGTAGTGGGCTTTAAGAGTGTGCTGTTAGAGGTATTAAAATTGGACACCTCCAATCAAAACCCCACCCCAGGTCTTTTCCAGGTATCCAGATGCTGCTGATGCCGTGTTTCCCCACACGACATTTAACCTCACAAGAGTCTATAAGAGCCTAACGTGATAGCACTGCATTTATGAAAAAGCTTTCCTTGCTGACCGCCACGTCCTTCCAAAGGAAATGTTGAATAAACTCAAAAGCATATCCTCCATTTATCTGAGGCTTCAAACTCTTGTTCAGGTTGCCTGAGCTTTGGGACCTGGATGGCTTATTTTTGACCTTTTCTCCCCCTCTGCATATACCATTTGACTGTGTGTATCAAAATGCTCTGATAGCTATTTTATGTATATATCAAACTGCAGCAACAGTTTCTTGTATGAATGTGCACAGTGATGAAATGCTGTTGCTTCGACCTTTCAACCATAGCTGAGTATTTACAACTAAACAAATAGGAATGCAACAATTCCCAGGTTTTGGGTTTTTTCTTGATTAATAAGATTTGATTCCAAGCTGATCTTCTCCTGGGTTTTTGGTGGGCTTCGTTACATGTTGTGTTATTGATCTGTGGGTCGTGGAGTGTAGCAGCACTGTAGCAGTACAACCCTTTTCTCCTATGGTAGCACAGCATAAAAATGGCCGACTGATTTCTGGGGGGGTGGGAAGAGGAAAAAACACACAACGGGGTTAATTTGCTTCAGCAACTTGGTCTCCTTTTCAGATACTTTTTATGTCATGCTAATCAAGATCACCGCTTTTGTTATTAATCTTAAATTGTTGTATTCCTATAATTGTATGAGGAACATACATTGGCTGACATCCCGAGAAACAAAGCGCTTGTGGAAGGACATTGTGCTCACCCAAAGCTGTTGTGCTCAGACTGGGAGTCTGCATTCCAGACTAGTGATGTGCTACAACTGCGGTGCCTCTCATCTGGTTTAAATGGAGCTTTTGCACAGTTGTGTAAATTCCCAGGGGTTTTCTTAGCACAACTCTGCAATCTTCTCATGCTAGTGCAACTTTGCTTGTTATTCAAGGGCTTCGTTAGTCAGGATGTCAGCCAGTGAAAAGAGAAACCCTCAAAGAATCTGTACCTGTAGTCAAAGGCCAGGGTTGGATGAGCTACTTGCACCCCGTGGGGTTTGAAAGAAAAGTCCAGTGCCCCTCTTGGGAGATCAGGACTGGGGTTGTTTTTTTCCTTCCCCCCATTCCTTCAATCCTGGCCAAGTTCTGCAGGAGCTAATTTGAGAGATGCTGATCTTTTGACATGATACGTATGTAAATTTTGATACTGTATTAAAACTATTTTTTTACAATTCACCATATAATGGGGGTACCAAGCATATGTGTTCATCTTAGCAATGGTAATAAATTATTTAATCTCATGCTCGTTTGCTTGCTTGATTTTGACATGACAGGCAATGCCTGGGGAAGGTCATGAACGTTTTCCCACCCCTGCAGTTACATTTTAGGCCAGATGGACAGCTCCTGCCAAGAGTGTGTGCGGGGAAGGTGGGGTGGGGAGGGAGGCAAGGCAGAAATGATAACTTAAGAAAAGCCTTGCTGTGTCAACTGCAGGCCCATCTAGCCTCATGCAGTGGCCAACCCTTGCATCGAGGAAGCCTGCAAGCAAGGAAAGGAAAGCAACACCCACTCCTACCCACGTACCTAGTATTCAGAGGCATGCCCCGTCTGATCTTGATGGAAATATATAACTATCCAGGCTAGTAGCCATTGATAGCCCTATCTTCCATGAATCTGTCTAATCCCCTTTTAAAACTGTTGATTTTGAGCCCTCACCACATCTGGCAGCAGCGAATGTGATAGTTTAACTACACATTAAGGCTATTCACATGACTGGCTGGGAAGGAGGGAAGGCAGGGATGAAACTAACTTCCTCCCAGATGATGGTGGCTGGATTCTTTAGCATGCTGTCACGCACCTACTCGATCCACACTACTCCCAGCAATATGGATCACTGGAGTTTAAGCTCTTTGTGTGAACAGACTGATTGTATAAAGAAGAGCGAGGTGAGCTGGTCTTGTGGTAGCAAGCATGACTTGTCCCCTTAGCTAAGCAGGATCCACCCTAGTTGCATATGAATGGGAGACTTAATGTGTGAGCACTGCAAGATATTCCCCTCAGGGGATGGAGCTGCTCTGGGAAGAGCAGAAGGTTCCAAGTTCCCTCCCTGGCAGCATCTCCAAAATAGGACTGAGAGAGATTCCTGCCTGCAACCTTGGAGAAGCCGCTGCCAGTCTGTGAAGACAATACTGAGCTAGATAGACCAATGGTCTGACTCAGTATATGGCAGCTTCCTATGTTCCTATTGTTCCTATGTTCCTAAAACTGGCTAGTAATCATGGCAGCCCAGGCCTTGTCATTTCAAAGCAAACTTCAGGAACAGCTGAGAGCATTCAAGATGGGTCTCTACAAAGTTCTCAGAGGCGTGCTGCATCCTCTGAGAGGAGAGCTGGTCTGGTGGTAGCAAGCATGTCTTGCCCCCTTAGCTAAGCAGGGTCTGCCCTGGTTGCATATGAATGAGAGACTTGATGTGTGAGCACTGCAAGATATTCCCCTCAGGGGATGAAGCCGCTCTGGGAAGAGCAGAAGGTTTCAAGTTCCCTCCCTGGCAGCATCTCCAAAATAGGACTGAGAGAGATTCCTGCCTGCAACCTTGGAGAAGCCGCTGCCAGTCTGTGAAGACAATACTGAGCTAGATAGACCAATGGTCTGACTCAGTATATGGCAGTTTCCTATGTTCCTATATACTTGCTTTTGTGTGTTTTGAAAACCCCAACGTTTATCTTTAAGAGATGACCCTGGGTTCTAATATTATAAGAGAGCGAGAAAAGGTCTCTCTCTCCACACTTCACATAATCCTATACACATCATATCACCCCTTCTCCTCCTCCTTTCTAAATTAAAAAGGCCCAAATGCATTACAGAACACAGCAAAAAGTTTAAGAGGCTGGTCGAAAGTACAATGAAAAACATCTTAAGAGCTAGGACTCCAAACAATAATCCTGATGGAAAGAGAGACTGTCCTTCTGGACTCACTTCTCAGTGTGCCTCACAAGAAGTGATGCAAATAGGAGCCGATATCCCACCTCTATTTCTTTCGCCCTCAGCCAGCAGCCACTTTGGGAGTTTATAAAAATGCTAGGTAAGCAGATGAAGGGTTTTTCAAGCCCATCCCCCTCCCCAAATGGAGGGAAATTGCATCAGTGAAACAGAAACGTTACCATGGGAACAAGACTTTGACTCGTGTTCAAAAAATAACATAAAGTAAAAATGGGCTGGTGCTATAAATATAGTAATAGATTCCTTCGTTGCTGAGGGGGGAAAAAAAGACTCAACAAAAACCTATAATGGAATCCGCGGGAAAGGGAAGTACAAAGAAGTAACCCGCAAAATTAATGAGGCATTACAAAGAACCTGAATGCAGGATCCTGCCCATTTGGCACACAAGATTGGATTTTTGGAAAGAAAAGAGTTCATATCCAGCCAATACAAACCCACAAGGAGTAGCAAGTTTGGTATTGGGGCACTTCTATGCTGAAGGTTTTCTGCGACTAACTTTTGCTTTGATCCTCCAATTGCCAATTGGAGGATTGCCCCTTCCAATTGCCCCTTCCAGATGAGGTGTTATATTCAATGTGTTTCAAGTATGGTGACGTAGGTGATGCTGCAGCTTTTGTAGTGTACATGTTAGCTCGGCATCCATCCCTTTTGCATTTCCAACCATCTCCTCCCACAGGGGTGGGGTGCAGTCAGGTATTGGCACCAGCCATGCAGAGTCATGCATGAATGGCCTTCTGATATTCGAATCGGAGAAGGGAGACCTTGGGTGCAAATTAGACAAGCTGGGGATGGCCGCTATTGCAGGGCTGGGAAAAAGTCAGATGTCTGGAAGGTACGTTTCGTATCAGAGCCTAGGGAGCTACCAGTGCAAAATGGTAGCTTGGGGAAGAGCCAGTCACAAAATGGTGGCTTGTAAAAGGAAATCAGATCGACAGATTAAGGGATTTCAACATCAAACCCCCCAAATGGCCAGTGATCACAGGCAACCAATTAACGCTGAGGCCAAAAGAGAAGTCCAAAGCAGATAATGCTTTTTTCATACAACAACAACAACAACAAATTTTTATAGAGTGCTTTTTAACAAAAGTGTCCAAAGCGGTTTTTAAAAGAACACTGTTTTTAAAAGAACAAGTCTTGTCAGCATTTTTGATTATGGCTCCATTTTAGAGGCAGGGAAAACTGAGGCGCAGAGTGTCCAGTTCTTCCACTACACAGAAAAATCCATTTCTGGTTTTCTGTCCAACTCTTCCATTTCTGCCCAGCTTTCTGCCCAGTGAGTTTTGTGGGAAGTGGAGCAGGAGCTAGCTGACTGAGAATTGCAGGGGGTACATTTTTGGATGAGTCAAGTAGCGGAGGCTACTAAATTCCAGGAGGATTTTGCTGGAGTAATGGACCAAGAGTGCCAGTTTGGGGGTGGGGGCGGACAAAACTGGGAGAAATGAATGTTGCAGAAAGTCAAAGCAACCTAGAGCACTGAGAGAGAGAGAGAGAGAAATTCTGATCAACCAAATTCCATATGAACCAAATCTGATTGGCTTGCTGAGTTATAAACCACCCACCCACCTCCTACAACCAATCATTTTTGTACTATTTGCTGGAAGGGCAGAAGAAGGAAAGCCCAGAGATTCTCAACTTACCTGATGCCTGCTCCTGTTGTGTGATATGGTGATCTCTTTTATTGATGTCTGAAAGAATTTGAGCACTGTGGGGGAGGTTAGGAGGGCCCTGAAGAGGATCTGCAGAATGGGTCACTGTGACAATTTGTGATGAGTGGTTTTTTAAAAAAAAAATTCAAATACATTGAGCTCAGCAAATATATTTCCTTCCCCCCACCCCAACTGTGTCCATCCATCCAGCAATAGAATCTAGTCCAAGTCCAATTCTGAAATGTAGGCGCTGTTGCCCTTGTGATGACTCACAGCACGGGAGTGTGATGAGGTCTAAACACTTGGTCCGCCCTCTTGTGAATCCTTACCCCTGGCCAGCCCTTCCATTTTATGGAAGCTTTTTCTAGGGCTTCCCATTGGAAAACAGGGAAGCATAGACCAATTCTCATGGGCAGCAGAGAGATTCCTCCATTGCTGAGCTCCAGGGCTTCTTTTACTCTTTAAAAGCAAGAGTAGCAGAAGCAAAGGAGCTGTCCAACCAAGGTATCCAAAAAGCAGCTGGAGCTAAGGAGAGGCACCATCAGCGGTTAGCCAGCAACTGCACAGCTGTTGCCTGCTGTGTCTGTTGTCCTTCCCCTTCCTATGCAGACTCCTAAGGCTGCCCGGATGCTGCTCTGAATGGATGGTTGTGCAAGCAGTGGTTCCCGCATTCACCATGATGGAGAAACCGGCAGTAGCCCTGCTTGCACCACCACTCATTCAGAAGAGCTTTGGGTCTGTCCTTGGAGTCAGCAGCCCTGGAGTGCTGCATCACATCAGAACACTGTACATCATCTAAGCCCCTGTAAGTAAAAATAGCACCAACACTGAGAAAACTGTTCCCCAAAATGGGTATCTTTTCAACACAAACTGACAAGAGTCTGTCAATCCCATTTTTTTGTGACCCGGAGCTGGAGAAGCAAATCTGAGAGGCATCAGAGACAGAGCTGTAAACGGGTGACTTCAAATACCATCACATTGATTTACTGATTGATTGAGTGAGTGAGTGAATGCCGTCAATTTGGTGTCAACTCTTAGCGACCACATAGATAGATTCTCTCCAGGATGATCTGCCTTCAACTTGGCCTTTAAGGTCTCTCAGTGGTGAATTCATTGCTGTTGTAATCGAGTCCATCCACCTCGCTGCTGGCCATCCTCTTCCGCTCTTTCCTTCAACTTTCCCCAGAATCATGGACTTCTCAAGGGAGCTGGATCTTCACATAATGTGTCCGAAGTATGATAGTTTGAGCCTGGTCATTTGTGCCTGGAGTGAAAATTCTGGATTGATTTGTTCTATGATCCATTTGTTTGTTTTCCTGGCTGTCCATGGTATCCTCAAAAGTCTTCTCCAGCACCAAAGTTCAAAAGCATCAATGCTTTTTCTATCTTGCTTCTTCAAAGTCCAGCTTTCACATCCACAGAGTGTCATGGGAAAAACCATTGTCCGAACAATTCTAATCTTTGTAGGTATAGACACATCATGGCATCTAAATATTTTTTCCAAGGCTTTCATTGCAACCCTACCAAGTGCGAGTCTGCAGTGCATTTCTTGACTGCTGCTTCCTCTGCCATCACATAGACTGGGCAAATTCACATGCGGGTATTGACAGAGAGGCCACATTTCTAGACATGCTAAATGACTGTGCCTTAAAACAGTCGATTGCGTAACCAACCAGAGAGAAGGCAACTTTGGACTTAATCCTGAGTGGTGCCCAGGATCTGGTGTGAGAGAGTTGTTGATGCTGGGCTAGATAGACCCTGGGCCTGATCCAGCAAGGCTGTTCTTATTTTCTTATGCTCTCATGACAAGCTCTGCTTCAAGGGATTGTAACTTGGTCATTTTTGTCCTTTTCATCTGAAATTTGATAGTCTTCTAAGGGACATGACCTGATGTGGGAAGTATCTAACCAATCTGACCCTTCATCCAGAAAACATAAGCAGACAAATGTAATGCCCTCCTGCAAATGTTACATGTAAATGAGGCATGAAACAAATCAAAACAAAACGGGGGGCGGGGGGGGGGGGACTCCAGCCTGTAATTTAATTTTATAGCCCAGAAATGGCTTATTATTGTAAATTAGGTTTCTGGAAACATGTTCATCTTAACTGTCTTGCTAAAACATTTAAAAGGAAACATTTATATTAAAAAAATTGAAGATGAATTATTCATCCTGTTCTCTGCAGATCACATTAATTAATTTTAAAGGAAAGCAAAACATCCAGAATAGTGTGTCTTTGGGCTGATTGCATGCTGAGGCAAGGCAGAGGGTATGTTTCACCCAGAGAAGAAAAGGAGAATAAGCAGAGGATATGTTGACAGATGGCAAACATTTAATATAAGATCAGAAAGGGAATAAGGGCATTTTGCATGCTGCAGCCTAGAGATATTGTGGACATCAAAGCAAGCCCCAATGCTGTCCTGAAGCAGCACATGTGGAAGTTGCAGCTCTTTGGGTTCAGAACAGTGTCAGGGCATGCTCTGAAGTATGTGGCAGCCCTGGGCACAGTGTTACAGATCTGTAACTCTGTGCATCATGTAAGCCAGGATCTTCATTGTTTCTGGTGGGAGTGGCACTGTTCTCACACAATTTTGGGTCACTGCACAACTTCCTGCCTCTGCATTGCCACCCGGTCTGCCTTTCACATTGTGCAGCAGCCCTGGCAGGGCCCAAATGCCAGCGTTCCACAGTATGGCATGTCGGCCAGTAATCTTTACAACAATCCTGCAGGGCAGGCCAATGCAGGGAAAAGTAAAACAAGGAAATTCAGGGTTTAAGAACATAAGAACGTAAGAACAGCCCTGCTGGATCAGGCCCAAGGCCCATCTAGTCCAGCATCCTGTTTCACACAGTGGCCCATCAGATGCTGCTGGAAGCCACAGGTAGGAGTTGAGGGCATGCCCTCTCTCCTGCTGTCACTCCCCTGCAACTAGTACTATAAAGTTTAGGTAAGCTTACGAGGAAAATAACCAGGTAGAATGGCCACTGATGATGTCTGTTCTAGCAGGAAGGAACCCAGGGGCAGCTGGTGTTGCCAGGTGGTTGGAGAGGGTCTACTGTTATATATCCTTACCCCACCCTTTCTCCAAGAAGCTAAAGGTAGTGGACATGATTCTCCCTCTTTATGCTCACAACACCCCCTGCAATAAGCTGAGTCGGAATTATGTCACATGGTAGGTTTGTGGGTCATTGGGGATCTGAACCGATTTCATTGGTCAGGTTTTGCTCCAGCCCCTACCTCTCACTACCCTTAATGCCCCTCCCCTCTCCTCCTCTTGTGACAGCTGCCAAGTTGATTGACAGTTGTTGGAGCTAATTCTGGGAGGGGAGCAATAAAAGTGACAGTAATGGTCTGAAATTCGCTTTTCTCTCCACTCCTGCACTAACTGCTTGCATGTGTCTCATGTTTAATTAGAAATCACATCTCAGCCCTTCAGCACTTGCTGCTGAACCATTTAGAAAAAAAACCTCCCAGATCTGATTATTGAAGTCATTCAGCTGGGAATGAAACTCTATCACAGAAGGCTAGGTGGATGAAAACTCCTTGCAGAAAAAAGAAGTTGCAATGTACTGCTGTCAGTGTAGTGTTAGTAGAGCTGGTCTTGTGGTAGCAAACATGACTTGTCCCCTTAGCTAAGCAGGGTCTGCCCTGGTTGTATATAAAAGGGAGACTAGAAGTGCGAGCACTGTAAGATATTCCCTTCAGGGGATGGAGCCACTCTGGGAAGAGCAGAAGGTTTCAAGTTCCTTCCCTGGCATCTCCAAGATAGGGCTGAGAGAGATTCCTGCCTGCAACCTTGGAGAAGCTGCTGCCAGTCTGTGTAGACAATACTGAGCTAGAGGGACCTATGGTCTGATTCAGTATATGGCAGCTTCCTATGTTCCTAGTGTATGTCTCAAAGGAGAGACTCAAGAGTCAAGGCTCAGACAAGACAACTGCTCTACAGCATCACCCCTCCAGAAGGCCAAGCAGTGGTAATGCAGCTTCTAGTCCAGTAGAGATCAAGTGACATGAGGAAGAAATAGAGTCCCATTCCGCACTATAAAAACCCTGAAGCAGCAGGTTTCTATATTCCTGATTCCATCCTTGGTCCTGGATACTTAGGCAATGACCGTGTCCAGAAATGCCTTTCCCCCAACTTTGTAGTAAACCCCTTCCTGTGCTTTTTGTGTTTGTTTGTTTGTTTGTTTGTTTGTTTATTTGTTTTGGAGAAACCAGACTTGGCCCTGCACTAGTCATTTCCAGGTCAGAGTGCTATAATGTGTTCTGGGTGGGCGACCCCTGGAGAGACTATAGAAGTTTCAGTTGGTTCAGAATATGGTTACCAGGGTATTGTTTGGAGCTGGTAGAACAAATCATATAACGCCAGACATTTACCAGTTACACCAGCTACCTCTTTGCTTCTGGGCTCAATTCAAGATGCTGAATTGTTTTGACCTTTAAAGCCCAAACCAGCCTGGGACCAGAATACTTTCAGAAGCACTTCTCCCCCACGTGAAGCTGTCTGAGGCCTCCTCTCCTTTTCTGAGGTCCTCCTCCATCTTCCTGCTCTGTCTGAGGTATGGAGGGTGAGTTCGAGAGTCAGGGCCTCTTTGGTTGTGGCACCCCAGATGTGGAACACCCTCCCAAGGGAGATATACCAGGGCCTCTTTGCTGACTGTCTTTAGTCAGACAACAAAACCAATTTGTTTCAGTGTGTTGTTTTCAGGGCCTTGTTTTTAGAGATCATGGGTTGGATGTAAAGAGGTGTGAGCAGAAGCAAAACAAATGCTTGTGCTGTTCTGTGAAAACTTACACAAGAGAGTGACAAGTCACAAACAGCCTTGATAGATCTGTTCTCCAGCAGTTTTTCTGCTCTTGCCACATGCAGGAAGCTGCACAAGTGCTTGCACAAGCTTTTGTGCAAATGAAACAGCATCTTTCCCTTCAGTTTTCTGGTGCAATGTTCTCACAGAAGCATCTCTTCCATGAGGGGAAGGCACAGTCCGATGTGGACGGGTACCTGTGGATCCAACCTTAAGTTGCTGCTACTATTTTAAGCAGATGTTGGTTATGTGTTTTTTGCTACTTATGGACTCAACCAAAAATTGGGTAGGACAAATGTTGTACCCAGGTTTGGGAGCTGTGTGTGCTCCTAATTTTCATAAAAATCTCACTTAAAAATATGAAATTCCTCCAGTGTTTTGCCTCAGCATGTGTCATCACACTTGCCAAGTGAGTATTTCCATTTTTATTAAATTTTCAGGGGAGATGCCTTAAATAAGTATCTGTGCTTCATTTCTATAAGTGGAGAAACCAGGATTGTAGACAAACAAGCATGGAACCCTTTTCATGTGAGATTTCTATCTGCCTTTGTCCTCAAAGTAACATATGGTGCAAAACACTAAAACACAGGAAGATCCGTTTAAAAGAAGAAGAAACAGTGAATATGGACAGCAGACAAAAGTGGCAGGAGCACTAATTAAAAGTCCAAAGAGAGTCCAAAAGACAATTAAAAGAATCTCTAAAACTAGTAAAAGCTGTTAGGGCATGAGAGGGTTGTGCTGACTTCTCCTGGAGGCTTTCACTTTCAACACAGGGCTTCTACCCCAAATCTACTTCAGAGGAGAGTGTGTGCATTCACACACCAGACAAACTTACCCTGATGTCCCTTTGAGATTCTTGAACCCACTCCACAGACAAATCGGGCATTGTGATGCGAATTCTAGCTTATTTTGACATATTTCCGGATTTTTAAAATGCTAGTTTCAAGCTACTTTTTCTTGTTTTGTTGTAAACCACCCAGAGACTTGCATTTTGGGCGGTATACAAATGTGTTAAATAAATAAATAAATAAATAAATAAATAAATAAGTAAAGCACCAGAGCAAATAGGGAGAGGCACTGATGTAGAATCATTAGCATGATAAGAGGGATGTTCTCTTTAGAAATGGAAATATCGCTCTTAAGGAAGCTCCTCCCCACACCATTGGCTAGAAGGAAATAAGGAAATAAGAGCATGCCATGTGAATTTGTTTCAAAACAAAACTCGAGAGCAGAAGGGAGGGGCTGCTTCCCTCCAAGCCGCGATTGTAGTTCGAAGTGGCTACGCTCAACATTTACCCCGAAGCATGATGCCATGTGTGAATAACCTCCTGGTGCCTAAAAGATAGGTGGAAAGGCAATAGGTGAGTATGTCTGGCACAGGAACTCCTCAATGGCCACCAAGAAAGCTTGCTTCACTGGCAACCTGTTGGAAAGCTGCAGGTGGGGAACCCTAGACAAGAGCTTCCGAGGAAGATCTTACTAAATAAAATCGGTGAGCCCATGTAGAGAAGGCAGTTCTTTAGATAATCCAGCTACAGCAGGGGTTCTCAAACTTGGGCCCCCAGACATTGCTGGACTACAACTTACATCACAAGGACTTGTGAAGATGTGGGCAATCTGCTTGGAGTGATGTGGCCTACCACCTGTTCTCTTGACACTTGCCCGACAAGGCTAATACTATCTGGCAGGGAGGTTGTTGTAGAAGGCCTAGTAGAGATCATAAATGCTTTTCTGAGGGAGGGCAGGATGCCTCCTTGTCTTAAGGAGGCAATTATTAGAACACTTCTGAAGAAGCCTGTCTTGGATTCCTTAGAGTTGAGCAGCTATAGGCTTGTCTCCAACCTTCTGTGGCTGGGCAAGGTAATTGAGAGGGTGGTGGCCTCCCAACTCCAGGCAGTCTTGGATGAAACTGATTATCTAGAACCATTTCAGACCGGCTTTGGGGCAGGCTATGGGTGGAGACTGCTTTGGTTGGCCTGATGGATGATCTACAATTGGGAATTGCCAGAGGAAGTATGACTCTTTTGTTCCTTTTGGACCTCTCAGCAGCTTTTGATACTATCGACCATAGTATCCTTCTGGAGCGTCTGAGGAGATTGGGGATGGGAGGCACTGATTAGCAGTGTTTTCACTCATACCTCTCGGGCAGATTCCAGATGGTGTCCCTTGAAGACTGTTCTTCAAAAACTGAACTTTCGTATGGTGTCCCTCAGGGCTTTGTATTGTCTCCGATGTTGTTTAACATCTACATGAAATCACTGGGAGAGATAATCAGGAGATTTGGTGCAGGGTGCTATCGGTATACTGATGACACCCCAATCTTTTCCTCTATGTCAACATCATCAGGAGAAAGCATAACCTCCCAAAATGCCTGCCTGGAGGCAGTAATGGGCTGGATGAGAGGTAACAAGCTGAGATGGAATCCAGATAAGACGGAAGTACTCATTGTGCGGGGTCGGAACTCGGGAGTTGATATGGATCTGCCAGTTCTGGATGGGGTCACACTTCCCCAGAAGGAACAGGTAGGCAGTCTGGGGGTGCTTTTGGACACAAAACTCGGAGAACTCGGCTCGAATCTGACAGGATGCAGCATAGAACCCATTTGAAGACCTATGCAATGGTGGTGCGCGTGGCAAAAAAGCATTTTTGGTCGGCGCGAATTGCGTCTGAGGGCTCACGTACGGCAGAGTTATCCCGGGTGGTGAGGAGTATAATCTCTGCTCCTTCTGCCTCAAATCAGTTCCCGGAGACACTCTGCTGTGACACCTTTAGTGGGTTCTTTGCAAATAAAATCTCCTGTATTCGGGCCGACTTGGACTCCACTATTTCTGCAGGGTCTGTGTGGGAGGTATCCAGCAATCCCTCTTGCAGCGTTAGGATGGATCAGTTTCAATCTGTGACTCTTGATGACATGGACAAGCTGCTTGGAGCGGTGCGGCCTACCACTTGTTCTCTGGATCCTTGCCCAACCTGGCTGCTTCGATCTAGCAGAGAGATTGTTGGAGATGGCCTAGTTAATATCATAAATGCATCGCTGGGGGAGGGTAGGGTACCTCCTTGTTTGAAGGAGGCAATAGTTAGACCTCTTCTACCCTGGATCCCTCAGCGATGGATAGTTATAGGCCAATCTCCAATCTCCCCTGGCTGGGCAAGGTAATCGAGAGGGTGGTGGCTAACGAGCTCCAGGCGGTTTTGGAGGAATCTGATTATCTAGACCCATTTCAAACTGGCTTTAGAATGGGCTATGGGGTTGTGACAGCCTTGGTCGGCCTGATGGATGACCTTTACCGGG
The DNA here is from genome assembly GCF_027244095.1 of Hemicordylus capensis. NCBI lineage: Eukaryota > Metazoa > Chordata > Lepidosauria > Squamata > Cordylidae > Hemicordylus > Hemicordylus capensis. Next base: position 443,972,781 of record NC_069657.1, read on the forward strand.
GAATCGACAGAGGGAGTGTGACTCTGTTGGTCCTCTTGGATCTCTCGGCGGCGTTCGATACCATCGACCATGGTATCCTTCTGGGTCACCTGGAGGAGTTGGGAATAGGGGGCACTGCTTTGCAGTGGTTCCGTTTCTATCTCTTGGGTAGATCCCAGATGGTGGAGCTTGGTGACAGTCGCTCCTCAAAGCAGGAGCTGTTATACGGAGTCCCTCAGGGCTCCATTCTGTCACCAATGCTTTTCAATATCTACATGAAACCGCTGGGTGAAGTCATCAGGAGATTTGGTGCTGGGTGTTATCAGTATGCTGATGACACCCAAATCTACTTCTCCTTTTCATCTTCAGGAAATGGCACTCACTCTTTAAATGCCTGCCTACAGGCAGTAATGGGCTGGATGAGGGAGAACAAATTGAAGCTGAATCCAAGCAAGACGGAGGTTCTCATGGTGGGGGCTCAGAATCTGACGAGTGAGTTAGTTCTCCCTGTGCTGGATGGGGTTACACCCCCCCCGGAAGGAGCAGGTGCGCAGCTTGGGAGTACTCCTGGACCCAGGCCTCACCCTGTTTTCTCAGGTGGAGGCCATGGCCAGGAGTGCTTTCTGTCAGCTTCGGCTGATTCGACAGCTGTGTCCATTCCTTGAGGAGGATGACCTTAAAACAGTGGTGCACCAGCTGGTAACCTCCTGGCTTGACTATTGCAATGCACTCTACGTGGGGCTGCCTTTGTACGTAGTTTGGAAACTTCAATTAGTTCAGAATGCGGCAGCCAGATTGGTCTCTGGGGTAACCCAGAGAGACCATATTACGCCTGTTTTGAAACAGTTACACTGGTTGCTGATAAGTTTCCGGGCAAAATACAAGGTTTTGGTTATAACCTATAATGCCCTAAACAGCTTGGGACCTGGGTATTTAAGAGAACCCGGTGGTGTGCATTTTGGTTTTTAATATTATTATTATTTTTTATTCGGACCAAATCCGAAACACCTCCAATTTTGGTTTTGTCTGAATCTATGCCTTCTGAAACACCCCAATTTTTGTTCGGATCTGAATTAATCTGAATCCGAATTAATTTGGGTTAGGAAAATGGTTCCTGAGGCCAAAAGAGTGGGCGGAGGTTGTAGTGCCCAATGAGTGGAAGCTACCATCCAAATTTCAAAGGAATTGGGCAAAGGACTGATTTTTGGTGAATTTTTAAAGTTTGCACACTTTCAGATTTTTAAGTGCCAATGGGGTGCTGCTGCTGCTTCTTTAGTTGCGGTGGGTGGGTTCTTCACAGTCACACAGAGGAATAACTCTAACTCTTGCTCGGTGTAGGGCAAGGGAGCAAGGAGTTTAACAAATCAGCCACAAATGGAAGAATGCATCCAAAAAATAACAACTCTGGTGCCAGATGGATTTGAATTGACACAATGTCAATAACAAGCAGCATCCAGACGGAGAAAAATGTTTGGGGAGTGTGGTGTTAGGCAGACACAGACAGAAAAAGATACAAATTACAGGCAGAGAAAGAATACAGTTACAGGTGCTCTCGCTCTTTCTAGAATGGCCACAATCAAACTGACACAGGCAGGCTTCCTTTTTAAAGAAAATCTGCCTAGGGCACCAGCAATCTCAGTTATACCATATAATACTGTTCTTAATGGAAACAAAAATATTCGGAAGGGGGAAATAGGGAATTATTATCTATATATTTTTATTCTAGAACCTCCAACCTAGCTATCGGGGATTATTTACGTGAATGCCACACTATTTAAACTAACTTATTCTAAATAGGAATAGGACACTTTTGTTTAAATGAAATCTGGCTGAGAACCAAAGACCTCCCTCCAAGCAGGAAAGAAACCCCACAAAACACAAATCAAGATAATAGAGACCCCACCAAGCAGGAAAGAAACCCAAAATACACAATACAAGATTAGAGACGTGTGTTTGCGTGCATGTGTAAAAATGATAACGGGGTACTCTCACTCAGTCTTCAATAAATGCTCTGTCTTTCTGTCTGCTGCAGTCTTCCTTCTTCTCAGGATGGGGCAAAAAGCCAAAAGCAACTTTGGGAAATCAAGGGGGTGCTGGCGGTGGTATATAATTCTCTCAGCAGCAGGAAGATTTTAAAAACAGAGAAAGATTTTTTTTTTTTTTTAAGTGTAGGAAAGAATGCTGCAGGGAGAGGCTGCTCGGGCAGGCAGCCGGCTGGCAGGCCAGCAAGGAAGAAATATGTTTAGAAAATAAAAGCAAAAATAATCCCCTTCTCTCCCAAGCCTTTTTTTTTTAAGGATCAAAATGCTTTTTTAAAAAAAAGGGTGGGGCAAAAGCCTCAAACACAGTCTTGGAAAACCACCTTGGCATTGTTTTTAAGGAAAGGCGTATATGAATTTAACAATAAATCAACAATAAAAAGGTTGGGGGGGGGCTTCTGGCTGGCTGGACAAACACTCTAGGGCTGCGCTGCTGTGGCTGCAAGCACGGGCAGGCAGCAGCAGTGATATAATTCTCTCAGCAGCAGGAAGATTTAAAACACAGAGAAAGATTTTAAAAATAATGCAGGAAAGAATGCCTCAAGTAGAGGCTGCTCAGGCAGGCAGAATGCTCGCAAGTCAGCAAGGAAGAAATATGTTGTGTGTGGTTTTTTTTTAAAGTAAATAATCACTTTCTCTCCCAATGCTTTTCTTATGAAAAGGCTGAAAATGCAGGAGAAGCAGGCTGGGTGATGAGGCTAAGCAATGGTGGATATCCTGGAGAATGGCCACACTGCAGAGTAAGTTGAGTCCATGGTGGATGATTGGGGCAAAGGCAGATGGATCAGGCAATATAGCTCTCTCTTCTCCCATACATGAGGCAACAGAATGGAGGAAATGGTGTCTGCACCCCCATTAAATACCCCTTGTGCAATACCCCTCCAAAATCCCCCCACCCTCGCTGTTCTTTGAACTCCCCCTGGCCAATGAGGGGTTAATTTTACCCTTAAGTTTCCTTAAAAGGAATAAGGAGGCAATTACCTGGAGATCAGCCCATGCTTTGCTAGCCAATCAGCAAGCTGGAAGGGCAGGAAATTCAAACAGACATCAAAACTCAAAATGAAGACCAAAGGAGAAAGACTTTTCTCAATCGCAAAATGCCACACACAAGAAAGGAATACCCTGGAAGGACCTCTGGACCTCTGGGAAAGACATGAGGACATGCACACTCTCAGCATGTCGCCCTTTGTAATCAAGTGGGCCAGTTCGGCAAGGGAAAGTGTCACCTAAGCCTTGCCCATGGATCCATTTTAAAAGTGAACCTGGGCACAACCCCCCTTAAAAGCAAGGAACTGAACAGATGTATACTACTGTACATGTGCAGTATGTTTCATCAGGCTTTTGCCTTTTAATTTCTAAAAAAAATGTTATTGGTGTTGTTGTTGTTCACCACCTAGAATCTTTGGCGTAGACAGTATTCGATAAACAAACAAACAAACAAACAAATATGCTGGATATAACTTATGAATAACTGTATGTGCATACAGATCTGTATCTCTGTACACTGTACGCAGATTGTACTTGGGATTAACATAACACATGAATATGGCTCCTGTGTACCATGTACACATGATTGTTGATTGGTGTGCACAGGGCCATCCTTAGGGCAGGGCGGCTGGGGCAACTGTCCCCAGCACACAGGCCCTGCTCTTGGCACACTGCAGTGCAGCCTGCCCTCCTGTCTCCCCGGTCCCAGCCACTTATCTTTCCCCACAGCTGATCTTTTGTGTCTGTGTGTAGCTTGAATGGCTCCCGGGCAAGCTGTTAGAGCTCTGCCTCTACCACCTCTCAGCTGTTTGGTGGGTGGGCGCGGCTTCCAGAGAGGCCTCCATGCAACCCTTGCTGAAGCCTGAAGGTCAGGGAAGAAGCAAGCAAGCAGGCAGGCAGGCAGGCAGTGTCCAACACCAGAGCTCTCTGCAGACCCTCTGCCCAGCCCAGCCCAGCTCAGCCCAGCCCTAGTAATGGAGTATGATGTGATTTCCTTTTTGTGGTTATTCCCCGCCCTTGAATATTTAGGGATTGGCTTGCCATAGGCCTTTGGCCTTGAGCAGAGATGTAGGGCAGGGTGGGAGCAATATGTATCTTTACATTGAAGTGGATTCGACAAATTGTTGGTTTTTATTTTTTTTCTTTAATTTAAAAAACCCACCCCCAAAGTCCTACAAGTGGCTTGTTTCATGGCAGAAAATTACAAAAATGTCTTGAACTGAAGCCACTGCTCCCCATACCATCATTCTACCCCATATGGAAGAATCTGCCCTTTGCCTTCATAAAAAAGGGTTAAGCGCCCCCCTTTCTGCCCCAGCCTTTAGATCACCTGCCCTGGAATGACTTGGCATAGGGCTTTGGTATTGAGCAGAGATGTAGGGCAGGGTGGGAGGAATATGAATATTTAAATTGAAGTGGATTGGACAAATTGTTGGGAATTTTTTTTTTTAACCCTTCCAAAAAGTCCTATAAGTGGTTTGTTTCATGGCAGAAAATTACAAAAAGTTCTGGAACCAACAGTGAGCCAGGTCTCACGGTCAGTGAGACCTGGTTTTGGAGAGTGTGCGGAGAGAGCGGGCTAAGCCTGCTCTCCCTGCACATGAGCGGGGAGGGAGCCCTGGGTGGCTGGATCAGTCCCCACATGATTGCCGGCTCCGTGACGGAGCTGGTGGGAGCTGGGGAGCTCGGGTGCCGTGCGGCCCCCAGAAGCTACAGTATGCCCTTTGCGGGTGCACAGGGCATACTAGGGAGACCACTGGATCTGGGAGGTGGCTTTTCACCTCCCCTCCAAGGGTCTACTCATGAGTAACTGTGCTGCGGAGCCACACTGCAGCTACTCACGATCTTTAAAACCAGGGTTGTGGAGCACTTGCTCCGCAAACCTGGTTTTAGGGCAGGGGTAGTTAGGCGGGTTACCTGCCTAGGAACCACCGGGCTCAGAGCTGAGCCTGGTGGTTCACACGATGGGGTGAAATTGGGCTAGCCTCCGCTAGACCAATCTTGCCCCATTGTATGAATAGCCTCAGTATATAATATTTACTCATCATAGCTTTTAGGAAGCATGTTAAATCCTGGCTTTTTACCCAGGCTTTTATATGATGGTCTCTGCTGCTGCTCTTTGTACTTTGGAGTTTGTATTGCTTTTATGCTTGTGTTTTAAATTTTTTAATCAGATTTGTTTTATATTTTTAGCTTAGTATTTTAATTGTGTCATTTTTACAATCTTGTTTTTAAATTCTGCTGTAAACCACCTTGGGATTGTTTTAATGAAAGGCGGTATATAAATTTAACAATAAATAAATAAAATTTATTTATGAATGCAATCAGTATGATTCTGTAATGATATGAAATGTTAAAGAGGCCCCGGACATGCTGATTCGCCCCCAGCCCCGCACCCCCCTAGGGACGGCCCTGGGTGTGCATGTACATATTTGCGTGTTGTGCTCAGCACATGTAGTGCCTGCATGCAGTCTGTGGTCTACATGGGCAGCCATTCATGCACACACAAATCTATGCCTGTCTAAGACTCTGTCTAAGCCCTGCAGGACTAGCCTAACTTTTGCTCTGGAAAAATCAACCAGCCTGATCAGATAGTATTTTAAAAACCCACCCAAAACAACCTTCTGCTTGATAAAAAATAGAATAGTTAACCAGCCGCTTCAGATGCACACAGCCACCCCTTGCAGGTGCATCTGACCCTAAATCAAAGGAAATCTTGTTCTACCGACAACTCTAAAACTAGGGACAAGGCTGGAAACAAGTTAAGGCACCAATTATTTCAGGGATCTCAAAGACAAGCCCTTAGTTTGCACTTACCATAGTGATCTCAATAGTCTTGGAAAGGTTGGCCCATTGTCTGAATGTTATCGAGAGCCATCTCCATTTCCCGTTGCTAGCTTCTTTCCTGAAAATGAATAGGTATTAGGTCCAAGAAATGTCAGAGCATAGCTCACAAGGATTCTCTTTGGAGAACATTAAAATGAGATTTGTTTCAAAGGCTCAAACAGATGTTTAAATAGTACTTAAAGGTTTTCATTCCACTTATATACCAAATCTAGGATTAAAAAAACCTTTGTTTCAAGAATTAAAGTGCTTATTAGTTACAAGTCCACGCGTGCACCAAAAAGCATGAAAATTGTAAGTTAAGGTGCCCGCCTTAACTTTCCATGCCATGTTCTGCATTTCCTTCTTGCTTACAGTCCAGCCTCCACGATGCACACTTTCCCTTGGTCTATCAGCCACATTCTTCTTCTGAAGCTTGCAGAGGAGGAATGCTGACAATGAAGCTGGTGTTGGTGTCAGGGGTGTCTTTAGGGGGTGGTCCATAGGGGCAGGGGCTCTCAATGAATTGCTCAGAAACCTGAATCTCCAGAAAGGAAGCTCAGCAGTGGAAACACCTGGACTCTGGGCTCCTTGGAGGAAGAGCAGGATATAAATATAAAAGAGAGTGAATGAATAGTATTTGACTTTTCCCCAGGAAATTTAAGGACATAAGGACATAAGAAGAGGCTTGTTGGATCAGTCTCAAAGTCTATCCAGTCCAGCATCTTGTTTCCCACAGCGGCCTACCACATGCCTCTGGGAAGCCCACAGCCTGGCATGCTCCATTTCCTGGGCGTTTTTCATATAGGGCTTTTAGCTTGCATCTCCTCCGGAATGGAGGGGGTGTGTTTACATTTTGGCCAGATTCACCCCAAAGTACCTGTGAGCTATTGGGGAGCACAATTGGGGTTTTTCATTGCATGTTAGAGTGTAGCACACACTCTATATCCAGGGTAAAAATATCCACTTTTTAAGTTGGTTGCGGGGGCAACTTCGAACTCGCAGTAAAGCCTCGCAGTAAACTCATCATAGAGCCTGCTGTTTGAAAAATGCACTGCTGTTGTTCCCCTGCAACTGCTGTTCGAGGTGTCCTGCCTCTGAACCTGGAGGTAGCCTATAGCCCTCAAGACTAGTAGCCATGGATAGACCTGTTTCCCATGGATTTGTCCAAGCCTGTTCTAAAACCATCCAAGCTGGTGGCCATCACCACATCCCATGGCAGAGAATTCCATAGATTAATTATGCACTGTGTGAAAAAGAACTTCTTTTTGTCAGACTTAAATTCTGGCAGCTGTAAAGGTGTGGATGTGTGTCCCAAGGAATTGTAACAGAAAGGTCTGAAAACCCACACTGAACTGTAGTCCTCAGGACATGGAGGAAGGTTTAACAGTTAAATGGATATATATATATATATATATATATATATATATATATATATATATATATATGTCTGGTGACTGGTGGGAGGCTTGTAAACAGTATACCCATCTGGCACCATAGTGCCCTTTGTGGATGGAGATGATGGGAATTGTAGTTCAACTGCAACTTGGAGATGAGAGCTGGTCTTGTGGTAGCAAGCATGACTTTTCCCTTTAGCTAAGCAGGGTCCACTCTGGTTGCATATGAATGGGAGACTTGATGTGTGAGCGCTGTAAGATATTCCCCTCAGGGGATGAAGCCGCTCTGGGAAGAGCGAAAGGTTTCAAGTTCCCTCCCTGGCAGCATCTCCAAGACAGGGCTGAGAGAGATTCTTGCCTGCAGCCTTGGAGAAGCCGCTGCCAGTCTGTGAAGACAATACTAAGCTAGATAGACCAATGGTCTGGCCACCCACGTGACTACCGGCTCCATCACGGAGCCGGTAAGGGTGGTGGGGAGCAGGGGCTGCCTAATCCCAGCAAGTCTCAAGATGCTCCACGCAAGTGCGCGGGGCATTCTGGGGAGACCCCTCGAGGCCGGGACGCTTGCTGCAGCCTCCCAGTCAGGGGTCTACTCGCAAGTCACTGTGGCACGGAGACTCACAATTGCCAAAACAGGGTTAGCAGAGCGCTTGTTCCGCTAACCTCGTTTAAGGTGGGGGGTAATTAAGCAGGCTAACTGCCGGTTCACATGTCCTGGGGAAACTTGGCTGGGCTCCCTTAGCCCAGTTTCCTCTGCGCACATGGATAGCCTCAATATAGCACTATGAAACAGTTAAACAATAAAAATATTAAACTGGAATATAAAAATACAAATCTAATTACAAGTTTTAAAAGCACACACAATATGACCATAAAATTCAGAGCAGCAGCAACGAACACTCTCATTTAAAAGCCTGGGTTAAAAAGCCAAGATTTCACTTGCTTTCTAAAAACTGTGATGGAGGCTGAGGAGTGGATGCTCACTGGAAGAGCACTGCAGAATCCGGGGGCAACAACTGAGAAGGCCCTGCCCTGCCTGTACAACTGCGGGACCTCCCTCATTGTTGGCACACGAAGCAGAGCCCCCTCCGATGAACTCGTCAAATGGGCAGAAAAGCAGGCGGTGCCTCGGGTATTCAGGGCCCAAACTGTTAAGGGCTTTAAAGGCCAAAAATTCCCTCTTCTACAGGACAGTGTCTCTGCCTTCCTTCCTTCCCAGTTACGGCATGCTAGTCCGAGCAGCAGCTGACGTCTGCTGCACAAAACATGGGTCTCAGAAAGGGAACCGTTTCACTACCATGACAAATTGTGCATTACAGATCTTACCATACAAAATTAACTGTGAGCCTCTAGCCACCATGGAAGGTCAGGGAAGAATATTGACTGCCTATCATTTTTGAGAAATGTGTTCTAAATCATATTTAGCAAAACGGAGTCCTAAGACATTTTCACTCATTACAGAAACAAGCTGCACAACCAGGTCCATAAATCAGAGCAATTGCAAGATGGAAACATAATTAGTCTAATTATCCCAGGCAGTCCATTATGGATGGCGGGGGGCGACGGATGCGAGTCTGACTGCCGAATCCTTTGCCTAGGAGCACATAAATATGCTTTCTAAATGGTTTCTGTATAAACTGTACATTATCTGTGTTTGCTGCTTTATTACATATTTCCCCCCTCAGATATGTTTTGACAAGGAAAAGAATAACAATGGATTTACATTAGAAGTTATGCCACACAGATGCAGTAAGCATTAAAGTAGAGCTTGAACACAATTCTATTGGGAAATCATGATAGCTTCACAATTGTCTAGGTATACAGAAGTCGGTGTTTATTTTTCCTTTTAGAGCCGAGCTTCTTAAACTTGGGTCCCCAGTTGCTATTGGACTACAACTCCCATCATCCCCATGAGGAGATGATAGGAGGTGTAGTTGAACAACCTAGGTTTGAGAACCCCTGTTTTAGAGTCAATGTGTATCTAATTCCTGTCAAATCTGACCACAGCTGTAAACATTAGGGTTGATCAGATACCCAATCTCGCCACTCCATTTGAAGGCTGCAAAATGGGAGGACGTTTTCGTGATTTGTGGGGTGAAAGGGATGTGTGAAATGAGGGGGCCTTATTGGAGTGGCACTCTCCTTTTTGACTAGCAAGTACCATCTTCCTGTCTGTTCCCATGTTTAGCCTGGTAGCAGCTGGTAGCAGCTGGAAGCAGGTAAGGCTGGCTGCAAATGATGGATTATGTAGGAGCCCCGCCCCTTCCTGTTGCCCGATGCTCCTGTTCCTTAGGCTCGCTCTGATCCAAATACCTGGGCTGACCTCTTCCTCCTCCCGAATCCGCCCATTGGGAGTGAGGCCCCAAGAGGTTAGGTGAGCACTCTGTCTGTGGTTTTAGATACTGGCCCTGGCATGGCATTGGCAGTGCTCCCAGAGTCCCAGGAGTGATGGAGGGGGTCGTCTGGCCAGAACAGGCACCTTGCTGGGGGCACTGGATCCCCAAAGTTCCAGGGCTTGTCCAAGGGGCCACCTGTGGGAGGCAACAAGCTCTGGCTGCTCAGGGTCTGTTGGATAGGAACCTAGGAAGCTGCCATATACTGAGTCAGACCATAGGTCCATCTAGCTCAGTCTTGTCTTCACAGACTGGCAGCAGCTTTTCCAAGATTACAGGCAGGAATCTCTCTCAGCCTTATCTTGGAGAAGCCAGGGAGGGAAATCGGAACCTTCTGCTCTTCCCAGAGCGGCTCCATCCCCTGAGGGGAATATCTTGCAGTGCTCACACATCAAGTCTCCCATTCAGATGCAACCAGGGCAGACCCTGCTTAGCTATGGGGACAAGTCATGCTTGCTACCACAAGACCAGCTCTCCTCTACAGGGCTTCCATTGGGGCTGGGACCAGAGGGACAGCGAGGGGAGAGTCGGCCCATGTTCACATAGTGAACATGGGTGGCCTCCCCGTTTGTGGTGGCACCCCCTGTGGTGGCATGCGCACTCACATGCACAAACCCCATTCACTCTCCCCCCACATCCGCCAACACCCTCCAGCTGGCTGCCTTCTCCTCCTTCTCCTGCTGCCTTCTCCTCCTTCCGCCCAGCTCCCAGGCTCACTCTCCATCAGAGAGGAGCTGTCACGCCCCTCCCCCTAGGCTGGGGCTCCCACTGCTGGCCACCTGCTTCCTCCTTTGTTTGCTCCCTGCTGCCTCCTTTGTCCGCCACCAGCTGCCTACTTTGTTTGCTCCCTGGTTCCATCCATCCACCTCCTATTGGCTGGGAGCCCAGCCAATGGAAGGGCAGAGCCAGGCAAGCAGCTGAAAGAGGGGTCTGGTGGTGGCAGAAGCCGGTGGCCAGCAGTGGCAGCTGTGGCAGGAGCCCCAGCTAGGCAGAGAGGGAGCTCAGTGCAGTGCCTCCTCCTGGACGCTCGGTGTCTCCCAGATGCAGGGAGCGACAAGTTCTTTGAAACTGTCTGCCCTATTACTGCTCTGCCCCTTGCTAGGGCATTCTCCTTTGAGAGGGTATCTCTGGCTCAGAGTCTAGGTGACCTCCCCACCCCTACTATTCTCCTGAGGGAGAAGTTGTTGGCCAGCAACCAACAGGAGGAGCACCTCTGTTGCCCCACCAGGAAAAGTGCCACTGTCGCAAAACAAGCAAGGGCAGCCAAACATGGTGGCAAAGCAAATGGATGGCTGGGTTTGGGACCTCCTTCTCTGGAAGGAAGTGAACGTTACTTCTGAGTCTCACATGTGTATCTTTTAGAAAGACCAATGCATGGGGCAGCAAAGAAGGGAGTCTATGTGGCCTAGAGACCATTTGTAATGGATGCCAACACTGGATAGTTGACCTTCTCTTCACAAGACTTTTGGAAAGGACTCTTTGCATTTGATTCAATAGGGCTATGATGACCCCAAATAGAACTCTGCATTGTATTAGCCATCTAAGAGTTATTTTGCATTTTAAATTTTTATTGGCTTTTACAATAGCTTACAATTAAGTAAATATTGACTTCCCGCTTACCTCTCTGCACGGTTCACGTTAACTATACATATAAACAATTGCTATAATAATTCAAAACATAGATACTCCACATTACTACTTGATTTTACCCAACCCAACCTGTTGTTATTACTATATTTCAAATCCTGCTGAAAATTCCATATTAGAAAAATAGTTCTCTAAGTAAAGTAAAAAGGGTTCCCAATCTTCTTTGAAAGATTCCGAATTTTCATCCCTTATCAGTGCTGTAAGCTTTGCCATCTCAGCATATTCCAAAAGCCATCTTGACAGTTCTAGTTTTGTCTAGTGCACACTGGAATATCTATGGCGAATTGCATCTCTCATTCTGTGACTCCATTATTTAACACACAGTAATAAATCTCTTCTGAAAAAGTTCTTCATGGAGAACATTTGGCTTATCCATAGTAAAAATTCCTCCCAACCTGTGCCAAGATGTGCACATACCACTGGGACATGATTTAGGTTTTGTCAGGCACCAGCAGGCTCCAGAAGAACAGTGCTTCCCACTGTGGAAGGAAAGCAACAGGGAAAGTCCTCTGGGTACCTGATGATGAGTAGGGCAAGTCAGGTTGCCCATGTGGGCCAGCCAAGTTGTCAGCTGACCACATGAACCTCATGCGACATTAGGCCCATTCATATGTTATATGATACACTTATAGACATGCCTGTATATGGGTTTGCATTGTTGTGTGTACAATCGCACATGCATTCATCATAGCAGTCAGCACAGGGGCTGGATTATTTGAAAATGTAGGGTACAGATCACATCTACATAGGTTGAGCAGAATGTGTGTGTACAGCTGTATGCATGTACAGATCAACAACTGTGTGTAGTGTACACGGATTGTATTTGCATTGAATGTGATGTGTGAACAGTGATATAGTCATAAAGTGAGCTGGCCTGTGGATCAAAATGTAGTTAGGCTTTGGCTGTGGTCACAGGATATGGCAGGGCAGGGAATATCAAAAGCTATTTTGTTTGTTTGTTTTCCTCGGAAGACTGTCTTGGGCAGGAAAGAATTCCTTCCCAGCCTGCCTGGTAAGCTTCAACCTTCAGTCAGGCCAGAAAGGAGAACCGGTGTGGTGTAGTGGGGGGGAGGGGGAGTAGTGTGATGTAGTGTATTAAGGGCTGAACTAGCTGAGGGAGCCTCTGGACTAGGAACGTATCCCCACTCAGCCAAGGCACACACTGGATGACTTGGCCCAATCACCATTTCTTACCCTCGCCTACCTCACAGGGGTGTTGTAAGTATAAAATGAGATGTAGGTTTTGGTGTTTTTGGTTAATCAATTACTAGACCCAGATCAGGTTTTGAATGCTGCTTTAGAAACTTTTAGGACCGGGTCTCATGATCAGTGAGACCCGGTTCCTAGCGGTGAGCGGGCAGGGAGCCCTGGGCGGCCGGATGGGTCGCCCACACAATGGCCGGCTCTGTGATGGAGCCGGCGGGGGCTGGGGAGCTCAGGGGCCACGTGGCCCCCGGAAGCCCCAGTATGCCCCGCGCGAGCACGCAGGGCATACTGGGGAGACCCCCGAGCCAGGAGGCTGCTTTTAAGCCTCCCAGCTGGGGGTTTACTCGCAAGTAGCCACGGCGCGGAGCCGCACTGTGGCTACTCACAAGCAGATAGCCCGGGTTTGTGGAGCGCTCGCTACGCAAACTTGGGCTAAGGGGTGGGCTACAGGAGTGGGTTAGCCGCTCCAGAACCACCGGGCTCGGCTGCGAGCCCGGTGGTTCTGACGATCACAAAAACCGGGCTAGGATTTTCCTAGCCCGATTTTTGTGATCGTAAGAATAGCCCCTTATTCTAGTCCTGGAGTGGAGGCAGGGCTAACAAACAGCCAGCAGCAAGAGCCTTGAAAGCAGCCTGCACTTGCCTCTCTGTAAATAAGATCTATTTCATTAAACCATTAATATTCCTGATTCTGCTCTTGGAGCTTGTCCTTGCATGCTACAACTCTTCCCTCTGGATTCTACATATGCATGCCATTCTAAGCTCCCTGAAAAAGGACAGGATATAAATTAATAACAAACAACAAAACAACAACAACAACAATAAATGGGCTTCCATTCTGAGAGTGTTTGTTGCACAGTTGACAAATAAGGAAGTATAGGTTTTTACAAGGAGCTTTTAAACAGAACAGACAATAAAACATGATTATTCTAACTGCTCCTCTGGGTTCTTTTCTAAGGGTGTATTCTCAGAATCACTGGTCACAGACAAGCCCATGAAGCCTATGCCAGAATGTACTCGCCCACCACCACCTGAGCAGATTTCAGCTTTCAATACAGATTAGGAAGTATCAGAAAAATGATTTTTCTTTATTATTATTTTATTGATCAAATTTTTATACTGCCTGATATTTACATCTCTAGGTGGTGTATGAAGTTTAGAACACAATGAAAACAGTAAAAACAGTAAAAAAATTTACACAATACAATAAAAACTGTCTGATAAAAACAAATTAAACAGTTTAAAATTGATTTCATTTAAAAGCCTGCAAAAACAGGTGCATCTTGAGGGTCTTCATAAAATCAAACAGAGAAGGAGATGCTCTTATTTCAGTAGGGAGTTTGTTCAAAAGCCCCGGGGCAGCCACAGAAAAGGCCCGGTCCTGAGTCACCACCAAACAAGCCGGCAGCAACAATAACTGGACCTCTCCAGAAGATCATAATAGGTGACAGGGTTCATGACAAAGAAGGTGCTCTCTTAAGTACCCTGGACCCAAAACATTAAGGACTTTATAGGTAATAACTGGCACTTCATATTTCGCCCAGAAACATATCAGCAGTCCTACGTAGAGTGCATTACAGTAGTCAAGCCTGGAGGTTACCAGCATATGCTCTACTGTTTTAAGGACACTTGCCTCCAGAAATGGATGTAGCTGACATATTGGCCAAAGCTGATAAAAAGCACTCATGGCCAGTGCCTCAATCTGAGAAACCAGAGAGAGTTTGGGATCCTGGAGTATTCCCAAACTATGGATCTGATCTTTCAGGGGGAGTGTAACCCCACAGAAGACGCACCCCTTGCCCCCCCCCCCCCCCAGTCAGTACCTCCATCTTATTTGGATTCAACTTCAGTTTGTTATCCTATCCCTCATCCAGAGCATTACCACCTCCAGGCAGGCATTTAGGGAAGTTATGCCATTTCCCGATGAGGTCAACATGGAGCATATTGATAACCTGCACGAAACCACCTGATGATCTCTCCCAGTGGTTTCATGTAGATATTAAAGAGCATTGGAGACAGTGTACAGCCTTGTGTCACTCCATACTTTAATTCTCGCTTTACAGAGTAACAGTCTCCAAGGGACACCATCTGGAATCTACCTGAGAGGTAGGAACAGAACCACCGTTAAACAGTGCCATTCAATCCCACCCTCCTCAGGGGATCCAGAAGGAAACCATGGTCTATGGTATCGAAATATTTGCCTCCTCATGACCCTAGACAACTTTGTTGGATGTGAATTTGTGAAAGCAATGCAGGCAAAAAGGAACTGCTTCTTTGCCGCCCGCACAGCCAGAGCATAGATCTTCAAATGTACTCTGTGTTATGACCTGTCAGACTCGTGCTGAGTCTTCCTCCACTTGTTCTCGAGTTGTCTACCTCGCTGCTTTAGCTCCCGTAGTTCTTCCAGATACTAAGGGACTGACTTTGAAGCAGGTCGGAAAGGACACTTAGGAGCAATTGTGTGCTGAAGGCGTCTGTATTCAAACTGTTGAGCTTCAAGCTTGACAGGCTCCGAGGCCAGGGCTTTATAGGGCTGGTGGACAGGGATTGGGCCTTGGGGGTCAGCTGATGGAATGCTCAGGCAGACTGGTACTGCAGCCTAGGTGGCGCCGCTGAGGTACAACTCAGTATGCCTGGCTTGTCTGCCACAGAGAGCTTTCCCAGACAGTAGGGTTTACTGTGGGTTTTCTGCAAGGCTTTACTGCAGGCTTTCAGAGAGTTCAAAGTTACCCCTGAAAAAAGCAACACAAAAAGTTGATTTTTAAAAAAAAACAAACCACCCTGATTCAATTGGGCTATATGCTAACGTGCAATAAAACCCCCAAATTGTGTGTGAAGTGCTCCCTGATAGCTCACAGGGACTTCGGGGTCAGTTTGGCTGATATGTGAATGCACATCTCCATTCCGGAGGACATGCAAACTAAAAGCTGGGTGTGAAAATCTTCCTGGTGGCTCAGGAGGTAAAGCATCGGGGATTGTCTATGGAAGCCCTGGTTTGAGATCCTCCCAGCGTCCTACACTGACTTGCAGGTGTTCCTCTGCAGAGAAGCCGACCTGGAAAAGGTTCCCTGTATGCAGACAGTTTGAGAACTACAGCATTATATAATACAAATGGATCACCCATTTAGGAGACTAACACAAATAAGTATTGGAGCATTATACACACAGTGCCCCTCCGCTCATAAATTGCTGCTAACTAACCTGAATGTATGCCTTCCTTGACAGGTAATTAGATGGTAAATATGCTCAATGAAGACAGCATGTGAAATGTTGGTAAATATAAGGCCTGCTATTTGCATTTACAGTTGACATCCCCAGTGAGTAATAGTTGGCAATGGTGATTATTGCTCTTATTTCAGATTCAAATATAGGGATGCCTGACTCTCTTCCAGGTCCACAAATTACACCTGCATTGCACATCGCATTTGCCTGCCTTGCTCAGGACCAGCATACAAAATGAAAAGTAAACTCCCAAGTCATTCTATTTGGGCAGGTTCAGCTGAGGCCATACTTCGGCCTGGGGAAACTTTTCCAACTCTTGTCGAAGAACTAAATTAGCCCTGCAAAACGTATGATCTGCCAAGCCGCATGCCACTCACGTGGTGTGGATAGTGGCCTTCCAGGTGCTTGACACCCCTCTGCATTTTGGCAGTTGTGGTTCAAAATCATGCAGTATAATCTAAGAAACCTGATACAGCAGGAAAACGGAACACAGATGGAAGGGCAAAATAAATGCATTCAGGTGTCAAAAGCATGCACTCAGTTATGTATGGAAAAACACAATTCTAGGCATATTTATTAGGAACGTAGGAACATAGGAAGCTGCCTTCTACCGAGTCAGACCATTGGTTCAACTAGCTCAGTATGGTCTACACTGAATGGCAGAGGCTTCTCCAAGGTTGCAGGCAGGAGTCTCTCTCAGCCCTACCTGGAGATGCCAGGGAGGGAACTTGGAACCTTCTGCATGTAAGCAGGCAGGTGCTCTCCCCAGAATGGGTCTATCCCCTAAGGGAATATTTTATCAGGGGTGGAGCTACCATTGGGTTCAAAGAACCTGGGCAGCCATCAATCAGGGGCCGTGAGCATGGACCCCGACATGCCCCCCGCATCTGACATTAGATGCGGGGGCTTTATTTTGGTCCCAAATGGGGCCATGTGGCCCTGATTGGAGCCAAAATTGGCCCACGCTGCATTGGCAGCACGGCTGGATTGAATCTCCCTGCCTTAAAGGCAGGGAGAGCCATTCCTGATCTCGCTGTCAATGCAGCGGGGCCGATCGATCTGCCTTTCATACGGGGCCGCACGGCCCCATTTAGGAGAGAAATCGGCCCGTGCTGCATTGGCAGTGTGGCCAGAACGTCTCTCCCTGCCTTTAAGGTAGCACGGCTGATCTCCTTTCCAAATGGGGCCGTGCAGTAGAAAACCATACTGTTGACCCCTAGGGATCACAGAGCCCTGTGGTTGTCTTTGGTAGAATACGGGAGGGGTTTACCACTGCCATCTCCCGCGCAGTATGAGACAATGGCTTTCAGCATCTTCCTACAGGTAGGTGTTTCCCATAGTCTGGGAAACATACCAGTGGGGAGTTGAAATAGCAACCTCTGGCTTTGATTGTTTGATTGATTAAGTGCCATCAAGTCGGTGTTGACTCTTAGCAACCACATAGATAGATTCTATCCAGGATTATTTGTCTTCAACTTGGCCTTTAAGAACTCTCTCAGTGGTGTGTTCATTGTTGTTGTAATTAAGTCCATCCACCTTGCTGCTGGTCATCCTCTTCTCTTTCCTTCCACTTTCCCCAGCATTATGGACTTCTCAAGGGAGCTGGATCTTCGCATAATGTGTCCGAAGTCTGATAGTTTGAGCCTGGTCATTTGTGCCTCGAGTGAAAATTCTGAATTGATTTGTGCTATGATCCATTTGTTTGTTTTTCTTTCTGTCCATGGTATCCTCAATGCCACCATGGTATCCATGGTGGCTTTACCACAATCTAAATACATACAATAGTAAACTAACACCTTTATTATGACCGAGTGGGAAAATATTGGTAATATTTGCAGTCTGTTGATTCTGTGCCAGTGTACACACAAACAAATCTGGATGCACTCACAGTTATTCCCACATTATGTTGAGCACACATACAGCAGCACATTTACTATCTGCACTCTAAATTTAAGGGAAAGGGGGCCTCTATGCAGGCTCACTTTTCAAATGAATGCCTGCACAGTTATTCACACAACCACGTGTACAGCTGAACATCTCTCTTAGCTGCTATTCTTGAAGCTCCCTTGCTTCTCTGCGGGGTTGTTCTGATCTTTCTGATCTGCTGGGTTGTTCTGATCTGATCTGTGCTGACTTTTTTCTGAATGCATCAACTACCTGGCCAAAAGTCAGCCCCTTTTTATACACCTTTGGCCCAAATCCCTTCTCATCAGGTCGTTTACGGATTGGGCTTTTAACTCAGACTTTTGATTGGACCTTTTTACGACACCTTTTTGACCAACGATTATCTGGCACTGCTGTGCAATCACCTATTTGGGATTTCAGTCCTTCATTTGCATCTCTTGAGGGAATGGATGTATGTATTGTATGCTTTTTAACCTTTGTAAACCATATTGGGATTGTTTTTAATGAAAGGCGGTATATAAATTTAACTATAAACAAACAAAGAAACTTACGTACAACATACTGAGGTCATGTACTCCCAATTTTCAGTTGTGTGGAAGCAAGGTACAAGGAAAACCTGGGTAGCTTTTCCTCCTTCCTTGCTTCCACACAACTGAAAATTGAGCACACACAGCATCCAAACCTGGGTAGAACACTGTTTTTGATTGTGTGAGTGACCTCAGTGTCACACACACACTCAGTGACTCTGAATAGGGCTAGACTCCAACCTAATTATGCACAGAGGAAGCCCCTTTGAGTTCTGTGGGACTTACTTCTTAGCAAACATAAAAACTGGGCTGCAAGTCTGTAAAACTGCAAATCCCGAAATCCCCATTCAGCTGAAAGCCAGCGTGGTGTAGTGGTTAGAGTGCTGGACTAGGACTGGGGAGACCCGAGTTCAAATCTCCATTCAGCCATGAATCTAGCTGGGTGACTCTGGGCCAGTCACTTGTCTCTCAGCCTAACCTACTTCACAGGGTTGTTGTGAAAGAGAAACTCAAGTATGTAGTACTCCGCTCTGGGCTCCTTGGAGGAAGAGCGGGATATAAATGTAATAATAATAATAATAATAATAATAAACGTCTCCTCCATTTCATCTTGTTACGAACTGCAGACTGAATCAGGCTCAGCTCCCAAGCGCATCAGGCTTACAAATTGCAGCAGGCTCAGCAACATCCTTTCCTCTCTCCCCAACAATCCTTTTGTTTTTTGCTGAACATCTAGTCTGAAGAGGAGTTCTGGTGAACCTGGGAATGTGCACATTACTATGAGAAATTTGGGTTGGTCCTAATAAAGTGATTGTTTTCCTTCCCTTATATGGAATCTTCTGATGGATCAAAATGGCGACTCGTGTGTGTACTCTAAATACATTAACTTGGCTATTCACAGTCGTGATCACCAGGTGGTCTTCAGTACACCAGAGCCAGAGCTCTGTCCCACAGACGTTCGAAGTATAACATGAACAGGCACACAACATTTTCCTTCATGAAATCACTGCTAGGATGGTCTGTAGACCGAAGATGCTTTGAGTAAACATATCATCATGTGCTCAGGGGAGCTGTCTGGAGTCCTGACAGAAATACCATTTATTATCTCTTTAATGCCAGTTGCTTGCTGATGGATGAAGGCACGCTTCTGAAAACTGGACATTTATTCCAATGAGAAGCGGGGGCCTCACAGTGTTGGTCTGTTCTGTGTTTTTCCAAAACAAGTCTGGGACCTGGGACCAAATCAGGGTGGAATGCCGGAGTTTGTTTGTTTATTTCTTATTTATTTATTACATTTCTGTAGCCCCAAAACTTGCATCTCTGGGCGGTTTACAATTAAAATCATTTAAAACATCAAATCGCTTAACAATTAAAATAATTTAAAACATTAACAATTTTAAACAATTTAAAACACAGTATTCATTTTTTTTATTTTTAAGAACCATAGATCTAATTAAAAGCCAGGGTGAATAAATGCCTCTTCAGGGCCTTTTAAAAAGTTACCAGAGATGGGGAGGCTTGGGCAGAGAATGAATTCCAAAATCCAGGGGCAGCAACGGAGAAGGCCCGTTACTGAGTAGCCACCAGATGTGTTGGTGGCACCCGCAGATGAACCTCTCCAGATGATCTTAACAGGCAGCGGAACTGATGGTGAAGAAGACGTTCTCTGAAATACCCAGGGCCTAAGCTGTTTAGGGCTTTATAGGTAATGACCAGCACCTTGTATTTTGCCCGGAAACGTATCGGCAGTCAGTGCAATTCCTTCGAGACAGCAGTAATATGGTCTCTCCGAGATGACCCAGAGACCAACCTGGCTGCCACATTCTGAACCAACTGCAGTTTCCGGACTACATACAAAGGCAGCCCCACATAGAGCACATTATGAGTAAGACAGCCTAGAGGTTACCAGCATATGTACTACCGTTGTGAGGTCGCTCATCTCAAGAAACGGAACCAGCTGGCATTATCAGCCGAAGCAGATTAAAAGCACCACTGGCTACCGCCTCAACCTGGGATACCAGTGAGAGGTTCAGATCCAGAAGCACTCCCAGACTGCGTACTTGTTTCTTCCAGGGGAGCGTGACCCCATCCAGAACTGGCAGATCAAAATCGTCTCACGAGTTCTGACCCTGCACAATAAGAACCTCAGTCTCATCTGGATTCAGCCTCAGTTTGTTATCCCTCATCCAACCCTATTACTGCCTCCAGGCAGGCATTTAGGGAGTTTATGCCTTCTCCCGATGATGTTGACATGGAGAAATATATTTGGGTGTCATCAGCCAACTGATAACACCCTGCACCAAATCTCCTCATGATCTCTCCCAGTGGTTTATGTAGATGTTAAACAACACTGGAGACAATATGAAGCCTTGAAGGAAAACCCTAGGCAAGTTCAGATTTTGAAGGAGTCTCCAAGAGACACCATCTGGAATCTGCCTGTGAGGTAGGAGTGGAACCACTGCAAAGCAGTGCCTCCCACCCTCAGTCCCCTCAGACATTCCAGATGGATAATCGAAAGCTGCTGAGAGATCCAAAAGGACCAACAGAGTCACACTTCCTCTGTCAATTCCCAATTGGAGAGCATCCACCAGGCCAGCCAAGGCAGTCTCCACCCCATAGCCTGTCCGAAAGCCAGTTTGAAATTGGTCTAGATGATCAGTATCCTCCAAAACTACCTGGAGCTGGGAGGCCACCACCTTCTTAATCACCTTGCCCAGCCATGGAAGATTGGAGACAGGCCTGTAATTGCTTACCTCTGAGGGATCCAAGGCAGGCTTCTTCAGAAGCGGTCTAATGATTGCCTCTGTGAGAAAAGGAGGCATCCTGCTTTCCCTCAGAGAAGCAGTTGCTAAGCAGAGTTCACCTTGATTTGCATTTGGAGGGGGGACGACATATGAGGACTATCTGTTGTAAGTTGTAAGGAGAGCTGGTCTTGGGGTAGTAAGCATGAATTGTCCCCTTTGCTTAGCAGGGTCTGCCCTGGTTTGCATTTGAAAGGGATACTACACGTGTGAGCACTGTAAGATATTCTCCTTAGGGGATGGGGCCATTCTGGGCAGAGCATCTGCATGTTTGCATGCAGAAGGTTCCATGTTCCCTCCTGGCATCTCCAAGGGCTGAGAGAGACTCCTGCTTGCAACCTCGGAAAAGCCGCTGCCAGTCTGTAGACAATACTGAGCTGGATGGACCAATGGTCTGACTCGGTAGAAAGCAGCTTCCTATGTTCCTATATTGCCCTTAGGAAATGGGGCTGTAGCTCAATGGTAGAGCATCTGCTTTGCATGCAGAATTTTCCAGGTTCAATCCCTGGTATCTTCAGGTAGGGCTGGGAAAGACTCCGGCCTGAAACCTTGGAGACCTGCGGCCAGTCAGTGTGGACAATACTGATCTAGATGGACCAATGGTCTGACTTGGTATAAGGCAGCTTCCTAGGTTATGTAAATTTTGTGAACCGAAAAGCCTGCACTAAATGTTGCATATTGTTGGAGTAAGCCTCTTGAGAATAGGAGTGTGTTGAACTGGTCCGCGATAGAGCCAGTCTGCAGCTAACTGGGTCCGTTCGACCAGTTTGATCGCAGATTGGATCGGCTTTGGCAAAAGGGGTCTGGCCAGTGATCGAACTGGACTGAATGCAGTTTGTCCATGGACCAGTTTGCTGATTTAAACACCTATGAAGGGGAATCTGTTGAGGATCCCCCTTTGCTTCCAAAGGTAATAAAAGGTGGGAGTGGGGAGCAGCGAGTGAGAAGCACCTTTTAAACGGAAAGAGAAAGCGCTTACTGGTAGGCCTGCGAGGTGCTCCCACCAACGCTATCAGTGATGGCAGGCACAAATGGCCTCTGCGCATGCCGGTTCAGTCAGCTGGACCAGACCAGTTGATCAGTTTGACTGAATCAGTTCGTGGATTGTGGTCTGGTCCAAATTCGGTCTGAATTCAGGCCAAACCACACAAACCAGTTCCACTCACACCTCTGCTTGAGAGACCTTCTGGGCCAGGGAGTAGGAAAGGCTCAGGGGACCCTATCTCTTCAGAGTCCTCCCTTCTTCATACAGATATTTTCCCCTTCACAGAGATGTACCCTGAAGTTTCTGGTTTGGCTGACATACTTATTGGGCAACAGTACTTGTTCATATAGAAGCATCCTCCATTTCCTGTGCATGTGCACAGGAAATGTGCAACACAGACACTGGATTTATTAATTATTAGGGCTGCACACAGAAACAATATTTACTTTGGAAACTGGAGATTTAGCAGCAGATGCTATTCACTAAGGTCGTTCACATGACCCACTTATCTGGCAGTGGGGAATTCCCACTTGATATCAGGATTTGTGCATGCAACCGGGGACTGGGGAGGAAGGGCACGCTTATGCCTTTCTACCTTGTTAAAAGCCCGAGTTACAATCTTGGCCTACCTGGTGAGGCAGAACCAGGGTTGGGCCCGATCTCAGCATTCCACATGAGCAGCCCTACCTGGGTAGGGCTGTGCAAGCCCGGGTAGGTCTGCTTGTGTGAACAGCATCATTTTATCACTTCAACTGAATTTTGCTGTTTGCTTCAACCTAATCTGGAAAGTTGCTTTGCTTAATGGGGTATCACTAAAATGCCTGCAACCTTTTCATTTCTTAGCATAATGGGATGACAATTGGAGGGGATAGTAGCACCTTCTTGGGGCATGATATCTGCCAAATTGCAGACAAATAGGACCAGGGGTTTCTGTGCAGGGACACTTTACAGTTTGAGGTTGATCCCCTTTTCAAAATTCAACCTTCTGAATCCAATCTGAATTGAAGCAAATTTTCTTCAATTTCTTTCTCAATTTGAAAAGAAAACAAAGATGGTGCCAGGCAAAACGTTCTGTGGAGAGAATTCCACAGGTGGAGCACCACAGCTCAACATGCCCTTCTTCCGATCACCACCTGCCATATTTCAGATGAGCAGAGAGCACAGAGCAGAGCTTCCAAGGACAATCTTAATCTTTGTTCACCCGGGTCTTTTAATCTGATAGAGTTCATGCTGAAATTATATTGCTGCTCTTTTTAAAATTACTTTGCATATTATTGTATTTCTATTGTAATTTGTATTGTTTTATTTTGTAAGATGCTCTGAGAGCTTTGGCTGAAGAGGGACTAATAACCCCTAATCAATGGTGAAATGTGTACACAGATGTAAGACTCCAAAACCCATGATTCAATGTACCCTATGGCTGAATCCACATGCCCAAGTACAAGTGTTTTATGCCACTTTAGGATAGTGATGTGCACAGACTGCGAAGGTGCGGTCCGACACCATGTGTGTGGGGGGTCGCTTTAAGGGTGGGGGGTTGTACTTACCCCTCCCACTGCTTTCCCCCCTCAGGCACTCCTGTTTTGGGTAAAGAATTCGGGGTGGCAGCGTTCCTCCCTGCTGCCCCTGCCCCCTTGTTGTCTGCTGAAAGCGGAAGTACCTTCCGCACATGTGTCCGCCGCCAACACGCGCTGCCGATGTGCGCGCGCATGCACGCTGCACATGTCACACTGACATGTGCAGTGGGCGCACGTGCATCAGTGGCGGGCGCATATTGGTGGCGGGCGTATGCGCAGAAGGTACTTCTGCTTTTGGCAGACAACAAGGGGGCAGGGGCGGCAGGGAGGAATGCTGCTGCCCCGAAATCTTTACCCAAAACTGGAGTGCCAGAGGGGGGAAAGCGGTGGGAGGGGTAAGGACAACCCCCCGCCCTTAAAGTGACCCCCCCCACCTGGTGCCAGACCGCTGAACCGGGCCAATTACTAACTGGTTCGCAGGCCTGTAACATGGCCTGTGAACCGGTTTGTACACATCATTACTTTAGGACACGTGCATAAAAATCTCTGCAACCTTTACTGAAGCAAGCAATTGACAGTACTGAAGTAATGGTATAGTAATTGACAATACTGAAGTAATTACCACATGCAACCAGCCAAAATTTGGAAAGGCAGACAGATTTTTCTGCAGAAATCTAGTTTGGGTCATGCAAAACGACTGGAATGGAATGCCTCTTGCAGGGTCCTCACATTGGTACAACATGTTCTTCACCATGCTTCTTCTTTGCTCTTCATCTCCATTCTCCATCATACTTGTCTGGCTAGTTTCTTCTTTCTCATCAGAAAGTACAGTTGATTATAGGGGGTAAGATTCCAGTTGCAAAAATGTGCCCAAGCAAGCAGTATTCTTCTGCTTGACCTTCAGCTTTCCCTTCTGCTGTGACACACAGTTTAGTTTTTCAGGGCAGAAAACCATTCTCTCGCCATGTGTGAAAAAATAACGGTGTTCTGCTGATGCAAAAATGAGCAAGAAAATCTGTGGGCGGAAACGGAGCTTTTTCTCCTTCTCCCTTTCAAGCTGTGAGGGAAAGTGAAATTCAGTGGTGTTTGCTCGCGGAACCGTGTCCTTGGTAGGGCAAACAAGGCAGGAAGGGACTTGCAAGCAGTGCAAAAGCTGCTATTGGGCAATGAGGGAATCTTCTGAGGTTGGGAGGCGAGCTGGTCTTGCAACAGCAAGCATGAATTGCCCCCTTTGCTTATTAAATGAATTACCCCCTTGTTTGCATTTGGATGGGGTTGGACTGCATGAGCCAGCATAGCGTAGTGGTTAGAGTGTTGGACTAGGATCAGGAAGACCTGAGTTTGAATCCCCATTCAACCATGAAACTCACTGGGTGACTCTTTGGGCCAGTCGTGTCTCTCTCAGCCTAACGTACCTCACAGGGTTGTTGTGAGGATAAGAATCAGAGGAAGAGCAGGATATAAATGTAATTAATAAATAAATGTGTAACTGATCCATTAGGTGACTGGTCTTTTGTAAGATATTCCCCTTGGGTTGTAGCTCCATGGAAGAACATCTGCTTGCATGCAGAAGGTACCTGGTTCACTCCCTGGCAGCATCTCCAAATCGGGCTGGAAAAGACAATTCTGCCTGAACCTCGGAGAGCTGCTGCCAGTCAGAGCAGATGATTCTGAGCTAGACGGTCTGCCTTGGAAAAAGGCAGCTTCTTATTTTCCTGTGTTCCTATGAAACATGATGCTCAAACTTTCCGTCTTTAGGGAATCTTTCCCCCACTTCCAGGGCTGGCTTCAGGCTCAAGGGAGCTCTCAACAGGAGGTTGTCCTAGGCTCCTCTGCTTATTAGACGGACCGCAAAGAGAAATGTGTGGTAGGTGAAGGTTAATGTCCTTGCTTTGTAGGAGACTTAGCAGAAGATAAAGTTGTCTGCATAGCCAAATACCATACTCAGACAGAAATCCTCCCAGTGATTAAGAGACTCTCTGATGTGGTGATGTTGGCAGTGGCTTGTGGCTAGATTTTTTAGTAGCTTCCACTGCCATTGCTGCCATTAGGCTGTGCGCACCTGCCCACCCATCCACCTGCCCACCCACCTGTATCCCTGGCCCCTGCTCAGCTACAGATTCACTGCCTGCCTGCTGGGCAGTGATATCATTAGACCGTGTCACCCTCAGTCAAGGGAGGCAAGCCAGCGACAAGAAGTCTGCTGCTGCGTGGGGGCATGGAGGGAGGCTGGCAGGTGGGGCAGGTGGCTGTGGGGGCCGGCAGTGTGCAGCTCCCCCCAGTCTGGCCCCACTGGTTGGTCTGTGTTCTCTGCACATGGTTGCCCAATGGTAGATCCACCAGTGTTAAGACTGCTGGGAACTCTATTGGTATCAAAAACTATTGGTGGAGAGTGGAGGTTAAGAAGTGAGGAGTGAGGAGTAAGGAGTGGAGGTTAAGGAGTGAATTAGCATGGAGCAGAATTTGCTGGTGTGTTCCCATTGCCACCATTTTCATCAGAAGGAAAAAGGGCTTTCCCCATCATTTCATACTCCTGATCTGAAATTTCTGGTGGGCTGTCGCCCTGCTTTCCATGAATCTGTTTATGAGTCATGCTTACATCCGTTATCATTACATATTGTCTGCATCTTCCTGACATTTTAATCTTCCTCTGCCAAACTATACACTTGTAATAGTTTAATCTTTTTGCACCACATCATCAGGCAAGCAAAAAATATATGTCTGAGAGCCGAACCATCTGTATTTTTGTAGTAGTTTGACTCTTTATTCTAGTTTTCATTTGTATAATGAAAAGCATGACTGTTTATGTAGCATTAAAACTACAACACCCACAGTGCAGTGCAAACAAAGTGAAATATTTCAAGGGGAACCGCCCTGAGCCATCTGGGAAGGGTGGTATATAAATCAAATAAATAAAAATAAATAAATATAAATATAAATAAATAAATAAATCTGTGGAAAAATATCCTGAATTATTCCCTGAAATGGATGAAATGACGACGATGCTGACAATGATGATATTGAATTAATGGATACAGAGCTGGAGAGGAGAGCTGGTCTTGTGGTAGCAAGCATGACTTGTCCCCTTAAGCTAAGCAGGATCCACCCTGGTTGCATATGAATTGGAGACTAGAAGTGTGAGCACTGTAAGATATTCCCATCAGGGGATGGAGCCGCTCTGGGAAGAGCATCTAGGTTCCAAGTTCCCTCCCTGGCAGCATCTCCAGGATAGGGCTGAGAGAGATTCCTGCCTGCAACCTTGGAGAAGCCGCTGCCAGTCTGTGAAGACATTACTGAGCTAGATGGACCTATGGTCTGACTCAGTATATGGCAGCTTCCTATGTTCCTAACTTGCAGTGCTGGCAGAAGTACTCCTCCCAGAACTGCTGGCCAGTGGTAATTCCTCCCCCCACCCCCATAATTCCCTATTATTGAAATTACTACATCACTGTGTCTGTGGGGGCTGCCATTTTCCCCAGAATCCCTTTCAGAATGATACTGCACGATAATATAGCATTACCCCGAGGCATATTGGTGGGGGAAACAGCAGTTACCAAGTGGTAAGCTTTGCAAACTATATGCAGGAATTTGGAGGAGTTTGCTAAGCTTACACCCATTTCAGTGTGGGGATGCTTGGGGGCTGTAGTTCCTCCCATGAGGAAAGCAATCCCCAGGCACCCCTGTGCTTTTTCCCAGCCACCCCAATGTGTCTCCCTGCCCGCCCGCCCTCCACAGACATCTGGCATTTCCTGCACCCACCCAACCAGTGTGCCAGTGTTGGGTTGGGAATTAAAGAATCCCCCTGCTTTGCAACCACCATACTACCCGGGACATACATTAATTAAATTAATTTATTTGTTTGTTTATTACATTTTATATCCCACTCTTCCTCCAAGGAGCCCAGAGCGGTGTACTACATACTTCGGTTTCTCCTCACAACAACCCTGCGGTGTAGGTTAGGCTGAGAGAGAAGTGACTGGCTCAGAGTCACCCAGCAAGTCTCATGACTGAATGGGCATTTGAACCCGGGTCTCTCCGGTCCTAGTCCAGCACTCTAACCACTACACCACGCTGCCCTGGATTGGCTGCCTCTGAGTGATGTGGGGAAGAAATGGACCTCTTGGAGTTTCCAATATTTCCAGTAGCTCAGGCCTACTAGCTAGGGACACATTAGAAGACTGACATTTGATTAAAACAATGCATGTATCTCGGCACACAAAGATGTGTGTATATGTATATGGTGGGGGAGAGAGAGAGAGAGATTATCCATTTGGACTTCAGTCGCCCCTGAATATGTAGTGAGTATGTGTTTTGGTCCGTGTGCAAACAGGATAACTGGAATGCATGGAAATCAGGCACAATCCCGGTCCCCCATCCATGCATTCATTTCTACCCTGGAGGATTGTCCGCTGCACAAGGCTTCCAGAATAGAAAGTGGGAATGTCATCCTGAACAAGAGCTTTAGCAGTATGCCTCTACTCATCCATCTGCTAATTAGTCTGGAGGAAGAATGATTTTGGACAGTGAGACGAGAGAAGGAAGGGTGGTGGGGTGGGTGGGGGGACCCGAGAAAAAGAGTTTCCATACTTAGGTGAAAAAAACAGCTGAGTTTACAGTGGTCTGACAGGTACCAGATGGAAGGAATAAGCAAGGAGGGTTGTGTCTCTGAAACAAAAGCTGAACCAACTGTGCAGGTGCAAGCAATTCTACCCAGGGAGAAACGCAGCACAGCTAGGTTACCTGGTAACGGGCAGAACTGGGAAGCTATTTTTGAAAAAGCTTGGAAAAGCGTCTGCAGAAATTTGGAGGAGTTTGCTATGCTTGCACAGGTTTCAGCAGATGTAATCCAATGAGATTTCCAAGCAAAACTGTGGGGAGGACCAGAGTCAAATCTGTACATAGTGTTCAATGCAAGCTATGGGGCTGCATTCTCTCATATTGAAGATATTCACATCTTCCAATTGTATCTACTGAATCATACTTTTAGCCAGTCTGGGTTAAAAAAGGCCAGGCCCAGGCTAATTTTGCCACCTCCGGTGGGGGCAGGGAGGGGGGAAGGTGTGCTGCTGCAGGGGGGGGAGGGTATGTCTCTGAAGCTTCCCCTCTCCCCCACCTGGGCACACAAATAGCCCATGCGCATGCACGGCAGCCTTCAAAATGGCCACCATGAGCTGGGAGAGGGCCGGAAATGCCTGAAAATGGGGGAAAGACCGGGGGAGGCTAGTGGAGGGGTGGAGAAGAAGGATGCTTCAGAGACACCCCCCCAATGGCAGCACCCCCTGGAGGTGGCAAAATTACTCCTGGCCCAGTGGGGAGTTTACTTTTCGAACCCCACATCGGCTCGAACTTGAGCTGTACTGGGTGGGTGGGTTGGAGGTGCACAAAACAAAACATGCCCATTCCAGTTCTAGTTGGGTCTGGACACGAACCAAACCAGGCAAGCTGGTTTTGTGCACACCCCTACTGGTACTTCCACATCCCCTAAACAGACCATGGGAGTCTGGCGTCCAGGGCTTGGTTGTAGGGTAGGGCTGCACAACTTCAGCCTTCCCAATGTTGTTGGACTACAACTCCCATCATCCCTGACTGCCACCACTGTGGCTGGGAACATGGTTAGTTGGTTTGCCCCCAGGGATATACTGTACAGCAGGGGCTCCTAACTGTGGGACTCCCCAAATGATGTGGGACTTCAACTCCCATCACCCCAAAGACCATTGTGGCTGGGGATGATGGGAGTTGTAGTCCATCTGGGGACCAGGGCCGACCCTAGGGTTTTAGTACCCTAGGCAAAGTTTGATTTTGGCATCCCGCAAGCCGAGAAGTCTCGAGTCCTGGCTTTCACTTGAGCCACTCTGCCTGCTCATTTGCAAGGTCGAATGACCAGCCCGAGTGGATGACCAGCAAATAACTAGCCCATGATGGTTTGAGGATACAGTCTATTATGGAGACGCTTCATAGATGAAAAGACACTGCTGCCAATTTGGAAATCCCGTCTGAGTGCATTTCTTTTTGAAAATGAATGCTGAGTCAGGCCATCCATCTTCAAGAGAGGGAGTGCCGCTTCGGAGACTAGGTGTGGATTGGGGGCGGAGGTGCACTGAGCCAAGGAGTCTGTGCATTTTGGGATGCAGGATGTGCAGGCCCTTTGGGGAGCAGGGTGGAGTAGGACATCTCACACCACTGTGCTTGCACCATTGCTTCAAGCGTGCAATGTGTTTTATAAACAAACAAATGAATAAATAAATGCAAGAGGGAGTGAAAGAATAACTGGCAGTGCTATATTTTGACAGTGTTTATGCACCTCCGCCCCCCCCCCCAGGAAATGGTGCCCTAGGGAACTGCCTAAGCCAGTTTAATGGATGAGTCGGCCCTGCTGGGGACCCATTGGTATACCCAGCAGGCATACTGCCTGTGTTGTACTTTAATTGTCAGAAAAATGATTGTCTCTCTGTTCCATAGACATGGAAAGAAAGACAGCACTGGTTCGCATTTCTGTGACATGTCTTTGTCTCCTTCTGGTTTCCTGCCATGCTACCAGTGGAAACATCCCCCCCCCCGCCCCCGCTCCTGCCTCTTTGTTTGCTGGGAGCCCTGGAGCTTGTGTTTGCTTCAATGGTTTGAGATCTCTGTTAACTGAAGGGTTCGGAAGCTTGTAAAATCATGTTTTGATCGGGGACCAGATGAGTTTGCCGCTCTCCTTATCCTGCAGTTGTGATCTGTTTATTCTGTATATCATTTTCAGCCTGTCAGAGAGATGCCATTTATGCAGCTGACAAACAATTGCAACAGAAAATGTTCCGCCATATGATACGCTCGCTGCCAGCTGTACTGGCAAACTCATCATGTAGCAACTGCTGCCATCCAGGAAAATAAAATTTTAAAAAGTCTAAAACAGCAGGGATGTTCTGCAGAACCAGGAGTCCAAAGGACCAGAAAAATGACATTCACGTGAAAACCATGCATAGAAGTTATCATTGAGTCGTCCCTCTGAGATGTCAAATAGTGATAGGGGAACTCCTGTGAAGACTAGAATAGGGATGTGCGAACAGGTTCGACATTGAACTGGTTCGGTTCAATGGCTCGATATTGAACTGAACCCGCGCCCCCTGGTTCCGTTTGCTATTGAACTGAACCCCCCTGGCTGTTCAGGAGGGGTGTGTGTGTTCCTTTAAAAAAAAAAAACTCAGAAATTTTCTTTTTACTTACTGCCACCCAGTCCGGGTGTTTCAATTCAGCCATGGGTGTGTCTCCAGATGTCCCCCCTCCCCTTGCTGGCCTCCATTTAGGTCCAAATTGCCCAGTTCAGGCGGTCTTTGGTATATTCCATGCCTGCCCTCCATTGTGGTGGCCATTTTGGAGGGCACTGTGTTGCCCAATGTGCCTCTGTGTGGCCTGGGGACCCATTTGGTTTGGACTTGAACCAAACCGGGCAACCCGGTTTCGTGCACATCCCTAGACAAGAATTGGGAACTCAAAGTTCAATGTACAGTGCCCCTTGTACAGAGCTAGCAGAGCTATAGATTAAAGCAGTGGTTCCCAACCTGTGGGGCCACCAGAAGTGTGGAACTAAAATTCCCAGCATCCCCACTCATAATAAATTGTAGCTGGGGATTCTGGGAGTTGTAGTTCAGCAACATATGGAGGCCTGCAGGTTGGGAACCATGAGATTGGAGTATCCCCCCTCACAGTCAAAGATTCCCAGATACTGGAGGGGCTCTACCCACTTTGGCTGGCTCTTAGCTCTTGGAACAGTCTTTCCTGGCTCAATATGGCTGCCAGCTCAGTTCTCTCAGCTTCTGGTTCCTATTTGACAGTATGCAACCTTTGGCCATTGTAGCTGGGGATTATGGGAGCTGTAGTCTCCAACATATGGAAGTCCCTGTTACAGGGAACACTGCTTGACAGCTACTGACAGCTCAGCCCCAATGAATCCCATCAGCTTGATGCAGGATTCGGTTCAGTTAAGGATTTGGTTCAGCGTTGCTGTTGTTTTAATTTAAAGAAAAGTAAAGAAAGCAAGGAGAAAAAAATATTGCTCTTAGGTTGAGCCTGGTCTCACATCTGGAAAATCTCATTGTGTTTCACTTCCCCATCATCATACTTGCCAACATGTCCCTATTTCCCCATTCACCTGAATGGGAAAAATAGGGACATGTGGGCAGGTAAGCATCATGCCCCAAACTCCATACCCACAAGTCTCTGTATCGTTTGCGGGGGCGGGGGGTGTACAGCAGGGACCAGGAGGCCTGTCTGAAAGCCTCCATTCTTCCATAGTATGTAGAAATATGCGAGAGCGCCCTGGGTTATGTTGTTTCCAGGGTGTCTGAAATCCCTATTTAGTTTTCAGGCGCCTTGGCAAAGGAAGATTGCCTCAAACACAACCTGTTCCAAGGGAGTAAGCTTTCTTGTTTCTCATGAGCACAGTAATCAATGGCAGAGAGTTTAAATGGTCTATGTGCAAATCGGGCCCAACTATAAAATGACCAAGCATGAGGAAATCAAGTGAGATATGTGCATGTGTGCAGGGGCATAGGGACACCGATGGCAGCCATGGGATAGAATGGGAGGGTGTCGTGCCTGCCCCCCACGGTTGCCTGGTGTGCCGCCCAACTCCAGCCCTATTCCTTCCACCTGCATCAGTACACCAGCGCAGGGGCCGTTGCATGTACTGGGCATGGGCGGTCAGCTTGTCCACCCAGTAAGTGTTTTCTGTGTTGGCCTGGCTGGGCCCTTCTTTCTGCTTCCTGGAGAAGGGGGCAGCAGGGAGGGAGCAGCAGGGGTGGTGCCCTAGCAGGAGGAGCAATGGGCACCTTGCCCCTCACCCCCCATGGCATTTGTCCACCCTTGCTTAATGGTAGCCACATCACTGCTACATCACTTAGACCAGGCCCAAGTGCTGAGTCACTAACTGACTCGTAATGGAACTTTTTTAGGCCTTCCCAACAGCAGCACAGCGGGGAAGTAACTTGCCTAGGGAGCCGGAGGTTGCCAGTTTGAATCCCCGCTGGTATGTTTCCGAGACTATGGGAAACACCTCTATCAGGCAGCAGCAATATAGGAAGATGCTGAAAGGCATCATCTCATACTGCACGAGAGGAGGCAATAGTAAACCCCTCCTGTATTCTACCAAGGACAACCACAGGGCTCTGTGGTCACCAGGAGTTGACACCAACTCGACGGCACAACTTTACCTTTAACAGCGTCCTGCTCAGGGTTACCCCATCACTTTGGGTGTCCCACGCTTGCACCACTAGGGTGCTTGATTCCACCCCTGGACCCTTCCCAATGATAATGTTCATGCATATTGCTGTAGGACTTTGTTTTGCTTTATTCCCAAAGGCTCCAGTTCTCTGGGATGCTTTTCAAAACCTATCTCCCCTGATACCAGGATGGGAACAAAATGTGCACGGTCCCGGCCTTCTTGGGGAGTGACCAGTTATATATAAACAGCTCTCCCAATTGATATCTAAAGGCTGATTGAATTGAATGAAACAGCAGTAGCCAAATGCGTATTTCAAGAAGGCAGTGACCTTGTGCTGTGTCTTCTCCTCTGCTGATGTTATCTGCTGTGTCAGAGGCTCTAATATCAGATCAATAAGCGACGCTCTCCTTTGAAGGCTGTTGTTATTTAGAAAGGTGATATTGTAAAACATGACAAGATCCCTCTAACAGATGACTCGACACTTCTGACGTGGCAGTAGGAGAGGAAGACTAGAGGAGCAACATGATGTCTCTGAAATTCATGAGTGGGGGAAATATTTGCCAGGAAGATTTTGTCAACTATGAATTTCAGCTCACAAATCATCGGATCTTGCATAAGGCTGTGCAAACCACTCCAATGCTTTGCAAGTATATTCCCCACTCACAGAAAGTGGACATTGCATATTCGGAACAATTATCTAGAAAAGCTGTTATGTAATTTCTGCCAGGGCAGGTGTTCCCAAATTGTCATTCTCTGAGGCTGTTCCCATGACCGGGAGAAATCAGGGGAAGGGAGCCTAGCCCAGTTCCTCCTGGTTGTGTGCTGCAACGGAAGCCATGTGGCTTCCGGCAGCAAGCCGCCAAAAATACCCCTCCCCTTAAACACGGTTAGTGGATTGTGCTCTCTGCTAACCCCATTTACCCAACTGTGAGACACTGGGGCTATTCTCACGATCAGCAAAAATCGGGCTAGGAGAGCCTAGCCCGATTTTTGCTAATCGTGAAAACCACTGGGTTCGCAGGTGAGCCTGGTGGCTTACAAGCGGCTAGCCCACTTTTGTAGCCCTGTCCAAAGCATGGGTTTGCGGAGCGAGTGCTCTGCAAACCGGACTTCCCGATCGTGAGCAGCTGCAGCGCAGCTCCACACCATGGCTTCTCATGAGCAGACCCCTGGAGCAGAGGCAAAAAGCCACCTCCTGGCTCCGAGGGTCTCCCCAGTATGCCCTGTATGCTCCCCAGTATGCCCTGTGCCCGAGCTCCCCAGCCCCCGCCGGCTCCGTCATGGAGCCGGCAATCGTGTGGGTGGACGATCCGGCTGCCCAGGGCTTCCTCCCTGCTCGTGTGTGGGGAGAGTGGGTTTAGCCCACTCTCCCTGCACATTCTCAAGAACCGCATCTCACTGACCGTGAGACCCGGCTCACTGTGGCGCAGCTCTGTGGCTGCAGCGACTCATGAGAAGACCCCCGCTGTGAGGCTAACACAAGACTCCTGGTCTCGGGGATCTCTCCAGGATGCCTGTGCATTTGCACAGGGCATCCTGGGGCTTCCGGGGCTGGGCGGCACCTGATCCCCACAGCCCCTCCTGGCTCCATGACAGAGCTGGTAGTTGTGTGGGCGGCTGATCTGGCCGCCCAGGGCTCCGTGGGTGATCATCTGCAGGGAGAGCGGGCTAAGCCTGCTCTCCTCGCCTAACCCTCCCAGGCTCTACACACTGCTTGTGTGTAGAGCCTCTTTGTGTTATCCTTGCCAAAGCAAAACAGGATGACTAACTGGCAATTTATCATAGTATACCCAATCTTCCAGCTTCACTTCTAAAGAAGCGTGAGGTGTTGGGGGCTGTTTGATAGGAAGGGGAGGTTGAGGGGTGGGTTTCATAGGAACACAGGAAACTGCCTTATATGGAGTCAGACCATTGGTCCATCTAGCTCAGAACTGTCTACACTGACTGGCTGTGGCTCTGCAAGGTTTCATATAGGAGTTTTTTCCAGCCCTACACGGAGATGCCAGGAACTGAAGCTGGTGCCTTTTGCATGCAAGCAGATGTTCTTCCACTAAACTACAGTCCCACCCCTCACCCCCAAGGGGAATATCTTACAGCAGACAGTGCTCACAGGTAGTCACCCATCCAAATGCAAACCAGGGCAGACCCTGCTTAGCAAAGGGGTCAATTCATGCTTCCTACCACAAGACCGAATCTCCTCCCTGGTTTGGTGAGCCATTGTGGCTCTAGCCTGCTTGGACCTCCACTTGGCAATGGAGAGGCAACTATTTAGAGACACAATTATTTGCAAATAATGCTGAGGGTATTGCTCATCAGCACTCCCAATTCAAATAACTTACCAACTTGCTATTTCACAGATGGCTGGCTCTTTCTCAAAAGAGGCCCCCGTTTATACCTGACTTGCTCACTGTTGTGCTGCTCATGGTGCTATGTAATTATGCATCCTTCATTCTGTACCATTGTTTTAATTGTACTTCATTGCTCCAACTAATTGACAACCTGTGCTACAAGTCACTGCCTCCCCACTGCAGATCTTAAAGTACTGTTCAGTTTTCAGGACTTCCCACTGGATGCGGGAGGGTCCGATTACTCACCCAGTCAGGGGGCCAGGAAGATGGAGATCTCACCACTCCTGAGTACAGTCAAAGCAGGCTGAGACCAATGCCAGCTGCTAGGGAGAGCCAGGAAGACCGAAAGCTGGTGGACCATGGCTAGGCTGGCATGGTCTAGCAGGTTGCCACCTGGTAGGTGTGTGCATGGAACTGGCTGGTCCGGTCCGGTTCGAGTATGAACCGGACCCAAAGTGGACTGGGCCAGCTCAGTCTGGCACCCCCTTGAACCCCCCCGTCTGGTCTGGTCCAGGAGGGGGTTCGTGAACTTTCAAAAGCCCACTGTCCTCCCTTTGGTCCAAAATCAGCCCCCCCACCCCCGGCACGGTGGCCATTTTGGTAGCATGACTCAGGCCATGCAGAGGCCCATTGCGCAGGCACAGCAGCCTCCAAAATGGCCACCATGCCAGGGGAGAAAGGCCTGAATGGGCCAAAGAACAGCAGAATGGGCTGGTTTCGGACTGAAGGTAGGGGGAGGGGGAACCTCCGCGAACTCCCCCCCGCTGCCTCAGAGAATACCCCCCAAGTGGGTATGGGTTTTTTTGTTAAAATTTTTTGTATGTTTTTTTTTTTAAACCTGCGGAAACCCCCCCCCCCCCGCTGAATGGGCTGGGGTTCAGTCCAGGGTTGCTCCAAATGGAGTGGTTTGGTTTGACACAGAACTATCAAACTGAACCAGTTCAACATTGAACACGTTCGACGTCAAACCTGTTTGCACATCCCTACCCCCTGGTGGCGACACGGAGAGGGCAGGGCCTCAAAAGCCAGCAAGACGAGCAACAGCTGAAGAAGGGAGGGGGAGGCAGCTAGATTGGAGAGAGAGGAGTCGGAGAGGGTGGTCGGGATTGCCCTGATTGCAGTGCTTTATTTAGAGCTTGGATGGCCAGGGATGAGGAGGTCACAGGAGAAATGGGAGTGACTTGGCCCTAGAGGCTCCCAGTGAGGAGTGGACTGACCGCTCTCCCTGTTGTCTGGTGGAGGAATAGGGTGACAATTAACCCCCTCCCCAATACATCTGAGGCCACATCCTTAGGCTTTGGACAAGAGCAGAGGAAGGCGGGCAGTTTAAGACAGGCAAGTGCCTGACACTGAACCGCATTTGCCATTTTGTCGCCCACTCCCCCAGTTTGGAGGAGCTTTTGGAGCTCCTCATAATCTATTTTGGGTTTCACTACCCTAAGTAGTTTGGTGTGATCTGCAAATCTGGCCACTTCACTGCTCACCACAACTTCTAGATCATTTATGAAAAAATTAAAAAGCACAGGTCCCAGGACAGATAACTGGGGACCCCACTTCCTACTTCCCTCCATTGTGAAAACTGTCCATTTATTTCTACTCTCTATTTCCTGTCTTTCAACCAGTTACCAATCCACACATATAACTGTCCCCTTATCCCATGACTGCTAAGTTTGCTCAAGAGCCTTTGATGAGGAAGTTTATCAAAAGCTTTTAGAAAGTCCAAGAATACTATGTCAACTGGATCGCCTTTATCCCCATGCCTGTTGACACTCTCAAAGAACTCAAAAAGTTTGGTGAGGCAAGATTTACCTTTGCAGTAGCCATATTGATTCTCTTTCAGCAAGGTCTGTTTGTCTATGTTTTTAACAACATAGCTTATATGTGGAGATTGGAGCTGAAAACTGTTCCCAGACAGCTGGCGGCCATCTTTATCGCAGAGTTCTGTGGCTAGAGGGGCTAGATAGTTGCTGCTGTACTGAGGGCTGCTTCTCTACTGGATGTGCAATGCATTGTGGGATATCTTGGAGGACCCAGCTCCATTTTTTCTCCATACCAGAGGGCACACCAACCTTATTGTCCGGGGTGGGTGGGTGGGGGGGTTTGTGTGTGTAGTGCCTAAGGGAGGCTCTGCTTGTTTGTGGGGATTGGGGTCAGGGCTCTTCCCTCCCCTAAATCACCCCAGATGATCATGTGAAAGATCATGTCTAACTCCAAAACCAAAAGAAAAAGTTTGGATGCACCATTAATAGAAATTCTGGCAAATTCACATACTTGAGAGTGTGAAATCAATATATTCTGTTCTTATTAGCCATAGATTCCACATGTTTCAACCATATAGTCTTCCTCCGTGGCTTTTCTGTATAGTATAAAGTCGCTTGGCTCTAAACCAAGGAAAAGGTTGGTTCACAAGGGCAGTCCTGAGATAAAAACAAAAACAAAAACTACCTGCTAGAAAATGTTCTGGCTTTTTGATGTTCTTCGCAGCATCAGACAGTGGTTGCACATTAGATACAAGCTTCATGGTGCACAAGATTTGAATTATTTATTTCTTTTTCTTTCTTTTTTAAAAATCGTCCCACATTTTACATGAGTTCCACAAAAGCCTCCCAGGTGACTCTTCCCTAGAAAATATAAGCCCTTTTCTATCTATTAAAAAGATATCTAGAGATATCTTTACAGGGTATCCTTACAGAGTATAATCCTCCCCAGAACAGCCCACTGACTGCTCATATTTTAATGTGTATTGCTGAGGGGAAGAATAAGAGAAACAGTATTCATTTGCCTCCTTTGGGGATCTCTTCACATATGGGCACAGTATCTCTATGGATGGGGCCATAGCTCCATGGTAGAGTATCTGCTTTGCATGCAGAAGGTCCCAGGTTCAATCCCTGGCAGTATCTCCAGGAAGGAATGGGAAAGACTCCTGCCTGAAACCTTGGTGAGATGCTGCCAGTCAGTGTAGGCAATACTGAGCTAGATAGACAAAGGCTCAGACTCTGAATAAAGCAGCTTCCTATGTTCCTAGTGAAGGATTATCCATATGTTGAATGTATCTTCGCCATGCACTGTCCCTCACTTTTTAATGCTCCATCTTTGGTTATATCTGGTAGGTTCTTTAGTTTTTAATTTTTAGTTTTTAGAATTCTCAATTTCTAGCTTTTAAAATAACTTTTAATTTGGAACTTAATTCTGATTGTGGTTTTAGCCTGACTTTTAACTTGTTTACTTAATTTGGTCAATTTTATTAGTTTTATTTTACATTGGATCTATTTTGTTGTTATGAGTCACCCCGAGCAGTAGTGTACTGGAGGGGCAGGGTATAAATATTTTAAATAAATAAATAAAATTCTCCATAAAATGTACTATAATAGAAGTCCTACTCATGGAATTGATAATAATTCCACATATGTCAGGGGTTCTCAACCTTGGGTGCCCAGATGTGGGACTACAAAACCCATCACCCCCAGCCCCAGTGGAGCTCACAGCTTTCTATGGGCAATAAACTACCAGATAGTGTTGTAACCTTCAGGTCATTGTACATTCTAGATGAAAAAGAATCAATAATCTAACGCTTCCCAATAGCAGAAAACTCCATTTAACAAAGTTTAACACTGTTTTTCATACATTGACCAACCTTCCATATATAATGAGCAATCCCCACAACGAGCTGAGATTTGAACCAGATACAGCACACAGACCCAGTTAGGATAATTTGCTGTAGGATTCATGTGCCTTCCGTAGATTTTAGTTCTGTTCCTGCCCTTCTGCAAAGCTAGAAGCAAGGCTCATTCTGTTGCCATAGCAACCCGTATGCTCGGGCAAAGCCTAAATGAATAGGAAAAAGAAACTTGGGTCTGGTTTCATATGAGCCTATAAAAAGTCCCACTATTTCCAGAATCTCCCTATTTGGCAGCTATGCTACTTATTTATGATATAAGCAGTTCTTATCCTGCCTTTCCAAAATACAAAATCATGACAAGGTTAATTAATATTTTTAATATTAGAATACAATATTAATATAATTAATATTAAAGACAATATTAAAAATACCTTCCTGGATCTTTCTGCTCTTCCCAGAGTGGCTCCATCCCCTAAGGGAATATCTTACTGTGCTCACACTTCTAGTCTCCCATGCAAATTCAACCAGGGTGGACCCTGCTTAGCTAAGGGGATAAGTCATGCTTGCTACCACA
Source organism: Hemicordylus capensis (assembly GCF_027244095.1). Lineage (NCBI taxonomy): Eukaryota > Metazoa > Chordata > Lepidosauria > Squamata > Cordylidae > Hemicordylus > Hemicordylus capensis. The sequence continues at coordinate 444,011,952 of NC_069657.1, forward strand.
AGACACCAGCTCTCCTCAAGTTAGTGAATCCCTGAATATAAAACCAGGAGTTGGAATTTACAACTTCTCTGAACAATTTAAAAAGCCTTCTGGCATAAACATACAGGTAGCTTTAAATTATGTTTGTTTATTTATTTATTGAATTTATATACTGCCTAGCATAAAAATCTCAAGGCGGTGTACAGAATTAAAACACAAAATATGATATAAAACATTAAAATTCATAAAAAGATAAGATAAAAACACATTAATATTTAAAAGTTTAGTCTCAGTTGAAGGCCTTGGAAAATAGGTACATCTTCAGGATCCTCCTAAAAGCAAAAAGAGAAGGAAATGCTCTTATTTCAGCAGGGAGCGCTTTCCAAAGCCCTGGGGCAGCCATAGAGAAGGTCCTGTCCTGAGTTGCCACCAACCAAGTTGGCAGAAACCAGATCTGGACCTCTCCAGATGCTCTTAATAGGCGACAGGTTCACGACAGTGAAGGTGCTCTCTTAAGTACCCTGGACCTAAGCCTTAAAGGGCTTTATAGGTAATAACCTGCACTTCATATTTCGTTTGGAGTCACAAGAGAGAGAGAGAGCTTGTTGGAGCTGCCTGGAGATAAAATTCCACAAATGTGGCATCACCACCAAAAAGGACCTGTCTCTGGCATCCATCAAACAAATCTCTGGTAATGGCAGGCCAGAGAGCAGGGCCTCAGATGCTGATGTCAAGGCTTGGGCAGATTTATATGGGAGTACATAGGAACATAGGAAGCTGCCATATACTGAGTCAGACCATAGGTCTATCTAGCTCAGTATTGTCTTCACAGACTGGCAGCGGCTTCTCTCCAAGTTTGCAAGCAGGAGTCTCTCTCAGACCTATCTTGGAGATGCTGCCAGGGAGGGAACTTGGAACCTAGATGCTCTTCCCAGAGCGGCTCCATCGCCTGAGGGGAATCTCTTACAGTGCTCACACTTCTAGTCTCCCATTCATATGCAACCAGGGCAGACCATGCTTAGCTATAAGGGGACAAGTCATGCTTGCTACCACAAGACCAGCTCTCCTCTCATGATAGTAGGTAGTCCCTGAGATCACCTAGTCCCAGACCTTTTAAGTTTTAAAGGCCAAAGCCAGAACTCTGAACTGAGCCTGGGAATGAATGAGCAGCTGACACAGAAGGTGTGCAAGATAGGCTGAACCTTACTTAATCTTGAGTTGTATGTTTGGTAAGTTGTACAGCGATTGTAACAGGGTACAGAAACATGGAAATGAAGGGGTTTTTGCTCCAAAAGAAGGACATGTAAGAAAGATATGTAGTCCATGAGCCAAGCCCACAATTTTTGGCCATCTACACCATTTCAGTGCACGAATGCTCACAGTCGTTTGTGACAACGTCTACCCCATTCGAGATGAGAAATAGGTGATCACATTGTTGCATGTACAGCTTTCTGTGTTATCACCCCTTCTTTCTCCCTATCCCCAAATGATAAGGGTTAAATGCAGTCATTTTTGCAAAGAGGAAAGGCTTAGGGCAGGGTCTGGATAACAATGAACAAATGGTTGTACTCAACCCATGGAGTAAACTCTGGAGGACATTCCTGCCAATTTTCATTTCCATTCCTCTGAGGACTTTGATACAGTTTTATAGTAATTATTGTGTTGTTTAGCCTACTTTCTTTAAGGAAAGCTTATGAGATCACCAAGCTCTCTCTCTCTGTGTGTGTGTGTGTGTGTGTGTCCCTCTATCAACTTCACAATGCCAGGACTGATTGAACCAAATTGGGTACAGTTGTAGGGACACAAATGGACAACTCAATGGCATAGTTTATGATGATGCCATCCATGCCAAATCAATATGGCGGACACATGAACATTTGAGATGCAATTTAGTAGATTAACTTGTGAACTGCCTAACTGATTTGAACCAAATTGGGTACAGTCATGGGGACACATATGGACACCTCAACAACATTGTTTGTGATGCTGTCACCCACCCCAATTCAAGATGGCAGCTTCATGAACGTTTGAAGCTAAATTGGTTTGATCTGTGAAGATGGTTATTATCAATTAAGGTTATTGTGAAAGGAAAGTAGGCAATTAGTTCTTACTAGAACTTCTTGTTAAAACTTTTTAAAAGTTTTAAAACACCATTGCAAATTTGCCCACTGCTGCAAGCCCAATGGTCAGGACAATAAAAGCATGATAACATACTGAAAGTTAAAAGTATTGCTACGCTATCACCTATTTTCCATCTCTAAAGGTAAAGAGTGCCATTTAGTTGATTTCGACTCCTGGCGCCCACAGAGGCCTGTGGTTTTCTTTGGTAGAATACAGGAGGGGCTTACCATTGCCATCTCCCACGCAGTCTGAGATGATGCCTTTCAGCACCTTCCTATATCTCTGCTGCTCGATATAGTACCAGCGGGGATTTGAACCGGCAACCTTCTGCTTGTTAGTCAGGCATTTCCCCACTGTGCCACTTAAGGTGACTAGGGGGTATCAAAAATCACAATGAGCATTTGTCTCGAGATGACACCGACCATCCCTGCTGGCTCCTGTACTATATCTAGCACACAGAGAAAGTGAGCAAAGCAGGATATTTTATGGTAGCTTCCTCTGCTAAGATGCAATTGCTCAGGGAACCGTGAGCCCTGCTTCCTCCTAAAGGAGTTCACCTGTTAGGCTCTATGGGCAAGAAGCTTCTGGGTGACCATAGCTGCTTGTGGTCCCAAGAGATAAACCAACTCTGGAGGGTCCCTTGCAAGCCTCTTTAGTGCTGCCACGATCGGCTTGCTCACCTTCTCTCCAACTGGGTCTGATTTTTCTTGGACACACCACATTTGTGAGGCAAGCAGGGAAACGACTGCTTATGGCAGCTTCCTTGCTCCTCTCAGTTATTCAAGAGTCCAAAAAAGGCCAAGCACTGCCGGAGTGAGTGAGAGACGAGAGGGCTGGATGGGAGCTTTCCACATTTTGATAGTAGTTAGCTGCTACAGTCACTCAGAGGTTTCAAGGCCTCTGGAGCCTCATTCATGGGTCGCTGTGGAAATCAGGGGTGAGTGTATGTGTTGCTTGAAAATTCTGTATCCCAAGGGCTTCATAGCTTCCACACGCTGTCACACTCATGCTAACTGTTGAAAAACAATTTCCTCCACATTCAAGGCACAAAGACATGCCCTTAGGAACATAGGAAGTTGCATTATACTGATTCAGACTATTGGTCCATCGAGGGCTGGAGTGGGGGCACTGAGTGGAATGTATGTGGGGAGGGTGCCGGGTTTTGAGCAGAATGGGTGCTTAAGGGTGGGAGTATTCACTGCTGCCGAGTGCGGCAGGGCTCAGGGGTGCCCTGCGGGTGGGGCACACCGAGAATATGCCTGGTTGCCCTGTGGGCCAGTTTGAGCCTGGGTCCACCTAGCCAATAGGATTCGCCTGCTCCCAAGGGTTGCTGCCCGCTTGACGAGGTCATCTGAGGGGGCTCTGCTCTGGGTGCCGACAATGAGGGAGGCTCGGTTGTCATGCATGCGGGACAGGGCCTTCTCTGTTGCTGCCCCCAGACTTTGGAATGCTCTCCCAGTGGCCATTCACTCCTCGGATTCCATCACAGTTTTTAGAAAGCTTGTTAAATCTTGGCTTTTTATCCAGGCCTTTACATGATTGTTTCTATTGCTGCTTCTGTGTGTTTCACCCATGTATAGTTTTTATGTTTGTATTTTATAGATTTTAAATTAGATTTGTTTCAATATTTTTAGCTTAATATTTTTATTGTCATTTTTATTGTATGTTTTTTAACTTTTGTAAACTGCCTTGGGATTGTTTTTCATGAAAGGTGGTATATAAATTTAACAATAAATAAATAAATAAATAAGAAAGAAAGAGTTGGTCTTGTGGTAGCAAGCATGAAGTGTCCCCTTTGCTAAGCAGCATCCATCCTGGTTTACATTTGGATGGGAGACTGCATGTGAGCACTGTCAGACATTCCTCTTAGGGGATGGGGCTGCTCTGGGAAGAACATGCTTGCATGCAGAAGGGTCCCAGTTTTCTCCCTAGCATCTCAAGAGAGGGCTGAGAGAGATTCCTGCCTGTAACCTTGGAGAAGCCGCTGCCAGTCTGTGTAGACAAGACTGAGCTAGATGGACCAATGATCTGACTCGGTATAAGGCAGCCATGTCCCTATGTTTCCAGCCCAGTATTGTTTACACCAGGGCTTCCCAACCAGTGGTACTCCAGAAGTTGCTAAACTATAACTCCCATAATCCCCAGCTACAATTTATTAAGCCTAGGGAAAATGTGATTAGTAGTTCAGCAATATCTGGAGTACCACCACCAGTTGGGAATCCCTGGTTTACACAGACTGGAAATGGCTTCTCCAAGATTCCAGTCAGGAGTCTTTTTCCAGACCTACCTGAATAGGGCTGAACCTGGGACCTAATGCATGCAATCCAGATGCTGTACCCCCTGAGCTACAACCCAGTGAGAAATAGACAAAGTTATTTCCTGGAGAAACAGTGGTGCTGTTATTTGTCCTCAAGCATTACCACCTTCCCAAAATTGAAAAATCCAATCCATCTTTGGAAACAAAATCCATCTGTTTCTAGAGGAAGTGTTTGACACTGCAGGCAAATCTCTCTCTTGATCTTGGTCCGAAGCAGAATGGTGGTGCAAAGGAAGCAATGGAACTGCCGAAATAAGAGTGTAATTGGGTGTTTCCAATATAACTTTTATTAGCAATTTCTTAATGTTCCTGATAGCCACAGTCCCAGCAGGCCATGCTCATAATATCCACTGTGATTAATACAAATGACAAAAGACATTGGTGCAGATAATAAACTTGGAAGCTAATGAGCTGGGGGCCTAAAAATATCCTATGCATAATGAAGATCGTATTGTGAGTCGACATTTGTTTCTTCTGAATTCCCATGCGAACTTTCCCTGTTTGTATTCAGTTGCAGTAAAACTCAATCAGACTTGGTGCATTTCTCTGTGATTTTGTGACTGAAGGTTATTCCCTCTTAAGTTGGATGACTTAGAGTAAAGAATTAAAGCTGGTCTTGTTGGTAGCAAGCAGGATTTATCCCCTTAGTTAAGCAGGGCCTGCTGTGGTTGCATTTGAATAGGAAACCACACGTGAGCACTGTAAGGTCTTCCCCTCAGGGGTTGGAGCCACCCTGGGAAGAGCAGAACATTTCAAGTTCCCTCCTCCAAGATAGGGCTAAAAGAGATTCCTGCGTGCAACCTTGGAGAAGCTGCTACCAGTCCGTGAAGACAATACTGAGCTAGATAGACCAATGGTCTGACTCAGTATATGGCACCTTCCTATGTTCGATGTGGTGTAAAATGTACGAATTCCATTTGGACCATTTTCAAGAGTAGGTTGTTGAGAAGTTATTCCAACTCCCAGTTTGGAAATGGAATGTAAAAAAAGAAGAAGAAGAAATACACAAGGTATGTGCTGAAGCACTTGAGTAGGAAAAGAAGCACCTTGAGAAAAATTGCTCAAAAAATTGAACAAATATGAGGAAATTCAGATTCCACGGCAGAAGAAAAACAAAATACCCTTAGCACTCCAAAAGTGCTGAAAAAGAAATGACCTTGTGTTTCCCAGGAGATAAGGAAAGACCAGAACAGCAAATGGAGGATCAGTATTTCACAGTGAGGGCTGAAAGAGGATCAAAGGAGCCCCAAGAGTTGACAGATTATCCCAGGTGTCATATGCATGTTAGAAATCCAAGTGGAGGACTGAGAAGGAAGCTGCTGAAATGGAATCTGCTTTGACTAGGACTTTAAACATCTGACAAAATCAAAGTGTAAAGTGAAACTGGCATTTTTGTCTCTCGCTAAGCAGATTTGGTATGGGCTAAGTGTTCTTGAGTCAAAACTTTTGGGGTGATAGATTTTTCTGAGCTTCCTTTTAGACTCGCTTAAGTCTTGCAGCCCTTCTGTAAAGGGCCTCATGGCTCAGAGGCTCTGTCATCACAGATGTTCTGCACATGTGTCGCATGGCCACCGAGCAGGCGATTGCAACATTCATACCGTGGATGATTTTCTGTAGGTGAATACGACTTAGTGGCTCCCAGTCAACGTCAATGGCATGACTTGGAGTGACTTTAAAGTAGATGTGTAGGGTTAATGAAGCAGGGCGGGGGAGACAAATGTCCCTGGGCCATGGGGGTGGAGAGGCCACTAAGATGTTCCCTCACTCCCCCCCCCCCAAGACCCCCTTGTCCCCCAGCTCCATTAACCCTTCCTCCTGGACATGCAAACTCTTGCTCTCTCCAGCTGGCAACTACTTTGTTTGGGAAAGGAAGAAATGGCTTCACTGGCCGGAGAGATGCGGGGCCACATGTTCATGCTCAGCGCCAGCCACACCCCATGCATCAGCATGCATACCCTTAAGGCTAAATTAACAAATGGATGTTAATTTAGTTACATGATTTATGATTTAGTTAGATCATTAGCTAACAAATGGATGAGGTGGCCAGTGTGAGGTAGTTAACAAGGGGGTGTGGCCAGTGTGAGGTAGCGCACCTGGTGGCAGTGTCCCGGATGACCTGTCCTGGGCTGCCAACAACCCTAATACACCCTGCTCTAAAGGATTATTTCATTTCAGTAGGACCACTCAGGAATAATTTATTTATATTTATATACGGCCTTTTGTGCTAAGACGACCCCAGGGCAGTTAACAACAACATTCAATAAAACACAAAAACAAACTCAGACAATAAAACACAATTTAAAAAAACAAAACCCTGAACAAAACGCTGCTAGGACATTTTTTAAAAAGAGCAGGGACAGCTCATTGGCCAAAAGCCTGAATTTAAAAAGCAGTCTTCACTCTCCTCCTGAAGGCTGGGAGAGAGGGAGCTATGTGGATCTCATCTGCGAGCAAGTTCAACATCCTGGGGGCAACAACAGTTATAACAATAACAAAAACTGTCGAGCGTGCTCAACAAAAGGGCCTCGGCAGGTGTTGGCATGCGGAGCAGAACCCTCCCAGCCGAGGGCTCTGACTGTCAACCAATAAACCCATATAATAAAACATATTTGTAGAATTGTACCTACAGGAGAAGCAAGGACATATAACTTATGCTATATGTCCCTACAATAACATAAAATATGATTAACTGCTTGGAAGTACTGGATTGTTCCTACAGGGATTAATAGGAGTCCATTTGTTTAAAGAACATGGTCCATTTTTGTTTTTTTCTCTGACCCTCATACCATTTGTTAATTTAGCCTTAAGAGCAAAATTCGAGAGCTCCTCAATCCATTCTCATATCTGGGGTTGCAGATAGCCTTCATTGTCAGGCTTACAACCTTCTTACCCCAGACATCCATATGCTATTAATTATCAGGGCAGGGATCATTTCATTGGAAGACACTTTCTAACATGTAAGAATGGCAGTGCTCACTGGAATGGATTTGGAAAGACGATGCAATGCTTCATTTGCACACAAAGGGCAACAGCTAACCTCACCCCATCCTTCGGAGATAAATAGGTGGGTGGGTATAGCAGAGCAGGTGCAAAACCATGATAAATGATGATGCCCTCCTGCCTGAACCTTGCACTTCTTGTTTCTTACATGAAAACACACAAGGGCTGCATTCACATGTAATGCGGAACTGCAGTTGAATGGGCCAACAGTTCCACGGATGTAATGTCAGAATGCATGAAAATGGGGTTTGGCATGGCAGAGAAACAGAGGGTTCAGATACGGAACTCCAATCTGAACCCTTGGGTTGTGGTGAGTTTTGTCGCTGCAACCCGAGGTTTGACGCAGCCAAATGTCCAAATTTGGAACTGCAGCCTGCATCCCCTGGAACCAGAGTGAGGGAGGACGCTACTCACTCAACTCTGGCGTGATTAGCTGTGCAGGCTATCCTTCATGGAAGAAGGACGCCCACACAGCCAGTTCCTCCTCCTTTCTCTAATATCCCTGACTGCAGAGAGGAAGCGGATTTGGACAGGAGAACGGGGGAGGGGTGTGGAACCATGGTCCATTGGACCTGTGGTTCTGCATTACATGGGAATGTGGCCAACAGCTGTCAAGGCAAGGCATCTGTTTCATGAGAACCCTCATGGCAAACCTGCTTGTTTGACTCTAGATGTCTCCACCTCCATCCTTGTTTGCATGTGTTCTGAAGAGGTCTTGCAAAATAAAGACTGTGGCCCAATGCATCTGCTTCCATCAGAGGCGTATCTAGGGAAAATAGCACCTAGGACAAGCACTGAAATTGCGCCCCCTGTCTAAACATCCGACACCCATCTTTCAGATAACTTTACCATAATATCAGCTGAAAAATACAAGTCAAGCTCATTAATCTTTTAATATTTCAAAAACTATTTAGCAGTGGACGTAGCCAGACCAAAAAGTGCTGGAAAACGACAAATTTCAGTATGCTGGGGCTCATGAAATACCCAAATACTATGTGGAGGTGTACTTGGAAAACTAAACAGAAGTGCCTGTCTAATTCTCTACTATGCATTGTAGCATCGTTATTATGTACGTTTTAAAAATAATGGAGAATTTGGCTTTTCCCAGATACTCTGAAAATAATTAAAGGATATGCAGAGTAAACTGAGTCACTGCTTGGAGTATATTCTAGTATTTCAGAAAGACAGTTAAAATGAGAGAAAGAGAACAAGAAACTCCCAGTGGCCTTAAGACTAAGGATTTCTCACTGATTCAAAGACAAACTCACCATTAGTAGCCATATTATTAAGACATCACATTTAACTCACTTATCACAAGAAGCAAAGTAAGAGCAAATGAATACAATCCTAGCTCATAAGCTTCAGCTCAGTATTCTCACAAGCCCTGATTCTCTGTACATGGTGCCAAACTGAATATGTGTACAGTGACTTATATTATATATTATATTAAAATTAAAAAAAATTACCTGTAGCCCCTTTGTGGGGCTTCCTAAAGGCTGTGGGGGGTGTCTGCAAAGATCCCCCTTCCCCCTGCTAGCCTCTTAATTCACCACCGCAGCCCGTCCCAGGCTGATTTTTTGGGCCAGCTTGGGCCTGCAAAGCTGGCTGCCACGCATGCTCAAATGGCCTCTGCGAGGCCTGGCAAGGCCTTGCTGGGACCATTTGAGCATGTGCAGTTTTTAAGCATGACCATTTTTAATTTTTTTTTTTAAAGCCACCAAAACCAAAATGGCCACCGCACATGCTCAAATGGCCTCTGCGAGGCCTAGGGCCTTGCAGAGGCCATTTGAGCATGCGTGGTGGCCATTCTGTTTTTGGTGGCCATTAAAAAAATCATTTTGAAAAATGGTGCCCCTCTTCTCCTCCATGAAGTTATCCAAACCCTTCTTAAAGCCATCCAGGTTGTTGGCTGTCACCACATCTTGTGGCAGAGAATTCCACAAGCTGATTATGTGGTGAGGGAGCCATTTTCATGCAGCTCAGTCTTCTTCTATGAGGGGGAGTCAATAACTATGCTGGATTTACAATTTTCACAGACATATGTACCCATTATCTACTCCAGGGCTGCACAATGTTCGCCCTACAGATGTTTGTTTTAACTATAACTCCCATCATCTTCAGCCACACTGGCCAATAGTCAGGAATTATGGGAGTTTTAGTTCAACATCTGCAGGAGGACCAAAGGTATGCAACCCTGACCTACTCATTACCACTTACTCTTACTATTGCATGTCTGAAGATGTAGCAGTTTCCATTTAAAGTTGGCAGTATTGTTACTGATAGCCAGGTTTCATAATGGTGGCCCTTCTGTCAGATTGCACTGCCGCAGAACAGCCAAGTGCAATTTACTGTTAAGACTTAAACCAAGTTACATTTATTGTAGAATGTGTGCATAACATGGGGACAGTTTATCATCAGAAATGTGTATATATAGTGTGAACAGTTCATAAATGATTGCACAAGGGTAGCAGATGAGCATTGACATGGCACACTGGTCAAAGCAGCAGCACTGGATAGAGTTCAATGGACGAATGAACTTGCTCAGGAGAACCGATACATCACTTTGGATGACCTTTGTTCTAAATGGAATATTAGCCATGGGACAGAATATGCCATAGTGTGTGATAAACTATGGGATTGCAAGGTATACACTAGATGGATCCCAGAGCTATACTTAAATTTGTTCGAGATGTGACTCCATCGGCATAGACTCCTAACACCATAAAGGCAGAGAGTATAGGACCGCCTCCTTGTTCTCTGCTTACCCTTGAATCTTGGCTCTGAGTCTCTTCTGATTGGCTGATATTCTTAGGACTCTCCCTTCTTCTTTGTTCTCTCTGTTCCTTCTTTCTTCTGCCTTCCACTATGAAGTAGCCAGCATAGGATGCAGGCTTTCCTTTTAAGTTTGTAACTTCTCCAAATAAACGCTGACTTGTTTTAGACCTTAAACAATTGTCTCCAGATCTCCTCTGCGAACGCTATTCTCACTAGACTGCGCTTCTTTGCTAAATAAGAAGTAGATTCAAATTCTCCCCTACAAAATTCAACTTATTTATTTGCTCCCCCCTCATATATTTGAGGTTGGGTAAATGATGTAGTTACCACCATGCTGCATGCCCATGCCATGACTTCCTGGGGGAGAGCAGTGCTAGTGTGGGAGGTGGCCATGGAATCTCTATGCCCCACATGGGTCATGTTTATACAACTTGCTGCTGTAGTATGGGACCATCCATATTTGTCTTTAACAAAGTGCAAGCTGGCTTGTGACAATCTCTAAACTGTGCAGGTGCACCTTTAACACTGTGCAGTGTTAAAGACACTGGCCCAAACAGACACGGCCTGTGTCCTTCTGGTCTCTCCGCTGCTGAGGGAGGGGGAAGAAGGGAGACAGACTGCTCCACTCCCCCCCCCCCCCGCAGGCACCCCTTTAAAAAACAAACAAACCCAGAGGTTTGGTGGGGCGTACCCCCCCCCGAGGAGGTTTCAGGGGTCCTCGTGTGCACTGAACGGAGGCTCACTGCTGGAGGATCCAGGTGGTCCAGGCGCCCAAATCATCTTGGTGCACCCCTGGTTGCTTATGTGCTATTGTGTTACACTACCTAGAGCCACTATGCACTTGCAGTCCAGACCAGTCTTGTGCCAGCATGAACATCCTTGTGCTTGTGCAACAAGGTACACAAACTATGGGAGACCTCTGTCTATTTACATTGCAGGGGCCATTTGTTCAAAAGCACAACTTCAGGATGTTGTGTGGCAATGCAGTTTTCCTGTGGGTGAACAACTTTGTTGCACAAGCACACTGTTAGACTGGATGTCGGCCACTGACAACACTGAGCAGAATAGACCAGTGATCTGACAGTGCAGGGTGGACCAATGGTCTGACTCAGTCGCCGAATTCATATGTAACAGGAAACCGAAGGTCCTTTCACCTCTGGTTTCCATACCCGTGGGGCCGAAAGCAGGCAATGGGAGTTTGTAGCAGAAAGGGACCCGCGGTTTCTTTCCCTGAACCTTTGGTTCATAGTGGAGTTTCACCACTGCAAACTCCATTTCTGTGGCGCCAGCATTACATCCAAATTTTGCCCTATGAAACCAGAGTTGAGGGAGGAAGCTCTTCCCTCACTCCAGCTGCCTTTGGCTGCTGGGGTTGTCCTTCATTAAAAGAAAGGAAGCCCCGGCTGCCAGTTCCCCCTCCTCTGCAGTCATCATGACTACAGAGAGGCAGTTCCTCATTTCATCCGAATACGGATGAGAGAGTGGGGGGAGGTGGAACTGTCCATTGGAAATGCGGTTAGGCATTATGTCCAAAAGCAGCCAGTGTAAAGCAACTTCCTATGTACCAGATTGGGATGAACACTTTCCTTCTGGACCAGACCATTAAAAAGTGGCTCCAAACTCCATCAGTAACATAGGAATCAGGATTAAGTTCAAACTGTTAATAATTCAGGATAATATGTAGTACATACAGTGAGGGAAATAAGTATTTGATCCCCTGCGGATTTTGTCCGTTTGCCCTCTGACACAGAAATGACCAGGCTATAATTGGAATGGTAGGTTTATTGTAGCTGTGAGAGACAGAATAACAACAAACAAACCCTCAAAAGCCCAGTGCCCAAAAGTCAGCGATGGATTTGCATTGTAGTGAGGGAAATAAGTATTCGATCCCCTATCAACCAGCAAGATTTCAGGCTCCCAGGTGTCTTTTCACTATATGCAGGTAACGAGCTGAGATGAGGAACACCCTCTGTAAGGGAGTGCTCCAAATCCCAGCTTGTTACAGTACCTGTATAAAAGACACCTGTCCATAGAAGCAAGCAATCACTCAGCTTCCAAACTCACCACCATGCCCAAGACCAAAGAGCTGTCGAAGGATGTCAGGGACAAGGTTGTAGACCTGCACAAGGCTGGACTGGGCTACAAGACTATCGCCAAGCAGCTTGGTGAGAAGGTGACTACAGTTGGCACGATAACTCGCAAATGGAAGAAACACAAAATAACTGTCAATCTCCCTCGGTCTGGGGCTCCATGCAAGATCTCACCTTGTGGAGTTGCAATGATCATGAGAACGGTGACAAAGCAGCTCAGAACTACACGGGGGGAACTTGTCAATGATCTCAGGGCAGCTGGAACCATAGTCACCAAGAAAACAATTGGTAACACACTACGCCGTGAAGGACTGAAATCTTGCAGTGCCCACAAGGTCCCCCTGCTCAAGGCAGCACATGTACAGGCCCGTCTGCAGTTTGCCAATGCACATCTGAATGATCCAGAGGAGAACTGGGCAAAAGTGTTGTGGTCAGATGAGACCAAAATTGAGCTCTTTGGCATCAACTCAACTCTCTGTGTGTGGAGGAGGAGGAATGCTGCCTATGAGCCCAAGAACACCATCCCCACCGTCAAACATGGAGGTGGACACATTATGCTTTGGGGGTGTTTTTCTGCTAAGGGGACAGGACACCTTCACTGCATCGAAGGGACGATGGACGGGTCCATATACCGTCAGATCTTGGGTGAGCACCTCCTTCCCTCAGCCAGGGCATTGAGAATGGGTCGTGGATGGGTATTCCAGCATGACAATGACCCAAAACACACAGCCAAGGCAACAAAGGAGTGGCTCAAGAAGAAGCACATGAAGGTCCTAGAGTGGCCCAGCCAGTCTCCAGACCTTAATCCCATAGTAAATCTGTGGAGGGAGCTGAAGGTTCAGGTTGCCAAACATCAGCCTCAAAACCTTTCTGACTTGGAGAGGATCAGCAAAGAGGAGTGGGACAACATCCCACCTGGGTTGTGTGCAAACCTGGTGGCCAACTACAAGAAACGTCTGACCTCTGTGATTGCCAACAAGGGTTTTGCCACCAAGTACTAAGAAATCTTTTGTGAAGGGATCGAATACTTATTTCCCTCACTACAATGCAAATCCATCGCTGACTTTTGGGCACTGGGCTTTTGAGGGTTTGTTTGTTGTTATTCTGTCTCTCACAGCTACAATAAACCTACCATTCCAATTATAGCCTGGTCATTTCTGTGTCAGAGGGCAAACGGACAAAATCAGCAGGGGATCAAATACTTATTTCCCTCACTGTATAAAGCTGACCGGGGCAGAGCCACCATTGTGCAAACCGTTGGGAATTCTCTCTGGTAAGAGAAACCTTTCTATTACAGCAGAGTGCACAGAGGCAAAACACAGCAGAGTCTGCCCAGGCATATGTGTCTGCTAAGAGCCAAAAGAAACTTGGAGCCAGTTCATAGTTTCAAATCAATATAAAGAGTCTTTATTGGAGAACTCCATTCTAGATAGGAAAGTGGAGAGACAGGATATCTAATCTATCTATCTAGCTGGATGCAGACAGATGCTGTCTGCATCTCTGTGCACACATGGTGCAGAGAGAGGTATGCGTGTGTGTTAGGGAGAAGAGAGGAAGGGAGGCAGGCAGGAATGAAGTCCCTGAGAGTAGCAATCTACATATCAAAGGGATAGTGTCAGAGCAGTACAGAGGAGGAATGCGCAATGTCTTGACCCCTCTAGCCCTCTGACTCACTAATCTGTCCACATCTGTCATTAACACAGAGTCCTTCCCTTCCAACACAAATGAGTTCAAAGAACCCAGGCCACCAATGAAAAAGGCCACTGACATCACACACATGGAGGCATGGCCCGGGCAAGCTCTCCCTTATGCATTTCAGGCAGCGCTTGCTGCCTGACAGCATTCATTTCTCTCTCTCCCTCGCTGGAGGAAGAGAAAGGGAAATAAAGGCTTCCTGCCTGAAATGGATGGAGGAGGAGCTTGCTCATGCTCTCTGGAGCCTGGCATGGGTGGGGGAGAGCTTGCACAGGGCTCTCCAGAGGCTGAACCATGCCCCCGTGCGCATGACATCATGCACATGGGGCATCACTGGAGGTGCCGCTGGGAGGGGCCGGACACAGTCCACCGTTCAGCTGGCTCTCCGCCTGAAGCTGACTTTCCTTGAGTCAGACCATTGGTTCACTTAACCTAGCCTATCTATTCTGGCTGCTGTTGCAGTTTCTCCTTGGGGAAAACCTTAACAAAACCCAACCCCTGAAGAGTATTTCCACTCTGGAGAACATTCTCTACATCCCTGAATGAACATGTATCTTGCCACACAGTTATGACCTCCTCTCCTGTGTTAGAATTCATTGAGGAAATTCACACAATCAAAACCCGTGTTCTACCCAGGTCTGGGAGCTGTGTGTGCTCCCAAATGTTGGTTGTGTAGAAGCAAAGAAGCAGGAAACGTGAAGGAGGAGATTCTCACGATCCACTACAAGCGGACTAAGGGAGCCTAGCCCGCTTTTGGAGGATCGTGTGCTGCCATGGCTCCCGGCAGCAAACCCTCCTAATTCCCCCTCCCCTTAGATGAGGTTAGTGGAGTGAGCGCTCCGCTAACCCTGTCTGATCATGTATTGCACATGAGGAGACCCCTGCCTGGAGGCTGAAACAAAGCCTCCTGGCCCTGGGGGGTTTCTCCAGGATGCCCCCCGCACTCACGTGGGGCATCCTGGAACTTCTGGGGGCCGCGTGGCCCCCAATCCCCGCAGCCCCCGCCAGTTCCATGGCGGAGCCGGCAGTCATGTGACAGGGCTGCAGAAACGATCGTCTGCAGGGCGAGTGGGCCACAAACCCCATTCAGGTGAGTCTCACTGATCGTGAGACTCGCCACATTGTGTGGAAGCAACGTAGGAGGAAAAACTTTGGTAGTTTTCCTCCTACTTTGCTTCCACACAGCCAAAAATTGGGAGCACACATAGTTTCCAAACCTGAGTAGAACAGTTTTTTGGAGGACTGTCCAATCACAGAAACCATAAGGCTCTCAAAGTGAAGCAAGAAGTTCACTTTCAAGTGAAGCAAGCAGTTCTCAAGGCCCAGAAAGAAGAACAATTGCATCCAATTGGTAATAGTCTTCTTTATATATAATTCTCTTAAACGTACCCGCTGCTAATCCCATGTGTGGCAGCTCTCGTGAGAGTTTGCAAGCAGCCGCTGTATAGGATAGCGACAGGGATGGGGGAGAAAATAGGGATGCTGGCTGGTGGCGGGCTTGCCCAGCCAGTGGGAGCAGGAGGCGGGCTGGTGGGAGCAGAAGGCGGTGGTGGGCCGGCAGGAGCAGAAGCAGGCGGTGGGCTGGTCCAGCCCGGGCCGGTTGGTGGGAGGAGGCAGCCACTGTCAGCTTGAAAGTGTGGGGGTAGAAAATAGGGATGCTGGCCGGTGGCTGGCCGGCCCAGCCGCCGGGAGCAGGAGGTGGCAGCGGGCTGGCCTGGCCTGGCTGGTGGGAGGAGGTGGCCACTGGCCACTGCCTGGAGTTGGCAGGTTGGTGGGCAGGAAGAAGAGGCCGGCCGGCTTTCCGGCTGACCCGCCAGCCTGAAAGCACAGGGGGGGAGGGGAGAAGTGGGAGGGGGGAGAAGCGGGCCGGCCAGAAAGCTGGGTGGGCGGGAGGCAGGGAGAAAAAGGCAGCGGTGGTGGGTGGGCTGGTTGGAGGCGCAGATGCTCTCCGCCTGGCCCAGCTAGTTTCTAGATATTTTGTTTTCATGCTTAAAAGACTGATTTGATTCTCCAAGTTAAAGAGGATCTGCACTGTTCAGAGCACCTGTTTCATTCTTTGTAAACAAGCGCCTTGAACTGAGCCTGGGAGCTATCTGGTAGTCTAAGGAATTCCTTTAGTACTGGTGCAATGCACTCCCTATTGGCCTACTCTAGCCCATAATTGGGCAGCGGGATTTTGGACTAGCTCCAGCTCCAAAGAATATGCAAGGCTTGCCTCTGGTGAGATGCTTTATTTATTTGTTTAGTAGATTTGCTTCCTGCTTTTCAAACAGAGCCTCCAAAGTGGCTCACAACATTAATGTGATAGATGCATTAAAAAGCATACACTTAAAACACGATAAAACTCTTCCAGCTGGAACCGGAGCAGGCACTGAATGTTGTCTTTCTTTACTTGCATCTCTGTCCTTGACTTCTTCTGACAGAGCAGTTGATCTTAGATGGCCTTGTGTGTGGGGCTGGGGGTTGGTGGATCTGGGGTGACTCCAAGGGGTAGTGGGTGCTCCCCCCAAATATGGCCTGCTTCCCCTTCCACTCGCCATCTTCCAGACTGGAACTTTTACAGCAAAGTGTCAGACAATATAATATATTATGGTACTATAGCTTGAATTAATTATTTTAAAGGTCCCCATTGTTTAAAGAAGCCTCATTCACTCACACTTCTACTCCAGAACCAGCAGCAGAAGCCAGTGCAGCCAGGTAGGAGAGAGACTCCTCCAGTCTCCCAGAAGCCAGAGCAACCCCTTTCTGGCCAGGAACTGGGCTAGGTGAGACCGTGGTCCAGTTCATACGTAACGCCAAACTGGAGGTTGGTGAACCTGCAGTTTCAATTTGAAACTGCATATCGCACTGCAGATGTTTGTCAAACCAATCTAGAGCTGACCTAAAAACAGTGGGACATATGCTGGTAACCTCCAGGCTGCCTTTGTACATAGTCTGGAAACTACAATTTGTACAGAATGCGGCAGCCAGATTTGTCTCTGGGACAACACAAAGGGACCACATAACACCGCTTTTAAAAGAACTGCACTGGCTGTAATGCGCTGTATGTGGGGCTGTCTTTGTACATAGTCCGGAAAATACAATTGGTACAGAATGCGGCTTTTTATGAAAGTGCCTTTTTTGTCATAAACCCTGCTGCCTGTTATGATCTTCTGGAGAAGTCCGCTTATGGACGCCACTGACTCGTTGGGTGGCGACCCATGACCAGGCTTTCTCTGTGACTGCCCCAGGGCTTTGGAATATGCTCCCTACTGAAATAAGAGCATCTCCTTCTCTGTTTGTTTTCAGGAAGAACCTCAAGACTCTCCTGTTTTTGCAGGCTTTTAATTAGAACTAGTTTTCAATAATTTTAAAAGCTTGTTTTAACAACTATTTTATTCTATTGTTTTTATTGCCATGTATTTTAATTTGTGCTATGTATTTTAAGTTGTGCTATGCATTTTAAGTTGTGACTTTTAAATATTTTAAATTTTGTACACCGCCTAGAGATGTACATACCAGGCGGTATAGAAATATGATAAACAAAACGAACAAACCGTAGCCGTGATCTCGAGGCGGGGCGGGGTGTGTTTCCTTCTTGCTTGGCTAGCTCCATGTCCACACATGGTCACTGAGCTCTTTTGCATTGTCCACACTGACCACAAAGCAACCCGGTTTAGGGGCTTCACAGGAACTGCCTACGCCAGGGCTTCCCAACTTGTGGTCCTCCAGATCTTGCTGAACTACAACTCCCATCATCCCCAGCCACAATAAATTAATACATTATGGCTGGGGGTGAGGGCAGTTGTAGTTCCACCACATCTGCATGACCACAGCGTTGGGAAACCCTGGTCTACGTTATTTGCCTCTTAACTCATGGCTTAGGATTTCAATTGCACCCCATCAACCTTCTGCTTACTGTGATGGCAAAGCACTTACAAAGCCATTCTGTATATATTTGCTTTATTAAGTTAAAGTGCCCCAAATCGATTGCTTTCTCTTGTCGCTTTTTTCATGACAAGAGGCCTGCTATAAATATCCAAGATGAAAGGAAATAGATGTGAAACAGCTTGCCAAGGCATACTGCGGGTAGGAGCGTATAAGCTTGGAGCTGCCCAATGGAGAGAATTCCAGTTCTTTTCAGAACATGCCATTTTAATTCCCCTATCCGGAAAAATTGCCCCAGCTATATAGAACCCTTGCATAACAGTCATTCTAAACAGCGATACAGCACTTGAGAGTGTCCAAAGTGCTCCACATATATCATGCAGCAACGTGTTCAGGTAGATCACTATTAGGATGCCTCGACTGCAGGTGGAAAGTGGAAGATAAGATGACAGTGGCTTGCCTAAGGCCGACTTGTGAGTCTGTAGCAAAGGCAGGTTTTGAAGCAGCACTTTCTTGCCAGGGGCATATCTGTAATTGGGCAGCTGCGCAGAATGTTAGCCACTGATACTGGGTCTGTGTGCTACCAAAAGGCTTGGTGATTGAATTGATGCATTGACATTTGCCAGTGGATGTGGTTCTACATCAGTAAACATATGACAGGAAGATAAAAGAGCCCCTGGTGGCGCAGTGGTAAAACTGCCGCCCTGTAACCAGAAGGTTACAAGTTCGATCCTGACCAGGGGCTCAAGGTTGACTCAGCCTTCCATCCTTCCGAGGTCGGTAAAATGAGTACCCAGAATGTCGGGGGGCAATATGCTAAATCATTGTAAACCGCTTAGAGAGCTCCGGCTATAGAGTGGTATATAAATGTAAGTGCTATTGCTATTTCTATTGCTATCTATTTAGACAGCTACAAATACGACAAATATTTACATACTGCTTTTCAACAAAGGTTTCCAGAGCGGTTTACAAAGATATAAATAAACAGAATGGCTCCCTGTCCCCAAAGAGCTCACAATCTAAAAAAGAGAGACACCAGCAACAGCCACTGCAAGGATGCTGTGCTGGGGATGGACAGGGCCAGTTACTCTCCCCCTGCTCATGGAGAATTACCGCTTTTAAAAGGTGCCTCTTTGCTCAGTTAGCAGCGGACTATGGAAGGTCTGATGCATGTACAGTGGCACTCATGTAGAAGCATTCCTTTAGCAGCATATAGTAAAGCTCAGATGCTTCATAAGACAATACCGTTCCAGGACAATGTGGGACATCTTTGCTGATGCCAGGAACTCCATCCTCCCCATCTTGATTTGGGTCTCAAAGACCAAGGAAATGTGAGTGTGTGGAGGGCAAATTGTAAGGTATCACAATTTGCAACATTGCACAACATCATTACTTATCATGTGAACATAGGAACGGAGGAAGCATATAGAAGAACAAGCCTTGTTGAAAGAGAACCAGCATGGCTTCTGCAAGGGAAAGTCTTGCCTCACTAACCTTTTCGAGTTCTTTGAGAGCGTCAACAGGCATGTGGATAAAGGTGATCCAGTTGACATAGTATACTTGGACTTTGAAAAGCTTTTGATAAAGTTCCCCACCCAAGACTCTTGAGTAAACTTAGCAGTCATGGAATAAGGGGACAGGTTCAAGTGTGGATCAGTAACTGGTTGAAGGACAGGAAACAGAGAGTAGGAATAAATGGACTGTTGGACTCTGCGCTGTCTCATGTCTCAATGACAGAGGGGGACAGACTAGTGAGTCAGAGGGCTAGAGGGGTCAAGACATTGGTCATTCCTTCTCTACTGCTCTGACACTATCCCTTTGATATGTAGATTGCTAATCTTAGGGACTTCCTGCCTGCCTGCCTGCTTTGCCACTTCCTCTTCCCTTTCTTCTCCCTTGCAACACCCATGCTCCTCTCTCCCTGCACCATGTGTGCAGAGATGCAGAATCCGTCTGCATCCAGCTAGCTAGCTAGATTAGAGATCCTATCTCTCCACTTTACTATCTAGAATGGAGTTCACTAATAAAGACTCCTTAGATTGATTGGAAACTATGAACTGGCTCCACGTTTCTTTTACTCTCAGCATACATGCATGCCTAGGCAGACTCTGCTGTGTTGTGCCTCAGTGCACTCTGCTGTGATAGAAGGGTATCTCTTACCAGAGAGAATTCCCAAAATGGACAGTTTTCAAAATGGAGGTAGGTAGGAAGTGGGGTTCCTCGGGGATTGGTACTGGGATCAGTGCTCTTTAACTTGTTCATTAACGCTCTAGAAGTTGGGGTGACCAGTGAAGTGGCCAAATTTGCAGATGACACTAAACTATTTAGGGTAGTGAAATTCACAACGGATTGTGAGGAACTCCAAAAAGAACTCTCCAAACTGGGGGACTGGGCAACAAAATGGCAAATGTGGTTCAATGTAAGCAAATGTAAAGTGATGCACATTGGGGCAAAAAACACCAACTTCGCATATACGCTGATGGGATCTGAGCTGTCGGTGACTGACCAGGAGAGAGATCTTGGGGTCGTGGTGGACAGCTAATTGAAAGTGTCATCTCAGTGTGTGGCAGCTGTGAAAAAAGCTAATTCCATGCTTTCAATCATTAGGGAAAGGATTGAAAATAATAATGCTAATATTATAATGCCCTTATACAAATCTACGGTGTGACCACATCTGGAGTACTTGTACAGCTTTGGTCACTATATCTTAAGAAGGAAATTGTAGAACTGGAAAAGGTGCAGAAGAGGGCAACCAAAGTGATCAGGGGCCTGGAACACCTTCCTTATGAGGCAAGGCTGCAACACTTGGGGCTTTTTAGTTTAGAAAAAAGAGTACTGTGGGGAGACATGATTGGAGTGTATAAAATTATGTATGGAGTGGAGAGGGTGGACAGAGATAAATTTGTCTCCCTCTCTCACAACACTAGAACCAGAGGTCACCCCATGAAACTGAAGGTTGGGAAATTTAGGATCCACAAGAGGAAGTGCTTTTTCACACAGCACATAATTAATCTATGGAATTCCTTGCCATGAGATGTGGTGATAGCCACCAGCTTGGATGGCTTTAAAGCGGGCTTATACAGATCTATACAGGTCTACCAATGACTACTAGTCTGGTGGCTGTGGGCCATCTCCAGCCTCAGAGGCATGATTCCTCTCAATACCAGTTGCAGGGGAGTAAGAGCAGGAGAGAGGGCATGCACATACCTCTTGCCTGTGGGCTCCCCAGAGGCATATGGTGGGCCATTGTGTGAAACAGGATGCTGGACTGGATGGGCATTGTGCCTGATCTAGCAGGGCTGTTCTTATGTTCTTATGAAGCTGCCATATACTGAGTCAGACCATTGGTCTATCACAGTATTGTCTTCATAGACTGGCAGCGGCTTCTCCAAGGTTGCAGGCAGGAGTCTCTCTCAGCCCTATC
This sequence comes from Hemicordylus capensis, assembly GCF_027244095.1. Classification (NCBI taxonomy): domain Eukaryota; kingdom Metazoa; phylum Chordata; class Lepidosauria; order Squamata; family Cordylidae; genus Hemicordylus; species Hemicordylus capensis. The sequence goes on from NC_069657.1 coordinate 444,033,220, forward strand.
CTGGAGAAGCCAGGGAGGGAACTTGGAACCTTCTGCTCTTCCCAGAGCAAGATCCCCTGAGGGGAATATCTCCCAGTGCTCACACATCAATTCTCCCATTCATATGCAACCAGGGCATCTAAGGGGACAAGTCATGCTTGCTACCACAAGACCAGCTCTCGTCCTCTCGTGGCACTTCTAGATTTCAATTTCCTGACTTTGTGAGGCTTGAGCCGGAAAGAGTAGCTTTAACTCTGGTATTAAACGGGCAGGTTTTTTAAATCATTGCATCATTACAGAGATGCTGAAAAAGTATTATGTAGCTGGAGAAGAATGTATTGTAGACCTGGAGGATAATGGAAACAAGATGCACCAAACAGACTGCACTACTTATAGTAGAACCTCAATGTTGAGTTGCACACTGTAGTGACCAGCAGGTCCCATCTTCCCTTTTACAAATGCATTTAAAGTACAGGTACAATTGGTGACATGATACTTTGTCTTCAGTGATGCCCCAACTCAAAGGAAGAAGTCTTATAGAGGGGATACATTGCTTCTGTAGTTTGAGAACCGCTGGTGTATAGGATTGCAGCTGTAGCTAACTTAACTGTTTTGGCTTTTAACTAGCTGACTAGATGTATAGACATCTGTTTCACTGCAATACCTCAACATACTTTGGGAGGAGAGCTGGTCTTGTGGTAGCAAGCATGAATTGTCCCCTTTGTGAAGCAGGGGCTGCCCTAGTTTGCATTTGAATGGGAGACTACATGTGTGAGGACCATAAGGTAGTTAGTCCCCTTAGGAGAGCGGTTCCCAACCAGAGTTCCCCCAGAGGTTGCTGAACTACAGCTGGCTGAGAGAGACTTCCACCTGTACCCTGGAGAAGTCACTTCCAGTCCGGTTAGACAATATTGGGCTAGATGGACCAATGGTCCAAGCCACCTAATGGCACAGCGGAGAAGCAACTTGCCTAGACAGCAGGAGGCTGTTGGTTCAAATCCCCGCTGGTGTGTTTCCCAGAATATGGGAAATTCCTATATTGGGCAGCAGCAATATTGGAAGGTGCTAAAAGCCATCATCTCATACTGCATGGGAGAAGGCAATGGTAAACCACTCCCATACTCTACTAAGTAAACCACATGGCTCTGTGGTCAACACTGACTCGATGGCACAATTTTCTCTTTTTCTTTTCTGACTTGGCATAAGGCAGCTTCCTAGGTTCATAAAAAGCTGAACATCGAAAGTGAAAATTCCCATATTCAATAGAGATAAAATACAAATCCCATTTAACGCTTAGATCTCCTGTGACTCTTCCAAGGAGATCTAGGTGTTAAGCAGGATTTGTACTTTATCTTATGTGAATATTGGAATTTCTACTCTTGATGTTCAGCATTTTGTGAAGTGTCATTTTAAGAGCATAGGTGCTATATCCCATCTGAAGAATCCAAAGCTTTTGTGATTCCTTTGCATTGGGGAATCACTGAAGACAACAGATTCGCAATACAACTGAGGAAGACCTGATACAGTTTGGAATGTATTTGGCTGAATCCCTTTCTTTTGATTTTCAGGATGCCTGCTGCTGTGTGCTTGGACTTTTACTCCATTATTCATAACCCCTATTTATTTTGAGGATTTTATCATTGTGTGATATATTTTTTCCTACATTACCACTGTATATATTTTATATTGTGTTTTGTACACTGCCTAGAGATGTATATATCAGGTGGCATAAATAAATGTCCAATAGTCCATGTTGTGATATACATTTAACACAGCAGCAATATATCAACGTGTCTCTGTATTAGTAATACATTTCATATATGTTATTTCAGTAGAATGTTTTTGCCGTGATCTTTTTCACTGAATAGACAGCCATCCTCCATGCCTTCCAAGAATGGAATTTCTCATCTACTTTGCTCCATCCATCCAATGCAACGCACCAGGCACAGCCTGCTTGGGTAAGAACTAGCTCAGTCAGTGCTGACAGTTCAACCAGCTTGGTAGCTTTGCTTTCATTCATCATTGGATGCTTATAATGTCGGTATGTGACAGGTACAATGAGTCAGCCATTGGTCTCATAGAGGACAAGGATAGCGTGCCAAACTCCCAGCTTGTCACTTGAAGGCAATTTGTCAGCAGGGTCCATCATTCCCAACCACAGATTAATAGGAAGGGCCTGCTATTCCTCATCAGCTTTGGAAGGCGCTGCTGCTGCTGGCATCACAGCAGAAGTCACCACTTTTAACACAGGGACAGTTGGTTTAAGTGACAGCCAAATGAAAAAGCCATCTGTCCAACGTCACATATAGGTGTCCAGCAAATGTTAGGCGTGAGGAGAGCGTCACAACTTGTGGGTCAAACTAACCACCCAAGAACCACACAAGTCAGCCTTGGGTGGCTTTTGTACAACTCTGTCAGAGCTGCAATTAGTGGCCAACACCTAGACCAAACCAAATAGGGCTGCAAGGTTGATTGGGACTGGGTGTTTTGATCCACATTACACTGGTGTTTCATTAGTTGCACTGACTCTCAGTTCATTTCCAGACCCAATTCAAGGTGCTGGTTTGAACCCTTGAAGCCCTAAATGGCTTGGGACCAGGTCACCTGAGAAAGTGCTTGGCCTATAGGTCCCTACCCAGAGTTTAGGTTCTTCAGAGGCCCTGCTCCAAGTGCCCTGGCAAAGGAGGCAATACAGGTGGCTACTAGGGAGGGGGTCTTTGTGGTGGTGGTACTCCATTTATGGAATGGCCCCATCGCTGTCTTTGTAGATGCTGGAAGAAGACTTAAGTTTAAAATATTGTGTTTAATTGTACATTTTATTTTGTGAGCTGCTCAGAGAAGAATTGTTAGGGGCAGCTATACAAATAAACTTTGTTTCAATCTAAAAAACCCACCTGGATTTTTCCTCCCCAGATCAAACTGGTTGCAGACAACACACACAAGTATCCCCAACCTTTCAGTGGCTATTTTAATAAATGTTAAGGCTCATTCAAGGCACCTCTCTAATAAAGATTGCACTGAACCTCAGCCATGGGGAAGCCTCTCTAGCAGCCTTTTCTATGAACCTGCACTAGATAAGACAGAGGAAGTAGGCAACAGAACTGAAACCAAGTTTCAGTTGACTTGGTGACTGTTCATCAGCAAAATGTATGTTTCAAAAGCCAGGGAAAGTGGTGGCCATTTCATCCTATGAAAAAGAAGCAGGTTATCCCACTACCCTAAGATGAACATTCCAGGGATGGGCTCTTTACATGCCACATCATAAGATCATACTGGAAAATCAGTCTGCGGGATTATAGAGCAATCTTCCCTTTTCCAGAGTCCATGTGTTGTAGTGGTTGGAGTGTTGGACTAGGGAGGCCAGAGGTCAAATCCTTGCTCATAAGAACATAAGAACAGCCCTGCTGGATCAGGCCCAAGGCCCATCTAGTCCAGCATCCTGTTTCACACAGTGGCCCACCAGATGCCGCTGGAAGCCACAGGCAGGAGTTGAGGGCATGCCCTCTCTCCTGCTGTTACTCCCCTGCAACTGGTACTCAGAGGCATCCTGCTTTTGAGGCTGGAGGTGGTAGCCATTGATAGACTTCTCCTCCATGAAGTTATCCAACCCCCTCTTAAAGCCATGCAAGTTGCTGGCTGTCACCACATCTTGTGGCAGAGAATTTCACAAGTGGATTATGCATTGTGTGAAAAAGTACTTCCGTTTGTTGGTCCTAGATTTCCTGGCAATCAACTCCATGGGAATTTCATGGCTCAGTTACAATCCTCAAAGCTTAACCTCCATTCTATGGTTGTAGTGGGGCTACGAGGGTAGGGGAGGAAGAAACATGCCAGCCTGAGCTCTTTGGAGTACAACATCACAAATACAAGTTTGTAGAGAAGCAACATAGATTGCTCTTTCAATAATCTTTATTTAAGTTGAACAGATCCATTAAAAGCAGATATTATGCCACCACTGCATTTTCATGTTCCACCCTTGTGGGGGAAAACCTGTAAAAGTTGAACTGGTGTACATTTTAAATACAGAAGCCCGCTTCCGTTTCATACAAAGAAGTTTAAAGACGCAACAGCGTAGACAGTTCTGTTGTTAGCACCACATTGCTGAGTCTCACGAATAAAAGGTCCTATCATGTCATGTCCTTCCAGCTCTCAGTCCTCCAAGAATGGTTCCCAGTCACCAAAAGGAATTGCCTTTCCTTCTGTGTGCTACATGGATTGATTTCTAGTGTCTCTGGGGTAGTAGCGAGGACCCTGAATTCCACAGCTAACCAGTCTCTGTTCAGGCTGATGAGTGAAAGCCTCTCTTGAAGTCTGCATGATCTGATCAAGCCTCCAACACTCCAAGCCTTCCTTGAATACATAGTGGTGGGAAGACATTAGAAGTACTGGAGTGCCACTGCAGAGTGTGACAGCCATATGTGCTGTTTTGCCTGCCAGTTGCCCATGAGGTCGGAGTCCAGATGATTAAGGTCCAATATTGTCCTACAGATAAGATATCAGTTCTTTTCTTCTCAGTTGCTTGGGAATACTTGGATTGGTCTATTGCAGGGCTGCTCAACTTTGGCCCTCCTGCAGATGTTGGCCTACAACTCCCATAATCCCTGGCTATTGGCCACTGCGGCTGGGGATTATGGGAACTGTAGTCCAAAAACAGCTGGGGGGGGGGCAAGGTTGAGCAGGCCTGGTCTATTGTTTCAAAGGAAGAGGAAACTGCATGATCACTAGTTTTTCAAGTATTCCTTCCAAGACTGTTATATCACCCACTTCTTCAATTGCTCCCTTCAGATATTTGCAAAGATGGTCCCTAAAGCATGGATGTAGGGAGGTTGCATTCTGGTATTAAATCTCTTCTCATACTATTCTTGGGCCCTGCTGTTTCCCAGAGACTTCAGCAGTTCAGAGGCAAAGTGACCAGCACAGCATCTTCCTGTTCCTGCATGAGTTGGAGATATTTAGAAGGCTTTCAAGTGACCAGCACACATCAAGAATTTGACTTAGGGCAGAAGTTTTCTTCCCAATCATAGCTAGGTAATCTCCATATGGCTTCCTGCATCAGTCTCCAGTTGTAAATAAGGCCGAGGTTAGGGTTCTTCAGATAAGCACCGAGTGCTTGTTTGAGAAGAAATGGCAGTGAATGATGGATGTCAGCCTCCTGCAGACACCTCCCCTGGCAAGCCTGACCTTTCTGCAGCCTCTGTTGCCCACAGCCACAAGAAAATTTTCTGCCCTGTGCATGACAATAGGTCCGTCAGACCCTAGTCTGAAGGCTCACCATGCCAGTAAATGGCAGGGCAAAGTGGGAGGAAGTTCTGCCCCATCACTCACAGGTCTGATGTAACTCCTCTGAAGAGGACACAGCCCTCTCCATGATGGACAGATCTGTGATTGCAAGGATGGATTGATCCCTGTGAGCAATGGGGCATGGGGATGACTGATGTGGTGGTGGTGGTGGGGACTTCCACCCCCTTCACCCCGCCACTTATGGTATGGCGAGCCTTTGGGCTAATATCTGAAGGAGCCTCAAGTGTTGCCACACATCTGACCTGATTTTCCATTCCTTTGGCTGCAAGCTGTGGGAGAGTCACCTACTCAGGGGCAGAAGTATATATATTTGGGAGCAGAATGTGGCCACTTTGGTGTCCAAGGACAGTAGCATTATAGGGCCTAGCCAAAAGATACCACAGCACTGAGCCTTCATTATGGCCCTGATGGCTCAATGCTGGAGGCAGAGAATGAAGCAGTTTTGAGTTGTGTAGGGTACAGGGACCATATCCTGTGGACTAGTCAAGCAGAATGTCTCTCTCCCTCCTCATGAAGCATGTGTCCCACTTCAGCAGACAAGAGCTCAGACTCCTCAGCTGCAGATTCATGTGGGCCTGGGATCAGAGCTGGGCCACTTGTGTGTCCAAGGATGGCAGCCTGACTCAGATCAGCCAACAAATAGTGTGCCATCAGGCCTCCATCACTGCCATGCTGGCTTTCACTGCTAGAGGCAAAGAGCGAAACAGGCCTGGGTTGCACGGATGGTAGAGGAACTGTATTCTGTGGGCTGGTCAAGCTGGCAACATCCTCTTCCTCCTCACCGAGAAGATGTTGCACTTCAGAGATATCAAGAACTGGCAAGATTGAGAGATCCATCGAGTCCAAGTCCTCCGGCATCCCCTCTGGAAGGCTGTTGTGGGTTTCTTGACCCTCACATTCCAAGAGAATTCGGGCAGCTTGCGCCCAAAGACTCGAAGGGGTAAGATCTCCAGCTTCGGGAAACTGTACCTCATTTGGGCAGTAGTGGAAGTGACTCATGGCTGAGAACTGCAAAGACAGACCACAACCATGTTAATGCAACAGTATTGCAACAGATGCAACCAGGTTAATCCAATAGACCCCTGCTAATTGAGCAAAAAGGTACCTTCTAAAGTGGTGATCCTCTTATATTTAGCAGGGGAGAGCAACTGGTCCTATCTAACCCCAGCAGAGTATCCTTCCAGTGGCTGTTGCTGGTATCTGCTAGGGATGTGCAAAAAATTTCGGGCACAGAACGATCTGTGCCCGAAACGAACAATTTTGGGTGATTCGGGGCCGAACCGAATCACCCCCGATGTCCCCCGAATTTTTTCGGACACGAGCCGAATCACCCGAATTTCGGGCAAAAAAAATTCGGGTGATTCGGTTCATGGTTGATTTTTGGTGAATTTTTAAAGTTTTAGTGACTTTGGGGCAGTTCGGGGGCATAGCATGGGATTTGGGCAAAAGGAGTGGGGTGGGGTGGTAGCGCCTAATGAGTGCAGGCTACCACCCCAATTTCAGGGGGATTGGGCAAAGGGCTGATTTTTGGTAAATTTCTGAAAATTTCATGTCTTTGGGGCAGATTGGGGCATATTGGGGCAGAAAGTGGGGGCTGGGGCAGAATAGTGGGGTGGGGTGGTAGTGCCTAATGGGTGCAGGCTACCACCCCAATTTCAGGGGGTTTGGACAAAGGGGTGATTTTTTGAGAATTTTTGAAGTTTTGGTGACTTTGGGGCAGTTTGGGGGCAGAAAGTGGATCTGCCCCAAAAGAGTGGGGTGGGGTGGTAGTGCCTCATGGGTGGAGGCTACCACACCAATTTCAGGGGGATTGGGCAGAGGGCTGATTTTTTGAGAATTTTTGAAGTTTGGGTGTCTTTGGGGCAGATTGGGGGCAGAAAGTGGATCTGCCCCAAAGGAGTGGGGTGGGCTGCTAGATAGTGTCTAATGGGTGGAGGCTACCACCCATCCCCAATTTAAGAGTGATTGGGCAGGGGGTGAATTTTGGTGAATTTATTTTTATGAGGTTTGTCTTCATAAGGTGAAGTGTGCTAAATTGATTACTTCCTCATATTATTCATAGTAAAGGAAAGTGTGAAAAAGTGAAAGTGGGGTCATGAGAGTTGTTTAATTGAAAAAAATCTCATTTGCTATGATAGAATGAGAATTCACACCTCAGAAGTTTCAACACCCCTAGTATCTGCCTTATGTTTCCTTTTAGAATGTGAGCCCTTTGGGGACAGGGATCCATCTTATGCATGTATTTCTTTTTCTTGTATAAACCACTTTGAGAACTTTGGTTGAAGAGTGTATATAAATATCCATAGTAGTAGTAACAGTACCATTCTTTGTATGCTAAGAACTGGCATACTGTAGTAGCCAAGAGTGCAATCTGGGAATCAACAAGCCCCCAGTTCCTGTGTCACCCATGACCTTATTGGCTGGCCAGCCTTAGGCAATACCATCAGGGCAGATGGGGACAGTCAGGGGCCAAACCTTTCTGGCATGTGTGCCTGAACTTTAGGAACACCTTCAAGGAGAGTTCTAGAGAGCTTTCTCCATAGGCTGTATGGTTTTGTTTTATCAAGCCTTCAGCAGATTATATTGCGATTTTAACTATTTTAGTGATGGGGAAGAGTTGTACTTTCATGCACATAGGGACAAGTGGCTGCTGTGCATTGGTTCCCCACACCAGCTACACCTCCTGCATTGGCCAGACCAGGGATTCTCAACATTGGGACTCCAGATGTTCTTGGACTTCAGCTCCCATAATCCCCAGCCCCAACAGCCTTTGGTTGGGGATTATGGGAGTTGAAGTCCAAGAACATCTGGGGACCCAGCATTGAGAATCCCTGGTCTGGCCAATGCAGGGGGAAGGGCTGGCCAGCATACTGAGGGGCTTGTTCCCAGGCCACCAGGGCCCTAGGCATGTTGTGCATATTGCCCCTGTTCACATGGCTGCTTTTCTAAAGCTTGCAGCACATACATTTTAAGTAGAGCAGCCACTCAACCAGCCATTTCTGATATGGGGCATTGTTCATAATCATTGCACACCCCAGCTTTCCAGTTCCTAGGAAAGCTCAAAATTATATACAAAGGTCCCCACCACACATTAAGGTCATCTGAGGAGGTCTGTCTTCAGTTGCCACCAACACGTCTGGTGGCAACTCAGAGGCGGGCCTTCTCTGTGGTGGCTCCTGGGCTGTGGAATGCACTCCCAGCAGAAATCCATAATCCGAGTTCATTATTGGCCTTCTGGAGCGCCCTTAAGACCTATCTGTTTGGCCTGGCCTTCCAGGGTTTTTAAACCATAAAGGTTTGGCCTGGTTTTCCAGGATTTTAAAAGCTGATTTAATAATGGTTGTATGTTTTTACAGTTTTCAATTTTGATTTTAGTATTTTTAATGTAAGCTGCCCAGAGTCATTTCTGGAAGGGCGATATAGGAATCAAATGAATGAATGAATGAATGAATGAATGAATGAATGAATGAATGAATGGTTAGGAACATGGGAACCTGCCTTCTACCGAGTCAGACCCTTGGTCCATCTAGCTCAGTCTTGTCTACCCAGACTGGCAGTGGCTTCTCCAATGTTGCAGGCAGGAGTCTCTCTCAGCCCTATCTTGGAAATGCCAGGGAGGGAACTGGGAACTTCTGTATGCAAGCATTCAGGTGCTCTTCCCAGTACGGCCCCATCATCACAAACTCACAAGATAAACCATTAAAACCATGCAGTCAGTATGACAATCCAAACGAGGAGTCTCTCCCCCACCCCATACACAATGAAGCACAGAGCCAACAGAACCACCCCTCTTAAAAAAGAAATACAATCTAACTCTCCGCACTACAGATTCATCTACCGAGGCCCTTCTGTACATTCATACCAAGGATGGTAGCAGAGGACATCCCCTGTTCTCTTTAGATCTTATTTGTGGGACAGTGTCAGGCACTGGCAACCTTAAACCAAAAAATAGAAGGCACCTTGCTCGGCATTGCTGTAGCAGCTCACCAGAGGAGGCAGCATGTAAATGTCTCCACTTAGGCAGCATCAATGGTTCTGACTGGAACAAAGTACAGTAGCTTATAAATTTGACAAAAAGGGCTAGTGGTGTTTCATCTGATTCTGCAAAGCCTCAGATGTTGACCTACCTCCTGAGCAGCTTCTCTTCTGAGAGAAGTTTATAATAAAAAATAACTCATGCCTCCAACAACTCAAGGAGGCTTATGGAGAGATAATGCTACAATCTTAGTATCAAGCCACAATCCTTCAGTGATCATAAAAGAGATTCAAGTAAAAAGCCAAGCAGAAGATTAGGCGCAACTACAAGGCGAGGATTGAAAAGCAACTTCTAAATTCAAGTGGGGGAGAATTCCACAGCCCCAAGGCATTTGGTTCCCCCAAGCTTTTATTTATATCCTGCTTTCCTAAAAGGTGTAGTTGAGGCAGCTCCCATGAGTTAACACAGGAACAGCTGCAGACATCAATAGCCTTCTAAAACCAAAAGGGACTTAGATTAAAACCTACAACAGATGTCTCCATTTTAGTGACTTGCCCTGTTGAGAAATGGATAGGAGAAGGTAAAAAGCCTTGCAAGACAAGAGAAGGGAGAACTCTGCATGCAGTTAGCTGGAAAAGAGGGAAGACAGAGATACTAATCTGTAGAGAGATAATAAGTAGAAGGAAAAATTCCCAAGAAACACCATTTATTGACCTAGGAAACAAGGAGTATGTAACTCTACCATGGACAGCAAGGTATTTCAAAAGGGTGAAATGTGAACAGTTAGCCCACAATTTTAGGCTCTAGGACTTAATATAAGAAGAACAGCCCTGCTGGATCAGGCACAAGGCCCATCTAGTCCAGCATCCTGTTTCCCACAGTGGCCCACCAGAAGCTGAGTGTGATGGGATTCACTCAGGACTCATTTTAAGCTACATTACCACAGTATGTACTTCAAATTCCAGGCTACTTAACAAACTACTGCAGTAACCCCTCGCCCCCTACGACTTTAGTTCCTTTATCCTTTCTGCCCCTTTGCATGGATAATTTTTATATGAGTCAGTCACTGCAAAAAGCTATGCCTTCTCCACCTGGCAAGATATACAAGTTCAGTTCTTGCTGGGCTTCTGTAGGCTTTTAAGAGCTGTGTAGAAGGTAGGTGTGTGTGTGTGTGTGTGTGTGTGTGTGTAATCTAGGAATAGCTTTTCTTCCTCACCCCACAGCATTAACAGGAGAAACTGCAACCCTGGAGTTTTCTCTCTGATGCAACTCTAAACCTAGAAGACTCCCTAGAACCAGAACATCTACAGGCCAAATTGTTCCTTCCATCAGGAAAAACCATGCCTTGCCACTACAAAGATAAAATCCTACTTACTTACCTACACAATCCAGAACTAGTCTTCAATGATCAAGACCCACTTGAAACAAAAAGCTCCCTAGAGCAGGCAGAAAGAGCTCTTTTTATGGGGTAGATTGGTAGCCAATCCCCTGACAACAGAGAACATTTACCCTAGTCTCATTGGCCTGCAAGGGGAAGGCAGATCACACCTGGGGCTTTGGAATCATTTTCTAATCAGTGCTAAGTACTCAGTTGTTGTACTTAGATGGAACTCAGTAAAAGAGTAAGGAAACAGATAAGAAGAAGAACTTAGTGACACAGTGGAACAACAGTTACTCAGCACAATGCAAGAGTGCAGGAGGGATATATTGTAGAGGAGTTTAAGGGGAGTCATTTGTTTTATAGACTTTGTGGGTGTTGGCTAATATGGAATAAACTATCAAGCTGTTTTGTATAGAGTAAGATAATTGGTGCATCTAGGTCAGTGTTATCTATACCAGGGATTCTCAGTGTTAGGTCCCCAGAAGTTATTGGTCTTCAACTCCCATAATCTCCAGGCTGGTTGAGGATTATGGGAGCTGAAGTCCAATAACATCTGGGGACCAAACGTTGAGAATCCCTGGTCTACACTGACCTGTAGTGGTTCTCCGGAGTTTCTGAAAAGGTTTTTTTCAGTCTGCTTAGTAAGTGAAGAAATGGAGAATTTTCACAATGAAGAGAAGTGAGAAGAGGGATCCCCCAGGAATCTGTACTGGGACCAGTACCTTTTGATTTATTTATAACGGATCAAGAAATTAGGGCAAGCAGGAGATAGCCAAATCTGCGAATGACACCAAACTAGTATTCAATCAAAATGGGGTTGTGAGGAGCCCCAAAATGATATCTCCAAACTGGTGGACAATGAAATGACAAAGTTAGTTCAGTGTAAATACAGTAAGTGTAAAGTTCAAAAATTCCTAGTTTCACATGAGAACATAAGAATAGCCTTGCTGGATCAGGTCCAAGGCCCATCTAGTCCAGCATCCTGTTTCACACAGTGGCCCACCAGATGCCTCTGGAAGCTGACAGGCAGGAGTTGAGGACATGCTCTCTCTCCTGCTGTTACTCCCCTGCTCCAGGCCCCTGATCATCTTGGTTGCTCTGTTCTGCACCTTTTCCAGTTCTACAATGTCCTTTTTTAGATGTGGTTACCAGAATTGTATGCAGTACTCCAAATGTGGCCGCACCATAGTTTTGTATGATCCCTAGCATGGAATTGGCCTTTTTCACAGCTGTTGCACATTGAGTCGACACTTTCAATGAGCTTCACATATACACTGATGAGTTCTGAACTGTCATTGACGAGCCAGGAAAAAAATCCCAGTTTCACATATACACTGATGGAATCTGAACTGCAATGAAAACATTGACATCTGTGGCAAAAAGGCAAATTCCATGCTGGGAGTCATTAGGAAATGGACTGAAAATAAAACTGCTAATTTTATTATGCCATTGTGTACATATCTGAGGTGCAAACACGTTGGAGTACTCTTTACAGTTCTGATCATCATATCTCAAAAAGATATAAAACTGGAAAAGGTGCAGAAGAGGGCAACTAAACTAACCAGGGGCCTGAAGCACCTTCTTTACGAGGCAAGGCTACAACATCTGGGACTTTTTAGTTTGGAAAAGAGGCAACTGAGGGGAGACATGATTGAAGTGTATAAAATTATTCATGGAGTGGAATGGAGTGGATGGAGAGATTTTCCTATTTGTGCAACTATCCTTTGCAGGCAGCCTAACTGTTAACAGAAGTTGTCCTGCTCTGGTCTCCAGACACCCTGGAATAAAAGGCTGTACAGAGCTGTTAGGGGTTCTTAGGAGACAGAAGGGAGCCAGGCAGGCTGAGCTCTGTAGTTAAGTGTCATCTTGTGCGCAGAGGCACAATGCCTCTCAATACCAGTTGCAGGGGAGCAACAGCAGGAGAGAGGGCATGCACATATCTCTCGCCTGTGGGGCCCCCCCAGAGGCATCTGGTGGGCCATTGTGTGAAAAAGGATGTTGGACTAAAAAGGTCTTGGGCCTGATCCAGCAGGGCTGTTCTTATGTTCTTATCTAAGTTGCAGCATAGTCTGCCATGTGCAAATTAATAATAAATACATTTTTAAAAAACTTTATTTGTTAGCTGCCCCATAAACAATCTCTGAGTGGCTCATAACACCACAATAAAAACATCCAATTAAAACACAACACACACAAACACAAAACAAATTATAGCATGAAATACAAAATGCAGTACAAAACATTTCGAAACTTTAAAAAAAATCAATTTCTAAAAAGCCTGGGTGAACAGAAAAGTTTTCACCTAGCATCTAAAAGAACACAGTGATAATGCCAGGCAAGTCCAAAGAGGGGGTACCACCACCAATAAGGCCCTCTCCCTCGTGGCCGCCCGCCTGACCTCATTTGGCAGGGGCACTTGGAGTAGGGCCTCCGAAGAAAATCTTAAGGTCTGAGTTGGGACATATGGAACAAGGTGCCTGGTAACCTGGTCCCATGCTGTTTGTTGTTTTTTATTTATTTTTTTATTTATTTTTTATTTATTATTATTATTATTATTATTATTATTATTATTAACAACATTTTATATCCCGCTCTTCCTCCAAGAAGCCCAGAGAGGTGTAGTACATACGTAGGTTTCTCCTCACAACAACCCTGTGAAGTAGGTTAGGCTGAGAGAGAAGTGACTGGCCCAGAGTCACCTAGCAAGTATCATGGCTGAATGGGGATTTGAACTCAGGTCCCCCCGGTCCTGGTCCAACTGGGCCCGGAAACAGACTGAGAGCCAAATGTGCCACAGCATTCAGCAGACACTATGCACAAACATGACACGACATCAGGCCCATTCACACGGTCATTTGAGGGTGGACGGCATCCCAATGATCTGCTACCCTGTCAGCAGCACACTCAGGTTGGCGCTGTAAATTCAGCAAACACATGATACAGCTGCTGAGGGTTCCGGTACTGAACCTGGCAGCTGCAAGCCACGTTCCTTCATGGAAGGTCCTCCAAGGGTGTGCATGGCTTCCCAGCATGCTTTGCACTGCCATCTGACTGGGAAAGCTACATTATGTCAGTGACTGCTCTCCCATTGGCCATGAAGGAGCAGGAGGGGGATGTGGTCCTGCCAAAGCTGCTCCAGTTTTGTGATCATAGAAAGTGCTTTTCAGGCTATCATGTCCCTTGATGGTAGTCACTGAATGCACAGCTCTCTATGGCTTCCATGCTGGGGAAGGCATGCTGGTTGCTGGGTAGAAGAGGTGCAAGGATTCTCATAACTGGAGAATCAGGGTAGGGGTCTCTTCTCTCCTCCAACCTTGGTAAAAAGCTGGGTAGAAAGAAACCTGGGTACTCTCGCTGGGCTGCAGGGGAAAGTGTGGGTTCTGATGATCATGCAAATCTGGGTAGCCCACCTCCTAGCCCAATTTTATCAGCCACATGAACCAGTCTATCATATTCAAACAGTAGCCATGTTCTGACATTCTGTTGTATGAGTGTACAGATGTCTGTACACTCGTACATGTGTTTGTGTGAATGACTGTGCCTGCATTCATTGTAAAAGTGAACTAGAGCACAGGCCTCTTAAATGCAGGGCACAGACAGGAAGTGTACTGCTGTCCCTGTGTTCCACAAACCAAACATCAGCCATCTGAGTTTCGATCTAGGGTGGAGGAGGAAGGAGCTGCTGGTAAGCCCCAAAGGGTGATTATGTGAATGCAACAGCTGATAGTCTGCTTTGCCTCACTCTTGCTCTTGGCTGGAGCCCTCCTAGGTTTGCCAACATTCCACTTCCTGAATAAGGGACATGAGGCAGGCGATACGGGAGCCTGAGTGCTGAATCTGTTTTTACCACTTTCAGCTTCAGCTATGGTATATGTTACAACCTAGATGGCTTCTCCTCTGCTTATTGATCTAGCCATGGTTAGCCAAACTGGGTGTGATGTAATTTTGTTTTCTAGAAAGAGAAGCCTTGTTAGCCAGTAAAAATAGTTTTCACACATGATCACTATCTACTAGTCATCATCTGCAGGCTTTTCAGGCAGCAGGCTTTACTGAGGCTTTACTGCGAGTTCAGGGCATAACGGATACTCCGACGCAAAAACAGGATTTTTTTTTTTAACCCTGGACATAAATCGGGCTAGGTTCCAATATGGAGGGAGAAACCCAAGTTGTGTGTGAAGTGCTCTCTGAGGGATTTTTTTTTTTTTTTGCATGGACTTTGGGGTAAATCTGGCCGATATGTGAACACACACACACACACACACCCTCCAAAAGTAAACTAGCGGCAAAGTCACTGTCTGAAAAAGCTCCTGCATGATTATCACGATCCTGTTCCTGGATAATGCTAAGTTAGCCAACCATTGAAGGCTGTTAGTGTTAATGTTTTTGTTGATGACCCCAATATGGGACTCTTGGCACCCCTAAGCCTGCAACCCACCAGAACCACAGAGTGCTGTGGTAAAGAGGGAGAAGGGAAAGGAGTGGGAGCTCATTAATTATTTTGCTATAGTGAAAATAACTATTTTGATCAGAGCCATAAGTTCTTTCCGTAAGCTGAAAATGGCATCCCATAAGGGACAGGCAGTTTTGGGCTAAAATAAGGGACATGCCTGCTAATAAGTGACTGTTGGTGACCTTAAGCCTTCCTGCCATCCCCATGATGGTGAGATCCAGGTCACAGAAAGGGCTGAAATCCCCCAGTTTGTTTTAGATTGCCTCGGAAAGAACTTGAGTGACTTTCTGAAAAAGTATCAGAAAACAGTTCAGTTTATTCCTGAGGCAAATCTGGATTTGCTCATTCACCCACCCAAGAGTCCTTTGGGTTCTACATTGTTCCAAAGGTGCTGGTGCCCTTCTTAAGAAATGCTAAGTGTGTGGGAGAGGAGAGGGAGAGAGAGAACAGATTTCCCTCCTTCCCACAGCCTTTGCAGCTGCCCCTTTGAAGGTTTTGCTTTAAGGGAAGGGAGAAGAGGGAGCTTTGGAGATCAGGGTGGTTGGCTGGTTGGTTGTGTAAGCCAGGAATTCAGCCCAGACTTTATATTATGGTACTTGCAATGCTTTGATGTGAACGTTACGAGTGCCTAAAGCTCATTTCTGGGCCCAGCTCTAATGAATGTCAGGGATTTCTCCCCAAAATATCACAAAAACAGTATGGGTCCATGACCTTTTCCTGCATGAAGTGGAGCACCAAATGATAGCCTCCAGTGTTCCCTGCAATGGGGAGTGTCAGGCCCTCCTGCTGGCCACGGGCAGGCCCAAATACTCACCCAGTCGGGGGGCCAAGAAGACGGCGGCAATACAGTCCCCGGGTATGGGCAAAGTCAGCTGGGACCCTACACAGTTGCCAGGGAGAGCCAGGACACCCAGGAACCCACAGACCATGGATGGGCCAGCATGGCCCAACAGGTGGCCTCCTGGTGGCAAGGAGGAGAAGGCAGGGCCTCAACAGCTGGCAAGACAGGCAACAGCTGAAGGACGGAGGATGCAGGCAGCTACATTGAAGAGGGCAAGGTCACAAGAAGGTAGTTGGGATTGCCCTGATTGCAGGGCTTTATTTAAGGCTTGGATGGCCAGGGATGAGGAGGTCTGGAGAGATGGGAGTGAATTGGACCTAGAGTCTCCCGGTGAGGAGCAGTCTTAATCCTCTCCCTGACAGCTGGTAGAGGAAAGGGGTGACAACTAACCCCCTCACCAGCACTTCTGAGGCCACTTCCACAGCCTAAGGACAGGATTAGAGGAAGGGAGGCGATTGGATACTGTGATCCCAAGCCAGTGCATGACAGGGAGATGTTGTTGACTATAACTCCCATAGTTCTCAGTCAAAGGCCATTGCAGCTGGGGATGCTGGGAATTGTAGTCAACAACATCTGGGAATCCCTATTACATGGAACCCTGGTGCCATCTCCTTTCCCTTGCTTTTATTTTTGTTTCCCTGTTAAATCATACCCCCAGTTCCTTCTATTCCGCCCCCCCCCCCCGCCACCAAATCACACACCTTTCCTTCCATTTCTGTTGTCAAGGGATAAGGAAAAGCAGTGTTGTGCCCTTTTGCTTCCCCATCTAGAAGGGGCATTCTGGATGAGATGCTTTGATTCCCCCTCAAAACTGGCCCACCTGAGCTGGTCTGCTTCACCCTGCTTCATAGTGGGCCCACCTGTGGTGGGGCTGGCCCTGCACTGCACATTCAACCGATAACAACTACCACAACTACCTCAGCTTATCCTACCTCACAGAGTTGTTGTGAGGATAAACGTAACAATTTCTCTGGGTTCCTCAGAGAAAGAGCAGGATATAAATATAACTCCCCCCCCAAAAAAACCCAAACAAAACTACTACAACAGCTGCCACAAAACTACTATAACAGCTACTGCACTACTATAACAGCAGCCACAAGAAATACTTATATCCTGCTTTTCAAGAAAAGTTCTCTAAGTGGTTTACATAGAGAGATAGAAAGGTCCTTCACACAGTGAGACACAGCAGCATAGCAGCAGGAAAACCTGGATAGTGAGGCTCGTGTGGGGCCTCGGGGCCTGCTGCTACCCTGTTCTGTACCTAACTTTCAACTTTGGTTAACAGGGCAAAGCCCCACCATACCTTTTCAGCCTCTATTGTGTGTGCAGTTGGGGCTGTGTGTAGCAGCTCCCAGAGACCCGGCTTCCTTTAAATCACAGAGTGCTGCCTGCAGAGCGGCCAGGGAGCTGGGAGCTGCTACACTGTCGTGGGACTCCGCTGCCAGTGCAATGCATTGTGGGATACTGGAGAACTTCCTTCTCCAGATCCCAAATGCAGTCAGCTCCGCTGCGTTGATTGCAGCACGATGGAACGCTGGTGAGCAACTAGTCATGTGGGGGAAGGCAGCTATACTCCTGCCTTCCCCCCAGCCTTTTCTAGCCACCAGGGATATGAACGAGCTTAATAAATAGATAAGATGAGCTTCTGTCTCCAAAGGACTCAAATGCCCTGTTCAGATGTAATGTGGAACCACAGGTTCAATGGACCCAAGGTTCTGTGCCCCCCTCACTCTCCCGTCCACTTCCGGATGCACAGGAGAACTGCCTCTCTGCAGTCAGTGAGACTGCAGAGAGGTGGGGGAGCTGGCTGTGTGGGCTTCCTTCCTGGCAGAAGGACAGCCCACATAGCCAATCAGGCTGGAGTGAGGGAGGAGCTTCCTCCACCAACTCCAGCTCCATGAGGATAAAACTGCAGTGCCAGCATTTGGATGTAATGCTGGTGTCGCAGAACTAGAGCTGGAAGTGCCCAAACTCCACTTTGAACCAAAGGTTCAGAGTAGAGTTCGGGGAGTGAAACCGATGTGTCTCTTTTCACTTTCATCTCTGGTTACCCAGATTTCGACATGCATCCAAGGAAAGAGGAGGTGAAGGGACCTCTGGTTTCCTGTTATGTCTGAATTCGGTGATGGTCTAAGAAAAACACAAGGCAACCACCAGCAGTAGCCATGGGAGGGATGCTGTGCTGGGCTTGAATAGAGACAGTTACTTTCCTCCTGCTAAATGAAAGAGATGCATCACTTTAAAAGGTGCCTCTTAGCAGGGACTCTGAGGCCATACAAGGACACTGCTCTCCCGCCCAGATCTCCCATACTATTAGGGGTGGATGGAGCCAGCTGGCTCCAGTCCATAATTAATTCATTTCAAAAGAGCAAACACCTTTCTGACTCTAATATGAAATTCAAATGAATTGGTAAGCCTTTGTCGGATGTGACCATTTCCCACTGTGCGTCATTTATTTTCAAGCATTTGACATCATGGGGAATGTCGCTCCTGAATGATCCCCACCAGGCAGATCTGGGCTTGCTCAGGAGTGTCGAGAGCCTGGCACAGACCAGCGACATCATTGCCGGTCTGACCCATTGAATGGAAGTTGATGGTTCTGAGGTTTTGTGTGTCTTTGCTGGTAACCCCTTATGGCAGACATTTTAGGCCTTTGAGCAAAGGCAACTCACTTTGTGGAGCCTCTGGTAGTATTTGTCCTCCTCCTCCTCCTCCTCCTCCTCCTCCTCCTCCGTTACTATTATGCTGCTGTTGGGGTTGCTTTTGTTTTGTATTTATTCTACTGTACTGGGTCACTACTATACTATAGCCCAGGGGTTCTCAACATTGGGTCTCCAGATGCTGTTGGACTTCAACTCCCTTAATCCCCTTCCCCAGTGGCCTTTGGTTGGGAATTATGGGAGTTGAAGTCCAATAACACCTGGGGACCCAACATTGAGAATCCCTGCTATAGCCTACCAAAGGAAGTCCACTTCCAGTCCAAAATGGATCTGGAAGTTTCCACAACCATGGGTCTTCAGGGGCCTCCAGCTGTCCACCCTCCCCCATTTGCTGCACACTTGCACCCTGCACTGGCCGCCATTGCTACCAAGCTCACACAGAACTGCTCTGATCCCATTGAGAACAGGCAGCCCCTTTAAGGCAAGCCTGTTTGCATTGGCAGGGGGCAGTGCATAGCAATGATGTCAGAGCAAAGAGCTCAATGATGTCATCAGGCCGCACTGGCTCAGATGGTGCTTGGTGTGGAATTGTGGCCAAATATTGAGCGCTTTCCCCTAGTGAAGGCAGGCCAGCTCCAGTGGCAGAGATGGGTTGGTGGCGGGGAGCTGTGAAGGCAGAAGGTGACAGCAGCTGGTGGGGGAGGGTCTGCAAACCATGCCCCAAGGTAAGGATGTGCAAATGGATTCTGATTAAAAAACAGTTTGACTCGAACCGGGGCGGTCTGAGTGGTCCGAGTTCAAACCGTACTGGCCCGCAAAAGGGGGTACCGGTCTGAGTTCAAACCAGAGTGGCCTGAGGTCAAGCCAGACTGATTTGAACCAGTTTGGGGTTCTGCTCATAAAGGGGAATCTGGCAACGATTCTACATTATGGGCGAAGGGGCAGGGGGCTTCCCTAAGAAAAAAAAGAAAGACATAGGGGAGTCAGGGGACCTTACCCTGAGCAAGCGGCAGCAGTGGCCGTGTAGACGGTGGCAGGGATGGAAGTGGGGGTGTTGATGGCTCTCCTGAACCCCTGCCAGCCTCCCTCAGGACAGCCCAGGCTGGCTGCAGCCCAGTTTGGGCCTTCTGTGGCCCAGTTTGTGCCTCCACATATGCGCAGAGACTGGTTCAGGCCTTCTGTGTCCTGGTTCACACCTCTGCTCGCAGGTGGCCCAGGCTGTCCTGGGGAAGGTCAGCAGGGGTTGAGGGAAGCTGCCACCACCCCTGCCACCAACCCTGCTGCCATAGGAACATAGGAAGCTGCCATATACTGAGTCAGACCACTGGTCCATCTAGCTCAGTATTGTCTTCACAGACTGGCAGCGGCTTCTCCAAGGTTGTAGGCAGGAATCTCTCTCAGCCCTATCTTGGAGATGCTGCCAGGGAGGGAAGTTGGAACCTTCTGCTCTTCCCAGAGCAGCAGCTCCATCCACTGAGGGGACTATCTTACAGTGCTCACACTTCTAGTTTCCCATTCATATGCAACCAGGACAGACCCTGCTTAGCTATGGGGACAAGTCATGCTTGCTACCACAAGACCAGCTCTGTTTGCCATCTACACCACCACTGTCACTTGCTTGGGGTAAGCTCCCCTCACCCCCCCATCTCTTCCTTTTAACCTTGGGGAAGCCCCCCTGCCCCTTTGCTCGTAAAGGGGAATTTTTACCAGACTCTCCTTACCAGCAAAACCCCAATTGGTCTGTGGGCCGGTTCGAACTGGGCCCTTTCGGCTGGAACCGGAACTGGACCAGCTGGGTTGGTTCGAATTTGGTTCAAATTCAAACCAAACTGGCCTGACCAGTTCCATGCACATCCCTGTCCCAAGGCTGCCCAAAACATCAAATTTGGTGTCCAAATCTAGCATACATGGATTCTGCTCCATCCCTACACTATGTACCAAGATTCAGATAAGCTCATTCATGTCTAAATTTTAGCAGTCTTCTTGGTTTTGGCTTCTTCTAACTACCCGTTGTTGAGGACTATCATTTCCCATTGTGCATCATTTACCTGCTTGTCATCTGTACAGCTGCTAAGAGAAATGATTCATGAAATGACAGATTGGTCAATTGTTGATTTCTACTTCCTGGGACTGAATAATTCTAAAAGCATTCCACGTTTGTAGTCTTTCATCTAGTGTTTGTTTATTTACTCCTTTGTTGTGACATTATAGAGACCTTCCTGACACTTGAGCAGTGCCTTTCATTTGCAGAAAAGGAAAGAAAAACCCCACATAGGAAAACAGTAATATATTTCTCTTTATGCGGAATAACATCCAAGTAGAGAATCAAGGGAATTTGATGCAGTTGGTCTCATGTTTATTGGAGAATGGATCTGCTTTATTATCTGTTAAATAATAAACCCTCTCTAGAGATAGCCATCATAAATCAAGGGAGTCTTTCCCATATCTGCCACCCTACAGAGAATTAGTA
The DNA here is from genome assembly GCF_027244095.1 of Hemicordylus capensis. Taxonomy (NCBI): domain Eukaryota; kingdom Metazoa; phylum Chordata; class Lepidosauria; order Squamata; family Cordylidae; genus Hemicordylus; species Hemicordylus capensis. The sequence continues at coordinate 444,054,278 of NC_069657.1, forward strand.
ATTTCTGACAGTCAAAATTTATAGCCTTATAATTGCTACTTTTAAATCATATTTTAAAGATTATCTGCAGCATGTAGAAGATGAGGGAAAGGAGGAGAGAAAGGTATCGATTCAGATCACACAAGCTGTGATGCACCAAGCCTGAAGGGAGGAGAGGTGGTAGCTGGCGTGAATTGTCTCATTTGCTAAGCAGGGCCTGTCTTGGTTTGCATTTGGATGGGTGAATACATGTTAGCACTGTAAGATATTCCCCTTAGGGGATGGGACTGTAGCTTAGTGGTAGAGCATTTGCTTTGTGCACAGAAGGTTCCAGGTTCACTCCCTGGTATCTCCAGGCAGGGATGGGAAAGACTCCTGTCTGAAATGTTGGAGAGCTGCTGCCAGTCAGTGTAGACAATAGTGAGCTAGATGGGTCAATGGTCTGACTCAGTATAAGGCAGCTTCCTATGTTCCAAAGACTAATTCACCAGTCTACTAACTTGTTCCTTGCCTATCGTTGCCTTTCCTTGCTTTGCCTAACTTGCCTTATTTATTAAACTGCTGTGTACGTTAAAGATAATGACCGGTACTTTGAACTGTACCCGGAAGCAATGGGGAGCAGAGAGCCGGGAGCCAGGGGCACCTCTGTCATGAGGCAACCCAAGATGATAGCCTCGGGTGGCAAGTGTGCCAGGGGTGGCAACTGCTGGCACTTAACTCTGCCCCTGCCACAGGCACCTCTCTACCTTGCTGCTGCTGCTACTGCTGCCCCCTTTCCTTCCTCTTTTTGCCTCTGACTCGTCCCCACTCCTGGGCCAGAGGCCATTCCACTACCCCTCTTCCCTCCCATCCCCCCCCTGCCTAGGTGCAGGGCAGGCAACACTGGCCCACAAGTGGGGGGAAATGCAGACCATGTGCTCTGCCCATCAGGGCTGGTGAGGCAGAGGAGCCAGGCCAATGAAGGCTACAGTTCCTGGTGTCACAAATCCAATCATTGCCTGCTGCAATTGATTGTGGCTGGGGATGATGGGAGTTGTAGTTCAACAACAGCTGGAGGGCCAAGCTTGCCCACCCCTGTACTAGCTCAATGGAAAATTCCCTCCCCTCGCTTCCCAACTCTGCTTAACCTTCTGACCTACCAAAGGTGTCGATGTAGGACCAGAGGCGTATCTAGGGAAAATAGCGCCTAGGGCAAACACTGAAATTGCGCCCCCTGTCCAAGCATCTGACACCCATCTTTCAGATAACTTTACCATAATATCAGCTCAAAAATACAAGTCAAGCTCGTTAATCTTTTAATCTTTCAAAAACTATTTAGCAGTGGACTTAGCCAGACCAAAAAATGCTGGAAAACTACAAATTTCAGTATGTGGGGGCTCATGAAATACCCAAATACTATGTGGAGGTGTACTTGGAAAACTAAACAGAAGTGCCTGTCTAATTCTCTACTATGCATTGTAGCATCACTATTACATAAGTTTTAAAAATCAATGGAGAATTTGACTTTTCCCAGATACTCTGTAAATAATTAAAGGATATGCAGAGTAAACTGTGTCACTGCTTGGAATATATTCTAGTCTTTCAGAAAGAGAGTTAAAATGAGAGAAAGAGAGCAAGAAACTCCCAGTGGGCCTTTATATTAAGGATTTCACACTGATTCAAAGACAAACTCACCATTAATATTATTAAGACATCACATTTAACTCACTTGTCACAAGAAGCAAAGTAAGAGCAAATGAATACAATCCTAGCTCTTAAGCGTCAGCTCAGTATTCACAAGCCCTGATTCTCTGTACATAGTGCCAATCTGAATATGTGTACAGTGTCTTATATTATTATTATTATTATTATTATTATTATTATTATTATTATTTTTTACCCGTAGCCCCTTTGGGGGGCTTCCTAAAAGCTGGGGTTTTTTTTTGCAAAGATTCCCCCTCACCCTGCTGACCTCTAGGGCCTCGCAGGGACCATTTGAGCATGTGCAGTGGCCGTTTTTAAAAATAATCTTTTTTTTAAAGGCCACTGAAAACAAAATGGCCACCGCGCATGCTCAAATGGCCTCTGCAAAGCCTGGCATGACCTAGAGCCTCACAGAGGCCATTTGAGCATGCACGGTGGCCATTTTGTTTTTGGCAGCCATTTTTAATTTTACAAAATGGCACCCCCTTCAAGTGGCACCTGGGGCACGTGCCCTGCCTGCCCTACCCCTAGATACGCCCCTGTGTAGGACAGGCTATGTCTTTATTACTGCACTTGACCAGAAGCAGTTCCCAACAATTACAGTGCATAGCAAGCATATAGTCAGTACAGCCAATCTTTCAAAGTCACCACATTTAGTTAAAGGACAGTTCGCCCTGTATGGTAAATGTCTTTGCCTAACCAGTTGAGGGAGCTGTAATGGATTTTCTTGATGGGTTTCACATGGTACCGTGCAGAATTTGGCAACTCGAAAAAGTAACAGAAGCACGCTTCTTGGCAAAAAGACATGTTACATACAATTCTAAGGTGTTGCTGTAAAAACTCCCGACACCTGACAGGACTATCTGCCATGGTTGAAGCTTGCTCTCATTCTGGCTTCTCTCCACGACTTGCTGGCACTCCCTCCCCATGGAATAGCATTTCCCCTCCAGGAAGGGGTTGCCCTGTGTGTGCTGTTCCTGTCTCACTTGCCACGACCACCCTTCAGATGGGATGCTCCTCTCTACTGTGCTCTAGTGGCATCATGGTTCTTCATTTATGCCACAGCCTGTTCTCAGCAGCCTATAGGATCACTCTGCCAGGAAGGCTAATATAATTAATGTAACATGAATGTTCCTTAATTATAGGATTGCATTTAATTCCCCAGCTAATTGATGTAGTCTGTTGAATGTATTTCTTTAGTGGATTGCTTCATTAACCTAATGTAAGAATGTTAAACAGGAATCCCATAGCATTCAGTTACGAAAGCTCTTACAGCGCTGTGTGAGTGGGCTGTAAAACAGAATTGTTACCTTAAGAATAGCCCTATTCATACATTATGTTCAGCACTTGTGTGAGTGTATCATGCACACAAGTACAGGTCTGTACATAGGTGCAGTTATTAACATGTTATACTGAATGCAGGTACAGCAGTGCACTGTCTTTAACCTACATTTCAAGGGCCTGTGCTCAGGTTCACTTTATTTAGCAGGGGGAGAGCAACCGGCCCTATCCATCCCCAGCACAGCATCCCTCCACTGTCTGTTGCTGATGTTTATATTATGTTGCTTTTTTAGATTGTAAGCCCTTTGGGGACAGGGAACCATTTAATTTATTTAGTTATATCTGTGGAAGCTTTTGTTGAAATGCAGTATATAAACATTCATCATATTTTTGTTTGTAGTCAATGAATGCAGGCACAACCATTCACCCAAAAACATTTACGTGTGTACAGACATCTGAACTCAGGTACAGCATCATGTCTGAAAAGGGATATCATATTTCCTGTAACTTGATGTTGAAGTCAATAACCCCACAGAGCCGGATTGCCAGGTCACCAGAAAAAAACCCCCAGCCTTACTTGCTGTTGTATCTCTGCAGCAGCTTGATCTGCCTTTGTTCATAGAATGGAAACTGCAATTGGTCCAAAATGTGGCGATGGTCTCTGGGTCATTTCGGAGAGACCATATCACTCCTATCGGCACTGGCTGCCAATACGTTTCCAGGCAAAGTACAAGGTTTTGGTTATAACCTATAAACCCCTAAACAGCTTGAGCCCTGGGTATTTAAAAGAACGTCTTCTTTGCTATGAACCACACTGCCCATTGAGATCATCTGGAGAGGTTCGTCTGCAATTGCCACTGGCTCTTCTGGTGTCTACTTGGGGATGGGCCTTCTCCATTGCTGCCCTGAGGCTTTGGAACACACTTCCTGATGAAATAAGAGCCTCCCCATCTCTTACAATTTTTTTAAAAGGCAGTCAAGACACATTTGCTCACCCAGGCTTTTAATTAGATATTGTTTTAATTGTGTTTTATTGTTTTAAATCTTAATTGTTGAAATGTTTTAATCTTTTTATTGGTTGTTCTTAATGTCTTCTTTTGAACCGCCCAGAGAACTTGTGTTTTGGGTGGTATAAAAAATGTGTCAAATAAATACTGGTAAATAAATAATCAATCAGGAGGTGATTTTTTTTTTGATAGGGACACATTGGCAGGTGGTTTTAACCTGACCACCTGCCAAAGTCTGCCCATCAGGCTATTGGGGAAGGGCCCAGCTTAGAACAGCTATTGCAGGTCCTGCTCAGGTGAATCATATGATAACATTTCAGGGTGGCAAGTTCTTCTAACGGTTTAGTGAGGTCTCCACCCCCAGGAGGGCACTTCCCCCATACACACCTATTACAGGGATTTAGACAAGTGTATTTCCCAGCCCTGCTGCTTGATCAGTCCTTGGCTCTACCTGCTATGGCTGGGAAAGACTCATGTCTGAAAGCCCAGAGAGTCTCTGTCAATCAGAGCAGACACTACTGAGTTAGATGGACCAATGTATCTGACTCAGGCAGCTTCCTGGGGTCAGGTTCTCATGATCCCCACAATGCCAGTGAACTGGGAAATGGGAGATGCTTGAAGGCCACCTACAGCCTCAAAGGCAGGATGCCTCTGAGTACCAGTTGCAGGGGAGTAACAGCAGGAGGGAGGGCAGGCCCTCAACTCCTGCCTGTAGGCTTCCAGTGGCATCTGGTGGGCCACTGTGTGAAACAGGATGCTGGACTAGATGGGCTTCCTTGGGCCTGATCCAGTAGGGATGTTCTTAAGTGTGCGCACACTTGATTCCCGATCATAAGAACTCAGAAACGTTTGGTGATGTTGGGTTGACGCCACATCAACCTGACATTGAACAGATCAGTAATCTAGGGTTTGACCTAAGGTTGTGGATCTCTGTTAAATTGTGCCAATCTGGCATCACTGAAAAATTCTAGGTTCTTATAACTGGAAATTGGGAGCAGACACACCTTAGGAATCTCCTGTTTCCCAGTTACCTGGCATCACGAGGATTGTGAGAACCTGTCTTATGTTTAACTGGCACTATGAGTGCCTGAACTCAGCCTCTGAGCTAGGGCTGTCTGTCTATCTTCCCACTGGAGTCTAAGTGCCAAACTGGGCACCCCCCAAGTGCACATACCTGGGGGCCCCTGTTCCAAATATTACTTTATTATTATGGCCATTGGCCAAAACCAACAAGCAGATAGCCAGCAACATCAAAATTAACAAGTTAAAAAAGTTAAGGCAGTATGAGGTCATTCACACAACTGAAAACTGGGTAGGACACATGTCTTACCCAGGTTTGGGAGCTTTGTGTGCTCCCAGTTTTCAGTTGTGTGGGAGTAAAAAGTAGATAGGAGGAGGGAGAAGTGATTATGTGGAAGCAAGGTAGGAGGAAAATCTAGGTAGGACAGCATTGTCCAACCCAGCTTTCATACCCAGCATTTGACCAAGGTAGGAGGAAAAGCTGTCCTATCCAACATTTCCTCCTACCTTGCTTCCACAAAATCGCTTCTCCCTCAACCTAACTAGTTGTTTGCTCCCACACAACCAAAAACTGGGAGCACACAAAGCTCCCAAACCTGGATAGAATACTTGTCCTACCAAACTTTCTGTTGTGAGACCTCAATATATATACTGCTCTTCACCTTATAAACTTATATACTAAGCACTAATCAGTGAAATAATCTAAATAAAAATGCTATTATAGTAGGGCCCTGTTTCAACTTCCAGATTCACTCTTCATTTATATCTACCTGCTCAGAGGTAAGGTATCTGTATTGCAGATACAGGTAGCCCTCAGTTTTGCGGTCCTGGCACACATGGTTCTGCGTATCTGTGGTTGAGTCATAGGGACCCAATTTCTTTATCCACGGTTTTAAAAACAGGGAAAATTCACCTATCCACGGTTCCTGGGAGACCAGAAATGACTTCCGTTGTCATTTCCGGCCACTATTTTTCAGCATGGAGCCATTCTGTGGCTCTTTAAACCCCACCCCCCCAAGAATTTTTGAAAAGATTCTCAAAGATTTGGAGGATTTGTGGGATTTGGGGGGTGGAGCTCTCTGGAGAGCTGGAGGCCTGGAGAGCAAGGTACTATGTGCTATTTCCTTTATTTTTGCTTTTTTGGACCTTCTTGAAGCTCAAGGAAACTTACCCCCCCAATTCCCATTGACTCAAGGTTTTGTTATTCGTGGTCTCCATATTCACACTTCTAGGCGAGAACGGAACCCTCGTGAACAATTAGGGCCTCCTGTATGTGCTCTGAGATCTCTGAGAGAAGTTGAGCATAGCTGGAGCCTTAGGAATATGTTTGAAAGGAATGCTGGCAACTGTCAACACCATTCTCTTATGGAAAGGTTTATTTTCATTGCCTGTCACTATAACTGGATCACTGTCTCCTTTTCACTCACGACAATATACCCTAAAGACTTATCATCATCATAACTGCATTAAGCATCATGAAAATCCAACAGTCATTTGAGGTTATGTTAAGAGTTGAAAGCTGAGCCATTAAAACAGGCATAAAAGCCAGACGCCATCCTTCACCGCAGTGACTGAGCCTTTCCTTTGCAGATGCAGGCAGGAGGCAGGGACCACAGCATCTGCAGTGGGAAGGCACAGCACTGCAAATTAGAAACGTGACATCGGCAGTATGTGTGGCAAGGGAACTAGGCTCCCAGTCCAGCTGCAGTCAGGGGCAGCTAGGCAACTAGGCACATTTAGCAACTGGAGCCCCATAGCGTGAAAGGGCATTCCCATCCATATCTAAAGATGCATCAAGTCAGTTCAGATTGGCATTGCAATGCAGCTGAGAATGTGCATCTCATTGTGCACTGACATTGGCTATTTGTGCGGATCAGTGCTGAGTCAAAAAAGAGGGAGCCAGTTTGTAAGTAGCTTTGCCAGAATCAAGTATCTCCCTCCTTTGGGATGATTTGTCAAGGATTCTTGCAAAAACCATGAATCACGGGGTAGTTCCTAGGATGATCCCTGACTGGCTGGGATTACACATGTGATCAGTATAAGAAGCATTGCCCTGACTTTAAGAGGCTCGGTTTGCTATTAGCAATATCAGCATATAGCTAGCTCCATTGATTGGGCTACATAGCATTGTGATGTCATCAAATACAGTAGAGTATATGATCTCTGGTTGGTTGAAGTCACCGAGGAGAAATGAAACATAGAGAAAAATGGGAATGGGCTCAGTGGTAGAGCATTTGCCTGGCTCAATCCCTAGCATCTCCAGATAGGGCTGAGGAAAAAAAAAATCTTGCCTGAAGCCGTGGGTAGCTGCTGTCAGTCCAAGTAGGGAATAGTAAGCGAGATGGACAAATGCTCTGACTCAGCAAATGGCAACTTCCTATGTCCCCAAGTATCAAGTGATGTCCATAGAGACTAGAATTCTGTTGGCTGTGAACAGTTGCAAATTGCCACAAGAAGGAGAAGGCTAACTCATTTCTCAGGAATGGATTGTTTTCACTCCCCCTAATCGCTACATTTGAGGTGAAAATTAAAGCTGGAGAACATTTGACTCAGCAGAACAACAGATTTCCCTTTAAGATTGGCGTAGTCGAGTGCAAATGTCTGCTGCAATTCAGAGAGTTTGCCTGAGGGGTGTCCAGGTCCAAACACCTGCTCAGCTATGAAGAAGTCATGACAGGCTCCCAGAGCACTGATCAGCCTATGTGGATAGATTTTCTCCGTGCTGTCCTTTCAGAGGCATCCTCTGAATACCAGCTGCTGGGAAGGCAACAGGAGGGGAGGGCTGCTTACTTCAACTGATGCTTGTGGAGTTCCCAGAAGCTTCTTATTGGCTATTATGGGAAATGGAATGCTGGACAATAGGCTTTTGATCTGATCTAGTGGAGCTCTTCTAAGTTCTAATGTCCCATGACCTTACTGGATCAAAGTGATTCTGCTTCTTCTCTATGAAGGAGTCTTTTGCAGACCTACATGGAGATGCCAGGGATTGAACCTGGGATCTTCTACATGCAATAGGGATGTGCAGATCAATTCAAATTTCAAGTGATTCAACTTGAATATGGGTGATTCGAGTGATTTGAATCAAATCACCCCTTAAAGGGTCAATTAGATTTGAATTTGATTTGAATTTTTGAAATTTGATTTGAATTTTTGAAATTTGATTTGAATTTAATATGAGGGCTGTTTAGCAACTTTAAAACAAAAAACATTCAGCCCCCCTGATTGGTTTAAAAAGGCACCAAAACAGGTTTGGATCTATTCCAATTCAAAAAGGATTTTCAAATCAATTTGAATTCATCATGAATTTTCAAAAGTCAATTCAAATTTGAGTCGAATTTGAATAAAATAAAAAAATATTCAATTTGTGCACATCCCTAACATGCAAAACTGATGCTCTATATCTGAACTATGGCCCCATCCCCTAAAACAGAGTTAACTGGTCTTTTAGTTTCCCCATCCCCATAAATAATATTTATGCTGGGGGGAAATGATTGAACATATATGTGAAGCTCTTTTATACTGAGTCAGACCACTAGTCCATCTACAGTGTTACCTACTGCAGCCAGTGCAGCACCTGAAGGTTTCAGACAGGGGCCTTGACCTGCCCAACCTGGGGAAACAAGGGATTGAACATGGGACCTTTGGCATACAAAGCATGTGTTCTGTCACTGAGCCACAGATCCTCTGTCTTCTTATTGGAAGACAGAGGATCCTATTAGTTACTGATCCAATTAATTTCCAAGTTTATTATTTATTTATTTATTTAACACACTTCTATACCGCCCAAAACTCACATCAAAGTTGGTGCCATAAAGAGCTGGAAAGATGGAAATAAACAGAAATAAACAACTATTTTATATGGGCAACATAGCTTTCCCCAGTTGTTTTCATCCATCATGGTGTTTGTAATGCAGGGAGGCATAATGCATTATGACTGGGGCATAGATCTAAGCTACGACTCAGGCCAGAATGCAGACTAAAATTAAGATGTGGATTTCAAGGGTATTTCAATAAACCAATCACTTTGATCACATATGACATATGAGGCCTGTGGGTACAATAATGTTCAGCATTCCGTAAACATTTTAGATTCAAAGAGGAGAATGAAAAATCAAGTCAGATTCAGTTCACATTAGAAGAGTTCAGGCTGCCTTCTCTCTTTAATTTTCCACTCATTTTAGTATGTGTCATTTCTTTCGTAGTCTAGATGAAGGTGCAAGGTACTGGCTGACATAATGCACAATGTTACATCATTACATGCATCTTGCAATGCAACATTCATGCAGTTGTGCAAGAGCGCTGTTTCACTACATGCAGAAATTGTGCAGATGTTGTTGTACAATTGCCAGCTTTTGGAAATAATGAGTCTCTTCTCATGACCAGATATCAGAGGGCAGGAGGCAGTCAAGTCAGCCATTGCGTCTTATGAGAAGCCACAGAAGCCTTCTACACATTCAAACTGCTCCCCAGGTGTAGTTCTCCCTGACCTTTTAACCTTGATTTTTACCGAAGTAGGATGAAAATAGCAGCTGCCCTATCTTGGAGTTTGATCGTGTGCTGAAATAACTGTTTAAAGTAGTCCCCAGCAGCTGGTGGCCATGTTTGTCATAGAGTGTTGTGGTTAGAGGGGCCAAGCAGAGGAGAGCTGCTACTATGCTCTTTTGAGGGCTGCCTCTTTACTGTAAGTGCAATGCATTCTGGGATACCTCCCTCAATCCTGGAGGGCCCGGTTCTCTTTTTTAGGAATGGAGATGGCAGCTGCTGCAATCATCTCGGTGGTGAGTTTGCAGAGTCAAATTTATTTATTTATTTTATTTATTTTTACATTTCTATACCGCCTTTCGTTAAAAGAAAACCCCAAGGCGGTTTACAAAAATTAAAACATACAATAAAAGCAGTAAAAAAATCAAGCAATAAAAACATCAAGCTAAAAACATATAAACAAGCATAAAAACATGACAACAGATAACAGATAAAAACACAGAGAAGCCGCAGTAAAAACGATCATGTAACAGCCTGGGTAAAAAGCCAAGTCTTTAAAAGCTTTCTAAAAGCCGTGATGGAGTCTGAGGAACGAATGGCCACCGGGAGAGCATTCCAGAGTCTAGGGGCAGCAGCAGAGAAGGCCCTGTCCCGAGTGCACGAAAGCCGGGCCTCCCTCATTGTCGGCACCCGGAGCAGGGCCCCCTCAGATGTCCTTGTCAAGCGGGCAGCAACCCTTGGGAGCAGGCGGTCCCTCAAATACCCCGGGCCCAAACCGTTAAGGGCTTTAAAGGTCAAAACCAGCACCTTGAATTGGACCCGGAAACGAACCGGCAGCCAGTGCAGCTCTTTCAAAATGGGGGTGATATGTTCCCAACGGGCAGCTCCAGATAACACCCTCGCTGCCGCGTTTTGCACTAGCTGCAGTTTCCGGATATTCTTCAAGGGCAGCCCCACGTGGAGCGCGTTACAGTAATCCAACCGCGACGTGACTAAGGCGTGGGTAACCGTGGCCAGATCTGCCTTCTCGAGAAAGGGACGCAGCTGGCGCACCAGCCGAAGCCGTGCAAAGGCACCCCTGGACATCGCCTCCACCTAAGCTTCCAAAAGCAGAGCCGGGTCCAGTAGTACCTCCAAGCTGCGTACTTGCTCCTTCCAGGGGAGTGCAACCCCATCCAGAACCGGTAAAATCTCCTCATCCCAATTGGTTCTCCTACTGACCAACAGTACCTCCGTCTTATCCGGATTCAATTTCAGTTTGTTAGCCCACATCCACCCCATCACGGCCTCCAGCCCTCGATTCAGGGCATCCACCGCCTCCCTAGGATCAGATGACAAGGAGAGATAGAGCTGAGTGTCATCCGCATATTGCTGACAACACAGTCCAAATCCCCGGATGACCTCTCCCAGTGGCTTCATGTAGATGTTAAACAGCATGGGGGACAAGACCGATCCCTGCGGGACCCCACAGGCCAACGGCCACGGGGCCGAGCAGTAGTCCCCCAGCACCACCTTCTGGACCCTCCCCTCAAGAAAGGACCGGAACCACTGCAACGCAGTGCCTCCGATTCCCATACTCGAGAGGCGGCCCAGAAGGATACCATGGTTGATGGTATCGAACGCCGCCGAGAGGTCCAGCAGAACCAACAGGGACGCACTCCCCCTGTCTAGTTCCCGGCGTAGGTCATCTACTAGAGCGACCAAGGCAGTCTCAGTCCCATACCCGGGGCGGAAGCCAGATTGAAAAGGGTCCAGATAATCCGTATCATCCAAGACCCTCTGCAGCTGGGACTCCACCACACGCTCCATCACCTTGCCCAAGAAGGGAAGGTTAGACACAGGTCTATAATTGTCCAGGTTGGAGGGATCAAGGGAGGGCTTTTTTAATAGAGGTCTTACCACCGCCTCCTTAAGGCACGATGGCATCCTGCCCTCCCTTAACGAAGCATTAACGATCACCTCCAGCCATCTGCCTGTCCCCTCCCTGGCAGCTTTTATTAGCCATGAAGGGCAAGGGTCAAGAGCGCACGAAGTCGCCCACACACTGCCCAGGATCTTGTCCACATACTCAGACCGCACCAACTGAAAAGAATCCAAAACAAAGGGACCAGATGGTACCAGAGGCACGTCTGCCGGAACTGCCAAAACTCTGCAGTCCAGGTCAGCACGGATGCAAGCGACTTTATCTGCAAAGCGACAGGCAAACCGATCACAAAGAGCCGTAGATGACTCCTCCCCCATTGTCCGGGGGGATGTGTGTAGCAAAGTTTTCACCACACGAAACAGCTCTGTTTGCCTGCACTGAGCAGATGCAATGGAGGCGGAGAAAAAACGTTTCTTCGCCGCCCTCACCGCCACGGTGTAGTCCCTAAAATGGGTTCTAGCCCGTGTTTGATCGGATTCGTAACGACTCTTCCTCCAGCATCGCTCCAGCCGTCGCCCGAGTTGCTTCATCGCCCTAAGCTCGGAGGAAAACCAAGGAGCAGAACGGGCTCCACCAAGCCGGAGAGGGCGCTTGGGAGCAACCGTGTCAACAGCCCGGGCCATCTCTCCATTCCAGAGATCAACCAAGGCCTCGACAGGGTCACCAGCTCTGGACACTGGAAACTCCCTAAGGGCCGTCTGAAATCCAAGCGGATCCATAAGCCTCCGGGGGCGGACCATCTTAATCGGCCCACCACCCCTGCAGAGGGCAGACGGAGCAGTCAAACTAAACCCCACCAGGTGATGATCTGTCCATGACAAGGGAGTGGTCTCAAATTCTCCCACCTCCAGATCATTTATTTCCCGGTCAGCAAAAACCAGATCCAGAGTGTGTCCCGCCACGTGGGTAGGGCCCGATACCAATTGAGACAGGCCCATGGTTGCCATGGAGGCCATGAAATCCTGAGCCGCACCCACTAGGGGGGCCTCAGCATGGACATTGAAATCCGCCAAAACAATAAGCCTGGGGGAACCCAAGGCCACCTCCGAGACCACCCCCGCCAGCTCAGGTAGGGAGACTGAAGTGCAGCGGGGTGGTCGGTACACCAGCAGAATCCCCAGCCTATCTCGGAGGCCCACCCTCAAGGACAAACACTCGAAATTCTGAGATTGCCTGACTGAGCACCTGGAAACGGGGAGAGTCTCACGAAAGATGACTACAACACCTTCTCCCCGACCCTCGAGGCGGGGCTACTGCACGATCTGGAAACCTGGAGGACAAAGCTGAGAGAGACCAAACCCGCCCAGCGCATCCAACCAGGTCTCCGTCACACATACCAGGTCAGCGCGCTCATCCACAATCAGATCGTGGATAAGAGATGTTTTTGTGTTAACTGACCTGGCATTCAGCAGCAGCACCCTAATCCTCGAGGGAGTGTTCTCAGAGCTCCCTGGGGTCAGAGGGTTGGGAGAAGGGCCGGAAAAAGGAACAGGCCTCAATTGCCTGGACCGATTTCCCCTGTAACGGCCTGCCCAACTCCCACCGCCATACCTCCCTCTGCCCGCTACCCGTGATATTGCCGCCCCCACTCCAGACCCACTTTTTCGCTCTCCCAGACGCATCTCCCCAGACTAACCCACCACGGCCACTTGGCTTAATAAAAACCAAAACCAGGCTTATATAGACTCCTGCTAGCTTCTCGATTAAGGGATCTTCAGGCAGAGGAGAGAGATCTTCTGAGCCCCCAGGCAGCTTGCCCCACGGCTGAGAGCCACAAGGACAAGAGCCCTTGTGCTCTCACCCTTCGGCTCGCGCCAAGAGGCTCGCGCCCCTGGGCCAGCCTGCCCTATATAGTGGCAGAAGCCCCAGCTCAGCAGCAGCCCAGGAGATGTAACACACCTGGAGAAGAGGTGGGCAGAAGCAAAAGACAGTCAGTGCCCCACCCAAGCTGTTCCCCTCTTCCTTCTTCTTCCTTCAAATGGATCTATGAGGATCAGGGTGGGGGTTCCTTCTTCTCTCAAACCAACCCCCAGATGGTTATGTGAAAGACCTTAGTGACTGGCAATTATACAATGCTTGCACAATTTTGGGGTGGGCCACTGTGTGAAACAGGATGCTGGACTAGATAGGCCTTGGGCCTGAGCCAGCAGGGCTGTTCTTATGTTCTCACAGGGTGTAGTACAACAGCAGCATGTAACATTGCACAGGATGTCAGACACTCTTTTTTGCTCCCTCCACCCTTGCCTGTGTCATACGAAGTTTCAAGGAAACCATAGTGGCTCAGTCTCCTTGTTCAGGGAGATTTCTACAGGCTGATGGCATTTTGGTAATATTCATCCATATACAAATGTGTAAGTTGAGCAGGATGCTTAATGCCACTCCGCCCTCCTGACGGCAACAGCATTCCCTTGAGGCTCCTGAGAGGGGTTCCCTGGGCAGAGGCAGGAAAAAGGAGCTCCCAGTCAGCGAATCAATTCAACGAACCGCTGACTGGGGAAACTCTGCAGGGGCTGATGGGCCCATCCCTGGTATTGGCCATGCCCCCTGCATCTGAGCTCAGATGCAGGGGGCATGACTACTCTTGGAGAGGGTCTGTTCAGAACCTCTACCATCCTCTCCAATCAGCGCTTCGTTGAAATGCTGACTGGCTCGACTTTCCCCCACCCCCCGAGCTGAGCTAGAATTTCAATGAAACACTGGCTGGGGAGGAGAGGGGTGAGCCTTACGCTCCCAGCCAGTGAGCACTTCATTTGTCAGCTGGGTGTGGGAGGGGGCAAGCGGGTGCCCTGGATGAAGGCAAAGAGGAGCCTTGGTGGCCCACCCAGACCCTGGTGACTGAGGGACAATCATCCCCCTTTGCTCCATTGTCCCTACGCCCCTGGCAGCAAGATGGCCCATGGCCTTTCAGGCACTTCCACGTGTATCACACCTGAAGCAGAAGACTCAGCAGCACAGTCTGATGACCTCAGGCTGGAGGAGGATGGGTAAGCCAAGTCCTCCACACCCCAATGGCAGCCGAAACAGTGGAAGGAGGATGTGAGTGTGGGGATGGCAGAAACACCAGGAAATGAAAAGGGAGGTGGGGTAAGTTAAGAGTGGTGGGGTTCACCGGAAGAAGAACCCAAAGAACAGGGTTAAGCGGAAGGGCGGGGTCTGGACAGGATGTGCAGGCTGCTCCTCCCTATTTAATGAAAGCAGTGGCCGGTGATGAATGGACTGGTCTGAAAGCAAGCCGGAGCCCTCTGGGGAAAGGCATTGCTACAAGGGAGAAACAGAGTCCAGCTGGAGGACCAGAGTAATGGTAACTCCCTCTCCTGCATTTTGGGGCCCTGCTAAGGGAAGAGCAAGACCTCTGGAGCATTATTATTATTATTACATTTATATTCCGCTCTTCCTCCAAGGAGCCCAGAGCAGTGTACTACATACTTGAGTTTCTCTTTCACAACAACCCTGTGAAGTAGGTTAGGCTGAGAAAGAAGTAACTGGCCCAGAGTCACCCAGCAAGTCTCATGGCTGAATGGGGATTTCAACTCAGGTCTCCCGGGTCCTAGTCCAGCACTCTAACCACTACACCATGCTGCTGTAGTGCAGGAAGAAGAAGTGCAGTCGCCACAAAGCCCAATTTGTTTTGTTCTTCCCCTAATTAAAAAATGGGGGGAGGGGGCTGTTTCCCTTTCCCTTCCTAGGAAGATGTGCCAAGCCATTTTGTCAGCTAGAATGTTATTTACTTTCAGAAACTTTATTTTACTTGGATGGGTAATTGCTCCGTCCTAGTTGTATTTTAATGTATGTTTTTATATATGCTATTTTAAACAATATTGTGGTGCCATTTACTGCATGTTTCTAGCTGTTTTTATTTGTTTGTTCCTAGCAAAGCTGGAAGTGGCCCTGGAGCATGTTTTGGAGGATAGGGCCCTTTGCCTGCTTTTGTCACTGCCCACTTTCACTGCTTTCCCAGCCGCTTTTGCTGCCACCTCGTTGCCCACCTGTGCTGCCCCTGCCCTCATCTCACTTCTTGCCGCTGAACAAAGAGCCATGAGCCCCACCGCCTGTTAAGATCATCTGGAGAAGTTCGCCTGCAGCTACTGCCAGCTCATCTGGCGGCTACTCGGGAACGGGCCTTCTCCATTGCAGCCCCTGGACTTTGGAATGCGCTCCCTGTTTAGAGAGCCTCCCCATCTCTGGAAACTTTTAAAAAGGCACTGAAGACACACTTGTTCACCCAGGCTTTTGATTAGATTTATAGTTTTAATACTGGTTTTTAAATATTTTTAATGTTTTAAATGAATTTAATTGTTAATTGATTTGATGTTTTAAATGATTTTAATTGTAAACCACCCAGAGATGCAAGTTTTGGGCGGTATAGGAATATAATAAATAAATAAATAAATAAATAAATAAATAAATAAATAAGCAGTTCCATGGCTGACATGGCCTGATGATGTCTCTGAGCCAGGACAATGTACTGGCTTAGTATCCCATGAGACAAAGACAGGCTGTTTGGCTGTACCACTGGTTGCATCGGAGAGCAGTAGGGGCTGGGTGGGTAAAGTTTAATGCAGTCCCTGGGAACCTGTGGCCCCTGAGCACTTGCACCCACACTTCTTTGGTGGCTATGCCCCTGATGCTCTCCACTCTGGTGTTTTGGCCTAGGGAGGTGCGTGAACTGAGATGCATACACTGATTCGGTGCTGAACCGGTTTGGACAAAGTCTAAACTGGTTCGATGATGCAGGGAAGGGTGCAGTGAGTGGGATCTTTTAAAAAGATGAGAGCAGGTTCTTACCTGCTCTCTGCCACCACCTGCATCTTCTTACTGTGATCGCAGTGCCCCCAAGAATGTGCACATGGGCACCATTTGTGCGGTCAGCAACACCATGCTGACCATGCAAATGGTGCCCGCACATGCATGGATGCCATGTGTGTGCCGGCACCACGAGTGGATTCTTGGGGGGATCACCATTGTAGCAAGAGCACATGGTCGTGGAGAGCAGTTAAGGACCTGCTCTCTGTCTTCGGCCAATAGGACTTGCTCCCCTTTACATTTTGGGATTCTGCCACCTTGGGGAGATAAAGGTGCTATTTAACAATGCTGCATTTTTCTAAATTTCGGGTTACATTTGCTCGGGCCTGGTTAAATGTGTTGCCCTCTTCTCTTTTGGAACAGAGGGTTGCTAAAGATCATTCTGTAAAGGTTTTTTGCCCTTGTGGCGCTGGCCTCTTGGAAACTGTCACCCATGTTTTGTTATATTGTTCTTTGTATCGGGACGCCAGAGAAGAACTTATTTTCCCTCTGTTACTTAAATTTCCTGGAAGGTGTGAGCCTTTTTACACATATTATTGCCTCATAGATTTAAGCTCTGAGTACAAAAACTGTAGCTATTTTTTTTTAAATAGCCATTAGGTTAAGGTCTCAATTAAGCGTTTAATTGTGGGAGCTCCTTATTGTTTTTAAGTAACTTTTTATGAATGATTGTATTTTGTTTTATTGTGTTTGAGCATTGATTATTGATCGTTGTATTGGACGTATTTGCTACCTCTATTCTTGCTGGCCAATGGCTGTAATAAATTGATGATGATGTTGACCTGCTCTCCTTTTTTTTTAAAAAAAGATCCCATTCATCGCTTCCCTCCCTGCAGTGCCTAACCCTAACACCACCCTGCGGCACCAAACCAGTGCACAAACCTTGCTTCATGCACATCCCTATTTTAGCCTGGCTCATACGGATCAAATGTATTCCTACATGAAGTATACATGGTTAAAACATAGAACCCTTTTCAAAGCAATTCCCTGTAATTTGGATGTGCTTGACACTTCTTTAAAATAAGAGCAATATCATCGGGCAAAGCTCGAGGCATTTTCTTTAATGCCTCATAAGCAACTTTGGCACAGCAATGGATGAAACTATGATTTTGTGAGAAAAATGACGACGGCAGCAAATATTTATACAGTGGTCCCTCTACTTACGAAATTAATCCGTTCCGAATGCACATTTGTAAGTCGAAAAATTCGTAAGTCGAAAAGCGGTTTCCCATAGGAATGCATTGGGAACGGATTAATGCGTTCCGGAGCCTAGAAAAAAGACCCAGACCCCCAGTAAGGCTTGCAAACTGCACAGGAACATTTCTTTTCAAGAATAAACAGGCAGTAAACAGGCAGGCAAGTCAAGGAAACCGCATGTAAAATTCGTAAGTCGAGGAAACCCCATCTAAAAATTTGTAAGTCGAGGAAACCCCATCTAAAAATTTGTAAGTCGAAAAAACCGCATCTAAAACCGGATCTAAAACTGCCGTTTGTAACTCGAAAAATACTTATGTCGAGTAGTTTGTAAGTCGAGGGACCACTGTATATCATATAAATTGGTAAGCTGGCGATGCAATACACATATTTAAAAGGACTCCCAAGTATTTCTTTAAGACCTTCAAATTTATGGCGTAAAAACAGATGATAAAACTTGTAAAAACTTTGTTTAAAATGTTGTTAAAAGCATAATAATAACAGACATTTCGGCGTCAAACGCCAGCCTAAGTGTTGTTCCTACTTCTTCTGTGGATCACCTGCTTATATGGTTCACAGTTTTAATTACACACACTCTGGCAGTAATTTCACTGACACATTTATATCCTGCCCAAAACGTACGTCTCTGGATGGCTCACAATAAAATACAAATTACAACAAAATGAAAAGGATAAAATCACAATAATTTAAAATTTAGACCAAGTTAAAAACTACCAAAACAGTATCTAATTAAAAGCCTGGGTGAACAAATGCGTCTTGGCTGACTTTAAAAAAGTTGTCAGAGATGGGGAGGCTCTTATTTCGGCAGGAAGCACATTCCAGAGCTCGGGGCAGCAATAGAAAAGGCCTGTCCCTTAGTAGCCACCACACAAGCCAGTGGCAACTGCAGACAAATCTCCCCTGATGATCTTAATAGGCAGTGGGGCTCATGGTGAAGATGAAGAAGACATTTAAGAGAATACCACGGGCCTAAGCTGTTTAGGGCTTTATAGGTAATAAACAGCACCTTGTCTTTTGTGCGGAAACTTATCGGCAGCCAGTGTAGGTCTTTCAATACAGGAGTAATATGGTCTCTCCAAGATGACCTGGCTGCTGCATTTTGTACCAACTACAGTTTCTGGACTATGTACAAAGGCAGCCCCACCTAGAGAACGTTGCAGTAGTTGTGTCTGGAGGTTACCAGCAGATGTACCACCGTTCTGAGGTCATTTATCTCAAGAAACAGACGCAGCTGGTTTATCTGCTGAAGCTGATAAAAAGCACCTGTGGCCACTGCCTCAAACTGGGAGACCTGGGAGAGGTGTGGGTGCAGAAGCACACCCAGACTGTGTACTTGATCCTTCTGAAGAAGTGTGACCCCATCCAGAACAGGCAGATCAAAGTTGTCTCACAAGTTTCGATCCTGCATAATAAGTACCTCCATCTTAAATGGATTCAGTTTCAGTTTGTTATTCCTCATCCCACTTCCAGGCAGGCATTTAGGACCGTTATGCCTTCTCCCAATGATGTTGAAATGGCAAAAGAGATTTGGGTGTCCTCAGCATACTGATAACACCCTGCACCAAATCTCCTGATGATCTCTCCCAGCGGTTTCATGTAGATGTTAAACAACATTGGAGACAATAGGGATTCCTGAGGGACACCATATAAGAGTTCAGATTTTGAAGAACAACAGTCTCCAAGGGACACCATCTGGAATCTGCTCAAAAGGTAGAAGTGGAACCACTGCAAAGCAGTGTCTCCCACCTCCATCCACCTCAGACGCTCTAGAAGGATACTATGGTCGATAGTTTCAAAAGCCACAGAGAGATCCAAAAGAAATTGACTTCCTCTCTCAGTTGCTAGTTGGAGATCATCCATCAGGCCAACCAACACAGTCTCCATTCCATAGGACTCCTGAAAGTCAATCTGAAATAGGTCTAGATAATCAGTTTCCTCCAAGACAGCCTGGAGCTGGGAGGCTATCACCTTCTCAGTTACCTTCCCGAACCACGCAAGGTTGGAGACAGGCTTAAACCTGAGGGGTCCAATGCAGGCTTCTTCAGAAGAGGTCTAATAATTGCCTACCTGAGGCAAGGCGGCATCCTGCCCTCCCTTGGAAAAGCATTGGAGATTTATGGTTTCTATCAGGCCTTCTACAACAACCTCCCTGCCAGATCGAACAAGCCATGTTGGACAAGGGTCGAGAGAACAGGTAGTAGGCCTCACCATTCCAAGCAGCTTGATCCAGCCTAAGCACATAATTTATTTATTTATAATTTATAAGAAGAGCCGCTGGATACCTCCGCATCAGACACTACTGTAATTGTGGGGTTTGAATCCAAGCTGGCCCAAATATGAGAGGTTTTATCCACAAAGAACTCATTAAACATGTCACATCAGGTAATAGATGGTTCCAAATTCTGATTCATGGGAGGAGGGGCACTTACTAGCTCCCTCACAACCCTGAATAACTCCACTGGATGTGAGCTTGTGGATGCAATAAAGGCAGAAAGGAATTGCCTCTTTGCCACCCGTATTTCCTGAGCATAGATCTTCAAATGTGCTCTGTCTCACAATCTGTTGGATTCGAGTCAAGTCTTTCTCCACTTGCACTCCAGTCATCTACCTTGCCGCTTCAGCCACCAATTACCAAGGGGCCAATTTCAAAATGGGTTGGAGAGGATGTTTAGGAGCAATCCTGTCTATTGACCTCATGGGTTTGTTGTTCCAGTTCTCCACCACAGCAGTTTGACAGCAGAGCCACCACAGTTCTCCACCACAGTTCTCCACCACAGCAGGTCATCCACAGCAGGTTGACAGCAGAGCTGACAGCAGAGCCAACACTAAATCCCTCCAAGGCTCCTTGGAATCCTATGGGATCCAATAACCTTCTCGGGCAGACCATCCTAATAGGCCCCACACCCCTGTGAAGATGGGGTGTGATTGTGAGTCCCTGCTGCTTGCCCCCTCCAATTTTATGCCAGTGCTGATGGGGCTCCAGTTCAAGATAGGTCTACATGACATTCAATGTAATTGGAATGTAACATTCATGCATACAGATGAAACTCGAAAAATTAGAATATCGTGCAAAAGTTCATTAATTTCAGTAATGCAAATTAAAAGGTGAAACTGATATATGAGACAGACGCATTACATGCAAAGCGAGATAAGTCAAGCCTTAATTTGTTATAATTGTTATGATCATGGCGTACAGCTCATGAAAACCCCAAATCCACAATCCCAGAAAATTAGAATATTGTGAAAAGGTTCAACAGTAGGCTCCAGGTGTCCCACTCCAATCAGCTAATCAATCCATAACACCTGCAAAGGGTTCCTGAGCCTTTAAATGGTCTCTCAGTCTGGTTCATTAGGAATCACAATCATGGGAAAGACTGCTGACTTGACAGTTGTGCAGAAAACCATCATTGACACCCTCCATAAGGAGGGAAAGCCTCAAAAGGTAATTGCAAAAGAAGTTGGATGTTCCCAAAGTGCTGTATCAAAGCACATTAATAGAAAGTTGTGTGGAAGGGAAAAGTGTGGAAGAAAAAGGTGCACAAGCAGCAGGGATGACCGCAGCCTGGAGAGGATTGTCAGGAAAAGGCCATTCAAAAGTGTTGGGGACTTTCACAAGGAGTGGACTGAGGCTGGAGTTAGTGCATCAAGAGCCACCACACACAGACGGATCCTGGAGATGGGCTTCAAATGTCGTATTCCTCTTGTCAAGCCACTCCTGAACAACAAACAACGTCAGAAGCGTCTTACCTGGGCTCAAGAAAAAAAGAACTGGTCTGTTGCTCAGTGGTCCAAAGTCCTCTTTTCTGATGAGAGCAACTTTTGCATCTCATTTGGAAACCAAGGACCCAGAGTCTGGAGGAAGAATGGAGAGGCACACAATGCAAGATGCTTGAAGTCCAGTGTGAAGTTTCCACAGTCTGTGTTGATTTGGGGAGCCATGTCATCTGCTGGTGTTGGTCCACTGTGATTCATTAAGTCCAGGGTCAACGCAGCCGTCTATCAGGAGATTTTGGAGCACTTCATGCTTCCTTCCGCAGACGAGCTGTATGGGGATGCTGACTTCATTTTCCAGCAGGACTTGGCACCTGCCCACACTGCCAAAAGTACCAAAACCTGGTTCAATGACCATGGGATTACTGTGCTTGATTGGCCAGCAAACTCGCCTGACCTGAACCCCATAGAGAATCTATGGGGCATTGCCAAGAGAAAGATGAGAGACATGAGACCAAACAATGCAGAAGAGCTGAAGGCCGCTATTGCAGCATCCTGGTCTTCCATAACACCTCAGCAGTGCCACAGACTGATAGCATCCATGCCATGCCGCATTGAGGCAGTAATTGCTGCAAAATGGGCCCAAACCAAGTACTGAATACATATGCATGCTTATACTTTTCAGAGGTCCGATATTGTTCTATTTACAATCCTTGTTTTATTGGTTTCATGTAATATTCTAATTTTCTGGCATTGTGGATTTGGGGTTCTCATGAGCTGTACGCCATGATCATCACAATTATAACAAGTTAAGGCTTGACTTATCTCACTTTGCATGTAATGCGTCTATCTCATATATCAGTTTCACCTTTTAATTTGCATTACTGAAATTAATGGACTTTTGCACGATATTCTAATTTTTCGAGTTTCACCTGTATGCAGACATGCACTCTTGTGCAAGTACAAAAATCTGGAAGTGACCTTACTGACACACAACTGTGTTTGTGCAATTTTTGCACTTATGCAAGAGTACATTTGCACAACCGCAGAAACGTTACATTGCAAAGCACACATAAAGTTGCACAGTATGTCAGCCAAGGGGGCCAATCTGAACATTGAACTAAGAAGTCATGCTCTGAATACCAAATCAAATTCTTGCCTATTAAACACATCTGTTATAAAATGTGCGTATATTACGATTTTGCAATAACTGCCTTTGGGGCACCCTACACTAGCAAATTTCATAGATCAAACTGTACATGAAAAGTACTAATGTTACTTTGGGCAGTATAGATGCAAACTTGTTTTTATTTTCTCCTCCCTCATTTATTTTATAATCCCCATTTCCATTATTAATGTATGGATTGTATCAAGAAAGGCAGTAAAATATCACTTGCACTCATTAAGTGAGCCTAGAGTTTATTAACGATGACCTTAATTAAGTCCAGTGACATTGTTTTTCACACACACACAAATGTACGTTTGTGTGTGTGTGTAACTCTCAAAATAGTAATTGTTTTTAATCTCCTAAGGGAAACTGTGAGAGATCTATTATACTTTCCAGTGGTGTGCACTTGGAAAAATATCTTCTGAGAAATATCATCTCGTACAAGTTTGAAAAATAGATTGTGTGGCCTACTTTTTTCCAAAGGCCAAGGGTCTGGCACAGAACATTAATGAGCACACAGCTAATGCTAAGTGTGTGAGGTGCATGCAGAAATCAGCTCTCAATGCTTTGCAGCAGGTTTGGTTTCAGAACAAAGAGCGAGTGGTACTTGGTTGAGGTTGATGGGGAGACCAAGTCATGTGACCCAAAAGAAGCTGCCCTGTACTGAATCAGGCCACTGGTCCATCTAGGTCAGCATCTCCTAAACTGATTGGCAGTGGCTCTCCAGGGTTTCAGACAGGCTTTGGATCCAGGGATGAAACCAGGGGCTGACACTGGTGCAACTTGGTTGCATATGAATGGGAGACTAGAAGTGTGAGCACTGCAAGAGATTCCCCTCAGGCGATGGAGCCGCTCTGGGAAGAGCATCAGAAGGTTCCAAGTTCCCTCCCTGGCAACATCTCCAAGATAGGGCTGAGAGAGACTCCTGCCTGCAACCTTGGAGAAGCTGCTGCCGGTCTGTGAAGTCAATACTGAGCTAGATAGACCAAGTATATGGCAGCTTCCAATGACCCTAAGATGCATCTATCAAAAAGGTCATGTAGCTGAGCAGATGTGCAGAGCTGCTCAGTCTCTTGAACTCTGGCTCCACTTGTGCCAGTCTAGTGCGTGCACAATAAGGGTAAGCTTTATACAATTCCCTGTGACATACGTGAGGTTTAACGGGAGGAGGTATTTATTTATTAAACCTGCAAGGGACAGCCCTTGCAGGTTTTACGGCCCTTGGGCTGGGATACGCCCCTACTCGGAGGCTGGCTGGCACCCACCACTCAGAGTGCTGCGGCCTGGGTGGGTGGGGTGGTTGCCTCCCCTCAGTGGGGTGAACAGCTCGCGGTTGTTATGCTGTCTGGACTTTGTCCAGGCTGAATTAACACCCAGTTAATAGTTAGTTAATATTAATTAATATTAGTTCATTAATATTAGTTAATTAATATTCTGTTAGTTAATATTATTAATAATAATACTTAATTAAATTAATATTATTATTAATAGTATTATTATTAATAATAATTAACTATTCAGTTAGTTAATATTAACTAATAAAAGTGGGCCTAGTTCATCCAATCACACATGTCTTGTCTTTATTGGGCCTGGGTATGCAAGGCCCAGTCCCAAGTTCCCGCCTGATGAACTGATGGCACCTAAAGTTGGACCTCTTCACACTAGTCTGGAATACAAGCTCCTGGCTTAACTAGCACAACATCTTTGCACTTCTACAACATATTTTCATGAATGCAGTGTTCCCTGATGTCAGCCAGGGGCGTTCTGCATACAAATTTATTTATTTATTTATTTGATTTGATTTGATTTTGATTTTTAAATAAAGTGCTCTTCCACTGAGCTACAGTCGCTCTTAGCTCTATTATCTTGCAGCTGCCATCAGAGTTTGGGAATGGGGCTGTTGCTCAGGGGTAGAGCACTTCCGGGCGGAAGGAGCCCGGAAATCCCCCAATGCACCATGCTCCTCACACGGTGCATTGTGGGATGTGGGAGAAGGCATCCTGCTTTCCTCCCTCCCTGTGGCTGCTCTGGGATTGCCTGTTCACCAGTAGAGTGGGCATGTGGTGCAAGCAATCCCAGAAGTGGCAAGGATCATGTAGGGAAAGGTACTTTGTGTCCTCCTGCCTTCCCCCTAGCCCTCCCTACTACCTGCCAAAAGTGGTCATGAGAGTGACCTCGCTACTCGACAGGGGCAGGCCAAGGTACAGTGGTGCCTGTGGTGAAGTGCAAAATGCTGAAATGGTGGCACCACACCAGTCATCTTTCAAAAGCAACCCTTACTAGCTTTGAAGGTGCATGGGGAGGAGGGACAGTTGCTAGCTGCCCCCCCCTTCTCCCTTCCTGCTTCTTGCAAAAGCGCCAGTGTGGTGAAGTGGTTAGAGTGTTGAACTAAGACTGTGGAGACCCGAGTTCAAATCCCCATTCAGCCATGCAACTCTCTGGGTGACTCGGGACCAGTCACTTCCCTCTCAGCCTAACCTAACTCACTGGATTGCTGTGAGGAGAAACATAACCATATGCACTGCTCTGGGCTCCATGGAGGATGAGCAGGATATATATGTAAACCAACAAAACAAAACACTTTGCATGGAGTGTGAGGTGAGGCACCTTGCAAAGTCTGCAAGGGTCAGATCGGTCTTGAAGAGCTGCTCTGATGGTGATGGCAGGGGCATTTGACGCCTGAGGCAATTGCCTCACCTTGCCTCATGAAAGGCCCCCTCCCCTAGTTCTGGAATTGCACCAGTGTCCCCTCTAACAGGGATTCCCAGATGTTGTTGACGTCAACTCCCCAAATCCCCAAGCAAAGGCTGTTGCAGCTGGGGATGCTGGGAGTTGTAGTCAACAACATCTGGGAATCCCTGTTGGAGGGAACACTGAACTGCACTAATGTCAAGATTCACTTTGAAACTAGCCCTTTAGTTGTAGCTAAATTGATTGCCAAACATTCCTCTTGCTGTTGAACATTTGCATGGTTTTGATTCTGCTTCCTAGGGAAGAGCAGCCTTCACTCATTCTGTTCCTTTATTGATTCATGGCTTGGCTTCACAGTCTGTTCTGTTCCTCCCAGATTCCAGTTTAATGAAAGAGAATGTCTAAGATTAATTCCAAAACCAGAGCCTCTGCAGTTTGCCTCAGTTTTCAGGCCCTTCACTTCATTTCCATCTTTTACCTGCTCTGTTACTGCTGCATACGCGAGCACTGAAAAAAGCTGCAAAAATGCACTCTTGAAGGGATCGTAAGTACGACCACTCCAAGATGCTGTTTGTGCAATGTTTTACTGATTTGCATGTGCATGCCTATGCACTGGGAAACATTTTTTGAGGCAATCATTCACTAATCATATCACAATTGTTGTTTGCAGTGTTTGGTCAATGTGCACATAAACTTTGGTAATGTAAAGGGGGATATGAATGAACTGAAAGATCTGAGTGCTGCCACAACCTGTGCATGCATAGTGCGCCATCTAAAACTCAGAAATAAAGTAGTGCACAAATGTGATTTTTTAATGCATTTGTTTTGCTTCAGAAACATGCCCAGTTATTTCAGAACTCCAAAATCTTGGAGAAATTCAGACGAGAACCATGTTTGAAGCATCTTTGTTCAAAATATGTTAACTATAAAACATGTACATCTTGTTCCCTTTGCTGCAGGTTCTTTGGAGCTTCATTTCTCCCCTTTGACCCCACAGTCTTTGGTATCATGGATTCACACTGGTGTTGAATTTGGAACACAGGAACATAGGAAGCTGCCTTCTACTGACTCAGACTATGGGTTCATGTGTATTGCCTACACAAACTGGCAGTGGCTCCCAAGGTTACAGGCAGGAGTATCTCTCAGCCCTGTCTTGAAGATGCCAGGGAGGGAACTTGAAACCTTCTGAATGCAAGAATGCAGGTGCTCTTCCCAGAGTGGCCTCATCACCAAAGGGGAATATCTTGCAGTGCTCACGTGAGCCTCCCATTCAAATGCATACCATGACACACCCTGCTTAACAAAGGGGACAATTCATGCTCACTACCACAAGACCAGCTAATTTGACTGGCTGTGGCGATGCGCTTGATTTTGTTAACAAGAGCCCATGAAGTCATGAGGAAAACCCTACAAGGAAAGGCTAAAGGAGGAGCTGAGTATGTAAGAGCTTTTCCTGGAGAGGAAAAGCCTGTGGGGTGGGGGTGGTGAAGTAACACTCTTCAAATATTTGAAGGACTGTGACATAGAAGGCGGCAATGGCTTGTTCTCTGCTACTCCACAGATCAGGGCTGGATCAAATGGGCTTAAATTATAGGCTAACTGTTAGGATAAACTTGAAAAGAGTATTTCAATAAGGAATTGTGGGCTCTCCCTTGCTGGGTCTTGAGGAAGAGGATGGGCAGCCATCTATAGGGGATACGCTAGTTTGGAATTCCCTGCATTGAGCAGAGGGTTGCATTAGATCATTTAGAAGGCTGCATCCAACTCTATGACATTCATAGGAGAATTGCATTTTAGAGTTTGAAGGGACCTTGAAAGTCTTCTAGACCAACCCCCGGAAGTCTTCCGGTCCAACCCCTTGCTCTGGGCAGGAAACTGCTCTGACAGATGGCTCTCATAAGAACATAAGAACAGCCCTGCTGGATCAGGCACAAGGCCCATCTAGTCCAGTATCCTGTTTCACATAGTGGCCCACCAGATGCCTCTGGAGAGCCCACAGGCAAGAGGTATGTGCTTGCCCTCTCTCCTGCTGTAGCTCCCCTGCAAAGCTATTGAGAGGCATCTTTCCTCTGAGGCTGGAGGTGGCCTATAGCCACCAGACTAGTAGCCATTGATAGACCTGTCCACCATGAATCTGTCTAAGCCCCTTTTAAAGCCATCCAAGCTGGTGGCCATCATCACTTCCCATGGCAAAGAATTCCATAGGTTGATTATTAACTGTGTGAAAAAGTTCTTCCTCTTGTCAGTCCTAAATTTCCCAGCCTTCAGTTTCATGGGATGACCCCTGGTTCTAGTGTTGTGAGAGATGGAGAAACATTTCTGTTTGTCCACCCTCTCCACACCATGCATAATTTTATACACCTCGATCATGTCTCCCCTTAGTCGCCTCTTTTCCAAGGTAAAGACCCACAGATGCTGTAGCCTAGCCTCTCTTGTCCCGTCTGTCCTGCCACTCTTTGAAAACCACCGGTGACAGAGGGTCCATGGCAGACTGTTCCAACAGCTTTTACAGTTAGGAAATTCTTCTGACTGTTTAGCTGAAATCTGTCTCCTTATCATTTCAAGCCACTATCTGCCCTTAGGAGGAACTGAGAACATGTCTTCTCCTGTTTCTATGTGTCAGCCCTTCCGGGATTTGAAGATGGCTCTCATAATTTCTCTGCTTAGTCGTCTCTTCTCCAGGCTCAACATCCCCACCTCCAAGACTGATGCACACAAAAGGCAAAGAACAATGAGGCAAACGGTACTAAAAAGAGCAGCATCAAGACAAGAATAATGTGTGTGCAACAAGCACCAAGAAGATGGTCTGTTTGGACACCATTTCTAGAATGGTTCTTGGAGAAACAACACAGCATGAGATAAGTAGCCTTGGTTTGGCTCCCGGTAATACTAAAGGAGCTGGTAGGAAGAGAAAGCAAGAGGAAGACAGACAATTATTTAATGCTAATTTCCTGCAGATATGGTAAGTGAGTTGAAGGGGGATCCTTGTAAACCACTTGAAATGGGAATCTCAAGTGCAAATATTACCAAAGGCTATTAAGGAGGCAGATGAAAGGAAGCCAGGACACAGCTGTCCTCACATTCTCTCTTGTCAAGGGGGTATTCATGGAGCTTTGGGCTATTAAAGGTAAAAGATAAGAGAACTACTTCCCACAGGGACCAGGATGCCTCTCAAGGCAAAGGAGTTGGGATAATTACAGTGTGAAGTTAAATTGCGTATTCATTCAAATGAGGAAATTACTTATTCACTCAAATGAGGCAAGGAATAAAGGAAAGTAAAAGAAGGACCTGCAGAGTCAGGAGGCTGAGATGCGTTCTGCCAAATAAGTAGTTTGCTTGTCAACTCAGTGAGGCCCTTTGAACTTAAGAAGAGCCTTGTCAGATCAGGTCAGAGGTCTATCAAAACCCATACCCTGTTGCTGTTTCCCACCGAGGCCAACCAGACACTGGTGGGAAGCCCACAAGTAGGACATCCAAGGCAAGAACTCTGCCCCACTTCTGCCCCCCCCAAGCAACTGGCATTCAGTGGCCTAATTGCCTCTCAACATGGCAGTTCCACTCCATAGATTCACCCTATTGCTAAACTTATCCTCCATCAATTTGAGCCGGTTCAAAGTGAGAAGTAGGCAAACTGAGTAAGCTTGGAAAAATGATTTCGTCTTGCCTCAAAATCCAACCCCCTTGACATGCCACTCAAACCTGGCCCTCCTCATTTGCTCCAGCTTTTGCATTAAAGCCAGTGTGGCAATGGAGAAAGTGGCTTCTGGGAAAGTTTGCTTATTATATAGCATAAGTATGGAACCACAGCAGTATATCTCTAGTGCGAATGTGTTATCTGAGCCTGTGCCTGAGGATGGTGGAAGTTTTAGGCACCTTTCCCCCTCAGAAACAGAAGAGGTACTCGAGGGAGTATTCTTCAAGCTGAGAAATTTCCCACTCTTTCCCCCCTCAAGCCCTCCTCTCCCACTCTCACCACTGAGTCCCATAAGTTCAACCCATCTAGTTGTCTGTTAACTGCCTGCTGAAAACATTCTGGTCCATTATATTGAAGATTCATTGGGGCAAAGGTGGGGGGTTGCCCCCTTAGTTTCCTTTCTTCAGATTTTTGTGAAACCATTGTATCTGAGGGTTATCTAGAGTCAGCCAGTATCTCCCTCTCACCCATAGGTGCTCTGGTTATGCATCCAGAAGAATCATAACATTTACAGCTCTTTTGAAAATTGATATAAGATTCCTTCAACTTATCTCAAAATCTTGACAGCCTTACACATTTCCCTTAAGTTTCACTTTTGGCAAAATTAATTGACAACTTGATAAACAAAAATAGCAGCTGAAACAATTGCCTTGGTGTTCCCTCTGACTTCTGAAGGTCAACCAAGATTCCCTTCTTAAATATGTCACCTACATGCCAAAATCGGATAGAAAGATGGAGCTACCAGACTTCACAAACATCTGTCTCTTCCCCCTGCCAGAAAAATGAGGATCAATTTTTGCATTGCCAGAGTTCTGCACTTTTTGCAACCGTTTGTGGCTGTGGATGATGGGAGTTGTAGTCCAAGAACAGCTGGAGAGCCTCCGGTTGGTCACCCCTGCCCTAGGTCTTCCGTGACCATGCCCTAGCTGAATGAGCATTTTGCCAGCTCTCTGTGGATCATCTGAGAGTCATGCTGTCAGGGTGCATATCCATCACAAACCTCTCCAGGCATGAAGGTCTTGTCACCTGTTTTCTGGAGCTTGCTTAAGAAGCAGCCCTTGCCACCGTTGCATTTCTGGCTTGCTGAGATGACCTTCTCCTCTGAAATGTGGACCAAAATGATAAGGAAATGTCAGCCAAGTGACACTGCAGTTCCGCTTGGATTGCTCTGTGCGCAGTTCCTTTGCATCATGCGGCCATCTGGAATCTTCGCCCTGAAAACGTTGTGGGAGCAAAGAGACCTTCTGGGTTCAAAAGAGAAGTGGAGGAATCTGGGAAGAACAGCAGACAGTTATATGAGCTCATATGCCCAACTAGTTTCCTTTGTGTTGGCGGGATGATTCAGAAGCTTCAGCTATTTCCAGTGCTTTTCAAACTGTGCTGCAGGGAACCCTGTGGTTTCTTGGAACTGATTAGGGCTTTCTCAGTGGGAAGAAAGCTTCCCCCCAAACAGCTTATCTACACTACCAATCTTCTTCTGCGATATGCTGCTCCAGGATACATCCCACACTCTCAGTTTACAGAGTGTGACAATGAAATAATATATATTCGAACTGTCCATATTTACCACGGACAGTCCCTGATTTTTGGAATTTCTCCCTGGTAAATCACTGTCCTTATTTTTGTCCTCTTGGGGTTTTCCGATCAGGGTTGCTAGATTTGCCATTCTTCCGGATTCACCTCCCTCTCCAGAGTCACTAGAAATTTAAATCTTTAAGGGGGTGGGTGGCTATATTTATTCAAAATATTGATATCCCGCCCCTCCCGTACAATACTGCTCAGGGTGGCTCACAACATTCAACACTAAAAGCAATCTAAAATTCCACACAGTAAAACAAATAAAGCACATGCAGAATAAAAACAATTAAAACAAACTCAATTAAAATGAAAAGCCCATCAGGCTGCAGTAAAACTCCTTAAGACGCGACACATGATCTGTGTGCAGAGCCGAAAGGGGGTTTGCGGGGAGAGCGGGCTTGACCCACTCTCCCCACAGACTATTGCCTAGCGCTGTCCGGGTGGCCAGATCGGCCGCCCAGATGATTCCCAACTCTGTCATGGAGCCGGTTGAGGTGGTAGGGTTTGGGGGCCTCCCGGCCTCCGGAAGTCCAATAAGGCTTTTGGGCAGCCCCCTGACACTGGGAGGCTTGTTGTAGCCTGCTGGTGGGAAGGCTACTTGTGATTTGGTGCGGTGCAGAGCCACGCCATGATGACACATGAGCAGTTAACTGCTTTGGGGGCACTCTTGTGCCTGAAACCTGGGTAAATGGCAGGCTACCCAAGAGAGTTTGCTGCCACATTGCTCCCAGTGGTTCTCACACACAGTGGAAGCCAGGCTGGGTTCCCTTAGCCTGGTTTCAACTGTGCATGAGAATAGCCTCATTAAAAAAACCTCTCTAAAACAATAGGGTTTGAGGTCTTTTAAAAAAAAAAAACAAAGGAAGGGAGCAAGGTGAAGCTCTTCTGGGAGGGCATTCCAGAGGCGAGAGGCCACAGCCAAAAATACCCTGGGGCTATTCCCACGAGCAGCGGAAATCGGGCTAGGAGAGCCTAGCCCGATTTTTGCTGCTCGTGTAAACCACTGGGCTCACAGGCAGGCCCGGTAGCTTACAAGTGGCTAGCCCGCTTTTGTAGCCCTCCCCCAAACCCGGGCTTCCTGATTGTGAGTAGCCGCGGTGCAGCTCTGCGCCATGGCTACTCACGAGTAGACCCCCTCGTGCAGGGCATACTGGAGCTTCCGGGGGCGCCCCCTGCTCCCCCCAGCCCCCGCTGGCTCCGTCACGGAGCTGGCAATCGTGTGGGCAGCCAATCTGGCCACCCAGGGCTCCCGATCTGGCCACCCAGGGCTCCCTCCCTGCTCATGTGCGGAGAGAGCAGGCTTAGCCCACTCTCCCCGCGCACTCTCCGAAACCGCTCCCTGTCTCTTGTCCCCACCAACCAAATCTCAGCCAATAGTGGGGCTGCAAGCAGGGCTTGATGAGTGAAGGGCCCTGGCAGATTCATATGGGTGAATGTGGTTCAACAGATACCTGGCCCCATCTTTCCTCTAGTGCAGGGCCACTCAGCTCTGGCCCTCCTGCAGATGTTGATTTACAACTCCCATAATCTCTGGCTATTGGCCACAGTGGATGGGGATTATGGGAGTTCTAGTCCAAAAGCAGCTAGGGGGCAAAGGTTCGGGGGCAGGCCTGCTCTTGTGCATCTGCACATCAATGGGTGCATAATACTAGGGCATGCAGTGCACAGAATATGGGGGTGCAATCCAGCAATGTGTCGTGGGTGAGGGGCTCTGGCAGTAATCCCTGGGAAGAGAAGTGGTTATAACAAATATGTCCCTGTTTACATCTGTTTAACACTGGAAGTTATGTGTTCGATGGGCTGAGAGATAGGTCCTCTACTATTGTCCACATCTGACCTCCACAGACAGCAGAGGTATGGCAGAGTTTGCTCTTCTATTATGGTAATTCATGTATGTCTAAGACGTGATACAATCGACTATCATGTATTAGACATACAAGGTGAGGAGGAGAGCTGGTCTGGTGGCAGCAAGCATGAATTATCTAGAAGAAAAATAACATTCAGCTGAAGTGACAAAATGAGGCTGTTCACACAAGCATAAGAACAGCCCTGCTGGATCAGGCCCAAGGCTTATCTAGTCCAGCATCCTGTTTCACACAGTGGCCCACCAGATGCCTCTGAGAAGCCCACAGGCAAGAGCTGAGAGCATGCCCTCTCTCCTGCTGTTACTCCCCTGCAACTGGTATTTGGAAGCATCTTGCCTCTTAGGTTGGAGGTGGTCTATAGCCCACAGACTAGTAGCTATTGATAGACCTCTCCTCCATGAATTTATTTAAACCATTTCACTGCTGCCATTTTTGAAGTTCTGGCCGTGCTCTCTGGCAGCTAGATGTCACAGCCCTTTCACAATGCCCATCAGAGCAATGCTCTGTCATCACATGATATTTTTCCAAGGAGCATTCTGGGGAAGATGGCAGCTCCCAGCTAGCGAGTGGGGACCACTGTCATCCCTCCTCTCCCCACCGTCCTGATGTCCCTCAGAATGTCACTATGAGATGTAATAGGTTTGCTCCAAGAGGGATTGTGGGAGAAACATGGCAATTCTTGAGAGGAGTGCTGCCACCACCATTGCCACTGATAGGTTTCACCCCCTGAAAAAACCCCTGAAATGGCACCCTGAGGGAGGCACTTTCAGCCCGTCCTAGATGTGATAACTCCTTTTATCCAAACTTCACTTTAACTATTTTTCCTGAGGGGGAAAAAGTATCATTCCTCTTCCTGCTCATGTTCTAGCAAGTACTTTTCCTCCAAGAGTCAAACCGTCATCATCTGGGATGTGGTAAATCCAGCTGTCATGTTGTTTTAATGGGTTTATAAATTGGTTGTGCAATTAGCAATGACTCCACCATTCTGATGTTAAATGGACGCAAATTGGCCTGCTGGTTTTCGGTAAGCACCTTTTCTGCAGAGAATGCTCCTTTATCCCCCCACCCCCCGTTTTTCTTCTAAACCAACCTTTAAAATCCTGAGCAGAAGAAAATCACAGGATATATGGTGCGTCTCCACTGAAAAACTAAATTAGAGCAATAGATCATCTTCTTCCCAGGATGAGAGTCTCCCAGAGGCACATCCAAAGACATCTTGCTCACTTCATACTTTGCATCAATGTATATATGCTGTAAATAAGAGTTGATTCAACAGATCTGTTTTGCAAGGCTCGTACTGCTGGCCGTCAGTGCATTGAGTCACATAGTGCATCCAGCGAGTAGTTAAGCATACGAACATAGGAACATAGAAAACTGCCTTCTACTGAGTCAGGCCATTGGTTCATCTCACTCAGTATTGTTTATTGTCTGCACAACTTTGGCCTCCTGAAGATGTTGGACTACAACTCCCATCATCCTTGACTATTGACTACTGTGGGTGATTGGTTTTGTAGTCCAACAAAAGATGGAGGGCTGAAGTTGTGCAGCCATGGGAAGTTGTGCACCCTGGCAGTTGTCCACACTTGACAGTGGCTCTCCATGATTTCAGGAAGGAGTATTTCTCAGCCCTACCTGGAGATTCCTAGGATTGAACCCGGGACCTTCAGCATGCAAAGCTGATGCTCTCCCACTGAACTATGATTGGATCACCCTCCCTGTGGTAGTGGTTTCCCCTACAGAGAAATTCCAATTGGCATTGATGGGAGTGTCCCTCCAAGGGGAAATAGCAGCTGTGGGGGACCCAATCTGAACTGGGGTGACAACAGGGAGAGGGGGAGAAAGTACCCCTCATTTTATGCTATGCTCCCAATCTGGATTCTGCCCCTAGTGACCCTGCAGCTGCTATTACCTGAGCAACCCCAAGCATACCAGGCTCCAACTACATGTAAGGTGCAGTTTGGCACTGACACAATACAATCTATCAAAATACAGCTAAAATTTCCAAGCAGTTAAACTAGAAAGGTGCCAGTTAGATATACAAGTATCTTTTCTTCTTCTTTTACCAAACCCCCTGAGCAAAAGCCATGACCAATATACCGTGCAAGCCAAGTGTGCACACAATTATGCAAGAGTGCTCTTGTGCAAATACGAAAAACTGAGCCACAGAGGTGCACAATGGACAGCCGTTGAAAATAATGGCTGACTATCATGCAGTCATGCACAAGGGCACTTTTGTGCAATTGCACCCACACTTTATTACAAGGAGAACGGAGCTTATGCAGTATATCAGCCCATGTCTCTAAAGCAGGGTGAGAAGCTGGCAGTGGTGGCTCCAAATGGGGCTCTCTTGGGCAGGGGCGTATCTATAGGTGGGTCAGGGGGGCACGTGCCCCGGGCGCCACTTGAAGGGGGGGGTGCAATTTCTTAAAATTAAATAATTTTTAAAAATGGCCACCAAAAACAAAATGGCCACTGGGCATGCTCAAATGGCCTCTGTGAGGCCCTAGGGCATGCCACGTCTCGCAGAGGCCATTTGAGCATGCACAGTGGCCATTTTGTTTTCAGTGGCCATTTTTAAAATATATATATTTTTAAAAATGACCACCGCACATGCTCAAATGGTGCCTGTGAGGCCCTAGAGGCCAGTGGGAGGAGGGGGAAACTTTGCAGACCCCCCACAGCCTTTAAGATGTCCCCTGAAGGGGCTACAGGTAATTTTTTTAAAAATTAATATAATATGTCACTGTACACATATTCAGATTGGCACTATGTACAGAGAATAAGGGCTTGTGAATACTGAGCTGAAGTTTATGAGCTAAGATTGTATCCATTTGCTCTTACTTTGCTTCTTGTGATAAGTGAGTTAAATGTGATGTCTTAATAATATGGCTATTAATGGTGAGTTTGTCTTTGAATCAGTGTGAAATCCTTAGTATTAAGGCCCACTGGGAGTTTCTTGCTCTTTCTCTCATTTTTACTGTCTTTCTGAAATACTAGAATATATTCCAAGCAGTGACACAGTTTACTCTGCATATCATTTAATTATTTTCAGAGTATCTGGGAAAAGTCAAATTCTCCATTTATTTTTAAAACTTATGTAATCGTGATGCTACAATGCATAGCAGAGAATTAGGACAGGCACTTCTTTTAGTTTTTCCAAGTACAACTCCGCATAATATTTGGGTATTTCATGAGCCCCAGCATACTGAAATTTGTCGTTTTCCAGCATTTTAACCTATCCAAACAAATTAATGATAGCCCCACAATTTGGACAGTTTTAAAAAATAAATCTGAAGTGGTAGATAGGAGCTTGACCACATAGCACTTAGCACTTAGCAATAGCACTTACATTTATATACCGCTTTATATCCGGAGCTCTCTAAGCGGTTTACAATGATTTTAGCATATTGCCCCCAACATTCTGGGTACTCATTTTACCGACCTTGGAAGGATGGAAGGCTGAGTCAGCCTTGAGCCCCTGGTCAGGATCGAACTTGTACCCTTCTGGTTACAGGGCGGCAGTTTTACCACTGCGCCACCAGGGGCTCATGTATGATATTGGTAATTTTTGTAATTTTTTAAATTTTTTAAAAATGTATGATGTATGATGTATGATATTGGTACATACATGATATTGGTAATTTTTGTAATTTTTTAAATTTTTAAAAACTGAAACATGTGTGTCAGTCAGATGTATGTTGGCGGGGTGGCGGGGGGGTGCGGCGGGGGAGGGGCACAATTTCAGTGCTTGCCCTGGGCGCCGTTTTCCCTAGTTACGCCACTGCTCTTGGGAGATTATTCCACAGCTGTGGCACTGTGACCTAAAGGGCCCTATCTTGTATACTCACCTGTCATATCTCAGATGGTCAGGGGAGAATGGAAAACAAAGGTGCCATTTGATGTCATGGCACTGGTAGAGGCAAATAGCAGTCCGTGTGTGCAATTTTCAGTGGGAAAATGGTGAGGGGGGAGATCATATACCCCTCTGCGCATACCATAGTCAGAGTATGGATTGCCCTTCTATGACCAATAAGACAAAAATGATTATTAATAAGCTAGTATAATCATTTTGTAGGATTATACAGGGTGTGTAGATTGTAGGGGTGTGCCTGGAACCGATTCCAGATGAACTCAGACTCCTCACCCAAATCCCTTTACAAGCAGGCAACCTCAAACCGCCAAACTGGTTCCAAACCCATTCCATTAGAACTGGGGCTGCTTCGGCTCAAACGTGGATTGGCACCCCTTTTTTGCAGTCCAGTCCAGTTCAAATCTGAACTGGTCAAACCAGGCTGGTTCTATTCATACCAGGTTCAAATAGAACCAGTTCTGCACATCCCTATAAGATAGTATAATATGATGATAAGATAGATCATTGGGGCATGTTCTAATGTCCGTGCACAGTAGTCACCATCTTATTTAATTTTTCTGCTGCTAGGTCTGTTCTACCCCTCCCCCCACCATGTGAACTACTTGGGGACCTTTTGTGGTATAGCAGTATATAAATATTCATAGCAGTAGTGGCAGTACTCGTAGTAGGTGGTGCCAAAGCCAGGACTGAGCCATGAACACACCAAGACAGTCAGGAGCCAGGAGGTCAAGGCAGGAGCATGCTGGAGATCCGCCCAATTAGCAGTCAAGAGCCAGAGGGTCATGGCAAGGGCACCTTGATCCTAAGGCAAGGTCTATCTCAGCCAGGAAGCCTTTTATACTTCCTGCTACAGGGAGAACCAATGGGCGATCCCACAGGGTGGGGCTGGCCTGGAACCTAAAGAATGAAAACCCTACTGCAGTGCAGCAGGCTGCCACAAGGGGAAGCACTGAGCAAGACCTTGAATCAAGTAGGAAGACATGACAGTCAACAAATCACCTTCTAGCCTGACCTTAAGACAGCCTGCCCACTTCAACCATTCCTTCCTGCTGCTGGGTCTGTTCTAGGCTCTCAGTGCATGAGGAGCAACACTGAAGCTCAACAAGCTTGACCAGTCTCCCTAGTGTAGCTTAGAGCTTGTCCCAGAATCCTTTGCAGTGCACAGCGGTTTCCATGGAAGACATGTAGGCATTTCTGGGTAGACAAGTCAGTATGGAAAGGCTACCTTGATGGTAGAAAGATGGGAAAGAATTGCCCTAAGGTACTGGAGAAGGCAGAACTGAAATTTCCTTGTAAATATTTGTGGGACGAGTAGCACCAGCACTTCTTTTTCTTG
This sequence comes from Hemicordylus capensis, assembly GCF_027244095.1. NCBI lineage: Eukaryota > Metazoa > Chordata > Lepidosauria > Squamata > Cordylidae > Hemicordylus > Hemicordylus capensis. Next base: position 444,091,586 of record NC_069657.1, read on the forward strand.
GCATGTGGTTGTGGGAGGGTGCTAATGAGACATCGTGCTCCACTTTCCCAAGGTATTGAAGGACAACAGACTCATTGTTCCCCTACAAACAGTTACAGAGAGGAATAATTATAGCCCTATTCCCTGCTGAAAGATCCAACTGTAGTTTTTAAATAAACAGCCTTTTGGATCTGTAATGCAGTTGTACTGCTGATGGAGATGATATGGAAATTACACACTGCTGAAGCAAAGGATCCCCCCCTTTTAAATAAAGGACTTTGCCCCCACCCTCTCTCATTACAGAGTAGGATAATTATAGACTTTTCTCTAGCTGAGTTGTTAAACCTCCATAAACCTCCATTTGGCAACGTTATTTTGAGCTTATTAACGAGAGAGAGAGAGAGAGAGAGAGAGAGAGAGAGAGAGAGAGAGAGAGAGAGAGAGAGAGAGAGAGTTATTCCCTCATGTATCACCTAAGAATATAAAAGGATCCATGTTAATATTGGACCAAAGGTCTCTCTAGTCCAGCATGCTGTGTCTGACATGGTTTTAGATGTTTCCAGGAAGCTTAGCAACAGGGTATGAAGGCAGTGATCTGTCCCCGATGTTGGGCAGACCATGGAGATGCCTCTAGCACCTGATGTTCAGAATTTCCATGAACGTCCAGTTTGGTCATCATGGCTAAGACCTATGGATAGATCTACTCTCCAAGGTCACAGTCCCTTTGAGTTCTTTGAATACAGGGATTCTTTTCAAGACTGCTGAGTATATGCTCTTCTGAACAAATGCTAGAGTAATCCCAGAAGCAAGACATACGCATTCCAAATTACAGTGAAAAGCAATGTTTTGTCCAGTGCCACTTACACAGAAGTAATTTGCTTTAAAAAGAATGGACTTACAATGAAGTAACTGTTGTTATAATGGGCATAAGAACATAAGAAAGAACAGCCCTCCTGGATCCTGCTTCACACAGTGGCCCAACCACTGGGAAGCCCACAGGCAAGAGCCGAGGGCATCCCCTCTCTCCTGCGGTTGCTTCTGGGCACTGGTATTTAGAGGCATCTTGCCTCTAAGGCTGGAGGTGGCCTATAGCCCTCAGACTAGTGGCCATTGATTGACTTGTCCTCCGTAAATTTATCTCAGCCCTTCTTAAAGCCATCCTGCCTCATGGCTGTAACTACATCTTGTGGCAGAGAATTCCACAGGCTAAATACGCATTTCTTGGCAATCAGTTTCATGGGACGACTCCTGGTTCTAGTGTTCTGTGAGAGGGAGAAGATTTTCTCTATCCACTCTCTCCAGACCATGCATAATTTTATAGAACTCTATCATGTTGCCCCTTGCCTTTTTTCTAAACTAAAAAGCCCCAGGTATTGTAGCCTTACCTTGTAAGGAAGACACTATAGGCCCGTGATCATCTTGGTTGTCCTCTTCTGCACCTTCTCCAGTTCTATAATGTCCTTTTTGAACCTCTGGTAGAGAGCCTGATTGTAGGAAAAAGTTACATATTTTTGCAAGGAGGTCGGCAATTTCACAGTTGAGTTGACGGTTGGTTGGATGCCATCTGGCCCTGGAGATTTGTAAATTTTTCAGTTTTCCGGACAGTCTAGTGCATCATTTCTCGTCATCTCTATCTGACTCATTTCTTTTGCCTCTTTCCCTGAGAAGCTCGGTTCAGGCACAAGTATACACTCAGTATTCTCTGCTGTGAAGAGAGATGCAAAGAACTCATTTAGCTTCTCTGCAACCTCCATATCCTCCTTCATAATTCCTTTCACTCCCCCATTGTTTAATGGTCCAACCGCCTCTCTGGCAGGTTTCCTGCTTCTGATGTATTTATTTATTTTATTTATTTATTCGATTTCTATACCACACTTCCAAAAATGGCTCGGGGCAGTTTACACCGAGAAATAATAAATAAATAAGATGGCTGGAAAGAAGCTTTTTATTTAAAGAGGTTTTTTGTTGTACCCCTTGATGCTTTTAGCTAAATGTTCCTCAAACCCTCTTTTCACCTCCCTTATTGACTCCTTGCATTTATTTTGCCAGTGTTTGTGTTCTTTTCTGTTCTCTTCCTTTGTAAAATGCTGCTAGTTTTGATTTAATGCAGTAGTTTATATGATAGTTTGGGATTTGCTGGCTAAAATATTTTCCTCAGCAGAGAATTTGTTGCTGAGTTGTGAAGTCATTCAGTAGGGAAGTGGCGCCATTTTGAGAGCAAGCCAGTCTATACCTAATCCACGTAATTCAGTCTGAGGAGTCAGATCAAAGTCAGAAGCTTTATGAGACCTGATCAAACCTTATTGGCTGTTTCTCTCACCTGACCTTCACTGAGCTGGTAGCTGCATTGCCATATTTTGGCCATGTGGTGGCAGTGAAGGGCAGTAGAGACCCTTCTCTTGGAAGCTGCCATAGAGGCACCGGAAGTTATGTCCCTGCGCTCACATTCTCTGGCTTAAGACACGCCCCCCCCATTTTGCACAACTATCTTTGAATTGCACTTGCTTCTCCTCTCTCTCAAAATGTTTATTATAAATTCATTGTGATGGGGATCTCCTTTATGTCACTCGGTAAAGAGTCATCAGATGCCCTCATACATGCTGCGATTTTAAATAATTTTTGCTACTTGCCATTGAACTTTAGATGGTTTTAATTGTTGGTTTCTGTTTTTGCTTTCCTTTTATGACTGTGTTATGTGTGTATATTTGTACACCACCTTAAGTGCTATATTCATAGTGGAAAGGCAAGGTATACACATTTCTCATAAATGAATGAATGAATGAATGAATGAAATAAGTAAGTACAGGTGAAACTCGGAAAATTAGAATATTGTGCAAAAGTCCATTAATTTCAGTAATGCAAATTAAAAGGTGAAACTGATATATGAGACAGACGCATTACATGCAAAGTGAGATAAGTCAAGCCTTAATTTGTTATAATTGTGATGATCATGGCGTACAGCTCATGAAAACCCCAAATCCACAATCCCAGAAAATTAGAATATTACATGGAACCAAGAAGACAAGGATTGTAGAATAGAACAATATCGGACCTCTGAAAAGTATAAGCATGCATATGTATTCAGTACTTGGTTTGGGCCCCTTTTGCAGCAATTACTGCCTCAATGCGGCGTGGCATGGATGCTATCAGCCTGTGGCACTGATGAGGTGTTATGGAAGACCAGGATGCTTCATTAGCGGCCTTCAGCTCTTCTGCATTGTTTGGTCTCATGTCTCTCATCTTTCTCTTGGCAATGCCCCATAGATTCTCTATGGGGTCAGGTCAGGCGAGTTTGCTGGCCAATCAAGCACAGTACACTGTATACTTTTCGGAGGTCCGATATTGTTCTATTCTACAATCCTTGTCTTCTTGGTTCCATGTAATATTCTAATTTTCTGGGATTGTGGATTTGGGGTTTTCATGAGCTGTACGCCATGATCATCACAATTATAACAAATTAAGGCTTGACTTCTCTCGCTTTGCATGTAATGCGTCTGTCTCATATATCAGTTTCACCTTTTAATTTGCATTACTGAAATTAATGGACTTTTGCACGATATTCTAATTTTCCGAGTTTCACCTGTAAGTAAGTAAGTAAGTAAGTAAGTAAGTAATAGTATGACTGAGCTGAATTTCTGCCACCTCATTCATAGGTGGTGAAAATAAGGGGACATTGTTGCAAATTTTTGATAGATGGGCTGAAATGAGGTAAAAGATAGGCATACCAATTGCATAACACTCTGGCCCCTGACCGGAGGCACCGGCCCCACCAGATTGCCTCCTGTGAATGATGCTACATCATCAGGTAGCATTATTCCAAGGGGTCATTCTGGAGAAAAATGGTGTCCGTGAGCTGGAGGCTGATGGGAGGAACACTGCAGTGGTGAAATTGGTGGCTGTGATAAAAAGTGGAAGCCTGACAACAATGTCAGCTGATTTCATCCCTGCTTTCACTCCTGAACAGTAATAGTGACACCCAGATGTTGTTGTGCAATGGCCTCTGGCTGGGGATTATGGGAGTTACATACACCTGCCAACATGTCCCTATTTTTCCATCTGGGTGAATTGGAAAAAAGGGACATGTTGACAGGTATGGAGTTGTGGTCAACAACATCTGGGTATCCATGTTACTGCTCCTGAACCCCAAATATTCAACCCCAAAGTTTTCCCAGAGAACATTTGCCCGAGTCCTAAAATGGTAATTACTGATCAATAGCTAAATTAACTTTCTGCAGACGTGCCAGGTTTTTCCATTGCATGAAGGGGGAAGGGCTATTTTCAGTGATATCCCTTTCACTCTGCAGCTGCTTGTGCCACACAAAACTATATCCTTGAAAGACTGGGGAGCCTCAGAGAGATATCGCAAAGCACTTGTGGCTGCAGAAAGAGAGGGAGATTGCTGAATTACCCCATGAAAGGGTAATCTGGATGTTAGCCACCACTTCTATTGTTATTGTTATTGTTATTGCTTACAATTGCGTACAGTTCTGGTCACTGGAAAAGGTGCAGAAGAGGTAAACCAAGATGATCGGGGCCCAGAGCACCTTTCTTATGAGGCTAGACTACAACACCTGGGGCTATTTAGTTTAGAAAAAAGACAGCTGCTGGGAGACATGATAGAGATCTATAAAATCATGCAAGGTGTGGAGAAAGTGGATAGAGAGAAATTCTTCTCCCTCTCACATAACACTAGAACTAGGGGTCATCCCATGAAATTGGTTGCCAGGAAATCTAGGACCAACAAACGGAAGTACTTTTTCACACAATGCATAATAGTGGAATTATGGAATTCTCTGCCACAAGATGTGGTGACAGCCAACAACCTGGATGGGTTTAAGGGGGGGTTGGATGACTTCATGGAGGAGAGGACTATCAACGGCTACTAGTCGGAGGGCTATAGGCCACCTCTAGCCTCAGAGGCAGGATGCCTCTGAGTACCAGTTGCAGGGGAGTAACAGCAGGAGAGAGGGCATGCCCTCAACTCCTGCCTGTAGTCTTCCAGTGGCATCTGGTGAGCCACTGTGCGAAACAGGATGCTGGACTAGATGGGCCTTGAGACTGATCCAGCAGGGTTGTTCTTATGTTCTTATGTTATTCTTATTGATTTGGTACTTTAATTATTGGGCCCTTTCCAAGGGTCTATGATAAGTAGTGATGATGATGATGATGATGATGAATTAATTATTCCAGCATGTCATAGTGGTTAGAGTGTTGGACTAGGACCAGGAAGACCCGAGTTCAAATCCCCATTCAGCCATGAAGCTCACTGGGTGACTCTGGGTCAGTCATGTATCTCTCAGCCTAACCTACCTCACAGGGTTGTTGTGAGGACAAACATAACCATGTACACCACTCGGCTCCTTGGAGGAAGAGCAGGATATAAATGTAAGATAAAAATAAAATAAAATAATAAAATTATCATCATCATGAATCATCATCCTTTGCCTCTTCCAGCCATCTCTAGAGGTTTTACAACCTAAAACCTGTATGTTTCATGTTCAGTTTGGTGCATTTCCCAAGAAAAATATACTACAATAAACGGAGCACTTCTTCTTGCTGTAAGCAAGCGGTTGTCATTTTTCTCCTCACAAGTATACATTCAGGATGAATTTCTGCCCGTCAAGGTTCTTTTATTGTTCGAGCCTTGTCATCATCTTCCCACAGTTTCCAGCTCCCCATCAGCATAGCTAATTTGCATTCGCCAAGCCAAAATGCATATGAGAATATACCAGAACAGACCTGCCCAGTAAAGTATCTGAAGAAAGAGCCACAATGGATTGATCCCAATTAAAACTCTTTAGTGCTGTTACTTATCCTTGCTAAAACAGCACTTTCCTTTCACTTGCGTCAGTATGACAGGACTACTGTAATTCATGTATGCAGTTTGAAGGGAGAGAGTACCAAAAGATAAAGATAAAGCCATTCATATTAAAGAAATACATGCCATTCCGCCTATCAAATCACTTTGCTATGAAAACAGTAACTTCATAAATGCCTAGGTTCATTACGCTTGTTATAGCTTTGCTATAAACAAGCCGGTTGCATGAGGAAATGGAGGGAGAACAATTCTGGAGTCTCTCTGGTAGAAAGTGATGTGTGCAATAAGATACAAGAGTTCTGCCATGCACGGCTGGTCTGCCCCCAAGGCAAACTAGGTGGCTGACTAGGGTGCCAAGCAGGGAGGGGCGCCGACAGCCCTGGTCACCCCCATCCCACAGCCAGCCAAGCACAGCAGCCAGGTGACCATGGGTGGGCTTGTGCACCATCAGAGCCAGACAGTCACAGCCAGCCAGCCAGACAGCCGGGCCATGGGGAATGCCTGTCTACCTGACAGGAGGTGCCCGCCCATGTGGGCAAAGAGGGCAGGCGAGTGCCAAAGCTAAGCTTCATTTGGAGAGCTCCTGAGCCTTGGGCCTGAGCCCTGCTACCATGGCTCTAACCCAGGCCTGCTCAACTTAGGCCCTCCAGCTGTTTTTGGACTACGACTCCCATAATCCCCAGCCACAGTGGCCAATAGCTAGGGATTATGGGAGTTGTAGGCCAACATCTGCAGGAGGGCCGAAGTTGAGCAGCCCTGCTCTAACCTAATGGCTTTCTGCTTGCTGTTCATGTATATACACCAGCTCTGATTCAGGCACAGGCAGTGCTCAAGGTGAGGCTGTGATGCAGCTTGCCGTGCCCCCCTGAGGTGGCCTTACCTCTCTTGCATACACACCACTTTTCTCCATCTCGCAGCTCTGCCTTATCTTACCTTGCTGCTGGTAAGCAGGCGCGGAAGGCAGAATTGGCCCAGCCACATGAGACCTATGCTAGCAAAGTGGGGCTGGGCAAGCCCCACTTTCCTTGTATCTGTACTGCTTTGCCCCACCTCATGGTTCTGCTTTATCTTCCAGACAGGCCGCACCAGAGTTTCAAAGTGAAATTGGATGAGTTTGGCAAAGGAGCGCTGCCTCACCAGCTGCCTCTGATCTGCCTTTTAAAACCTCAGTGTGGTCTGCCTAGAAGGCAAGGAACAGCTGCGAGATGGGGAAGGGTGAGGCAGTGAGGCAGTGGAGAGTGGGCGGCAGCAGCAGCAGTGGCAGGCAAGTGAGGCGGCATTCTCAGGCAATGAGATTGGGGTGGGAGGCCTACATTCACTTCCCTGTGGTGCAAGTGCCACCTGAGGCTGTTGGCTCACCTCATGTCATTTATTATTATTATTATTATTGATTCGATTTCTATACCGCCCTTCCAAAAATGGCTCAGGGTGGTTTACACAGAGAGATAATAAATAAATAAGAATGAGCTACCCCTGATATAAACTGCTTAGTCGCTAACATGTCTTGATAAGGGCTGAGGTGGAATGAGTCAGTGGTTGCATTTGCACATAACGCAGAACTGCAGTTGAATGGGCAAGGGGTGTTTGGTGAGGCAACAAAACTGATGATTCAGTTTTAGAACTCCAGTCTGAAGCCTTGGGTTGAAGTGAGTTTCATCGCCAAAACCCGAGGTTCCACACAGCCTACGGAACGTCCAAATTTGGAACCGTAGGCTGCATCCTTTGGAACTGGAGTTGAGGGAGACCTCCCTCAACTCTGGCGTGATTGGATGTAGGGGTTTGCAAGGAACCGGCTGGTCCAGTTTGGTTTGAGTTTGAACTGGACCCGAACAGGACTGGGCCAGTTCGATCTGGCACCCCCTCAAAACCCCCTCAACTTGGTTCAGTCCGGGGGATGGGTTTCATGAAGTTGAAGTTGATGGGGGAGTTGTCTGAGGCAGTGGCAGTGGGGGGTTGTCTGCAGAGGTTCCCCCTCCCCCACTGGCCTCCTTTATTCCAGAAACCAGCCACTTTTTGGCATTCCCCCCCAGTGTGGTTACCATTCTGGAGGCCGCCGTGCCTGTTCAATGGGCCTCTGCATGGTCTGGCATGATCCAGGGGTTTGGTCCGGGGTTGGACAGAACAGGGGGTGGTTTGGTTCGACCCCGAACAGTCAAACCAAACTGGTTCTACATCAAACACATTCAATGTCAAACCTGTTTGCACATCCCTAATTGGATGTGAGGGATGTCCTTCAGTCAAGAAGGAAGCCCACACAGCCAGCTCCCTTGCATCTCTGCAGTCTCGCTGACTGAAGAGGACGATCTCCAATACGTCTGAATTCGGACAGTAGAGCAGGGGGAGGAGGTGCATGGAACCAGGGGTCCTTGGATCCACGGTCCCACTTTACATTTGAATGCACCCAGTGATTGACATCTAAACAAAGATACTTCTTAGTACTACAGTACTGAGGAGTTATGCTCAGGACTACTTATTTTCAACAGTACCTCTGCTGAATAGTTTAGGCAGGATGTCAATTACTATTTTTTGTGTGTGCATATTGTCAGCAGTGCAAAAAAAAAAGTCTCCCTTTTTGGGTTTTTTTGTAATGAATACTCCTTGTGAAAATGTTTGCTTATTTCTTGACTTGGCTTTCTCTTGCCCTCATGACGCAATTGCCCTCATTTGTCCTCGATGAGATCATCATGTTGACAAATTAGATTGGTTGTGTCAATCCAGATTATTTTGTTTACTGAAATCCAGTGATGTCACCTCATCCAATATTTGATCCCTGATTGGATGGGATCACAATTTGACAAGAAAAAAGGATGACGAATCAACCAGATGAAACAATGGGACACAGAACAGGATAGAAAAGGATGAGCATTCACAAACGCTAAATATTTTCGTGGAATAAATCTACTGTGCTGAAAATTTCAGCACAAATGGATGTGCAAAAATGGCTTGTGCAGCAGCGGGCGGGGCGGGGTCAGTTGCTTTAAAAACCAGGTAAGCCAGACCTTACCTGCTCTTCCACCTCCCCACTGCTTTTCTGGGTGCTGTGCTCGCTCTTCAAGAGGCTGCTTGAGACTGCAGCATTCCAGCTGCATGTAGCCTTTTGAAGGGCAAGTGCCACACCCGCAAAAATGGAGGGGTGACAAAGGAACAGGTAACGTCTGGCTTAGCTGCTTTTAAAAGGAACCAGCCCTCGCCCTGCTGAAGTGGTTTGAATGCTGGCACCTGAACCAGTTCAGCACTTCCCTAAGGAGATGCCAAACTGGTTCGAACCCATCCATAGCTGAAATACCTAGTTTGGTCCCCCACCATGCCCAAATCAAAACTGGGGAGGAGAGCTGGTCTTGTGGTAGCAAGCATGACTTGTCCCCTTGGCTAAGCAGGGTCTGCCCTGGTTGCATATGAATGGGAGACTTTATGTGTGAGCACTGGAAGATCTTCCCCCCAGGGGATGGAGCAGCTCTGGGAAGAGCATCTAGGTTCCAAGTTCCCTCCCTGGCAGCATCTCCAAGATAGGGCTGAGAGAGATTCCTGCCTGCAACCTCGGAGAAGCCGCTGCCCGTCTGTGAAGACAATACTGAGCTAGATAGACCAATGGTCTGACTCAGTATATGGCAGCTTCCTATGTTCCTATGTTCCTAAAACTGGCTAGTAATCATGGCAGCCCAGGCCTTGTCATTTTTCTGCCCCCCCCCCAAGAATGTTTTATTTAAAGATAGAAAGAAAAGAAAAGATTGCATTATACACGCTTGAGCTTCATACAGCTTCATAATGTGGGACATAATGTAGCACATTTAAACAGAAAATTCCATGACAGGATTAAAGTTCATCAAATCCTCAAATATTCCAGAGCAGGGGAAAAACAGAGTACAGATTATACCATGATTACATAAGCAAGTGGATGCGACATAACCTCAGACTTAACAAAAACCAAATCTTGGGTGAAGGTGCATGCCTTGCGCTATGTTATAATTTATATAAGGTGCCCCAAATAGCCAGAATGTTTCGTCTGTGTTATTCCTAAAATAAGCTGTAACTTTAGCCATTGAAGCATGCTCCCATATCTTTAATGTCCATTCATCCAATGTCAGAAGTATCTGGGAGCTCCAATCTGCACTGCAGCATAAAGAATCCTTGCTGCCGTGATCATGTATAGAGATAACTCAGTATATTTGCCTGGTATGGAAGGTTTAGTCATATTTAGCAAAAAAATGTCAGGTAGGTAAGAAAAGTTTTTATTTAGGATTTGCTGCATCATAGTTGAATTCTCCCCCCCACCCCCCCAAATTGTTGTGCCTTATCACAAGTGCACTACATATGATAAAAAGTCCCTGCATGCTTCCTGCATTTCAAACAATCTCCCGGGTAGCGCTGTCCATCTTATTAACCTTATCAGAGTGATATACCAACAAAAGTACATTTTATACCAATTTTCCTGTAAAGTACTGTTCGCTGTAAATTTTATATTCACTCTCCATTGATGCTCCCATTGGGGAAGATCAATTACTCTATTTGAGTTTTGCATCCACTTAATCATGCAGCCTTTAATCTGTTCTGTTTCGGAGTCGTACTTCAACAGCAGTTTGTATATCATTCCCAAGAAGTGTTGGTCGCTTTTAGTTATTAATACTTCAAAATTCCGTTAGTTCTCTGAGCTTGCCACCTTGTTTTTGTATTTCTTTCTGTTTAATCGAGGTTAATTAATTAATTAATTAATTAAACATTTTTATACTGCCCAAAACTTACATCTCTGGGCGGTTTACAACAGAATATGGGCGGTTTACAACAGATGTTGCAAATTTGCAGATGTTGAAGCCATGGAGGTTCTGTAAACCATTCTGAAGCAACCATTCTGTAAACCATTCTGAGTTTGAAGAGATTTGGGTTTAGCCCTTCCAAAAGTTAATTTTTGCGTATTATATGCCTTCTCTCTCCAAAGACTAAATTTGTTAAGTTTTTCTTCTTCATGAAAAAAAAAAAAGTATTTAAAATGGATGCCAAAGGGGATATATCCGGACTAATTCTGTTCCTGTATTTGTCCCAAACAGTTAACAAGCTATTTCTAATTGTATGGGATTGTATTTCTTGATTCTCCTTCCTTGTCCTAGTCCATAGCAACTTGTGTAAACCCTCCAATAAGCCTGACCCTTCCATGTTCATAGTTGGACCATATGGTGCTCTGATCCAATCTGAGATCCATGTCAAACAGCTGGCATGATAGTATAATTTCAGGTTGGGAACAGCCAATCCTCCCCTATCCTTTGCGTCTTGCATAAACTTAAACTTGACTCTTGGTTTCTTTCCAGCCCAAATGAAAGAGTTAATATGCCTGTGCCATGTATTCAGTATCTTATCCTCTATCATAACAGGGATTGTTTGAAATAAAAAATTCACTCTAGGTAAGATATTCATTTTAACCAATGCAATCCTTCCTAGCAAAGAAAGGTTCAACTTTTCCCACCTGGCTACATCTGCTGAGATGGCTTTCCATTTTCTACTTCTGCTGAGATGGTAATTGTTCTTGAACAAATCTTTGTTATCCCCTGTGAGGTTAATCCCTAGATATCTGACAGGCTTGGTTGTTGACTGAAATAAAGTTTAAGAACATAAGAACAGCCCTGCTGGATCAGGCCCAAGGAAGCCCATCTAGTCCAGCATCTGTTTCGCCCAGTGGCTCACCAGATGCCACTGGAAGACTACAGGCAGGAGTTGAGGGCCTGCCCTCCCTCCTGCTGTTACTCCCCCGCAACTGGTGCTTAGAGATATCCTGCCTTTGAGGCTGGAGGTGACCTATCAGGTGGCTGCTGATAGACCTCTCCTCCATGAAGTTATCCAAACCCCTCTTGAAGCCATCCACGTTGTTTGCTGTCACCACACCTTGTGGCAGAGAATTCTACAAGAGGATTATGCGTTGTGTGAAAAAGTACCTCCATTTGTTGGTCCTAGATTTCCTGGCAATCAATTTAATGGGATGACCCCTAGTTCTAGTGTTGTGTGATAGGGAGAAGAATTTCTCCGTATCCACTTTCTCCACACCATGCATGATTTTATAGCCCTCTATCATGTCTCCCTGCAGTTGTCTTTTTTCTAAACTAAAAAGCCCCAGGGGTTGTAGCCTTGCCTGATAAGAAAGGTGCTCTAGGCCCCTGATCATCTTGGTTTCCCTCTTCTGCACCTTTTCCAGTTCTACAATGTCCTTTTTTAGATGTCCTTTTTTAGACCTTTTTTGGTGACCAGCATTGTATGCAGTACTCCAGGTGTGGCCCCACCATAGTTTTGTATAAGGGCATTATAATATTAGCGGTTTTATTTTCAATCCCCTTTCTAATGATCCCTAGCATGGAAATGGCCTTTTTCATTACACTTGCAAACACTGAACCACATCTGCCACTTTGTCGCCCACTCACTCAGTTTGGAGAGATCCTTTTGGAACTCCTCACAATCCATTTTGGATTTCACTGCCTGAAAGAGTTTGGTAACATCTGCAAATTTGGCCACTTCGCTGCTTACCCCTGCTTCTAGATCATTTATGAATATATTAACAAGCATCGGTCCCAGTACAGATCCCTGGGGGACCCCACTTCTTACTTCCCTCCATTGTGAAAACTCTCCATTGATACCTACCCTCTGTTTCCTGTCTCTCAACCAGTTAGCAGTCCACACATGTACTTGTCCCTTATCCCATGACTGCTAAGTTTCCTCAGGAGTCTTTGATGAGGACCTTTGTCGAAAGCTTTTTGGAAGTCCAGGTATACGATGTCAACTGGATCACCTTGATCCACACACTTGTTGACACTCTCAAAGAACTCTAAAAGGCTGGTCAGGCAAGATTTACCTTTGCGGAACCCATGCTGGTTCTCTCCCAGCAGGGCCTGTTGTTCTATTTCCTTTCAATTTTATTCTTGAAGATGCTTTCCATCAATTTGCCTGGAACAGACAATAAGCTAACTGGCCTGTGATTTCCCGGATTGCCCATGGATCCCTTTTTGAAAATGGGTGTTACATTTGCTACTTTCCTGTCCTCTTGTACAGAGCCTGATTGCAGGGATAAGTTATATATTTTAACAAGGAGGTTGGCAATTTCAAATTTGAATTCTTTGAGGACTCTTGGATGGATGCTGTCCGGCCCTGGCAATTTATTACTTTTCAGTTTTTCCATACAGTTTAGAACATCATCTCTTGTCACTTCCATCTAACTCAGTTCTTTAGCCTCCCTCCCCGAAAAGCCTGGTTCAGGAACAGGTACATGCTCAGTATCCTCTGCCGTGAAGACAGACTCAAAGAACTCATTTAGCTGCTCTGTAACCTCCATATCCTCTTTAATAATCCCTTTCACTCCCTCATTGTCTAATGGTCCAACCGCCTCCCTGGCAGATTTTCTGCTTCTGATGTATTTAAAGAAGTTTTTGTTATTCCCCTTGATACTTTTAGCTAAATGTTCCTCAAACTCTCTTTTTGGCCCCCTTATTGTCACCTTGCATTTCTTTTGCTAGAGTTTGTGTTCCTTTTTGTTCTCTTTGTTTGGATAGGCCTTCCAGTTTTGGAAGGAAGTCTTCTTCCCTTTCATGGCTTCCTTGACAGTACCTGTTAGCCATGATGGCATCTTCCTGGACTTAGTGGTACCTTTCCTCCTTTTGGGTATACAATCTAACTGGGCTTCTAGTATTGTGGTTCTGAGTAAACTCCATGCATTCTGGAGTGAAGTGACTCTCTTGATTTTCCCTTTCAGTTTTCTTTTCACCATACTCCTCATTTTGGAGAAGTTTCCTCTTCTGAAATTCAAAATGTCTGTGTTAGACTTCCTTGGTGATTCTCTCCCCACATGTATGCTGAATTTGATCACACTATGGTCACTGTTCCCTAAAGGATCAATGACACTGACACCACACACCAGGTGCCACTCAGGATTAAGTCCAAGGCTGCCTTCTCTCTGGTTGGTTCCAAGACCAACTGTTCTAAGGCACAGTCATTCAGCGTATCTGGGGAACACCGTTTCTAGGGCACAGTCATTCAGTGTTTCCTCTTCCAAATACAGTAATTATGTTACAGACAGATTCCATGTAATGATCTGTGATTTATTTTTTATTAATCTTGTATCTGGAAACCTTGCTATAATGGTCGATATGTTCCATGATTGCTCTCAGGGAATCAATTGGTTGAAGAATTGTAAGAGCCACATCATCAGCATACAATTTTATTTTATGTTCTTTATTTGCCATCTTAATTCTGTGAATTCTTCATTCTTGCCATATTTTCCTGTTGTTTTTTTAAAATAGCTAATAAATAAACTATCCAATGATTGCTAAGACCCTGGCTTCCTTGCATGACATGGAATGTCAGATGAAGTAGAAATTGAAGTCTTTAATATAGATATGGTTGTGTGAAACTTGAGGCCTGGCTTGAATTAGTTAATGGGGATTCAGTTCCCAGGAATGTGATAAGGTTGCATTCCCAGGCACATTAACATTACAAAGTGCCTGGGAATGTACATACCTATCCAACTCAAGAATTGCACTTGGGAATTGCATAAGATGGCTTCTGTATGGATGCTCACAGCAATGCACATGTGCACCTGAATTCAGTCTAGTAAGAAAGCTTGTTTTTGCATGTGACTCTCCCTTGCTGGATCAGGGCAAAAGAGCTTGAGAGTTATATGGAAGAACAAACAATTAGTTCTAAGTAGTACTAATAAAGACTACTTTTTGCTTCTTTCAGAATGGTGATTCAAACCTAGGGCCAGTGCTCCCTGCACCAGGGAATCCAAATGTTGTTGACTACAACTCCAAGCATTCTCATTCAAAGGAGATTGCAGCTGAGGATGCTGGGAGTTGTAGTTAATAGCATCTGGGAGTCCCTATTACAGGGGACACTGCCTAGGACTAGGGATATGCACGAACCAGTTGGGAAGCCCTTTTACAGACTTCCAAACCGGTTCAAAGGTCTGGTGGTTCAGCCGGTTCGAAGGTTTAATGACTGGGGAGGGTGTTCTTACTTACCTACCCCCACCGCATCCCCTCTGTCGGCGCTGTCATTGAAATCAGTCCTGTGGGGCGGCAGCATACCATCTTGCCTCCCTGGTATATGTCGGACCGGAAGTAGCCGGAAGTGCTCGGTGCATGTGCGTGCACGGATGGATACCCAGAGATGATGATCTCATTAGCTTTCTTCACTTTGGAAAGCAGGCTAAAAATAAAAATTCCTTCCAAGATTTCAATGTTCAGCCCACTGCACAAAGCCTTTCATTTGCACTGATGCTCCCTAACTGTGTGCCTTCCCTTACAAAATGTTGCAAGATCGGCCTGCTTCTCTGTTCCATGTTAGGTAGGTCCTTGTGGCTCCTTTGTATTGTAAATGTCGGAATCTCTAAATAATTCATAGGCAGCCGAGATAACGGCTGTCAGTTCTGTGACCATGGAACTTTTAAGTGATGACATATTCTTTTTACTTCCCCCTGCTGTACAGCCTCCATTCCTGAAAGGGTAAAATGTACATTAATAATGCCGAGTGCTAAACTATTAGCAGAGCTTTGGTTTGTTATTTTGAAGGAGTACTGAAGACAAAGGCCAAAATAAATTACCAAGAGGGAGGGAGGGAGGGAGGGAGAGAAGGAAGGATGTGGATCAAAGTCATATACCAGAAATGGCTTCTTAATGCTAGATCTGATTAATCAGTGCCCTGATCTCAGCTCAAAGTTTTCTCCTTAGGAGTTATGTCAGATTGGGCAGTATTTCACTGGAGTCTGATAAAACGGATGTCTCTCATCCATATAAATAAAGCATGTGACCAGTCATCAAGGGCAGGCATAGCTATCTCTGTAAAAGCTAATTTCAGCATTCTGCCATAGGAACATAGAAAGCTGCCCCATACTGAGTCAGACCATTGTTCCATCAAGCTCAGTATTGTCTGCACTGACTGGCAGCGGCTCTCCAAGGTTTCAGGCAGGAGTCTCTCCCAGCCTGAACTGGAGATACTAGAGGGTGAACCTAGGATCTTCTGCATGCAAGCAGGTACTCTACCATTGAGCTACGGGTCCGTCAGTATCTTAAAGCAGACCATGCTCACATGTAGTAGTCACCCATGCAATCTATGACCAAGATAAAATTCCCAGAATGTGACTATGCAAAGGAAGAAATGCAGATAGGAAAATCCATCTGGATTCCAGTACATTTATCACCCTGCATTTAAAGTCACAGGCCTCACAATCTGGTTTACAATAAAAGCAGAAAATATAAACAATACAGCAGATAAAAGTGCTATTAAACCTCAGCATTAGAACATTAGCTCACATATGGCGCAAGAGCACCTCAACCTAGTAACTGTGTGTTTCTGCACTTTGCAACTGGAAATAATGGGCTTACTCATGTGCAGCACAATTTGTGCAAATTTTGCATTTGTGCAACTTACTCCAATTGTGCCAATCAGGGGCGTAACTATAATAGGGCAAGGGGAGACAGTTGTCTGGGGGCCCACTGCCTTGGCGCCCCCCAGGCAAGTCACATGACTGACTCCCCCAGCCACACACTTGCCCGGGCTTCCTCCAGTTGTATTCATCCTCTGAAACTGGTGAGAGTGTTAAGACCTGGAGCTACCAGAACAGCATGTCTTTCTCTAGTACCATTAAATGACTTGCAGCGTCCACAATTTACAAAACTTTTTTAAAAAGTAATTTAGGATGATGTTATATATAAATAATTTTACTTCGGCAGGGCATTTTAAAATCTTGTCGCTGGGCTCACTCCAGCCTTGCTACGCCCCCTGGTGCAAATGCAACACTACTAGGCTGACATACTCTTTGCAGTACCGTACGTGAATTTGTCCACTGACACAGATGTAGCCATGCATCCTTGGAGAGTTGACTTATAATGTCTGGGTTCACTAATGTCATAGGAGCAGGTTGGGACTTCGGCCTCATGGTGTCCCCATTTTATGAATACGAATATGACGAAGATTTATATGCCGCTTTTCAACAGAAGTCGCCAAAGTGGTTTATATAGATATAAATAATCAAACAAATAAACAAAATGGCTTGTCCCCATAACATTTTTTCCTAGTTGGGACAGAATGAAGAGGTCAGATTGTTGGAGTTGACTGTTCAAGGGCAACTCCAGAGGGAAGAGGCAATGGTGGGCAAGTGTCCCTTCAGACATTTGCCCCCTGACCTGCCCCGCTCCCCTTTTCAGAAATCTGACATATGGGGCATATTTTATTCACCCTGAAATGCACTTTGCTCCTCCTGTGCCCCCCTCAATTTTTTTCCTGGTGGTGCCACTGCAAAGAAACAGATTTAGGTAAGACATTAGCAAGGATTTCCTAACTGTAAGAGCTGTTAGACAGTGGAACAATCTGCCTCATGCAGTAGTGGGCCCTCCTTTGCTGGGGAGGCATCTATCCAGCATGCTGTAGCAGTTTCCTGCACAGAAGGAAGCTAGACTACTTTCCTTCAGGGAATTGGACAAGAACAGGGGTTCCCAAGCTGTGGTGCTCCAGAAGTTGCTCAACTACAACACCCATCATCTCCAGTCACAACAGATTGTGGCTGGGGATGAAGCTCTATGATGCCGTGGCTTTCAATACGAGTTGTCACTGAACACCAGCTTCCTTTATTTTTCCCTTTATTTGCTCTACAAAATTGTGAAGGAAAGGGGACTTACCACGTCCCTTGTCACCTGCTCTGCTTTTATTTGGTCTGAAGAGTTCCAAGGCAGATGCAATTTGAAAGTGTCAGGCCTGGTTAGGGTTGTGTGACAGCAAATGAATAGCACCAGGTGTTTTGCAGATCTTACGTGGATACCGGGTTTATCTGCATACAGACTGGACAACTTAATTTGTCTGCTTGCTTCAGGGACATGGGAAGAAAGAAACACGGTCTGAGTCAACTTTTGGAGAGAGAAAAAATACGGTTCTGGTGTTTTTGTGCTGGCAAACATCCCAGTTGTAAACAAAAGTCATGCTGGATTTCAGAAAACTGCCCGTCATGCCAGCCTTATCAATGGCCTTTAATTCTGATGATTAAATGGAACCTCCATGTTCAGGGGTAGTCCGGCTCAAGACTCAAGACTGGCAGTCTGGCTGGCTCAAGGTCTGAGGAGGCCTCAATAAGGTGCCCTTCATGGACTCTCTCCAAGTGGGTGCCCTCGTATGTTTTGTGGCAAATTCAGCAATTGGTTGTAAGCCCTCTGGGTGCATTGAGCCCTTGACAACTGCCTGAAGATGCCACCCGCCAATGCCTGCAGGCAGTGGCCACACCCGGGGGGGGGGGGCGTGAACTGAGAGGGGGCACAGAAGGGGCAATGTGCATTTCTGGTTGGGTGAGCTACGTCCCACATATTAGATTTCTGAAATAGAAATGGGGGGCAGGTGATGTGGCAGGTGGCCCCTCTGAAGCCACCCTTGCGTACAGATTCATTCTCTCTCTCTCTCTCTCTCTCCCCCCCCCTCACTCTCCCTTTCTCCCTTTCATTCTCTCTCTCTCTCGTTCTCCCTCCTTCATCCTTTCTCTCTTTCTCCCTTTCACCCTCCCTCTTCCTTTCTCTCTCTTTCTCCCTCTCTCTCTCTCTCTCTCTTATTTTCTCATCCTTCCTTTCTCCCTCCCCCCTCCCCCTCTCATATTTGTATATCGCCCAAAACTCATGTCTCTGGGTGGTTTACAATTCTAAACATGTTTATTTAAGAACATAAGAACTAGAGTGATGAAGTTGATTCAGCCTGGATGGAAACAATGCAAGTAGTGCTGCATGCCTGTCTGGAAGTCATTCCTGCCTGGATTTAAGTCATCTGTTGCTCTACACCATCAGGGATGCCTGTCAAGTTATGCAGCAGTCCTGGCAGGTCCCTAACGTTAATGGTGCGCTGCCCGTCATGTTGGCCATTATAAACAAATACATCTCTCCTGAACATACTTTCAGTTGCAGGCCATTTAGAGCATTTTGCTTCTGTATTCCAAAGCTGGTATTTACCAGCACTGCAGCCTGGTATTTATCTTCCAGGCATTCAAATGCTATTGAAAAATGAGAGAAGTGCTACCATCAGCATATCTTGGTGTCAGAAGAGAAGGTAAACTCCAGTAAAACCCACTTACATGTTTGCCTCCTGTAATATTATATCTCTGATGTGTTTTCATAAGTCAGTATTTGCCAGCAATACAAACGAGCCTTTCTCTTTCAGCCATTAATATGACATTGAAAAGTCAGAAATGCTACAGTCAGCATCATGCCTTGGGAAAGAAAGAAAGAAAAAAGAAAGGAACGACAACGGAAAAACAAACCGGTGTCTAGTCCCATACTGTGATTTGTTCTTGGAATCTCTACCTGGAGTCTAGCTGTGCCGAGAATGTGAGCAAACCAGATCGCTGAAAACGCGGCGGCAAGAAAATGCTTCTATTGCGGCAAATCATCGCAAATCATTGCAGCACTTTCCACCAGGTAGTTCATTTAATTATTTATTTGGTCGAACTATATCCTGCTATATCCCATGGACTTAGAGTAGCTTACAGCAACCTGCCCCCCCGCCAATAAAAATGAAAACTGTTAAATATCAATCAATCAATCTTTATTTCCGTCTTTGATCAGCAAAAAATAATGCAACAAGCCAAATGCAATTTTACAATATATAACCATAGCACTAGTAAAATAATTAAATTAACACAGAAACAGTTAAACTAACTTAATCAGAATGTGTTACCAACTCCTGCTGAATTCTATGAGCAGCAGCACAAAATTTTGCAAGCTGGACATTCTGATCTGAAAGCAGATATATCTATATCTATATCTATATCTATATCTATATCTATATCTATATCTATATCTATAATCAACAACAACACACCTAAACACATAGGAACATAGGAAGCTGCCTTCTACTGTCAGACCCTTGGTCCATCTAACTCGGTATTGTCTACACTGACTGGCAGCAGGGCGCTTTCCAGACGAGCTGCTCAACAGCAGCAAAATGCCTCCATTCAGGCAAGTCGCATTCAAAACGTAAACAGTAGGGGGAGCAGTCTCGTGGAAACTAACAACCCCCCCCCCCCAACCCAGCAAATTCTTTACACTGGATATACGACGTCCTAGCTCTATATCGTAGTGATTAAATGCAAAACAAGGCATCGGGAATGTGAACGGCACCCTGCTGTCCATGTAAGGGCTGCGGTGTCACAACACAGGAAGTGTGGATGGACACTTCAGAGATACGTCCTGACCCCGTTGCAGGGTCTAATCTGGAAAGCGCCCAGCTCTCCAGAGTTTCAGGCAGGAGTCTTTCCCAGCTCTACCAGGAGATGCTGCCAGGAAGTGAACCTGGGTCCTTCTGCATGCAAGCAGATGCTCTTCCACTGAGCTATGGCCCCATAGCATGGTATGTGACCAAGCTAAGTATTGCACATTACCAACCCCGATAACCATCAAAAGGGCAGTGGCTGACATACTGCACAGGGCTCCATTTGCATTTGAAGGAAATGGGTGAGCAGTTGTGTGAGAGCCCTCTTTCACTAACGCCTGAAATTGTGCCATTGCAGCTGTGCAATGGACAGCTATTGTTTCCAAAGGCTGTCTATTGCACCACTCTGCGCAATATCATGCATTCACCCAAGAGTGGTCTTGTGCAATGTCACACACGCCTCCTTAAAATGCAGATAGAACAGTGCACAGCAGGATGTCACCCCATGCTTCCTACAGGCAACCCCTTGCTAATCGACTGTTGAAGAGCTGCTGCACTGCAGGGTGGGCTGGGCTGAAGGGTGTCTCTGGAACTAGCAGAAGCATGGCCCAGTTAGAGTGGGCCCTGGGCAAAAGGTGAAGATGGCCCTCCAACTTCTCTTGTATCCTTCCAGAATATACTGCCATTCGGAGGTACACTTACGTAATTTTGGAGCCTGGACCTAGAGGTCTTTGGAGGATCTCTGGCTGCAAGTTAAGCATCATTTTTTAACACATAATTTCTTGAGGGCACAAACCACCCCACCCAGGACAGACTAAAGAGGATTTGGGGGCCCCCGGGGTGTGTGGAGGCCCTGGACTTCGGCCCCAAAGTCCAGGGGTAAGAGTGCCTCTGCTGCCATTGAACGAACAGCTTGCTGGCTGTGAGAGGGATAAGTGCAGGGGAGTAGTTTTAATTAAGCTGATGGTTTCAAAGAAGAACCTGGGCCCCCCAGTTCCTGATTGGCCCCCAGCTGCACTCCTCCATATCGTCTTCATTATCTCCCTCAATCTGAGGGGCCACAGGGGAGGGGGCAAACACGGGCCTCCTGTCCCCTAGCTATGCCCCTGGACAGATGATGCCCTGAATGCCTTGGTGCTGGCCACAAGACATGCCTTGCATGGCCAGCATGTACCGCCCATTTCTAGGAACATAGGAAGCTGCCTTATATGGAGTCAGACCACTGGTCCATCTCAATATTGTCTACACAGACTGGCAGTGGCTTCTCTAAGGTTATAGGCAGCAGTCTCGCTGAGCCTTATCTTGGAGATGCCAGAGAGCGAACCTGGATCCTTCTTCATGCAAGCAGGCAGATGCTCTTCCCAGAGCAGCCCTATCCCTTAAGGGGGAATATCTTACAGTGCACACATGTAGTTTCCCGCTCAAATGCAAATCAGAGCAGACCCTGCTTAGCAAAGGGGACAATGTGTGCTTGCTACCACAAGACCAGATCTCTTCTTTCTCTCCCAGCTGTAGGCAGCAGCATTGGTAAGTGCATGCAAAGGTGGCAGGAGTCGGCTGTTACATGGATGGTGGGACTGCCAAACTTCCTAAGCCCCTGACACCCCACTGGGTGAATTGTGGCTCACAGGTCCTGGGTGAGCCTCTCCTCTTGCAGCAGCACCAACTGTCAAAACCTCTGCTAACCTCGCAAAGAGGCACCTTTTTATCGTGGTGGTTCTCTTTATTTAGCAGGGGGAGAGTAACTGGCCCTATCCACCCCCAGCACAGGACCTCCAGTGACTGTTGCTGGGGTCAACCTTATGTTTCTTTTTAGATTGTGAGCCCTTTGGGGACAGGGAGCCAGCTTATTTATTTATTATTTCTCTTTGTAAACTTCCCTGAGCCATTTTTTGGAAGGGAGGTATAGAAATCGAATGAATGAATGAATGAATGAACGAATAGTGACCCCTGGGATAGGTGCTGCAGATAGGATGGGATAGATGGGTACAGTGGTGTAGGGAGGCCAGCAATGGCCCCGGTTCAGCCTTCCACCAGTGCCCCCCACAGCCATGACCCCCGTGTGTCTCCATTTTACAGAAGCCTTTTAAAGCCACTGCTGGTCATGCTGTGGATGCAGTGCTGGCCAGAATTTGCTAGCAAATGGGGTGTGTGGCTCTATTTGTGAACATATCCATTCCCCCTGCATCTGACAGCAGACACAGGGGGTGTGGCTGGGGTGCAAAGCGCACCCCTTGAGCGTGGTGGCCCGGGTTCTTTGAACCCCTTCGCGCAATGGTAGCTCTGCCCCTGGATGAGGACCAGAACACAGTGATGGAGCCTGTGGAGGCAGATAGCTCTTGCCCCACCAACAGCAAGTCAACAACAAGTCAGAACAAGTCAAATGGAATTTAATCACTTGGAAGCTATGGTGCTCTTTATTCCCTGGACCACTGATAGATCCCAATTCTATAGCCTTAGTGATGTTTTCCTGGGCAGAAGCCGAAGTGATATTTTCTCCATACACGTGCTTCCTTCAGATATGTCAGATCACAATATTGATGGTGCTGCAGCAGAACCATCCAGTTGCTTGTGAACAGAGGCTTTATTGCCAGTTTATTAAATTTCTGACACACATAATCTCAGAGAGGTATCCACTCAAAACAAGCACCAGCATCTCTCAGAACCTAACGAAAATGCACCTTGAAGGAAATTCGGTGCAATGCAGGCTTGAATCACTGAGCTTTTCTTTCTCTGCACAAAACCAAAACTTTATTCTTAATATTCTACTTAATATTCAACTATGTATGGAACAAAGAATGACAGATAGGCAAGTCTCTGCTGGAATTACTGACAGTCCAGGTATGGCAATAAAGAACAATGGTGGAGGTAATAGGAGGCTTTGGAAAACCAGCCACTGGAACCAGAACAAGGAGTTCTCAAACTTGGGTCCCCAGATGCGGTTGGAGTATAATTCTCATCATCCCCAGTCCATGAACTCTGGATGATGGGAGCTGTAGTCCAACAACAGCTGGAGACCCAAATTTTAGAATCCCAGGACTAGAGCAATGATAATAGTGTTACAGGAGAACCCCATTATCCACAGGGGTTCCGTTCCACGGGGGGAGGGTGGATCACAAGACTGCAGATAACGGGGCATTTGGGCAATGGGAATTGGGGGGTTATATTCCTGATGCAGCAAAAAAATGGGACAAAAAGGACTGAAAGTGAGGGAAGTGGGGAGAGTGACCTACCATGCTCTGTGTCCCCCCAGCTGTCCAGCAATGCCCCCCAAGTCCAAAACCACATTTTCTTCTGTGAAAAATAGCATTTAAAAAAATCACAGAAAAAAGTCACAAAATGGCTCTTGTCCCCCAAAAGGCAGGTAGAAATGACCTTGGAGGTCATTTCCACTCACCCCCAACCTGCAGATACGCGAGTCTTAACCTTTTAATGGATGAATTTTATCATGTACACCAAGGTTGGGTGGCAATTACCCAAGCATGGATATGCAAAAGTGCAGAAGCTGGGTCTGATATTTGTGAGGTTTGCTTGTACATGGTTCGGATCATCAGCCCTATCAATAGCCTCTCTGTAGCATTCTGCATTAGGTGTAGTTTCTGAATCCACAGAGGGTGTGATGTAGTAGTTCAATTTTGAGGTGATTAAGACATGTGTCGAGATCTGCCTTCGAAAGGAACAGACATAGTTGACACATCAGTATAAACTGGGGGGAAACATCTATCACATGGCTGCCAGCTATGGTGCAGGTGTATTGCTGAGTCAAGGAGCACTCCCAAATTGCAAATCACCCTGATTCTTCAGGGTGAGTGCAGCTCCATCCAAAACTGGCTGATCTCCATACAGAGCAGGAATGCGCTGCTGCAATGAGAGACAAGCCTAACAGAACATCCCAACTAACTGCACTGGTGCAGCAGGGAAGTGTCAATTTTGACACATTGATGCCTCTTCTTCTGTGCCACTCAGAAATATGTCCTTGAGGGTTTCGCAACCCTCTGGGGCATATTTTCAAGTAGCACAGAAGGCTTCAGGAGGAAGGGAAAGCTGCTGAAAATTGCCCCCCGCCCCGTTGTGCATGCACGAAGTGACCTTCTTGCATGAATGCATCTTTGTTTGCTGCAGCATTACTCTGGATGCCAGCCACTAGATTGTTGCTTTCATTTACCAGATTTTTATTAAAGAAATCCTTCTTTCTGGTAGCTGTGTACTGAATAAGAAATGGCTGGCCAGGGGAGTAGAACATACTTTCTGACTACTTAAAACGATTCTCCTGCTTCTTATTAGAATTTTTAATCAGGCAACCAGTCAAGGCGGATGCCAACAAATTATCTAAGGAGTAGATGGATCATGAATTTTGAACGAGAATAAGATGGAAACATTCTGTCTCCTCATTCAGTTCCATTTTCAGTTCTTTAAGTGCTTATTGTGGAGGGACTTGGGGTGAAATGAACACTGCTTAACACACTGTTTTCAAGATATATTTGGCAAGGGGTCCTTGGAAAGGCTGTTGCCAATTCCAAGCAGCCACCAGTCTCAAACAAGCCAGGAACTCAGAGCTGGGTTATGACACATTGACAACCTCAGCTAAATCAAGAGTAAAAGGCCCCATAGCATGACAAAATGGGTCAGAAATCCTATCTTGGTGCATTACCCAGCCTTCATGCTCTTCATTGCAAATGCTTTCTGTAACCATGATGGCCGGCATTGGTCTAAATCGGGCCCTTTTCTGATAAAAATTTTATATAAGTTCAGCACAGATCTAGGAACTCAGTGAGATAAATGTGTAGCTATATCGGAATTATATATTTGTCTTATCAGAACAATAAGGTTTGTTTTAGAGTCTTTCTTTCCTTTCTCCTTTTTCAATGAATTGAGGTCATTCACACAACTGAAAACAAGTGTCCTACACAGGTTTGGGAGCTGTGTGTGCTACCAGTTTCCAGCTGCTTGGGAGCAAACAACTAGGTAGGAGGAGGGAGAAGTGATTGTGTGGGTTCAAGGTGGGAGGAAAAGCTGGGTAGGACAAAACTTTCCTACCCAACATTTGACCAAAGTAGTAGGAAAAGCTGTCCTACCCAGCTTTTCCTTCTACCTTGATTCCACACAATCATTTCTCCTTTCTTCTACAACTCCCAAACCTGGGTAGGACACTTGTCCTACCCAGTTTTCAGTTGTGTGAATGACCTCACTATATAACACTTGAAAATTAGTCAATTTTGTTGGTATCCAGAGGCCCCTCATAATGTGAGGCCCTTAGCTGTAGCTTACTCTAGGGATGTGCATGAACCTGTTCGGAGCCCCTTTTAAGAGCCTCTGAACCGGCCCCTCCGAACCGGTCCCTCGTTTCAAACTGGTTTGGCCAGTTCAAAGGTGGGGGGTAGCTTTAAGGGCGGGCAAGGGTACTCTTACCCCTCTTGCCGCTTCTCCCCCACCGGCACTCCACTTTAAACTAGTCCAATGGGGCAGCAGCATTTCCTCGTCAGACTGGAAGTAACAAGAAGTAACCAGTGCGTTTGTGCACGTGGCACCTGCCCATTCCCGGCGCAAGTGTGCCTGACATGCATGCGTGCCAAATACTTTCTGTTACTTCTGGTCCAACTCTAGCAGCTGGCCCAAGATCTCTTGTGCTCTGTGCTATTATGCCAACTTGCCAGAAGAGGGAGCTGCTGCCTGGCTCTCTGTTACCCTTGAGCGCCACCACTGCAGGTGAACAAAGAGTGCTATTGCAGCTGGTAACTCAGCAGGGACTGGTTTGTTTATTGTTTCCAGACACTTATACCCACTTTCTGATTTAAAAGAATATAACAATAACAACAACAATAACAATACAATAAAAATAATTATTGTTATTTTACCACTTCAAGGCAATTTTCACAGAAAAAGTGGCTTCCTGTCTCGAAAGGGCTCACAATCTAAAAAGAAACAAAAGGAAGACACTAGCAACAACCACTGGAAGGGATGCTGTGTTGGGGTTGAATGCAGACAGTTGATCTCCCCCTGTTGCTAAATATAAGGGAACCACCACTTTAAAAGTTGCCTCTTTGCTCAGTTAGCAGGGTTAAAATGTGCAAAGCAGTTTCCAGATTTCTTTGAGCAGCCCGGGTTGGAGGGATGGGTTCTCCCAATCATGCAACTCAGGGGAACCCAGTTCCTACTCTGATTTTAATTGTTGTGTGAACAGGCCTTAATTCTTTGCTGCCACCTTTCAGTGCTCTCCCATCCATGAATGGAAAGTTGCCTCTAGAGTTTCATGCTACGATGGAGAGGCCTCTGAGGGAAAGCCCCCATTTCTGGATGGGATGAACTGGAAGAGAGGATACAGTGATGGAAGCCTCTCTTTTGCAATCCTTTGCCGGTGCCAGCAGGGTGAGCCCCCAGAGCAGGAGAAGAGAGGTGAAGGACAAAGAGGAAGAGTTTTGCTGCTGCCCCATAGCCTGTGGGGACCGGGAGGAAACTAGTTCTGGGCCACAAGACCTTTCTATTTTCACCAAAAGCACTGGCTGACATAGTGGTTAAAGTTCCATGTGGGTTGCAATGGAATACCTATGCGAGTTGCAGAAGAGCACTCTGTGCAAATGCCAAACAAACTCCTGAAAACCCATCTTTTCACCCAAGCTTTCTCAGCTTCCTAAATTGTGGGGTTTTTAATATCTGCTTTATTTTAAAATTAAAAACCCAATTTTGGGATTTTAATCACTGTAATTGTTTAATTGTTGTTTTAAAATGTTTTTAAATTGTTAATTGTTATATTGTTTTTTTAATTTGTTTTAGCTCTTTACTGTTTTAGTGGTGCTTTTTAATTGTAAACCGCCCTGAGCCATTTTGGAAGGGCGGTATACAAATCAAATCAAATCAAATCAAATCAATCAATCAATCAATCAATCAATCAATGCAGTTGTGCGAAGGGCAACCATTATTTCCACCATTTTTCATGCACCACACAACTGTATTTATGCACTGCTTCCATTTGCACAAAGAATGCTTTTCTGCAGCTGTGCGCACTTTCTGGTGTAACACGCATTGAGCTTTGCTCAGAATGTCAGCCTTTCTCTTCAGCAAAAGGGAAGGAGTAAACTCCTCCTCCACGGAAGACAAGGGAGGAGGACAGCAGATATGGGAGAAGACATGGATGGGAACATGAAAATGATGAAACAGTTTTGGGGTTGCTCTCTGTGTTAGCGGCAACGGTGCTTCAAGGGCTGCTCCCCTTTCAGGCAGCTGCCAGCTTTCCCAGAATGCACTAGGGCATTTTATTTCCTAGAATGCACTGGAGAATGGCACTTGCCCGATGCATTCTGGGTATTCACCCACCTATCTATGGCTTGGGCTGCCTTTCCCTCCAGAAGTCCCCAGAAAGGTGGCCTTCACTGGAAGTGCTGGGGGCATATTTCATGCACCTGCATACCCCACAATGCCTAGTGAACCCCTCATGGGCCTTAGAGGAGCCCACCCCCATAGGAAAGGCACAGATTAGACTTAACTGAGCCTCCCTGCCAGATAAGGAACCATCCCTACCTGTGTCTCAGTTCTGCAAGCAAATCTTCTCTTTCTCTCCCGGTTGGCATTTCAAATAATAATCAATGATGTTATCACTGATTAACCATAAGTGTTCACCCCATTGTAGCCCTTGAGATCTTGAAAAGGAGAGCAAAGGGAAGGATTAATAAATATCTAGAGAATATCAACAAGCTACAAGTAATTTTCTCTTTCAGGAAAAGAGAGTCAATACTAGAATGACAGTCTACTGGAAAATGCTCTGTAAAGATTTTTTTTCTTTTCCCAACATGGCAATTTTTAGTCAATAGTGACAAGATGACTCACATTTGGAGGCTGGAAAACAAACACAGGGAAATCAATCTTGTGTTAGCCCCTTTCCCTCATCAGGCCCATTATGCACATTTTTACCTTGATCTCCAGCAATTCAGAAATTAGAGCGGCGCGTGGACCATAATAGGCATCAAATTAGTTCTGACTCGGTACAAGCACCTTGCCCTCGCTGAACCAGGCACGAGGCTCTAGCAGCCATGTTCCACCCACACAGAGGTGGCAGAAGGAATTCCAGCTCATGCTGCACATCGCAGTCCTCACAAGGGCAGAAGCAGGACTGTGTGTGAGAGAGAGAGAGAAAGAGAGAGTAGGACAAAGCTGCTGGGATTACGTTTTTTGTGTGGGTTTTTTTGCTTTTTTTTTTTTGAATGGATGAATCCTACAGGACTTGGCAAGAGTCAAAGGATGGAGCTAAATGCTACTATGCCAGCTGCATGGGAGGAGAGCTGGTCTTGTGGTAGTAGCAAGCATGACTTGTCCCCTTTGCTAAGCAGGACCTGTCCTGGTTTGCATTTGAATGGAAGACTACATGTGTGAGCAGTGGAAGATATTCCTGTTAGGGGATGGGGCCACTCTGGGAAGAATATAAGAGCATAAGAACAGCCCTGCTGGATCAGGCCTAAGGCCTATCTAGTACAGTATCCTGTTTCATACAGTGGCCCACCAGATGCTGCGGGAAGCCTACAGGCAGGAGTTGAGGGCATGCCCTCTCCTGCTATTACACCCCTGCAACTGGTACTCAGAGGCATCCTGCCTTTGAGGCTGGAGGTGGCCTGTAGCCCTCCAACTTGTAGCCGTTGATAGACCTTTCCTCCATGAAGTTATCCAAACCCCTCTTAAAGCCATCCAGCTTGTTGGCTCTCACCACATCTTGTGGCAGAGAATTCCACAAGTTGATTTCCTGGCAATCAATTTCATGGGATGACCCCCTGGTTCTAGTGTTATGTGACAGGGAGAAGAATTTCTCTCTATCCACTTTCTCCACACCATGCACAATTTTATAGACCTCTATTATGTTTCCTGGCCGGCAGTCGTCTTTTTTCTAAACTAAATAGCCCCAGGTGTTGTAGCCTTGCTTCATAAGAAAAGTGCTCTAGGCCCCTGATCATCTTGGTTGCCCTCTTCTGTACTTTTCCCAGTTCTGCAATGTCCTTTTTTAGATGTGGTGATTAGAACTGTATGCAGTACTCCAGGTGTGGCCACACCATAGTTTTGTATAAGGGCATTATAATATTAGCAGTTTTATTTTCAACCCCCTTCCTAATGATCCCTAGAATGGAATTAGCCTTTTTCACAGCTGCCGAGCATCTTCCTGCTTGCATGCAGAAGGTTCCAAGTTCCCTCCCTGGCATCTCCAGATAGGTCTGAGAGAGACTCCTGCCTGCAACTTTGGAGAAGCCACTGCCAATATGTATAGATAATACTGAGCTTGATGGACATATGATCTGACTCGATATAAGGCAGCTTCCTACATTCCTATGTTCCTACATTGACTGCCATTATAATTCTGAGCATAATTCAAGGCTGGTTAACTATCTATATATATAGTTTTCTAAGGAATACCCGTGGCTAATCCCATGTGTGGCATCTCTTGCGAGAGTTCGTGAACAGAAGCACCTGACTGGGAATGGGGATTCCATATGCAGATAGGGAGGAGGAGCCTGTGGCACCGTGGTGATTGGGCAGTGGGTATTCTATATGCAGATGCGGGGGAACAGTCTGTGATGGTTAAGGTCAGTTTGAATGCAACTGTTATTGGTCGGAAGATGTTCCTGATTGTAGAGGAGAGGAATCTAAAAGTATAGTTGGCAGGGCTCTGTGAAGAGAGGGGTTATGAGGGAGGGAAGAGCCCCTTCAGGAGAAGGAGGCTGCCGTTGTGTGAATTAGATGAGGAAACAAGATGAACAAGATCTGTTAACTCCGGAAGAGAGAGAGAGGGAAATGGAAGAAAGACAGAGGGGAAGAGCGACTGGAGGAGAGGAGAGAGAAAGAGAGAAAAAGAAGGGAGGAGAAGAGAGAGAGAAGGAAGGGCAAGGGACTGGCCTGAGCCTGCCAGTGGCCTGAGGGGAACGAATGGCTGTGGTGGCAATGGAAGCAAGGAAGGGCCCAGTCAACCACTGCTGCTGTTTGGGGCTACTGAGGCCGCTGGTGGAGGGAGGCAGGCAGGCAAGGGACAGGCCCGGAGCTATCAGTGGCCTGAGGGGGAATAAGCAGACATGGTGGTGGTGGCAGCAAGGAAGGGCCCAGTCAACCACTGCTGCTGCTCTTGTGGGGAGGAGCAGGAGTGGGCCTTGGGTGAAGGTGGGTCGGTCTATGGGGATAGGGGGCAGTAGCTTGGCCAATAGGTGCCAGCAACGCTGCAGCTATGACCAAGAGGGGTGAGAGGGAGGGAAGCAGTGGGATGGAGGAGCAGGAGTGCAGCTCAGGTGAGGGTGGAGAAATCTCTGAGGTGAGGGGGGCTGTGGCAGGGGGTGAGGGGAGCAAACAAGTACTAGCGCTCAGATGCTCTGCGCAAGTTAAGCTAGTTGCCTTTAAAGCCTTAAATGGCTAAGGGTCAAGATCCGTGAAGCCTACTCCAGGGATCTCAAACTGAGGCCCTCCTGCAGATTTATTCATGTTTTTGTTTTTGTTTGGTCACACTTTTATACCACCCAATCAAATTCCACAGGCTGGGAGTGGCTGCAGGAGGCCCGATCCCAGGTCGCCACCAGATGAACCAGTGGCGGTGCGGGAGACAGACTTCTCTCGATTATTGTAATAGGTGGTGGGGATTGTGCAGAATTAGGCACTTGCTTAGGTAACCTGGTCCTAAGCTATTGGCCTACAGCTCCCATCATCCTTGGCTACTGGCCACGGTAACTGGGGTTGATGGGAGTTGTAGTCCAACAACCACTGGAGGACTGCAGTTTGAGACCTCTACACAATCTTGCAACAGCAGCAATCTGCACCCTGGGAGTCTTAGCCAGCCCTGTAGGACTCTTACCAAGCCTTGTATGATTGACAAGGGTGATCCTTCTCTGTGTTGGCCCCAGCTCTTTGGAACCCCCTGCCTCATGATTCCTGCCTAAATCTCTCCTGCTCATGTTTAAACAGAAATGGAAGCTTTTCCTGTCAGCAGACTTTCCCTGAGGTTTAATTTTTGGTTTCCTGCTGCCTTTTAATGATTGGCTTTTTATGGCTGTGCCTGTGGTGGCTGATTTTATTGCTGTGTTGTTGCTGTTTTATTGCATTTTTATTGTGATTTTAATTTATTATTATAAGCTGCCACGAGCTCCTGTTGTGAAAATTGGCACAGTATAAAGTTTTGAAATAAATATGGAAGGCGTGGTTGTGGTTGTGTAGTCTTGTTGTTGTTGTTGGAACCAATACAGTATTTGTGTTTTGAATTCTTCCTTCTGCTGATAAGCACATCACTTGATTGTATTTATGCCAATTGCAGAGGAAGCATTTATATAGGAGGGTCCAGTCCATGTCATCAGAGCCTCCATGTATTCCCCATCAGGTCCCAACCAATGGGCACTTCTCCGAGGGTACCCCCATCCTTCTCTTATTTCCATGATGGAACTCAAGGTAGTTTGTACATGGTTCCAGGTAGTCTTTCATCCAGGCACTGATCAGCCTCAGACCGCCTTTGCTTCAGCAACACTGCTGCATCATGCATCCCAGACCAGACCCTGTTTGAAGATACATTAAAGCCTAGAAGTTAAACAAGACATACAGACACATGCTTCACAGGGCATGAGATCCAACTATTACCACTTCAATAGAGGCTCATAAGAACAGCCCTGCTGGATCAGGCCCAAGGCCCATCTAGTCCAGCATCCTGTTTCACACAGTGGCCCAACAGATAGGAAGCCCATAGGGGAGAAGGAAAAGGGGGGGGGAAGAATTTGAGGCTGACGTGGAGAGGAGAGTTGGCTGTGAGCAGGAGGGCAGGGGCAGAGGTAGGCAGACAGGTAGGTGGAAGCAGGGGTGGATTAATGCATAGGCAATATAGGCACTTGCCTACGGCGGCAAATTTTGAGGGACAGCAAATCTTGGGGGGGGGGGAATCAAATCTGGTTTTAATGCCTTTTAAAACCACTGCTGCATGGCGGCCGCACAACAGGGATGGCGGCAAGAGCTCCTAGTGGGCCTGCCTGCCTCTCAAATCATGACAGGATCAGGCTGTCTTCATGGCAGAATGGTGGCAGAGATGGCAGCATGAGCACCTGGTCCCATGGGCCCACCTGCCTCCCAAATGACGGGCTGGGCTGTTTTCAGCCCCTTGAGGGTTTCTGCGGGTATTTGCCTATGGGTGGCAAAAAGCTTAATCCGCCCCTGGGTGGTGGGCCGTGGAGGTGGCAGCTGGAGCAGCCAGGGGGCGGAGGTGGAGACGCACCTGGCCGCAGAGGGGCCTGTGTTCCAAGAACACCCTTGAACACTGGCAGCTCCACCTCTGCCTGGGGGGAATCGTCCTATGAGGAATGGTTGAAGGAGCTGGGCAGCCAGGAGACGAGAAGATTAAGGGGAGATATGATAGCTGACTTCAACTATCTGAAGGGATGTCACACAGAAGAAGGAGCAGGCTTGCTCTCTGTTGCTCCTGATGGCAGGGCTAAGACCGATGGGTTGAATTATCCTTAGGAGCCCTGGCGGAGTGCAGGGCCCAGGGCAAATCATCCAATGCGGGGGCCCCTTCCAGTTAATTCTAATGGGGGTTAAAAGAGCAGGACCCGGGGTGGTCGCCCTGCTTGCCATGCCCTAAGGACAGCCCTGGAACATAGGAAAATAGGAAACTGCCATATACTGAGTCAGGCCATTGGTCTATCTAGCTCAGTATTGTCTACACAGACTGGCATAGCTCAGTATTGTCTACACAGACTGGCAGTGGCTTCTCCAAGGTTGCAGGCAGGAATCTCTCTCAGCCCTATCTTGGAGAAGCCAGGGAGGGAACTTGAAACCTTCTGCTCTTCCCAGAGCGGCTTCATCCCCTGAGGGGAATATCTTGCAGTGCTCATACATCAAGTCTCCCATTCATATGCAAGCAGGGTGGCTCCTGCTTAGCTAAAGGGACAAGTCATGCTTGCTACCACAAGACCAGCTCTCCTCTCCTGATTGTTTTATTTATTTATTTTTACATTTATATCTCGCTCTCCCTCCAAAGAGCCCAGAGCAGTGTACATGGTTATGTTTATCCTCACAACAACCCTGTGAGGTAGGATAGGCTGAGAGGTAAGTGACTGGCCCAGAGTCACCTAGTGAGCTTCATGGCTGAAAGGGGATTTGAACCGTGGTCTACCTGGTCCTAGTCCGACACTCTAACCACTAGCTCATAATGGCTTAGACATTAGAAAGAATTCTGCCACCCTCCCCCCCAGCGCCGGCCTCCTTGCCACCCTAACCAGCCTCCCCCTCCAGTGCAGAAGCCATTTGGGAGGCCGCCGTGCCTGCGTAGTGGGCCTCTGCGTGCTGTAACAGATTCATGTGCTGAGAAGGGGGTTGGACTAGAAGGCCTCTAAAACCCCTTTCAGCTCCAGCATTCTATGATTCTATATGGCTGTGTGAATCGGGCTTCCTTGACCCTTACTCATTATGGATCTGGATACATAGGGAGATGAACGGCTGCCTGTATGTTGGAGGAACAAATACATCCACTGTGAGAGTTTACGCCAATGACTCCTCGGCAACTCAGTACCACAGTGACCAAGCTGTGGTTACAAAAAGCAAAGTGATTCTAATTTAGCTATACGGAGAAACCAGAGTGTGTGTTTGTTGAGGGCTCTTTAAGTCAAGAGTAAAACAACCTCTCTGTAATACAGCTTAAATCAATCCTTTTGGGACAACAAGAAACAGACAGAAGACCACAAACGCTGAAATAACCATAGCAACAGTGGAAAGAAGACAGCAAGGTGGATAAGCCCACAATGCCGTTTTTCTCTTCCTTTCTAAACTCTTGTCTGGTTAGACTATCTAAAAATGCCGGCGACACAGCCACTTTCTCACTTTATAGTGTCACTCATGATTACTTGTTCAACCTTCCCTTGAATACTGATATCCTGAAGGACCTGATGGCCAGGATTCAAATAAGGGATATATGATACCTTCCTACTATTTTCCAAAGCTCTTTCTTTGACTTTCGAGAATACTAACGTTGTATATTTGGGACACTTATTTGCAATGATCTTCACACAACTAAGATTTTCTGACGCATTATTCGTTCGCATCCCCATTACATACTGAGCCCTTTCTCATGAGAAAAGGCAAGACGGTTAACGGGCAGGAGGCCCTGAAGAGCTTACCTCCCCGCAGACGAGTGTCCAGCTTCCCTTCAACAGGTGGATCACTCGCCCAGACGACTACTGGCTCCTGCCACAGGGTGCCAGGACACGTCACTCCGCCCCTTGGTGCTCCAATAATTCACTGCATGCGTGTGCAGTGCATATGGGGATGCCCCCTCCCTCCACCGCGTTTGCCTCAGTCTGCTAGCCATGGCTGCAAGATGCTACGGATGACAGACGATCAATAAAACCGCCCCTGAGACTTTGGTTTGGGGCGGTATAAAAATCCATTAAATAAATAGATAAACAAACAAACAAACAGGGGTTACGAGAACGCTCGCTCTCTTAACCTCATTTTGGAGGGTGGTTCCACAGGCGGGTTTGGGGCCCGATCCTGGCGGTACACACGGGCATGCAAAACCAGGCTGGGCTTCCTTTGCATGCTTGCGTGGATCTGTCCATCCAGATGTGGGAAAATATCCAAGGAATTTTGAACTGCAGAGGGAAGAGTTTAGAGAAGCATACTGTCATTTCTCAGAGGGATTGAACAGATTCCTACTGGAGTTATTTGGTTTACAGGAAGATTGGGTGGAACGCCTGTTATCAAGATTTCACCTGCCTTTAGGACTTTTTCTGGGGTTCTTTTTGTTTGTTTTTTGTCCATTCCCATTCTATAGTTGAGTAATTCTGTAATTGTATTTTCAGCAAAGCTAATTTGCAGAGCAGAAAATGTGTTGTGTTTTTGTACTGGTTAATGTACTGGACAATCCAGTGTGGAGCCAGTGTGGTATAGTGGTTAGAGTGCTGGACTAGGACCGGGGAGACCCGAGTTCAAATCCCCATGCAGCCATGATACTTGCTGTCTGACTCTGGGCCAGTCACAAGGTTGTTGTGAGGAGAAACAAGAGAGATGGAGCCCTCCCTTAAGAGCTCTAGGGGGAAAGCACAGGGAAGGGCTACACTTCCTAGCACTCGGCATGCTTTCCAAGATGGTGCAGGGCCTCAAGAGGGTTCTGCTTCCCTTAAAGAACTCAGTTTCCCTGGAGCTAGGCTCTGCCTGGTGGGAATGGCTGCCTCTGCATGGTGGAACACGGGAAGCTGCCTTATACTGAGTCAGACCATTGGTGCATCCAGCTCAGTATTGTCTACACAGACTGGCAATGGCTTCTCCAGGGTTGTAGGCAGGAGTCTCTCTCAGTCCTATCTTGCCAAGGAGGGAACTTGGAACCTTCTGCATGCAAGCAGGCAGACGCTCTTCCCAGAGTGGTCCCATCCCCTAAGGAGAATATCCTACAGGGCTCACTGGTAATCTCCCATCCACACGTAATCCAGGGCAGACCCTGCTTAGCAAAGGTGGCAATTCATGCTTACTACATCACAAACAAGTTGTGAACAGGGAAGCTTCACACAGACTCAGTAACCAGTTAGTGAGGGAGCTGGATTTAGGGTTGATGAAGCCTCCACGGCCCCCCCAGGCCTTACAGTGAAGAAGACAGGTCTGTTCTGACTGACAGTTATGTTCAGGAACTCAGGTGAGGATCTTTTCCAGTCCTGATACCAGAGACCCTTTTGACTGGAGACTGACTTTGGAACGTTCTGAACGCATGGAACGCCAGTGCTCTTCCACTGAGCTATGGGCCCTCCCCATCCTTCTTAGGGGGCTGTGCTAGATGGTTTTTGGGTCACTTCTAGGAAAGATTCTGGATTGCCTGTGAGTTCAAACTGTCCTGGTGTGACTCTCGTATTTCCTTGCTGGTAGATTTGTGACTCTTTGGGGACGGGATTGTTTGCTCTCGGCCGTTTTATCAGTGATGTGTTCTGAATATAATTAGCTGGCACAGAACACCTGGTAGTAAAGAACAGAAGTGAACAGAAGCCGAAATGGCTCCACAGCTGTAAAAATGTTGAGCTTGATGGGTGGAGGACCAACAGGTAGGAATGAAACTATGAGCCTCAGCACACGATCATTCGGGGCTTGTGAGGAGCCTAACCCAGGTTAGGGCACTGGTGGGACAGGTGACCAGATGGCTCTGCAAACCCCACACCCACATGAGTGGCAAGTGCGGAGCACAGAGGTCCACCCGCAGAACCTTCCCACAATGCACCATGCTGTCAGGAGAAGCGGAAATCCTCATTACATCACGGCAGCACTCTGATTTGCCATGAGGGGGAAGGGGGTGGGGCAAGTCCCATTCGCACCATTTTGAGCATGGGATCATAGAGAGGGCTGTGCAGAGTGACGTATTCCCTGCTCACAGCCTCTTTCTGGAAAACATGGTGGGTGGCTGCTGAAACCTGCTGGGTAAAACTAACAGGTTAAAAATTATCTGTTTTAAGACCTAGGTTTATTTTCAGGGTTTACTGGTTTTGGCAAGCCTGGGTTTGGAAGTTGATCCTCTGTCCACACGACCAGCTAACCACACGACCAGCTAAATGCAAATGCAATGGCGTGCACATGAGCACCGGGAATGTCCGGTCACTTCTGGTCCGAAGAAGCAAAGGTGTGGCAGGCAGGGAGGTAAACTACCGCCCCGCCGGACAGTTTGATTACACAGCGCCAACGGGGCAAATGATTCAGGAGGGGTAAGTGCACTCTCCCCTGCCCTTAAAGTTACCCCTCCACCTTCGGACTGGCAGATGCCGGTTCCGTGCACATCCCTGGTGGTATTATTATTGTTGTTGTTGTTTACACAGTCAGACAGGTGTTATTGACTGGTTTGTTTTATCCAGACATCGAGTCCTTCCCAAGGACCTGGGATGGTTGAATTTTATTGTCAGTGTTGTTGCTGTTATTATTATAGATATCGTCACAGAATATAGGCTGTTCCCAGTAAAGTTGCTTTTTGTAATTGGCAGATGGTGATTTCTGTGGCCCCTATGGTGTTGAGGTGCTCTTCAAGGTCTTTTGGAACTGCACCCAGGGCGCCAATTACCACTGGGATTATTTTGGTCTTCTTCTGCCACAGCCTTTCAATTTCAATTTGTAGATCTTTGTATTTTGTTAGTTTTTCTATTTCTTTTTCTTCTATTCTGCTATCCCCGGTATTGCTATGTCGATTATTAACTTGTTTTTCTTTCTTCTCGACTATTATTATTATTATTATTGATTATTATTATTATTATTATTATTAATTCAATTCCTATACCGCCCTTCCAAAAATGGCCCAAGGCGGTTTACACAGAGAAATAATAAATACATAAGATGTATCCCTGTCCACAAAGGGCTCACAATCTAAAAAGAAACACAAGATAGACACCAGCAACAATCACTGGAGGTATTGTGCTGGGGGTGGATAGGGCCAGTTACTCTCCCCCTGCTAAATAAAGAGAAACACCACGTTAAAACGTGCCTCTTTGCAAGTTAGCAGGATATAAACTGGCAGCAGCTTCTCAAAGGGTGTAGGCAGGAGTCTCTCTCAGCCCTATCTGGAGATACCAGGGAGGGAACTTGGAACCTACTCCATGCAAGCAGGCAGGTGCTCTTCCCAGGGTGGCCCCATCCCCTAAGGGGAATATCTTGCAGTGCTCACATGTATGTAGTCTCCCATCCTGATGTAAACCAGGGTGGGCCCTGCTTAGCAAAGGGGACAATTCATGCTTGCTACCACAAGACCAGCTCTCCTCCCAGTGAGGGAGAGAAAGAAAGCACCCAGCTGGTGAACAAAGTGCTCGCTGATGGGAGCCACAGATATGGCCCATTGCTCATTAGCCCAATGACCAATGGGCCATATCCATGACTCCCATCAGCGGTGGTGGTTACCCATTAAAAAATTTGGACACAGGCTGCCACCAAGGTCGCTACACCACTGCTAATACATTTGCACTAGTGCAACACAAGTCTGGAACGTAAGCTCTACTAGCCCACTCAATAGCCCTGTGCTAGGGCAATACTTTCCCTTAGTCCATCAGGCATTGTCGATTTCAGAAATAGGAAACCCTTTGCATGGCCCTAATTTTTAACTAGCCCAAGAATAAGGATGAGGGAGCCAAATAAATAAGTTCTTAAATAATTGTGAGTTGTCATACCCAAACTATGCCTCCAGGACATGCTCCATCAACCCAAAGAAATGGGACATGCTCAGCTATGATGCAGTCTTAGTTTTATACTGATGGAGTTTTAATTGCATAATTTTCTTTCCAGTGCCATAATGAACGTGGCCTGTACCAGAAGCTGTTTCTACACAGGGTGCCCACTGAAGCCTTTGATGATGCAAAAGATGATGTTCCTTCAAGATCACATCTAGTACATTTTCGGTTCCCAGACAGTTATCAGCTCAATTCTTGATGCCTAATTATACTAGTAAAATCTCTCTAACTTTTTATTTTTGCTGCCTTAACTTCAAAGTTAATAAGGCTCCTTTCTCTCCTGGTGGCTTCGTTGCTCACTAGGTAGTACCCGAGTGAATTACTTCTGATCTCTCGGTGCCATACGATGTGATGTTACACTTCAAGAGCTTCAATTAGTACAAAATTGAACTCTGAGAAGCTCCAACAAAAGTCAGATCAGTATCTCACCCCAGTTCTAACTTTCTTAACTGCAGCGGAAGGTCTGGACAAGTTATGAAAATGGGGAGAACAATAAGATCTGCCTTTACTACCAGGGAGCAAGAATCTCCTCTGATTCTTACCATAGGGAGCAAGAATCCCACCCAGGCAGAGATGGGAACCCCAGGGTGTCAACAGCACATGAGAGACAACTGCATTATCAGTGTAGCGATAGCCACAGCCTCTGAAAAGACTACAAATCCCAGGAGCACTTGCACCATTCCCAGGACTCCGTGGGAAAGGGGGGAAAGACATTTTAAATGTCAGGCCATGGAAGACAAATGCCTGTTCCCTTGAGGAGGGGCGTGAAGGTAGAGAAAAGCAGCTGGTCTCCTGCCCTCTGCCTGGTCCCCATAAGTAGTTTTAAGGGTGAGGAATAAGGGATGGGGTGCCAAAGCAAAATATTTGGGCTGAAAGGTTTTGACCGGGTTTTCTTCATTTTGGTACTGCTCCAACCCTGCATAGTCAGTGCTTAACGCTGGGCTGAAGCAAGCCAAAGCAGACCAAAATTAAATAGGCCCCGAAGTTTTGCCCTGCCCTCCTGCTCATCACCCCCTAACTCCTAGGAGCAGTGGCAACAACCAGCCAGGTTAGACGCCTACAACTGGTGATGAAGCATCAATGTTACTGCCCAAGGCTTCTACTCCTGCGGCCTTACTCAGCCAGAGGAGGAGGAGGGGAAGAGTGCAAGCACATGCCCTGGATCAAGATCCCACTGAGAACCAGCAAGGGGCGGAACCACTGGCTACTAGAAAACCCTTCAATGTTCCACCTATCAATTGCTGGTGCAACAGCTCAATGTTGATAGTGTTTCACAGCTGCTTCCCTCGTAAATATGAAGCAATCTTATGTTGAACAAAGACTTTAGTCCAGGGACAACTCTGTTTTCTCCTTCTCCTTTCCCTCCCTTTCCCTTTCTGACTCCATCCCCCCCCCCCACACACACACACTCTCTTACAGGATCCCCAGTGGGACAAACTCCTAATCAACAAAACATAAAAGACTACTAGATTGAATACGACAGACAGCTTCTCCTTGGGCCAAACCCCATGCTGAGTGTCATGTGACCCCTCTCCGTTTCTCAGGGATAGGAGAGAAAAGCAGGTGGGATGAACCATTTTGACCGGTAGTGGTGGTTTTGGGGCACTGGAATTGTGCATTGTAGTCTGTGCAGAGTATTTCAGCATGTAACCCCACTGCATGCATTTGAAAGCAAGGGCTGTGCCATGCTGCCAGTGGTAGCACTAGAGGGGGGTGGGATACTGGGGACAAAGTGCATATCTGAGGGGTGGGGAACATCATCTCTCATGTTAGATTTCTGAAAGAAAAATAACCTGGTGGGAGGAGCTACTTGTCTTGCGGGGGTGTGGGGTGTGTGTGTGTGCTTGCCGCCTGACCTCTCTGGTGCTGCCTATGTGTGCCACATCATTATTTTTTTTCATTGTTCCTTAGCCTGTCCTATCACGGAAAGTTCAGTGTGTATAACAGAAATGGAAACAAAACTATTTTTTTTTATTTTTACATTCCCCTCCCCTCCCCACCCCCTGCTCTTCTTCCAATGAGCCGAGTGGTGTACATGGTTATGTTTATCCTCACAACAACCCTGTGAGGTAGGTTAGTCTGAAGGATAAGTAACTGGCCTAGAGTCATCCAGTGACTTTCATGGCTGAATTTGAACTTGGGTCTCCCTGACCCTAGTCCAACACTCTAACCACCACATCATGGTGGCTTAGTTAAATGAGTTTTTCACAAAATGCAGCCAATGACTAAGGAACTCCCTGTTCATCCCTGCTCACAAAATGCTTGCTCAGTTCAAAAGGTCTTGCTTGTCTTTTGGAAGTCTGGTTTGGACAATCTTTGCCTGACCAGCCATCCAATGGATGATGAGAAATGCATGCATTCATTTATCCCCACACAACTGCATATTTACATGCAGGCCAGAACATCCCAACTGTGGTTACAATCTCTATAAATAATTCTCTAAGGTGTACCCATGGCTAATTCCGTGCGTGGTAGCTCTTGCGAGAATTCGTGAGCAGAAGCATTGTGGTGATTGAGCAGTGGAGATTCCATATGCAGATAGGGAGGAGGAGCCTGTGAGAGCAGAAGCACCATGGTGAGAAGCCTGTGGCACTGTGGGGATTGGGCAGTGGGAATTC
Source organism: Hemicordylus capensis (assembly GCF_027244095.1). Lineage (NCBI taxonomy): Eukaryota > Metazoa > Chordata > Lepidosauria > Squamata > Cordylidae > Hemicordylus > Hemicordylus capensis. The sequence continues at coordinate 444,132,322 of NC_069657.1, forward strand.
CATATGCAGATAGGGAGGAGGAGCCTGTGATGGTTAAGGTCAGTTGGAATGCAACTGTTACTGGCTGGAAGATGTTCTTGATTGTAGAGGAGAGGAATCTCTCTATATAAAAGGATAGTGGGCAGGGGTCTGCAGAGAGAGGGGTCGTAAGGGAGAAAAGAGCCACTTCAGGAGAAGGAGGCTGCCATTGTATGAATTAGATGGGGAATCAAGATGAACAAGATCTGTTAATTCAGGAAGGGAGAGAGAGAGAAAGAAAGAGAGAAAGAAAAAGTGAGTGGAAGAGAGAAAAAGAGAGAAAGAGAAGGGAAGGGAAGGGAAGCGAGAAAGAAGGAAGGGTGAGGGATGGGCCCAAGCTTGTCAGTGGCCTGAGGGGAATGAGTGACCATGGCGGTGCCTATTGGCAGTAAGGAAGGGCCCAGTCAACCACTGCTGCTGTTTGGGGCTACCAAGGCCATTGGCGGATGGAGGCAGGCAGGCAAGGGACGGGCCTGGGCCTGTCAGCGGCCTGAGAGAAATGAGTGGCCATGGCGGTGGTGGCAGCGAGGAAGGGCCCGGTCAACTGCTGCTGCTGCTCCTGTGGGGAGGAGCAGGAGCGGGGCTTGGGTGAGTGTGGGGAGGTCTCAGGGGATAGGGGGCTGCAGCTTGGCCAATAGGCGCCAGCAACGCTGCAGCCACGACCAAGAGGGGTGAGGGGGATGGAGTAAAGGGATGGAGGAATGACCAAGAGGGGTGAAGGGGATGGAAGCAACTGGATGGAGGAGGAGCAGGAGTGTGGATTTTATACCGCCCCAAACTCACGTCTCTGGGCGGTTTACAACAAAATAAAAACAGAAAGTAAAACATAAGTTAAAAACATTAACAGGAAATTTGAAACACAATAATTTTAAAAAACAATATTCTAAAACAACATTAAAACAACCCCCCTCCCAGATAGTATAAGCCATGCCAGGCAAGGGTCAAGAGAACAGGTGGTAGGCCGCACCGTTCCAATCAGCTTGTCCACATCCTCAGGAGTCACAAACTGGAACTGATCCAATGTAACCACATAAGAGGAGACACTGGACACCTCCACATCAGACACTGAAGTAATTGTGGAGATGGAATCTAAGTCGGCCCAAATACGAGAGATTTTTTCCACAAAGAATTCATTAAACACATCACAGCGGGTGATAGATGGTTCTAGATTCTGATTCAAGGAAGGAGGGGCACATACTAGCCCTCTCACAACCCTGAACAACTCCGCCGGACGTGAACTTGTGAAAGCAATATGTCCTTAAACCCAAATAATGCTTCTCTCTTGTTTCTTTAAAGGAAGATCTTGTGAAAAATATGGACGATATTACCAAAAAATAGAGACTGAGAGTGTATGAGAGAGACTTTATGGCTGTTTGCTACTTATTACTGTGGGTTTTTAAAATAGCGATTATAGCATTGTGGAAAATATGCATATCTAGAAAATGTGCATTCAAGAGGATATTTTATTTAACAGTTTGACAACATTGTGCCAGGAAATATGCTAATACTTCCTTTGTATATGCAAGTCATCTGTTGAACAGTGCAGTTCTCATTGCAAAATACCCCACATTTCACTATGGGAGGGGGAATATGCAAGCTTCGTAATACAGCTGGATGAAAATACCTTCCTGATTTGCGGTCTCTGGAGCTCAAATTCACGTAATTCCAAATGTGCATTGTGCATGGAGAGGAAAGTTGCTGTATCCAAGGTTGATGCTTTTATGCACAACAAGTGGTCTTTTGTTTTAGCTTCTCTATTGGACTTCTTAGTGATCATGGAAATACAGCAGTTCTTACTGTGCACCTGACTTAAACATCAATGCAACCCATCAAATATTGCTTGTATAAAGCTTCTGTTACCACGACATATTATATGGCATAGCAGGTTATGTACCCTGAAATTTGTCAATGCCTCATAACTGCATCATGTAAGCTTCACTCCCCCCCCCTTCCTTGGCAGCCACCCAGGAGGGAAGACAGACACCCATTCATCAGAATGGTTATGTTGTTCAACGACACTCCAATGTGTGTTTGGATCTGATAGGCCACATTGTTAGTGCAAGATAAACAAAAAGAATAGAACATGGCCAACTAATCAGTATTAATTAGGGACAGCCACTGAGGTCCTCTTTATGCTAAATTGAAAATGGGATTGGCAAGAAAAGTGAGCCTTTTAACATGGCACTGACATTTTTAAAGCATACTTTTAATTAAAGGGTGTACATTTAAGCTGATATTCTTTTCTATCCAATGGCATTGATTGATGTGTTCTTGTGGGGAGGGGAACTTCATGCCTACTTGAGATAATATTATCTCTTTTATTTGCCAGGAACATTTGAAAGAGGAGAACCACCCTCCTCTGGCATTGAACCAAAAGACATTTTAAAATTATAGTAAGAAAGGCTATAGAAATGCCACTCTTTCAGCAGACCCCCCCCCGCCATTTTTTCAAAGTCTCTCAGTTTGACTGGGATAGATTTTGATCTTGATGATGTAACATGATCTATAGAGTTCCTTCCTTCCTTCCTTCCTTCCTTCCTTCCTTCCTTTTAAACTTAATGATGTTGTGATAATTGTGTCCTGATAATGCAACTGAAACTTCAGAGGTTTCCTTCCTTCCTTCCTTCCTTCCTTCCCGCCTGTCTGCCAGCCTGTCAAATGTAATGAGGTTTTGATAATTAAATGTCCTGATAATGGAACAGAAACTGTAGAGACTTCCTTCCTTAAACAAGGAATATAACACATAAGGACATGAGATGATGAATGGTAAGGTAAAGTCTTCTGTCAAGTCGATTTTGACTCCTGGCGACCACAGAGCCCTGTGGTTGTCTTTGGTAGAATATAGGAGGGGTTTACCATCTTCCTGCCTCTTCCTGCACAGTATGAGATGATGCTTTTCAGCATCTACCTATATCACTGCTGCCCGATATAGGTGTTTCCCTTCGTCTGGGAAACATACCAGCTGGGATTTGAACCGGCAACCTTCTGCTTGTTAGTCAAGCATTTACCCACTGCGCCACTTAAGGTGATATGAGATGATGAATAGGTGTGTGCAAAACCGGTCCTATTTGAACCTGATTCAAATAGAACCAGCAGTGTTCAACCGGTTCAGACTCAAACCGAACCCCTCAAAAGGTTTGAGTTGAACCGGCTCTGGTTCTAATGAAACCAGGTTGGAACTGCTTTGGTGGTTCGAGGGAGCATGCTTGTAAAAGGGAATCCAGTGAGGATTCCCCTTTACAAACAAAGGCAGGAACTATGCCTACCTTCCTACCTTTAAAAAAATCCTAATGGGGTGGTGAGAGGGCACCTGTAATCAGAGGTGGTGGCACAGCAGTGGCAGCATGGCTCCTCCAAATCTCCGCCCTGGACCCCACGCTCCAGCCATTTGTGTAACCTCCGCATATGTGCGGGACTGGAACCGGGCTGTGCTGGAGTGATGGGGCTAGTCCACTGGTGCCACCTCCAATTACAGGTGCCCTCTCACTGCCCCCATTAGGGTCCCCCCATTTCTTTACAAGCATGTCCCCTTGAACTGCCAACCTGGCCCAGTTCAACACTTGGACCAAACTGGGGGCCAGTTTGACTCAAATCAGTTCGTGGGCTGGTGGTCCAGTTCAAGGCTCCATCTCAAACCAAACCACTGGAATCAGTTCCGTGTGCACCCGTAATGCCAAACATGTATGTTCCATGTAGCCGTTAAACACAGTCTTAACTAAAATGTAAATTTAGCACTCAGTTTCAGTTGTGAAGCTCTGCTACAACTACAATAGCTGCCACTTCTGGATGTGTGGCTGGCGATTTTGGATGGGCAGCTAAACTGACTGCCTTGAATTTGTCCCAGTTGCTATGCAACTATAGGGCACACACTTTCAAGATGTTCTTGTAATGAGGCAGTAAGTGGGTAGAGTTGATGCTGATGGCCCTTCGATTCCTTTGTATCTAAGCTCTGTTAAAAATGTGTTGCTGACCAGGAATCTAAACAAGGCCAGGAATCTAAACAGGGCCAGCATCCGGGTGTGTCAATACTGGGCAGCTACTGCAGAAGGGCCCACTGCCAATCTCAAGACCACCACTGTGTCTATAGACTTTGTGCTTCTGAAACCTGTATCTATTTAAGAACATACAAACATAAGAACAGCCCTGCTGGATCGGGCCCAAGGCCCATCTAGTCCAGCATCCTGTTTCACACAGTGGCCCACCAGATGCCACTGGAAGCCTACAGCAGGAGTTGAGGGCATGCCCTCTCTCCTGCTGTTAGTCCCCTGCAACTGGTACTCAGAGGCATCCAAAAATTTCTATTTTTGGAAAGCAAGCAACAGTATGAAATTGTTTCTGTTTTTAATCTATCAGGCTGTGTTTCTAGATAAAGAGTAAAGCAACTATTTTCATCTTCCAAAGATTGGCTGGCCATGACCTTTCTTGGAAGTGTTGTTTTTTGTCGATATGATTTGGTGACATCTGGTAGAAGCACTGCAAGGCATGAAATTGAAGAAAGCTGATGGACCTTTAATTGAAAAGAAATTATGGAGAAGGGAGAGGGTCAGCAGGATACAGCTGTTTTCAGATCCCAATCAACAAGTGCCTTCAAGCAACATCATCACTTAGGGGTGTGTGAGCTGGCTTGGTTCGAGCCAGGCTCCTTGTTGAACCGGCTCAGTTCAATGGGCTGAGACTGGGCTGAGTTCAAACCGAACTGAGTCAGGTTTGAATCAACATGGTTTGGAGCTATACTAGTAAAGGGGAATCAGGTGAAGCACACCCGCACCAACCTTATAAGGAGGAGCCCCAGAAATTTTTCACCATGTCCACCATATTTTGTCCCCTAAAGATAAGGTGCCCCCATTTTTAACCCAGAACTCCCCCCAGATTTTTCAACAATCTGCCCACCTCAATGTCTTCCTGAGCAATTTTCTGCCTGTATCCTTTTCAGAGGCGTATCTAGGGAAAATAGCGCCTAGGGCAAGCACTGAAATTGCGCCCCCTGTCCAAACATCTGACATCAATCTTTCAGATAACTTTACCATAATATCAGCTCAAAAATACAAGTCAAGCTCTTTAATCTTTTAATATTTCAAAAACTATTTAACAGTGGATGTAGCCAGACCAAAGAATGCTGGAAAATTACAAATTTCAGTGTGCTGGGGCTCATGAAATACCCAAATACTATGTGGAGGTATACTTGGAAAACTAAACAGAAGTGCCTGTCTAATTCTCTACTATGCATTGTAGCATCACTATTATATAAGTTGAAAAAATAAATGGAGAATTTGACTTTTCCCAGATACTCTGAAAATAATTAAAGGATATGCAGAGTAAACTGTGTCACTGCTTGAGATATATTCTAGTATTTCAGAAAGACAGTTAAAATGAGAGAAAGAGAGCAAGAAACTCCAAGTGGCCTTAATACTAAGGATTTCACATTGATTCAAAGACAAACTCACCATTAATAGCCATATTATTAAGACATCACATTTAACTCACTTATCACAAGAAGCAAAGTAAGAGCAAATGAATCCAATTCTAGCTCATAAGCTTCAGCTCAATATTCACAAGCCCTGATTCTGTGTACATAGTGCCAATCTGAATATGTGTACAGTGCCTTATATTATTTTTTTTAAAAAAATTACTGGTAGCCCCTTTGGGGGGGCTTTCTAAAGACAGGGGGTCTGCAAAGGTAACCCCTCCTCCCGCTGGCCTCTAGGGCCTCACAGAGGCCATTTGAGCATGCATGGTAGTTATTTTGTTTTCGGCAGCCATTTTTTTAATTTTTTAAAATGGCCCCCCCCTTCAAGTGGCGCCCGGGGCATGTGCCCTGCCTGCCCCACGCTAGATATGCCCCTGATCCTTTTTCTTATCTCTCCACAGATAAAAGGACCTTACATGCTCGTGAATGTTAATGAAATTTGGGGAAGAGGCCTAGAATACTGCCTTACAGCCCCTCTTTCAGCTATGGGCTATGGTTGGGGGTTAGGGCTGCAAGCCTTGTGCTGTTGTCATGGTTCATGTAGAATGTACATGACAGAGCTATGGGTGAAATATTGAGCCCTGTCAGACGAGCCATGGAGCCATGGAAGCTTCTAACCAAACAAGCAGAGAATTCCTTCTGCAGATGACCTGACAGCCTCATGGTTTGTTTTGCTGTCATTGATTTCTTTGGCACCTCCCTCTGCCATCCACCCAGTCCGAGGCTGTTTCTTGGCTACTCTGTGCTGAGTCTCTTGCAACAACCCGAGAATAAAGCCTGGGGTCTGGTTTGGACCCAACATGAGGCAAATTCAACCATGCTCAAAATAAACAAGCCAACTAAACACCTTGGTTTCAAAACTTGGTTTGTTTGGCCAAACTGAACTTTGGTTGAATTAGATCTTTAATGACTTAATCCACACAATTAGTAATCGAGTTGTAGTTGTGGTTGGTCATTAGCCATGCAGATGTATTGCATAAAAGTTGCATCATCTTCTAAACAAATTTCAAAGTTTGTTCTCCTTTGGGAACAGTGCTGTTTTTAATCAGTGAGATCTCCATTTGTGATGTCTTACTCTCAATTCACGAGGATGTGTTGATTTGTTCTATGGCTGAATTTTACAAACGGAAGTCTCAAATTGGAAGAAAGCTTCGCATCTGGAGTTGCATTCTTTATGTGAGTCACATTTGTGGAATGCAGATTTCATCTCTGAACATTTTTCTCAATAGCATTTCTTCTCCTTAAAATACATATAATTATGATCATCGTCATCTGTAATACTCAGAACTTTCCTCTCAACCCCATTGGACACAGTTTGATTGTCTTGCAAACACGATTACAGACAAAACAGAAACAAACATCCATCACCTACCAAGGAAGATGTGAAAAGCCATTGTTCAGCTCCATTATGACAATAGTTGTAATATTATGAACTCATCTGTCTCCTTCTCTTCATCTCCCACAGTACCATTAAAAAAACAACAGCTCATGCCCCCTGCAATCAGCCTACTTAGATGGCATCATTCAGGAGGTGATTTGGAAAAGATTTTCAAGATGTAGGTTAGAGGAAAAATAATGAACCAATTTTTTTAGAAATAACATGTCATGCTATCCGCCTAGGAAGGACTGTATCCCACAGGCAAAGACAAAGTGACAGATAAGTCCTTTACATTTGCCCTGTTACTGTAGTTTAGGCATTTCTGGGTATTACTGTTTACAATTCTATGATCTGTGGAATAGGATTCTGGGATGTCAGAATGCATCTCTATACATCAGCTTGGATCTACCCCCACTCTCATACACAAGCAAGAAGCACTTCTATATTCAGATATTTCTGCACTTCATGGGATGCTTGTTCTGGAGGAGCCCCTGACCTTTTGGGGGAACCAGGGAGCTCTCTCACCAGCAGAAGTTGAAGAGTCTCATGCATGAGAAGAACACTACAGGTGGTCCCTTAAAAACCAGACCTCTGTAGCTTCTCCTGGCCTGTGGAATGCACTCCCGGCAGATATCTGATTTTGGGCTCATTATTCACCTTCAAGAGAGCCCTAAAAACATATTTGTTTGGCCTGGCCTTCCAAGGTTTTTTAATTGTTCTTAAATGTTTTTAATTTGTTTTAAATGATTCGGAACTGTTCTAAATTTGTTTTTATATTGTTTTAAGCCATTTGTTTTAAATGGTGTTTGTCTGTTTTACTTGCTGTGTACCGCCCACAGCCTTTGGATGGGGTGGTATATAAATGTTAATAATAATAATAATAATAATAATAATAATAATAATAATAATAAAGACATTTACATTGAAAGAGTGGACTCATTTTCTGTTGCTCCTGATATCAGGACTAGAACCAGTGGTGGGATGAAATTATAAGGAGGCACACTTAGGCAATGTTGGAGCTAGGACTCTGGCAGCATCAGCTCTCAGCTGCAATGTATCATAGTGACCACTGGGGTGTGTGAGGGTCATGGACAAAAGTGTTGGACTCCTCCCCTCTTTGTTCTTCCAGTGTTAGTCTCCATTTTGTCTCTCCATAGATGGCTGTTTTGGTCTCTCTCTTCAGCCATGAGCTACAGCTGAAATAAGCTGCTGGGTTTTTCACATTTGTTTGTAACGTTTTCTTTACTGGGCAAAGAGGCACCTTTTAAAAGTGGTGATTCTCTTTATTTAGCAGGGGGAGAGTAACTGGCCCTATCCACCCCTAGCACAGTACCTCCAGTGATGGTGTCTATCTTTTGTTTCTTTTTAGATTGTGAGCCCTTTGGGGACAGGGATCCATTTTATTTATTTGTTTTTTCTCTGTGTAAATTGCCCTGAGCCATTTTTGGAAGGGCAGTATAGAAATCGAATCACTCACTAACTCAATCCTTGTAGTTTTTCAATGCTAAAGAACAGTCTCAAGTCCTCTTGCTTTGTTGCTTTCTCAGCAAACTGGTTTTGCTTTCCTATTTGGGGACGGAACTGCCATTCTTCCCCTACAGGCAAGACATTAGGAGGGATTTCCCGACGCTTAAGATATGTTTGACAGTGGAATAGTCTGTCTCATGTCTTTGTAGGCTGTCCTTCTCTGATGGGTTTCAAACAGAGGATCGATAGCCATCTGTCAGGGATTCTGTGGAGGACCGCCACACTGAACCAGGGGTTGGACTAGAAGAACTCCGAGGTCCCTTCCAGCGTTGAAATTCTATGAGTCTAGGGATCCAGGTCATAGCCCTTGATGCAAGCTTGATAGCCAAGCATGTGGGGGGAAATATGAAAAGATTGAATGCTCTGCTGGCAGAGAAAATATGAACGTATTTGTCTGTTGACAGGAATAAAATGTACCTTGTCACTGGAGTTGACATCCTGTATTGATGGTCCTTTGTAAGATACACAGATGCTGCAGAGTAAGGTGCATAAATATTGATGGGATCGCTGAGTCTTCTTGAGCAGCCTTATGGTGTTTTTTAAAGAGGTAATTGTACTTAGCATTGAAATCCAAATATAGCTAGAGGTTTGCTGCCTGCTTAACCTGGCAAGCTATGGACAGAGAGAAATTGTCAAGTCAAACTCACATGACCCAGACATGCAAATTGCCCATATGCATGCATGGCAGCCTCAAAAATGGCTGCCACAAGCTCAGAGAGGGCTGAAATGGCCCCCAAATGGGCCTAACTGGCCTTTGGGAGTCTGTGGGAGGCCAGCGGGGGGAGGGGAACTGCCAGAGACCCCACCCCATGGCTGCAGCCGCACCCCCAAAGCCACGGAAGCCCTTGGAAGTGGAAAATCATCCTTTTTTTTTAAAAAAAGGAACCCCAAACCAGTCCTGAATCTGAAGTAGGTTGTGTGGTAGGGCGTGATGGGTTCTACCCACCACCCAACCCACAAAAGAAATGGGCAAGTAGGCGATTTTAAGCACATTTTTAACCTTTTCCCCCAAGCCCCCATAGGATCCTATGGACATTTGGGGGGAAAGTTAAAAACGTGTTTAAAATCAGCTGCTTGCCCCCACCTTTTTGTGCGTGGGTTGGGTGCAGTGTTCTCTCTGAATTTTTCATCTGTATGCCCAATGAGTTTTGTTCTGGGTGGCAGTATCAAAGTAGCATGTGTGCATGTGCATTCAGAGTGGGACTTTCCTGCTTCAACCTGAGCAGGGCTTAAAATTAACTGAGCAGACATCAAAAAATGTGTGTGCCCATGCATGCGCACACCTTAGAGGGAACACTGGTTGGGTGGTGGGTAGCACCCATCATGCTCTACCACACAACCCATTTTGGTATCTGTATTAGGAGCTGCCCGTGGGCAACAATGTTTTTGGTTTTTTTAGTTCCCTATGGTCGAAACAAGCAGCATTCATAGAGTGCACAAAAGTTTTCCACTGCAATTTGCAGTTATTTTGCAACCCTGCCTTGAAAAACACTGCAGGTGCACACAGTTAAAAGGGAATCTGCCCCTCCCAACACAGAGCACACATTTCAAACACAGTCCAAAAATGTCCAAAAAAGAATCACTGACCCAGAATCTACTGCTAGCGGTAACATCATTGGCACAAGTTGCTCACTCACACACAATTATGTCTCCTCATGTTGCTTCCTAGCATTGAAACAGCTGTCTCAGCAGCACCCTTATTTAACAGCAAGCATAGCTATAAGCTCAACTAGATCATTTTGAATACAACACCTTGTAATGCAGATTGCAAAGCAGACCAGAGCAGTGAGTGAAGCCCAAGTTAGCCTCAAGGCCAGACATGGAGCTCATCACAGCAATCACCAAGAAATATTACACACATACGGGATGTACATGGAACTGTTCGGCGCTCCATTCTAGGAGCACTGAACTGGTCCCATCATCAAACACTCGAGCTGGTTCAGAGGGTGTGGTGGGGGTTCTTTAAGGGGAATGTCGGCCTCTTCTGTGGCGATGCTGACTGGGGTTGCAGGAAGGCATGCTGCAGCCCCTCGTGCCCACTTTTTGCAAGAGTGCAGGCAGGGGGAAAGCAGTTGGGTGGGGTCTGGCAGGTAGACATCGCCTCCCCTGCCCCCCAAAAGACCCCCCCCCCGCTCCTGGGAGCACATGGAACTGGTTCCATGCACATCCCTAACACACACACACACAGCTGTCCATTTCTCACCACAACACTATTCTCACAAACTAACTAAACCACAACTTAAGGCAGGCAGGCACCTAAGTTTTTCTCCTCCTGATGCTCTTCTTCAAGAGAGGCTGGCACAGTATAATGGCCCTCTCTGCCTCCCATTCCCTTTGAATACATTTTTAAATTCCCTCCTTTTGTTCCCCCTCCCTCCTCCCAGCCAATGGGAGTACAGTTGCCCATGACAAGGATTTGTATGATAAGAAGCCAGCCAAGAAGCAAAGAGATTGCAAGCCAATTGGAAGCCTGTGCCAGAAAACCAATCAGCAGCGGGAAAACAGGCCACCAAAATGGTGCTCAAAATGAAATTTTGATCGAAATTTGGTTTACTCTGAGAGTGAAACAGGCCCTTTATTTAAAGAGTGTTCTGTTTTGAGTTCAAAAAGCTCGAAACGGCCCATTTCAAGTGCAAACGTTTCACCATCAAAACATTCTGCATATCCCTACTAGCTAGCTATTTGTTCTCTGTTCCTCAGATATAAGGATTAGTGAAGGAATTTACATCTACATGAGAGAGGTTAATTATATTTCTGAGCTGGAGTAACAAGTGATTAAAGGAAGATGTACACAAGGCAGTCTGTTTCTTATTAAGAGAAGACTGGAATGCTGCCACATTTCTCCAAGTTATGATTTTATCCTTGATTGTGAGAAATTTTAGTTCCAAAAATGTGAATCAGTTTGTCTTCTGACACCTCAACTTGACACATTGGCAGCTTGCAAATATATAGTAGCTGTGGGAGGATTTTGAATTAAGACTATGCTCTCTGGAATTAATTTTCAAATAAAACACTTTGCAATCAATTCTATTTTGATGTCTTATGCATTGTCTCTGTGTTATGTTCTATATGTGCTGCACTAGAACCTGATTTTATATTGTCAGTACAATACAGTAGTGAACAGGAACTCACCTAATGATGTATTCTCTAAATTGGAGCTTTGCATACTCAACAATGTTTTGACACAGCTTAAGGGTAATCTAAATACTGAAGGCATGAAAAAATCATTTAATTTGAAAAGTCATTTAATTAGAGGAAATCTGCAGTGTGGGTACACCTCATTCACAGATTATTTTCTTAGCCACTGAGCATCAAAGTAGGAAGCCCATATTTAAGCATTAAGGCTTTTGAGGCTGTTGAATGTAGCTGCTATTACATTACTCTAAAATATAATTTTATTATGGAAACCATCATCATCGTCGTCATCATCATCATCATCAGACAGTCTGTTGAAGAAGAAAAATGAGCATTGGCCAAGGTTACAGGAAATGAGTAAGACAGGACTGTTGAAAATAAAGGAATCGAAGGATGAATACAAAAAACAGCAGATGATGAATCGACGAGAAAAATGGTACAACAAACCATTGCATGGTCAGTTCTTTAATGACATACAATCGAAAATCAACAATAGCACAACATGGCAGTGGTTAAAGAAGGGGACATTGAAGAAAGAAATGGAAGGTCTCATTTTTGCATCGTAGGAGCAATCACAATGAACAAATGTTAGAAAAGCAAAAATTGATAAGACCCAGAAAGACAGTAAGTGTTGGTTATGCAGGGAAGCGGACGAGACAGTTGAGTACCTTGTATGTTGTTGTAAGAAAACTGTGCAGACTGATTATAAGGAAAGACACAACAAAGTTGCTGCAATGACCCACTGGAACCTTTGCAAGAATTACAAATTGCTAGCAAGCAAGAATTGGTGGAATCATCTGATTGAGAAGGTCACAGAAAATGAAGAGGCAAAAATCCTTTTGGATTTTCGAATACAAACTGATAGGCATTTAGCACACAATACTCCTGATCTGGCAGTCATCAAGAAGAATTGGGTTCTGATCATTGATATTGCAATTCCAGGGAATAGACGAATCGATGAAAAACAATTGGAGAAAATAACTAAATACAAGGACCTTCAGATTGAAACTGAGCGGCTCTGGAAAAAGAAAACAATAGTGGTGCCAATAGTTGTTGGTGCCCTTGGTGTGGTACCAAAAGAACTTGAATGCCATCTCAACACCTTGGGCATCAATAAAATTACAACACATCAACTACTCGGGACAGCATGAATACTATGACTATGTCTTTCATATTTTTTTAGTTATCCTAGACCCTTGGAAAGGGCCCGATAATTAAAGTACCAAATCCAGTCAATAACATCTGGTAGACTTTGTGTAAATAGCATCATCATCACTGTCATCGTCATCGTCATCATCAGCTAGTACTCGATCAGGGAGGTACAGTATAATACGTAATTACCTTTCCCAGTGACCTTAACACTGCTCATTCATGCTTCCAGGATGCAGTGTTAATCAGCACTAGTTAGCTAGTTGTTGACTTTTTAAATTTTGGCTTCTGACCAAGAGATGTTTAAATAGACTTTTCGTTTCCCCATTCACATCACCCATAACACTTGCATTTGTTCTCATTTCCTTTCATGCCTGACTCATTTAAATGCCCGTTCATATCATCTTTTGAGCATCCCACCAGCCAATGCTGGCTGCATTCCAACTCATACTCCTGGGTGACAGGTAAAAAGGGCATGATGGAAATTTTACATGCTTACAGCAAGAAAATCCATTTGAATCAGGGACGACATGAAACTGGCGAAGCTACTGATCTCTCTCAGTAGATGTGATGCTAGTTCAATCCTTTTTATATGTCTAGAATTAATAGTTAAGAACTATGAACAGACATAATTAACAGTAAAGCTTCAGGGCTTCAACAGTTTTAACTGCTTGATTAATCAACTAAAATCTCAGTTAGTGATGTTGATGAAATGTGCAATTATTTGATTTGGAATATGGATTTGTTCCGCATGTAGTGCTTGCATGTTTTATGAAGTGATCATCTTTCTCCCAAAACTTCTTCAGATTTGTAAGAGAAATGAGATTATGTTCATATCCTTACAAGGCAGTATTACGGCACATTGTAGGTGTGGAAGCAAAGCATGTTCTGAGAGGGAGAAATTCCACTGAACAGCTCAGCAAATCACACAAACATTGAAAGTGTTTCTGTGCTTTTTGTTTATGTCTATTTTTGTTTGAGTTGTGGACATGGATCTCAGCTCAGACAGAGTTGTGCAAACACTTGCTAAAGATGTGATCCTTTAAAACAAACAAATAAAAAATCTCCAGGGAACTGGCAAAATAGCTTTCTTTTAAGACTATAGCAAGTGGTAAATTAATCTGTGAGGTTAATCAACCCTAGCAATGGGGTCACACACACACACACAGCCAGGCGGCAAGAGTGTCCAGTAGGGATGTGCAAAGTGGTTCTATATTGAACTGGATTGCACTTAAGTGGGCCGGTTCAGATGCTTGATCTCGAACCAAACTAGACCCAGTTTGGTCCGAGGTCAAACTGAATCACTAAAATAAAGAATGACTTACCACTGCCGCTGGCAGCTGTGGCGGACTCGGGGGTGTGTGTGCTGTGGCAGCCATGTGGGAGGTCTCTGGTAGGTTCTCTCCCCCCCCCATCAGCCTCCCCCCAAGTCTCCCATTTGGGGGCCATTTCAGAGCTCTGCAAACACATGGTGGGGATTTTTTGGGCCACTGTGCATTTGCATGTGCATGGGCCATTTGCATAACACAGCAGCTCCAAAAATGGCCACCACGCACACACATGGAGGGCCGAAACAGCCCCGAAATGGGCCAAACCAGCCTCAGAAGACTCAGGGTAGGCCGGTAGGGGAGCAGGAGCCATTGGAGACCCCCCCAGGTGCTGGAGCACCCCCAAGGCCACTGCTGCTGGCAGTGGTATGTCGTTCATTATTTTAGACTATTCCAATGCCCCCCGCCACCCTTGAACCAGGCCCAAACCGGCTCAAATTCAAGAAGAGCCATGCCTCCATTTGAAGGGGCAAAACCAAACATGCCCGGTCTGGTTCGCGTCTGGTTTGGATTCAAACTAAACCAGGCAAACTGATTTTTGTGCACCTCCCTAGTGCCCAGCTGAGGTAGGACTCCTCAATGCACTGCACACCTGGCATGGTGCATCGAGGAATGCCAGAGGATTTCCTCCTCCAGCTCCCTGCTCTGCTGCTCACCATGGCGCTGTTTGTGTGTCGTGGTGAATGGCAGAGCAAACTGAGGAGTGTGATCGTGTGTGGCACAGTCAGACCCACCAACATTTTTGGTTGTGTGAATGACCTCTGTGTGTGTGTGTGTGTGTGTGTGTGTGTGTGTGTGTGTGTGTGTAGTCAGCCAAAAGTTATAATTAATCTAACCAATTAATTAATAACAACTGCAACCCTAAGCACACTTCTTTGGGAGCAAGCCCCATTACTTACCTTGAGACTTAAGAACATAAGACCATAAGAACAGCCCTGCTGGAACAGGCCCAAGGAAGCCCATCTAGTCTAGCATCCTGTCTCACACAGTGGCCGACCAGATGCCTCTGGGGAGCACACAGGCAAGAGGTATGTGCATGCCCTCTCTCCTGCTGTTGCTCCCCTGCAACTGGTATTGAGAGGCATCGTGCCTCTGAGGCTGCAGATGGCCCATAGCCATCAGACTAGTAGCCATTGATAGACTTACTTCTGAGTAAAGCTGCACATAGAATTGGACTCTAAATGTTGCAGCCGTTAGAGGAAGCTATTTTTAAAAGCTGAAAAGCATCTGTTATTGATAGAGGGGGAAAAATCAGGGCCTGTATCTATTGTAAAACACAATGAAGTTCTATTTTGAAGTATTCTCTCTGAGAGAAGAATGGTCCCCAGAACTGTGCCAATTTATTTCAAACATGAGAACAATTATTAGTGTGGCCAGGGAGGGCATTGGATTTCGCTGCAATAATCAGGGCTTGTCTGAAAATTCTCTGAGAAGGGGTTTTGGCAAAATCTGAATGTATCAAAGGATTGTGGGATAAAAGAGGCCACACAGGGCAATTTCAATGAAAGACAAAAGTGCTAATGGACTTTGGAACCAAATGGGGTGATTATGAGGGGGGAGGGGATAAATTCTTGTAAAGTTGCAAGGGTTGTTGGCTTATTACTATTAGTGGTGGCAGCAGATTACATTTTTCTTTTTTGTAGTTTATGCTATGCCCTTGAAGATGACAGTGGCAGCACTAAAATGCCAAAAGGATCTCAGTATGATCTCTGACCTCAGTCGAGAGTATTATGTAAGTATCAGCCGTTCTCCAGCGAAATATCTATCATCACTTACCTTCCCCAAGTTACGTAAAGCATTTTTCAGAGCCAGATTTGATGTGCTCCCTTTGGCAGTACTTTTTGGCAGGTATAATAAAACACCTCAAGCCAAAAGGATCTGTCCTTGCAGTGAAGGAATGCTTGAGACAATACAATATGCTCTTTTGTACTGCTCCTTCTATAAAAACTCACATACTAGCTTGATTAAAGGTAAAGTGTGCCATTGAGTCGGTGTTTACTCCTGGTGACCACAGAGCTCTGTGGTTGTCTTTGGTAGAATACAGGAGAGGTTTACCATTGCCTCCTCCCACTGAGTATGAGATGATGCCTTTCAGCATCTTCCTATATCACTCCTGCCCAATATAGGTGCTTCCCATAGTCTGGGAAACATACCAGCGGGGATTCGAACCAGCAACCTCTGGCTTGGCAGTCAAGCCATTTCACCACTGCACCCATTAGGTGGCTCTGTGCCAGCTTGATTACACCCTTGTTACTGAATAGGCCAGGTAGGGTTGGGTCTTACTACACATGATTTCTGCTCTCTGGTGATTGTGTAGATACTACCCGAAAGGCAGCTAACATTTCCTTGGCAGATATTAAAATCAGACAACAAAGGACTGCCATTGAGATGTAATTTGGTCTTGGATGTGAGAGATGTTATTATCATATTTAATTTGATTTGGCGTGATTTGGGTTTTGTGTATCTGATCACTGATCGTAAATAAAAGTTCTTCTTCTAGTATCATTCTGAGAGGGAGTCTGGGGGAAAAATGGTGGCTGAGATATTTCTAAGAGTTCCTCAGGCCTGGGCAAGAAGTTCCTGAAATGTGCCCATTTTCTCTGCCTAACAATATGGTGAAGAAAATACGAGTTGTCTATGCGATATACTACTACTACTATTAATATTTATGTACCCGTCTTCAACCAAATTTCTCAAAGGGGTTTACATTTTTTAAAAAAATACATAAATAAGATGGTCTCCTGTCCCAAAAGAGCACACAATCTAAAAAGAAACAGAAGGCAGATACCAGCAACAGCCACTGGAGGGATGCTGTGCTGGGGTTGGATAGGGCCAGTGGCTCTCCCCCTGCAAAATATAAGAGAATCACCAATTTAAAAAGTGTCTCTTTACTCAATTAGCACATATAAGAAAATATGTGGCAAAAATGGGAGGAGGCATTTCAGATCAGCACTAGAATTAATTATCTGAAGAGAAACCACACGGTAAGTGTGAGAAGTTACTCTGACACCAGTCAGTGATAGACTGAGCCCGTAAATACCTATGAGCCATGGGTGGGCAAGCTTGGCCCTCCAGCTGCTGTTGAACTACAACTCCTAGCATCCCCAGCCACAAGGGCCACATCTGTCCACCCCTGCTATGAGCTCAAGCTACTCCTTATGGTCTCTACCTTCCTTTCTGGAGAGTGGAAGTCTTAAAAGGGGGATCCTTTTGGTCTGGAGTCTGGCACTCTTCCTCCTCTCTTTCAGCTCCTGCCTAGTCTGTTGCTAGCACTGGCCTGCGGTTGCTGGTAAGTGCAAATGCATGGGATGGACTGCCCTTCAGGGAGATCAAGTTCTGGAGGTGCCATTTCTGGAGGCTCCAGTTCTGGGGTTCCTTCAGGCTCCTTTCTGGCATTGGGAACTGGGACTTTAGGATCTAGATTTGGCCCTGTCATTGAAGATCAGACTCATACTTGCTACTGAGGATAAGGACCATGACCCCAGTAGGTCATCTTTTGAAAGTACATCTCTGATTCTTTTTGCTGATATAAATTGGGCAGTTATGCAGTCTTAGTGCTTTATTCCCCTTCACAGACTTCACAGAGTCATTTTTCTTGCCTATAGAAAAAACCCATTTGTCACAGGAACATAGGAAGCTGCCTTATACTGAATCAGACCATTGGTCCATCCAGCTTGGTATTGTCTACACAGACTGGCATCAGCTTCTCTAAGGTTCAGGAAGGAATCTCTCTCAGCCCTATCTTGGAGAAGCCAGAGAGGGAGCTTGGAACCTTCTGCTCTTCCCAGAACAGCTCCATCCCCCGAGGGGAATATCTTACAGTGTTCACACGCCTAGTCTCCCATTCATATGCAACCAGGGCAGACCCTGCTTAACTAAGGGGATAAGTCATGCTTGCTACCACAAGACCAGCTCTGGAAGGTTCCGGAACTTGGAACCTTCTGCATGTAAGCATGCAGGTGCTCTTCCCAGAGTGGCCCCATCCCCTAAATAGAATATCTTCCTGTGCTCACATGCAGTCTCTCATTCAAATGCAAACCAGGGTGGACTATGCTTAGCAAAGAGGACAATTCATGCTTGCTACCACATGACCAGCTCTCCTTCCTAGCATTGAAAGAAAAAACCCTGGAGACACTGACAAAGCCTGATAAGGTGTTCAGAGAGAATTAACCTATCACTGTGGAGATATTTTTCTCATTATTTATTTCCTGAAGGTTAATGTTTCAATGTACTTGGTGTTGCAAAAGCGAACACTTTGTCCTGTTCCTTCCTGTGCATTCATTGAAATATGTGCATATTAGTGGAGCAAGTTCACAAATTCACATTGAAATGCTATTCACTGAGGTTCAAAGTCTGTCAATAAGGCTACAATTATAGATAAAACATTCCAATCCCCTGTGCGCTCAAAGGCACCAACACTTTATTTGTATTTATTTTGTTTAAAAAATGTATACTCTACCTTTCAGCCTAAATGATTCCATGGCAGCTAACAGCAAAGACAAACAAAACTCTTCTGTCAAAACAAAACAATAAGACTACAATAAAGCAGCAACAAAAGGAAACAGCAGGAATTGAAAGTGAATAAAAGCATCAAAAATCAAAACCGCAATAGAAACATCAATAGGAATATCGAAGTCAAAAGTAGAACAGTCAAGGCAACAAAACAGATAATCTAGGTAAAGGCATGGGAAGAACTGGAACTTGCTGCAGTTACAAAAGGAGGCATCAACTGAACATCCCTGCAAAGAGTGCTCCATAATTTGGGTGCCACCACCAAAAAGGTTATAGTATTGGTTTCCACCTGCCTAACTAGATGGAAGCACCCAGAGGAGGGCTTCCAGTGAAGACCTTAGAGAGCAGGCAGGTTCATATACACGCAGGTGTTGTTTCAGATATATATTCATGGCTTCTACATGTGTGGGATTAACTTCAGTTGAGTCTCTACATTGTACCCACTTCCCTCTTGGATACTTCCACTTCATGAAAGTGAGTTGGAAGGCCCTTGCAGGCAAAACAGTTTCACATATGTGTCAGTCTTGCCTGGAGAGGAGAGCCGGTCTTGTGGTAGCAACAACAACAACAACATTTATATACTGCTTTTCAACAAAGATTTCCAAAGTGGTTTAAATAGAGAAATAATAAATAAAATGCATGACTTGTCCCCTTAGCATGACTCGTCCCCTTAGCTAAGCCTGGTATAGCCTGGTATGAGAGCCAGCATGGCGTAGTGCTAATAATGCTGGACTAGGACCAGGAAGACCTGAGTTCAAATCCCCATTCAGCCATTATACTTGCTGGGTGACTCTGGGCCAGTCACTTCTCTCTCAGCCTAACCTACTTCACAAGGTTGTGAAAGAGAAACTCAAGTATGTAGTACACCGCTCTGGGCTCCTTGGAGGAAGAGAGGGATATAAATGTTAAAATCATCATCATCATCATCATCATCATCATCATCATCATCATCATCATCCCCCAGTGAGGCACTACCTTGGCGTGGTTGTGGGGCTTGTGTACTCTGAGGAAGGTGAGAGCTATGCCAGAGGTCCAACCATACTGGACAGGCCTCACCAGAGGAGCCAGACGAAGAGTGCCTCTCCCATCAACAATATGGTGAGACGTAACTTTAATAAATCTATACCGGATCGGTCCTTGCCTGGGTCAACAAGGACCGCACCAGATGCTGGAGTCCCTAGACATCTGGTGGCAAGTGGGCAACAGGACTCAGGATCTTCAGTTGAGCAACCAGGGCTGGAGACTGCAAGGTTATTGGAAGAAATGTCGCTTAACCGGGGAAAAAATACAAAAAATGCCAACAAGGAAATAATGATCTGCTATTACAATAATAATAACCCCCAGTGAGGCACTAACTTGGTGTGGTTGTGGGGCTTGCATGCTCTGAGGAAGGTGAGAGCTCTGCTAGAGGTCCAACCATACTGGACAGGTCTCACCAGAGGAGCCAGACAAAGAGTGCCTCTCCCATCAACAATATGGTGAGACGTAACTTTAATAAATCTATACCAGATCGGTCGTCGCCCAGGTCAGCAAGGACCGCACCAGATGCTGGAGTCCCTAGACATCTGGTGGCAAGTGGGCAATAGGACTCAGGATCTTCAGTTCAGCAACCAGGGCTGGAGACTGCAAAGTTACTGGAAGAAACGTTGCTTAACCAGAAAAAAGATACAAAAAATGCCAACAAGGAAATAATGATCTGCTATTACAAGTTTAGTCCAACTAGAAGAGGTTATTTAAAAAGAATGTACCAAATTTGGAAAGAGAAGCATCCAGATACAGAAATAACAGAACAAAGGCTAGCAGACCAGAGAAGATTCATAATAAGAAATAAAGTATTCACAGAAGTTGAGCTAGAAGAACTGCAAAGAGCAACACAGGCTCAAGATATGGAAGAAGAATTGCCACCAACTGAGCAAAAACTAACTGAGCACATGAACCAAATAACCACCAGGGTTCGACTTCTAGCGCTAAAAACAGTTGCCAAAAAACAACTTGCTCAGGCATTAAAAGATGTCAATGCTGCACTTGCAGAAATAACAACCAATAATTTGCAAGAAACAAACCAACTAATGTACAGTGTAGCAACAATGACAACACAAGAGCTCTGATATAAGATCAGTGGACCTGTCAAAAAAGAAAGTAGTACATCACCTAAATGGAAGATTAGATTAGAAAATAAAATCTCCAGGCTTAGATCAGATGCTAGTAAATTGAAAGATATGAAAGACAAGAAGCTGAAGAATGAAAACACCAAACAGTATCTGATCCAAAAATACCACCTAGATTCAAGGAAAATTAGAGAAGTCCTGGAAATAATAAAGCAGCAAATAACAGCACTGTCAAAGAAGATTAGCAGATATGAAGCCAGAACTACACAACACAGGCAGAATCTCCAATTCCAGTTGAATCAGAGACGTTTCTACCAAAGCATAGAAGGAGAAACTGCAAGAAACCTAGAAACACCAAATAAAGAAGAAACAGTGCAATTCTGGGGGAAATTATGGGACAATCCAATAGATTATAATAAAAAAGCAGGCTGGATGAAAGAGGTCAAAAAATGTAACCAACAAATGCAAGATCTAATAATAACACCAGAATTAATAAGTGAAAGAGCAAAGAAAATTAAAAATTGGACTGCACCAGGCGATGATGAACTGTAATGAAAGAACATTACAAATACTTGGGCATACTCCAGGCTGATAACATTGCACACACTGAAGTTAAAAGAAAAATTGGAAGTCAATACATCAGGAGAGTTAGAAAAATCCTAAAGTCCAAACTCAATGGTGGGAACACCATACAAGCCATAAACACCTGTGCTATACCTGTTATCAGATACAGTGCAGGAATAATAGACTGGAGCCAGGCAAAGCTAGAGATGCTAGATCGTAAGACCAGGAAAATCATGACCATCAATCATGCTCTGCACCCCCGCAGTGATGTAGATAGGCTATACCTCCCTCGCAGCTCAGGTGGAAGAGGAATGCTGCAAGTCCATCAAACAGTAGAGGAGGAGAAAAGAGGCCTTGCAGAATATATCAAGGACAGTGAAGAAGATGCACATAAAATGGTCAATAATGAGAAACTATTCAACACCAATGAAAGAAAGCAGGCCTACAAGAAAGAACAAGTCAAGAACCGAGCAGAAAAATGGAAAAATAAGCCCCTGCATGGTCAATATTTGCACAATAGAAGTGGAAAATCAGACATCACCAAGACCTGGCAATGGCTTACGAATGGCAACTTGAAGAAAGAAACAGAGGGTTTAAAACTGGCTGGATGGCCTGAGAGTGTTGGGAATGGGAGGCACTGCTTTGCAGTGGTTCTGCTCCTACCTCTCAGGTAGATTCCAGACAATGTCATTTGGAGACTAGTGCTCTTCAGAGTGAGAGCTATTGTATGGAGTCTTGCAGGGTTCCATGTCCCCCCTCAACATTTTTAACAATTTTTAACAGAGATCACAAGGAGATCTGGGGGGAGGGTGTTATCTATATGCTGATGACACCCACATATTTTGATCCATATCTACCGCATCGGGAAATGACTTAACCTCCCTAAATGCTTGCCTGGGGTCGGTAATAGGCTGGATGAAGGAGAACAAACTTAACTTGGTTCTTTCTTATTTTAACACATTTTATACCACCCAAAACAAAAGTCCTCCTGGCAGTTTATAAAACAATTAAAACAACCAATAAAAAGATTGACACATTTCAACAATTAAATTTTTAAAAGTTAAAACTATTAAAACACAATTAAAACAATGGGGCTATTCTCATGATCGGAGAAAATTGGGCTAGCCTCCACTAGCCCCATTTTCTGTGATCGTGAGAACCACCGGGCTTGGCTGCGAGCCCGGTGGTTCTAGAGCGGGTAACCCGCTCAAGAACCCCTGCCCAAAACCAGGTTTGTGGAGCGAGCACTCCACAAATCTAGTTTGAAGATCGTGAGTAGCTGCAGCGCCGCTTCATGCCACGCCTACTCATGAGGAGACCACTGGAGGCAGGCGGAAATCTGCCTCCCGACTCCGGAGGTCTCACCAGCATGCCCTGCGCACTTGCACAGGGCATGCTGGAGCTTGCGGGGGCCAATCGGCCCCTGCTCTCCCCAGCCCCTGTTGGCTCCATCACAGAGGCGGTAATTGTGTGGGCGGCTGATCCGGCCACCCAGGGCTCCCTCTCCACTTGTGTGCAGGGAGAGCGGGCTTAGCCCGCTCTCCCCACTCACCACCCCAAACCGGGTCTTACTGATCGTGAGACCCAGTCCATTATCTAATTGAATCCAATAAGACAGAAGTACTTATTGTGGGAGGTCAGAACACAGGAAATGGTTTAGATCTGCCTGTTTTGGATGGGGTTACATTTCTCCTGAAAGAGGAGATATGTAGTCTGGGGGTACTTCTGGACCCAAACATCTCCCTGGTTTGTGAGGCTGAGGAAGTGGCCAGGAATGCTTGTTATCAGCTTCAGCTGATATTCCAGCTAAGTCCATTTCTGGAGATAAATGACCTTAAAACAGTGATGCATATGCTGGTAACATCCAGGCTTGACTACTACAATGCACTGTATCTTGGGCTGCCTTTGTATATAGTCCAGTAAGTTAAACCAGTGCAGAATGCAGCAGCCAAATTGGTATCTGAAATGTGCTGAAGTGACCACCATATTACTTCTGTTCTTAAAGAACTACACTGACCACCAATAAGTTTCTGGGCAAAACACAAAGTGCTGGTTATTACCTATAAAGCCCTTAACAGCTTGTGTCCAGGGTACTTAAGAGAGCACCTTTTTCTTCACGAACCCCACCACCTATTAAGATCTTTGGGGGAGGTCCTGTTGCAATTATTACCAGATTGGTTCATTCATTCATTCATTCATTCGATTTCTATACCACCCTTCCAAAACTGGCCCAGGGCAGTTTACACGGAGATATAATAAATAAATAAGATGGATCCCTGTCCTCAAAGGGCTCACAATCTAAAATAAACACAAGATAGACACCAGCAACAGTCACTGGAGGGTCTGTGCTAGGGGTGGATAGGGCCAGTTACTCCTCCCCTGCTAAATAAAGAGAATCACTGTGTTAAAAGGTGCCTCTTTGCCAAGATAGCAGGAGTATGTTTGGTGATGACTCAAAACTGGGCCTTCTCTAGGGTTGTCCCAGGGCTCTGGAACACACTTCCAAACAAAATCAGAACCTCCCCATCTCTGGCTGTTTTGATGCAACATCTGAAAACACACCTGTTTTATCAGGATTTTAATTCATAATATTGTAAAGTTTTATTGATAGTTGATTTAAATGATCTATTGTTTTATTTATTTATTTATTTGTTTGTTTGTTTGTTTGTTCAATTTTTATGCCGAAAGCCTCCCGGAGATTTGTTTATGCGTCAGTATATAAATGTGAAAAATCAATCAATCAATCAATCAATCAATCACCTAAGGCTGTTTGTTCTCTTTAAAGTTCCCTTGAACAAATTTGATGGCACGATTCAAGCCCATAGAGCACAGCTCCGAGTACTGCCGCTTTAAATCTTTTGCAACTTCACCAGAGGGGCAGAAGTCTAGTTTGATGGGTAAGGCATCAGATGAGCTTTTGATTTGATTGGAACAACCTCTGCTAACTGAGAGCTGTCCTAGGTCCTGTAGCACCTCAGACTGAGTGTGTTTTGTTTGCTGCTGCCCGCTGAATGCTTCTATGTCTTGCTGCCTCTCTATATTCAATAAAACAAATATTTATATACTGCTTTTTAACAAAGGTTTCCCACAACAATTTACATAGAAATAAAGTAAATAAATAAATAAAATGGCTAAAATGACCCCCTGTCCCCAAAGGGCTCACAATCTAAAAATAAACACAAGACAAACGCCCGCAACCGCCACTGGAGGGATGCAGTGCTGGGGATGGATAGGGCCAGTTGCTTTCCCCCTGCTCAGTAAAAAGAATCACCACTTTTAAATGGTGCCTCTTTGCTCATTTCGCTGGGTTGCTAACAAAGGTGCCTCTTTGCCCAGTTAACTTCAGGCTGGTTTCCCTGGGTTTTGCCCCAGACCCTCTTAGCGCTCAGCCCTGTAGGAACAGGACACATGTAGAAGCACCCTACAGTTTTCTGTTGAAGAGACACAAAGTACTAGTCCATATGACTTGCAAAAGAGTGTCCTGGAAAAAAACATGAGCAACACATAAAAAAGAAAGGAGGTATTTGCTGGCTTTTCATCTTTGGTGTTTATAACTGCAGCCCTCTTAAAACATCTTAGTGGCTGTGAATCTCAAACGCCTTGTTCAGCTGTGATTTATTGATGGAGTGAGTCCCAACAAAATTGTGCTGTAAAAATAATGTCCGCTATATTTCATTGCTTGGGTTCAGGCTATGCCTTTCCTTTGGCTTATTTACCTCGATCCTTAAAATGAAGACTTGAAGGTAGCCAATTATTTGCGGTGGCACATGCTGTACTGACAAGGGAAGCTCAGATCTATGAGTCAGCATTAAAGGGTTGTGACATTCTAGGCAACAAAAGGTTGCAGTGAAATATATAAAACAAGGTCACCATCAGTCACTGAAAATCCTGCACGCATGGTGAATGAGTACTCACAGCCCTTCTCTACTGTGTTCATAACGCAGCATGTGATACTCCATTCAGAAACATGTATGCTGAATTATTCACTCCCCCCATCAGAAAACAAGGGGGGGCGGGGGCAGAATCATGCAATTAGACCTGACAGTCCCTGAGAACTGTGGGCAATTGTCACTAGGGGGCACAAGTCAAAGCTTGGATTTTGAGAGCCAGCAACACACCCTGCTAACTGAGCAAAGAGGCACCTTTTAAAAGTGCAGATTCTCTTTAGCAGGGGGAGAGCAACTGGACCTATCCATCCCCAGCACAACATTCCTCCAGTGGCTGTTGCTGGTGCCTATCTTATGTTTGTTTCTTTTTTAGATTGTAAGCCCTTTGGGGACAGGGTAGCCATTCTCTCTCTCTCTCTCTCTCTCTCTCTCTCTCTCTCTCTCTCTCTCTCTCTCTCTCTCAGGAGTGAGAGGGTCCAAACAGGAGCTGAGAGCCAGGAATCATATGAAACCAATCGTCAGGAGATAGATGGTCAGAAGTTAGGAGACTGGAGTCAGGGACAAGCCAAAGATCAAGCAGTATCTCTCTAGAAACCTTTCCCAGCCCTATGAGGAGATGCTAGGAATTGAATCTGGGACCTTCTGCACACAAACCATGGGTTTTACCATTGATCTACAGTCCCTCCTCAAACTTTGGAGAAAGGTCATAGTTCAGTGATACAGTGGGGTGCTTCTCACGATCAGCAAAAATCGGGCTAGCAGAGGCTAGCCCGATTTTTGGTGACCGTAAGAACCACCGGGCTCGCAGCCGAGCCCAGTGGTTCATGAGAGGCAAACCTGCTCGAGAACTCCTGGTAAAAAGCAGGTTTGCGGAGCGAGTGCTCCTGCAAACCTGCTTTTTACCATCGTGAGTAGCCGCGGTGCAGCTTTGCACCGTGCCTACTCATGAGTAGACCCCCGGCCGGGAGGCGAAAAGCCGCCTTCTGGCGCGGGGGTCTCCCCAGTATGCCCTGCGTGCTCGTGCAGGGCATACTGGGGCTTGTGGGGGTCGCGTGGCCCCTGCTCCCCCCACCCCGCGCCAGCTCCATCTCAGAGCCGGCCATTGTGTGGGCGGCCGATCCAGCCACCCCGGGCTTAGCCCGCTCCTCCCGCTCACAGGTTAAAACCAGGTCTCACTGATCGTGAGACCCGGTCCAGTAACTGCTTCGTATGCAGAAGTTCCCAGATTCTGTTTCTGACATCTCCAGGTAGGGGTGGAACCCTGCCAGCTCTGCCTGAAAAGCTGGGATAAATGCTGCCAGCCTGGGTTGACCTAGATCGACTAATGGTCTGACTCAGTATAATAGCTTCATATGTTCACTCCAAACTTAGCTACAGCACTCTCCAAGATTCCTTCCTTATGAGAGGACACACAGGGAAGGCATACAGAAAGCCTCTTGACAGTTTGCTTGGTCAGCGGTAATCCAAACAATTCACTGCAGAACAAGTGCAATTAATGAATTTTTAAACTTTATTTTGCACCAGCTTATATCCTGATTTGTAGTGCATGAATCAGCTTTGAGTTACAAATTAAAATTTGCTTCATGAGCTCGGAGCAAACAATCAATTCAAGGAATAGTAATGAGCAAATAAAGATGAAGAATATTCTTGAGCAAGGATCCTTAGCTATGCTTTGTGCTGATCAGAATCTTTATATATCTACTTGAAGGTGTAATGGAAGAGCCCTCATCACTTTGACTGAAACAGGCATATAGGAATAGCCCAGTTTAATGTTGCTTCTCCTCAGGTACATTTTTGATCAGTGCATTACAGAATAAAAGTTCTTTTGTTGTTGTTGTTCATTACGGTAGTTATCATATCCCTTCTTTGCAGATAGTGGCCCACATCCAGACTAATATTGTGTGCATCAAATATTGTTTTGTGTGCTCAACAAGGGAGGCACAGTTTTTGCCAATCTCTCCTTCCCTCTGCAGACCACTGCGCCTCCTGAAAATATGTCCCAAAGAATTCCTCTCTTGCAGAAATTCACAATGGATCAAATGATTCCAGACCCCTCCCACTCCCCAGGGGATCAGATTTTATAAATTAGCAATAGCAATAGCAATAGCACTTACATTTATATACCGCTCTATAGCTGGAAGCTCTCTAAGCGGTTTACAATGATTTAGCATATTGCCCCCCAACATTCTGGGTACTCATTTTACCGACCTCGGAAGGATGGAAGGCTGAGTCAACCTTGAGCCCCTGGTCAGGATCGAACTTGTAACCTTCTGGTTACAGGGCGGCAGTTTTACCACTGCGCCACCAGGGGCTACCCCTTGGGTGTAAATCACACCCCTTTTTATTGATTCTGTGCAATCCATACATTTGTATGACAACAGGTATTTAAATGTGTGTTTCTTATCAGCATACCAAACATTTGGATAGGAAACATGAAAATACTTGGAAAATGTTTATTTAAATGTGGACCTTTTTTCAGTGACAGAAAAAGAATCCGGGGATATTTAGTGGAATGGAAATGAAAAGAAAATGGGTGAGATTTGGGTGCTTCTGAAAGAGAGAGAGCCAACTCTCCCTAAAAATGTTTACTGCTCCCATTAGTTATCAGTTACTGACTCTCCTCTGGCTCTCCATCCCTCATAATGATAGATAACCCATCCTCTGTTCTGTCATCACTGAAGTTTCTTGCTCTGCAGCCTGGAGAAGTGAGAACAAAGACAGAAAATGCCCCATCTCACCCATCATGTGGTGCATATTTAGTGACTTGCTAATTCCCGAGAGCATTAGACTGAAATTAGCTTTCAGGATGGAAAGTCTAATTGTCATGCTATCTCATGTCTGCCAAGCTGATTATAAGTTTCTTAGGAATGGTAATATACCTTACTCTGCCTACCATGAAAGCTTTAAATTAATTGGGAGGGTTATCAGACAACAATAGGTAGGGGGAGTTAATGTATTGTGCATTGATTTGCATGTCCAGACTGATTCTGGGTCGACATATACAACAGAATGAATGTAGAGTCCAAAGGCAGTAAAATGGGATATAATGTTTCCATTGACATCTGGGAAATATTTTTCAGGGCTCCCCATGTAAAAAACACACACATCACCTTTCTCATCAATTGGCGCAGCAGGGAAACGCTTGACTAACAAGCAGAAGGTTGCCGGTTCAAATCCCTACTGCTACTATATCGGGCAGCAGCGATGTAGGAAGATGCTGAAAGGCATCATCTCATACTGCGTGGGAGAAAGCAATGGTAAACCCCTCCTGTATTCTACTAAAGAAAACCACAGGGCTCTGTGGGCACCAGGAGTCGAAATTGACTTGATGGCACACTTTAATTTACATCAAGTAGAAAGGTCCTTTCATGGTCTCAGTTGTGTGAGTGTTCTTTTTACAGAGAGTTTTTCATGCAGGGAACATAGGAAGTTGCCATATACTGAGTCAGACCAGAGGTCCATCTAGCTCAGTATTGTCTTCACAGACTGGCAGCTGCTTCTCCAAGGTTGCAGGCAGGAATCTCTCTCAGCCCTATCTTGGAGGTGCCAGGGAGGGAACTTGGAACCTAGGTGCTCTTCCCAGAGCAGCTCCATCATCCCCTAAGGGGAATATCTTATAGTGCTCACACATCAAGTCTCCCATTTATATGCAACCAGGGCAGACCCTGCGTAGCTAAGGGGACAAGTCATGCTTGCTACCACAAGAAATTATCCCCACCTGCTGTCTGATATGGTACAGTCCATACTACCATCTCAGGCAGGGGTGTCTGCAAGAGATTCTTTAGGGCATGATGAAAGTCCTCACACTAGAAATTCAGGGGGCTAGCTCAGGGGGCCCTTGGCAACTGCCTTCCATATTCCCCACTCTCCTGGTTGGTCCCCATAGAGTCTCAGTGCCGCCACCACACAAAGGCTATGAGCACAGAGATGGTCTAAGGCAGGGTTTCT
The DNA here is from genome assembly GCF_027244095.1 of Hemicordylus capensis. Lineage (NCBI taxonomy): Eukaryota > Metazoa > Chordata > Lepidosauria > Squamata > Cordylidae > Hemicordylus > Hemicordylus capensis. The sequence goes on from NC_069657.1 coordinate 444,161,343, forward strand.
TAACCTTGGGCCGCCAGATGTTGTTGGACTACAACTCTCAGAATCCCCAGCCACAAAGGCCATGTCTGGGGATTCTGGGAGTTGTAGTCCAACAACATCTGGGGGCCCAAGGTTAAGAAATCCTGGTCTAAGGGATCAGCAGGAAATGCCAGGGAGTGAACCTGGGACCTTCTGCATGCAAGCAGATGCTCTTCCACTGAGTTATAGCTCTATCCCCTATGGGGAAAATCTTACAGCAGACAATGCTTACATGTAGTCACCCATCCAAATGCAAACCAAGGTAAGCCCTGCTTAGCGAAGAAGACAATTCATGCTTGCTACCATAAGATCAGCTCTCCTCTCTTCTTTGATCCTTAAGGAAATGTAAGTTCCAAGCAGGTTGAGAACAGCCATTTCAGATTCTGAGGCTGGCCGGCCAGTTGGCTAGTAGACCTGCCTGCTTCCCTGATGTGGAGTCAGGCTTCCATGCTCCTTCAGTTTCCCCCTCATTTTCACTCCCTATAGCAAGTCCCGCCCCCCACCCCCGCTTAAGGATGGCAAGGAGAACTGGCAAGGCAAACCCATTTTGAGGCTGGATCAAGCCATAGGTCTGGATCAACAGCAAATGAGTCACAATTTCTTTTTGTGAGGTGGTAGTAGTTGTTACATTTGGAGTCTCTTCAGTTAAAGTATTCATTGTGTCCCTGGCCTTTTTCAAAAGCCAGAGTCTAAATTTTGGGAATTTGATTAAAGAAAACACTAGAAAATCAATTCTCTTGGTAACATTTGGTCTCAGTTACGGCTGATTCAAAATAACTTCTCTCATTTTATCCACCTAGTTCTCAGGCTATGGGAGACTATCGTGATCTGCAGGGGGTGAGGTGTTCCAGTTCCGTGGCAAGGCTTCCCCTGTAAAAACAAGGCTGGGTCAACAGGCTGAGGTCACAAGTCAGAGGGTCAGGTCTATCGAGGAGTAAGGATGAGTCGAGGTCAAATGAGCCAGGGTCGAGAGCCAGTACATCAGGTCTATGCAGGAGCAAGCGTGAGTCAAGGTCAAAAGCAAGCAAAACACCAAGCTGGTCAGCCAGGTCTACACAGGAGTAAGGCTTACACAATTATATTGTTTCAGAAAAGTCCTGAAGCATACGGAGCCCTCAGAGGAGTATCTAGGGAAAATAGCGCCTAGGGCAAGCACTGAAATTGCGCTCCCTGTCCAAACATCTGACACCCATCTTTCAGATAACTTTACCATAATATCAGCTCAAAAATACAAGTCAAGTTCATTAATCTTTTAATATTTCTTAAACTATTTAGCAGTGGACTTAGCCAGACCAAAAAATGCTGGAAAACTACAAATTTCAGTATGCGGGGGCTCATGAAATACCCAAATACTATGTGGAGATGTACTTGGAAAACTAAACAGAAGTGCCTGTCTAATTCTCTACTATGCATTGAAGCATAGCTATTACATAAGTTTTAAAAATAAATGGAGAATTTGACTTTTCCCAGATACTCTGAAAATAATTAAAGAATATGCAGAGTAAACTGTATCACTACTTGGAATATATTCTAGTATTTCAGAAAGACAGTTAAAATGATAGAAAGAGAGCAAGAAACTCCCAGTGGGCCTTAATACTAAGGATTTCACACTGATTCAAAGACAAACTCACCATTAATAGCCATATTATTAAGACATCACATTTAACTCACTTATCACAAGAAGCAAAGTAAGAGCAAATGAATACAATCCTAGTTCATAAGCTTCAACTCATTATTCACAAGCCCTGATTCTCTGTACTTAGTGCCAAACATTTTGTAAAGACTTGGCTTTTTACCCAGGCTTTTACATAATCGTTTTTACTGCTGCTTCTGTGTGTTTTTACCTGTTGTATTGTTTTTATGCCTATTTTTTTATATATATTTATATTTTTTAGCTTGATGTTTTTATTGCCTTTTTATTGTATGTTTTAACTTTTGTAAACCACCTTGGGGTTGTCTTTTAACGAAAGGCAGTATATAAATGCAAAAATAAAATAAATAAATAAAATAAATAAAATAAATATGTGTACAGTGACTTATATTATATATATTTTGTGTAGCCCCTTTGGGGAGGGCTTCCTAAAGGCCATGTGTGTGGGGTCTACGAAGGTTCCCCCTCCCCCGCTGGCCTCTAGGGCCTCGCAGGGACCATTTGAGCATGTGCGGTGGCCATTTTTAAAATTTGTTTTAAAATGGCTGCTAAAAACAAAATGGCCACCGTGCATGTTCAGATGTCCTCTGCAAGGCCTGGCATGGCCTAGGGCCTCACAGAGGCCATTTGAGCGTGCACGGTGGCCATTTTGTTTTTGGCAGCCATTTTAATTTTTAAAATTTTTTTCAAGAATGGCGCCCCCCTTCAAGTGGCGCCTGGGGCACGTGCCCTGCCTGCCCCACCCTAGATACGTCCCTGGGAGCCCTTTTGAAAGGGAAGTAGAGCCCTGCCACACCCCTTCCTCTGGAGGGCTTAAAGGGCCCATGCCCTATTCTGCAGACACAGGTAGGGATATGCAAAAAAAAGTGACCGAATCATTTCAAATTCGAATTGAATTCAGATCAGTTCAACTCAAAACTGCTTGCACAGAATGGGATTCGTTAGAACTGAATCACATTTAGGCAAATTCAAATCAAATTCAAATCAAATTTGAGCAAATTTGATTCAAGTTTGGGCAAATTCGAATCGATTTGCATGAATCCCATTCTGTGCAAGCCATTTCAAGATTAATCATTTCAAATCTGATTTAAATCTGAATCGATTCAATTAACATTTTTGCATGTCACTAGACACAGGCTGTAGTACGCCCGAGGAGTCTCTTTCTCAGCTGGTGGATTGTCTATGGTCCTCCAAGTCTGAGGATACCAAGAAGGGTGCATCCTCTGGTAATAGTGGAAGGCGTGGATCTTGCACAGCTGAGACTTCCTGTCCTGAATCATTTCCCAAACTGTCTGCACCACCTCCTAGCTGAGGGGCCTCAGGACCAAGTATCATGACTGGGACTAGTTTTGGTTAATGTTTTTGTGGGGGGTGAGAAACTTTAAATCACCCCAAGTTTTACTAATGTTACCACCTCAAATTTGTGCAAAAATTATTCAGATACAGTTTTCAGCTCAACAATAGTCTTGGTTTCCTTATATAGCTTGTCTTCATATTCTAAAAGCCTTGAACTAATGTATTCATTCTGGTTTGAGCCTCACAGAATGCGGGGGGGGCAGAAATGTGAAATTTCTAATTGAAATTCTCTAATCCACACATACAGCCAAGGAGAAGCTGTGAATTGTTTTTCAGTAATAAGTATGTACAAGGTTTAACCTGTCTTAATCCTTAAAAACAAGCAAAAAACCTCAAACACTTTTCCAAGCTGTTTACTTTGGCTGTTGCCAAATGAATGGTTAAGGCAAGAAGACAGCTAGATCCTAAGAAAGGATTTTTACTAGGGACACCAGAGAAGTAAACAAATGGAGACTTTCGTCTTCTATGAAGTTCTTGAATGCTAAAAATGTGCGGCTTTCTTTTTATGTTTCTTGGATATTTCCACCTTCCCGCTAGTGTTAGATATTTGCAGATATATGTGCAATGGCTTGAATTCAGTGAACTGATTTCACCCAACCATGTGCAACTATTTACCAAATAGGTTGGGGAGGAATGAGGACTAAACCTCTTCTTTTTGTATATAGGATTTTATGTTGCAATTGCCTTGTTTATTCCCTGTGTTAAAAAAGCTGTGCTTCGGCTCCTCTGTTCTTCTGGAACTGTTTTTCATTTTCATTTTCAAGGGTGATGAAATGTACCAGTTTGATTTTGGAGGGGAGGTTTTATTTCATTGGTTAGGTTTTGAAAAATGGAGGGAACTTCAGTTGATTTGATTGGCTTGTTTAAAAAATTGTAGCAGGGGAAAGTGTATATAAGGAGTCTGCCTTCAGCTGAGTTCAGAGTGCTTGCAAAGGAGTTCAGTAGTGCAAGTTTGGTGTGGGAAGAAGAGTCCAAGAGAATGCAGTCCAGGTTGGAAGAAGAGAGTGAAGAACCAAAGAGTCCAAGTGAAGGAATTGCTGGTACAGTCTGAGAGAGAATCAGAGCTGGGGCTGGAAAGAGCTGAGAAATCACTAACAGAGAGTAGAAACTCTCTGGAGAGCTAACTCCCTCACCAGCAAGAAGAAACAGTCTGGGGCTGAACTCCCAGAACTGTGAAGGAGAGCAGAACCTCAAGCAAGAGACAAGCCAGGTTCACTGGAAAAACTGAGGTGACTGCAGAGGACTCTGAATTAGGGCCCAGTGTCAGACAGGTCAGTTTGGATGCATTTTGATTACATTTCATTTTCCCTTTTACCCATTTGGTTGCTGTTTCTGTTGCCAAAGAAACTATTCATTTAAACTGAACTATTTTTAAAGTAAAATCTCTTGTTATATTTAATTAAGTACAGGAGGACCTCATTACCCAAGGTTTCATTATGTGTGGATTCACGTATCCATGTTCGGGTAAAAGACACCCAATATCGGCATATGCAGAAAAAAACAAAAACCATGTCAACCTCTCATTTCAACAGGTTGGAGGTGGATGGAAATGACCACAGAGGTAATTTCCAGTTGCCATTTTGTTTCTTGGTGCCACAAAATGGCTCCTGTTTTAAAAACAAAAAATGGCAATCTTCGGCCAATGTGGGGGCATTCTGGGGACACAGCACGGCACGGGGGAGCAGGAGCTTCCCCTGCATCTCCCCTGTAAGAAAACTTGGCTCAAAATCGGCATTTTTCTCATTTTCTCAGCGACTGGGAATCTAACCCCCAATTCCCTATTGACTCAATGCCTTGATATTCTTGGTTTCCATATCCACGGTACAACTGCAGAATGGAATCCCCGTGAATATCGAGGTCTTCCTGTAGTAGCTTCTGTCCGTTTTCTCCACCCCACGCCTAAAACCTTTTACCACTCCACCAAAATATTTTTTTGTTGATACAACAGAGGTATTGAAAGCTGTTGTAGTAGACTTGGCCATAAAAAGCCTAAAATTCTACTTGGTGGCAGCGGTTAAACTTGAAATTCACGGGGCTGGTTGAGAACGGCCTGTGACAAGTGGTAGCAGCACAGTGCAATCTATCACCCCAATTTTTAGCACCTTTGCCACCTCAAATATGAGCAGAAAATGATTCAATGGCATGTTTCAGCTCAACACTGCTCTTAGTTTCCTTGAATATGTATCAAGTCAGTACAAGAGGAGCTGGAGTTTGCAGGAAGTGTATGCTCCCATTGGGTGTCATGTCTGAACAAATCTGGTTCCTTAGATTCTCTGCCTGATATTCTCCCAACTTCCGTACTCAAGATCTGGAAATGGGGCAGAGAAATTTGGGCAAGTGTTGGGCAGAGAGCATAGGAACTAGACTTGGACAAGTTCAGATATCACACCTGATGGGAGTGCATGCTTCCTGTGACTTCTGGTTCATCTTGTACCTACTGGGTAAGTAAGTACTTACAGAACTACCATTTTCAAAGTGAAGCTGTCGTTAGTTTGAAAATGACAATTTTGGAGGGGGGGATTTTCATGAATTCCCCTTACCTTTTTTGCTGTCACTTGTTAAAGGTTCTTCTTGACCTCAATCTGAATTGGCATCATGATAGTTTGCAGCCAGTGAAATCTGACTATATTATGATGCATTATGAAAATACATTATAAAAATATAATCAGAGTGAGGGCCTCTCCCTGATAACTTATGGGCTGAAGACAAAATGGTGCCCAGCACCACTGGGAAGCCCATCACGATTGTCACCTTTCAAGTCCACCAGGAAAAAAAATCAAAAATGCCAACTAACCTTGCAGCCTTCAGACAGGATGGCCAAGTAGGGGGCCAGGTTTTGACTTTGCCTTAGATATGAATCAATGTTGCAGATTTTGGATTCAAAATCTTTTCTTTTAAAGTGGTGACCAGCACTTGTGCAAATACCTTAAAACTGCACTATGTTTCCCTTTGGGAAGAACAACTCTAAATGGAACATATAAGCACAGATTGAAGTTGCTATCAGTGTCATCTAAAGCAAAGTTAAAAGCAAATCTGGACACATCCTGCTCAGGTGGATTATCTGGAGGCATTTAGCGGGAAATCAGAAAGATTTCAGTAAGGCCAGTGGGCCACATGATGTGCAGCTTTACAGAGCCATAACACTTCACCCAAGGGCTGCTGCAGACTTCTGAGCAAGCCCTTATGCTATTCAGAAGCAGTGGTTGTGGAAGGAGAATTTCCACAGGTTTCCCCATTCACAACTATGGGGAGATCAGGAGAAATGCTATTTCTTCTAGGGATGTGTGAGTCGGCTTGATTTGAACCTCGTTTTGAATCGAACTGGCCCAGTTTGGCCAGTCTGAGTTTGAACTGGACCAGCCCCAGTTATGAAAGACCTCATCCAAACTGGTTCAGAGACATATTTGTAAAGGGGAATCCAGTGAGGATTTACAAGTACTGTGGAATCCCTATCCTAAGGCCAGGTGTGTGTGGGGGGGGGGGCGGGGAGAGAAGGCTTATCCAAGGTGGTGGCAGAGGTTACGGAGACATCAGTGGTGGAGGGCGCTAGTGGGGTCTCCTTCAAGTTCCCTGCCAGCCTCCTGAAGGACAGTCTGGCCACCTATGACCCAGTTCAGGCCTCCGCCCCGCCACCCCCTGAAATAAGGTACAAAGTAGCCTTTATCTCCCTCACCCAGCCTTAGGATAGGGAATACGGATTCCCCTTCACAAGTATATCCCACAAACTGGCTTGTGAACAGATTCGGCCTGGTTTGACGGCCAGACCAGACAGGGTTGGTATGAATTGATCCAGATTTGAACTGAACTGGCCAAACCATTTCTGTGCATACCCCCAACTTCATCTGATGCTTCTGAACAGCACTGGAACTTGCATAGAAGTCCTTTTTCACTTGTGAAAAAAGCCAATTCCATGCTAGGGATTATTAGGAAGGGGATTGAAAATAAAACAGCTAATATTATAATGCCCTTATACAAAACTATGGTGTGGCCACACCTGGAGTACTGCGTACAATTCTGGTCACCACATCTAAAAAAGGACATTGTAGAACTGGAAAAGGTGCAGAAGAGGGCAACCAAGGTGATCAGGGGCCTAAAGCATCTTTCTTATCAGGCAAGGCTACAACACCTGGGAATATTTAGTTTAGAAAAAGGGCGATTGCGGGAAGACATGATAGAGGTCTATAAAATCATGCATGGAGTGGAGAAAGTGGATAGAGAGAAATTCTTCTTCCTCTCACATAACACTAGAACCAGGGGTCATCCCATGAAATGGATTGCCAGGAAATTTAGGACCAGCAAAGGGAAGCATTTTTTCATACAACGCATAATCAACTTGTGGAATTCTCTGCCACACGATGTGGTGACAGCCAACAACCTGGATGGCTTTAAGAGGGGCTTTGATAACTTCATGGAGGAGAGGTCTATCAGCGGCTAATAGTCAGATGGCCACCTCCAGCCTCAAAGGCAGGATGCCTCTGAGTACCAGTTGCAGGGGAGTAACAGCAGGAGGGAGGGCATTCCCTCAACTCCTGCCTGTAGGCTTCCAGCGGCATCTGGTAGGCCATTGTGTGAAACAGGATGCTGGACTAGATGGGCCTTGGGCCTGATCCAGCAGGGCTGTTCTTATAGCAGCCCCAGGGCACAGTATAACAGCTTCATTATGGCTTTGTCATGAACCCTGCCACCTACTAAAATCATCTGGGGAGGTCCAGTTACGGTTACCACCAGCTTCTCTGCAGGCAACTCTGGACTGGGCCTTCTCTGTGGCTGCCCCAGGGCTTTGGAAAGTACTCCCTGTCAAAATAAGAGCTTCTCCATATCTGATTGCTTTTGAAAAGACCATTTAGACACACCTGTTTTGTTAGGCTTTTAATTAAAATTAATTTTAAACTTTTAAGTGTTTTTATTCTGTGAAGGTGTTTTAATTGTTTTTTTTTTAATTTTTGTATTGCAATTTGGATTGTGTACACTGCCTAGAGATGTATATATATCAGGTGTGTATTTCTGGAATGGGATAAAAGGGAGGGTTGAACAGAAGAGGAGGAGAAAGAGAAAGCTGCTGATGAGCAGAGTGCTGTGTGAGTTGGAAGACTAGCAAAGTAGGGCCAGGCTGCAGCTGCTGGGGAAGTGGCAGCAAGAGAGCTGAGCCTAGGACCTGCTAGGCCTTGGATGAGGAGGCTAGTTGTTTTAGACTTTTAAATGGCACTCTTGCCTAATTGCCAGTGTGGTGCAGTAGTTAGAGTTGGACGAAGACCAGGGAGACCCAGGATCAAATCCCCATTCAGCCATGGCACTCACTGGTTGACTCTGGGCCAACAACTTCTCTCTCAGCCTAACCACCCTCACAGGGTTGTTGTGAGGAGAAACATAACCAATGAAACCGCTCTGGTTTCATTGGAGGAAGAATGGGATATAAATGTAAAAATAAATAAATGAATGAATGAAATTTACACTGCTTACACAGGAAGCTGCCATATACTGAGTCAGAACATTGGTCTATCTACCTCAGTATTGTCTTCACAGACTGGCAGCATCTTCTCCAAGTGGCTGCAGCTACTGCTCCTGCTGCTGCTGCCGCACTAGGACACAAAGTGGGGGATCCCCCTCCCGCCCCCCAGCAGCACAGGGAAATTCCCTCCCCCTTGCTCAGTGGTACTATTTCATACCTCCCACTTCCATCACGCTTTGTGTTCAGATGTTGTACCTATTCATTTGCCTGGGCCCTATTTGATCCTACCTTATCTCTGCTTTTCCTGCCTTTCTGTAACAAGCCTCCCATTTTCCTGCCCCCATTTGGAGTTCATAGATTCATCCCCATTTCTCCAAACATATTCCTACTTCAAGTGTGTTCTCATTGCACTGTGTAGATTTAAAGACCATCAGTTAGGTCTTATGTTGTAGCCTCTCTTTCATTGTTGGCATAGGTGACCCAAAGGCAGGGGCATAGACTTCTCAGTTTCTGGGGGGGGGGGTGGCAGCATGGGGCACATGGGAAGAGAGGTCTTGTGGCAGCAAGCATGAATTATCCCCTTTGCTAAACAGGGTCCACCCTGGTTTGCATTTGCATGGGAGACTACATGTGAGCGCTGTAAGATATTCCCTTAGGGGATGGGGTCTCTCTGGATCATAGGAAGCTGCCATATACTGAGTCAGACCATAGGTCTATCTAGCTCAGTCTACACAGACTGGCAGCAGCTTTTCCAAGGTGGCAGGCAGGAATCTCTCTCAGCCCTATCATAGAGAAGCCAGGGAGGGAATCTGGGAACCTTCTGCTCTTCCCAGAGCGGCTCCATCCCCTGAGGGGAATATCTTACAGTACTCACACTCCCATTCAAAAACAATCAGGGCAGACCCTGCTTAGCTAAGGGGACAAGTCATGCTTGCTACCACAAGACCAGCTCTCCTTTCTTGTCTAGTTACTGGTCAGTTTGTTCCTGAACTGGGTTTAAAAAAAAATTGAAGACTTTATTACCTGTTATATACCTGTTCTTGTTTTTCCACTACTTTACCACTGTCAATGTCTCTTGTTTTATTTGTACATCACACCTACGTGCCCACTTTATTCACTACACTACTGAATTTTTTATATTTTTTGAGATACTGGGAGGGGAACCAGTTTTTTAAAAAAGAGCTCAACATCTTATACTGGTGGCAGTAGATGTTAGGATTGAGGGCCAGTGACAGCTGAGGCCCAGCCCTCACCACAGGTGAAAGAATTTCTTTTTCATGATGCATGTACTTCTTTTTTTGCAATTCATTGCCAGAGAGGAGAGCTGATCTTGTGGTAGTCATGGCGACTAGCCTAGATGGCTTAAAAGGGTCTTAGGCAGGTCTGCTCATCTTAGGCCCCCCAGCTGTTTTTGGACTACAACTCACATAATCCCTAGCCACAGTGGCCAATTGCTAAGGATTATGGGAGTTGTAGGCCAACATCTGCAGAAGGGCCAAAGTTGAGCAGCCCTGGTCTTAGGGAAATTCATGGAGGGGAGGTCTATCAATGGCTGCTAGTCATTATGTCAATATGACTCCTCCAGGTTTAAAGGCATAATGCCTCTGAAAAGACCAGTTGCTAGGCATCAGCAGGAGAGGGTTTTCTGCCTACATGTCCTGTTTCTGGGCTTCTGAGAGACATCTGGTTTGTCACTTGAGTCAACAAGATTCTGGACTAGACCTCTGACCTGATCGGTTTTGATCAAAACTCATCAAGTTTCCAAAAAGATAAGCAAAACTTCTCAGAATGACACATGGCAGGATCTAAAGTACCATATAACTAGTCAGGGGTGTAGCAACAGGAGGGCAAATTGGGTAGGGATTCAAAAATGATACTTCTGGTCCCCATCTGAAATTTTATTCCAGTCCTTACATTCCAAACATTTCAGTGGCTGATATAGTGCACAAGAGTATGTCAGCACATTATTATATATTGTTTACAAAGTCAGACAGGTGTTATTGACTGGTTTGTTTTATCCAGACATCGAGTCCTTCCCAAGGACCTGGGATGGCTGAATATTATTATCAATGTTGTTGCTCTTATTATTATAGATATCATTGCAGAATATAGGTTGTTTTCAGTACAGCTGCTTTTTGTAATTGGCTGATAGTGATTTCTGTGGCTCCTACATTTCTGTGGTCCTTACATTTCAAACATTTCAGTCACTGATGTAGTGCACAAGAGTACGTCAGCTAATAATAATAATAATAATAATAATTATTATTATTATTATTATTATTATTTATTCAATTTCTATACCGCCTTTCCAAAAATGGCTCAGGGCGGTTTACACAGAGAAATAATAAATAAATAAGGTGGATCTCTGTCCCCAAAGGGCTCACAATCCAAATTGCCCACAAAGGGCTCATAATTTATTTATTTATTCATTCATTTTATATACTGCCCTTCCTAAAGTGGCTCAAGGCGGTCTGTACTAAAATAAAAAACACATAAAATAGTTAATTTTTTTTAAAACCACATTTAAACCAGATTAAGACATCAAAATTAAAACTAGATATTATTAAAAGCCAAGCTAGAAAGATGAGTCATTAAGGCTCTTCTGAAGGCCAAAAAGATATTCCTCAGTAATGTGCATGCACAGAAGTCACACAAAATACATAAAATGTGCAAATGTACAAATGATGATGCACAAGCGTAAGCCCATTGGAATGAATGGACTTACTCTTGGGCCACATCATTGTACAATTTTTGCATTTGCCCCATTTGTATAAATTGTGCCCCTTGTATGCACGGAACCTTATTGGGCTGTCCTACCCTTGTGAGCCAGTAACTTAAATCCTCAGGCTCTAGACATACAGCTGAGAAATACCATGTGGAGCCAAGTTAATTGGTCACACCAAGGAAATGTGAAGGCAGATAACAAATGAGGTGTGAACTCTCTTAAGTGCCTCATTTCACAAGTCAGAGGAGTTGCAAGACATGCTTGGTGCCCTGAACAAACAAGAAAGAACAGCCAAAATCTGTAAATTACATAGCTAAATAGTATACAGAAGACTCCAACGTCTGTGCCATTGTTGCTGATGTTTTGGTGGGGGGATGCTTGTTAAGCACCAATAACACCCCCTTTGGGCAGGGGTGTAAACTACATGGGGGCAGCGAGGCTCAAGCCCCCTCTGAGATTTCCTGGGGGGGACAATGACCCCACTCCCTGCTGGCAGATAGAATCAGCAAGTTCTCATGTTCAAGTCCATCAGTCAGTTGAAAAACACAATCAGTCCTGTGTTGTCCTTGTTGCAGCGCAGCAAGTTCTTTGGGGGCACTGCTGCCTCACAGGGCCCTTTCACTCTATAATTCTTTGATTAGAAGTAGGATAACAAGGAGAAAAGCTAGTGGTGCTCTTTGCATGCAGATGCTCTGCCCAGAGCTGGTCTTGTGGTAGCAAGCATGACTTGTCTCCTTAGCTAAGCAGGGTCCACCCTGGTTGCATATTAATGGGAGACTTGATGTGTGAGCACTGTTAAGATATTTCCCTCAGGGGATTGAACTGCTCCGGGAAGAGCAGAAGGTACCAAGTTCCCTCCCGGGCAGCATCTCCAAGATAGGACAAGATTTTTTTTTTTAAAAAAAAAAATAGGACAAGATTTTTTTTATTGAACCAACAAACTACCAAAGCATACAGTATGTTGCCAAAGCACAATTATATACAAAGTGGTTGTTTGTACATGATATATCTACAAAGATTTACACGCAATGATTTGGAAACCCACAAGGTTATGAAATACATGCAGGTAGTACTGTAACTCGGGGGTGGGGGATTTCAAGGCACATCAGGTAATCGGGGGGGTTACATCCGACGTTCATTTCCACAATTTGTCCCATTGCTGTTTAGAAGAGATACTCTTGTCTTTTTGCACATAACCATACAAACTTTTCCAGAAGAGATTTACTGTCTCATCTGCGTGAACCTCTTGGTCGCATCTTCCCTCCCTATTCCTATGCAGGAGCATTGCATAAATGACATACAAGTTTACTAACCTGATTATGAGAAGGGGAACATTCCAATTCCCTAGTATGAGGGCACCCATTCTGTCTTGTTTCCTTGAGGGTTTCTTTCTGGGACCTCGAAAGGAGGTTCTATCGCTCAAACCCGATGTTAGTTCTTCCCAAGTCTGTTTTTCCAAATCAGGCCACTCTAACAGCTTGCTTACTCCCTGCCACACTCTTTTGGCTACCACACACTCTTTTAAGAAATGTGAGTGGGTTTCCCTGAATGTTTTACCAAGCTCACTAGCTTTCTGTTTGCAGGTGATTTTAGGGCACTCTTGCTGGTCCTCTGGGAGCCATGGCTTAGCCGCATTAAGTGGTAGTACTTGATGGTATAAGCGCCACCTTGTTTCCCATAAATGGAAAGGGACTTTTTTCTCCTTAAAGAGAGCTATAGGGTGATCGGGTTGCAACAAGTACTGTGAAGTGTGGTGTTTGTAGCGTTTACGTTCTAAATCAGGTTTTAAGAAACCCACTTCTAGAATCCCTCCATAAATTGTTTTCCTTAGCTGCTTAACTGAGGAGGATCCTTTAAATAGATCCGGTTCAACCTTCCATTTTTTAAGTGTGAATAACAAATCTCTCAAGTAGTCCGGGTGTTCTCTTTTTAATGCTTGTGTGATATTACCATTGAAAGATCCTTTCCCCCACCATGCTATGCTCCATGCTGACTTTCGCCAACGCAGAGCGAAAAGCGAGACCCAGGTTTTTTGCAGGAGGTTGGACATATTATGGACATTCACGAAAATCCAGTTTCCAAAATTGTAGGACATGAATTCAGTTACAAAATTGGGTTGCAGGGCAGGTAGGGCTAGGCTTCCCCGCTCAACCTCCTTAAATGCTACTGCACGGGCCAAAGGGAAGGACGCTTGTGTGCGTCCTCCAAGATAGGGCTGAGAGAGATTCCTGCCTGCAGCCTTGGAGAAGCCGCTGCCAGTCTGTGTAGACAATACTGAGCTAGATAGACCTATGGTCTGACTCAGTATATGGCAGCTTCCTATGATCCAGAGAGACCCCATCCCCCAAGGGAATATCTTACAGCGCTCACATGTAGTCTCCCATGCAAATGCAAACCAGGGTGGACCCTGTTTAGCAAAGGGGATAATTCATGCTTGCTGCCACAAGACCTCTCTTCCCATGTGCCCCATGCTGCCACCCCCACCCCAGAAACTGAGAAGTCTACGCCCCTGCCTTTGGGTCACCTATGCCAACAATGAAAGAGAGGCTACAACATAAGACCTAACTGATGGTCTTTAAATCTACACAGTGCAATGAGAACACACTTGAAGTAGGAATATGTTTGGAGAAATGGGGATGAATCTATGAACTCCAAATGGGGGCAGGAAAATGGGAGGCTTGTTACAGAAAGGCAGGAAAAGCAGAGATAAGATAGGATCAAATAGGGCCCAGGCAAATGAATAGGTACAACATCTGAACACAAAGCGTGATGGATGTAGGAGGTGTGAAATAGTACCACTGAGCAAGGGGGAGGGACAAATTTCCCTGCGCTGCTAGTGGGCGGGAGGGGGAGCCCCCACTTTGTGCCTCAGTGCTGCAGGAGCCGCAGGAGCAGGAGCTGCAGCCACTATCACTGTCAGAAGGCACTGTGATCACGGAAGAGCTCATAATTATGGATAGGGCACTTCCATATGCATATAAAGACCACTCTCTGGTGAGGAATGCTGATGACTGACAGGTAGGGGGTGGTACTTCCTACCTGTTTGCACCACTGTACACAATTACAGCGACACTTTTTAAAATGCCTGAATGGGGCTTTTGAAACATGATGAACAAGAATGTTCCAAGCAGTTTGTGATAATCTATCTATCTATCTATCTATCTATCTATCTATCTATCTATCTATCTATCTATCTATCACATTTATATACTGCCCCATAAAAAAGTCCCTGGGTGGTTCATAATATAAAACCATTAAAACATTAACATAATTAAAACAATTTAAAATACAATAAAAACTCTAAAACCAAAGCTTTAAAACTATAAACTAAAAGCCGGACTCAACAAGTATGTTTTCCGGTCCTTCTTAAAAACATTCAGAGAAGGGTAAACTAATTTTGTTAGGAAGCACATTCCGGAGTCCTGGAGCAACTCTCGAAAAGGCACAGTGTTGTTCAGAGAGAACAAGCAAAAAATGAAACAAAAACCAACCCCTGCATGTTTGTTTTTGTTTGTTTGTTTGTTTGTTTGTTTGTTTGTTCGTTCATTCATTCATTCATTCATTCAATTTTTATACCACCCTTCCAGAAACGCTATTTCTAAGGTAGCTTTTTGGATTTTGGACTTATACTTTCCTACTCATTCTTTAGAAGGACTTTGACAGCTCTCCAGTTTATGACACTGTGGGAAAATGTATTTTCATAAGCCAGCATTCACATGGCATGATCAACTGTAGAATAACCTCATTAGCAATGAGTGCCTCTAGACTTCCTTGCTTTTTCTGAGGGCTTTTTATTTAGGTTCATTTGTTTTGGACTGTCTGTTGCCTGAAGAGATTTGTTATGCAAAGTGCTTGTCACTCAGAAGAGAGAGGACAGACCTTTTGGCATCTGGGATGTAATGTGTCTGCAGCAAGATACAAGGGACCTAATGGACAAGGACAGATGGCTGAGAGGTAAAGAAGGAGCTCTTGGGAAGAGAAAGAATTTAGGCAGTAGGAACTGCATGTTGCCAAGTTTTCTTAAGGAGTAAAGGTAAAGTTGTGCCATCAAGTTGGTGTCAACTCCTGGTGACCACAAAGCCATGTGGTTTTTTATGGTAGAATACAGGAGTAGGGATGTGCAAATCATTTTGAGGTTCAATCAATTCGACTCAAATCTGGTCGATTCGAGTGATTTGAGCTCAAAATGAATTTGCCCTGGCACTCCTGGCCAAAACAGACCTCAAATATCCTCCGATTCAATTTGAATTGATTCGAGATTCGAGTTCCTGTTATCCTGCAAATCCTGTGTTGCCAAGGGTAACTGTGCCAGCATTGGCTGTGGGAAGGGTTAAGGGAGTGTTGAAGGCAGTTTGAGGGACTTTCAAATGTACTTAAGGGGAGTCCCTGAGGCAGCCATTTCCTTCTACCTCATGGAGAGAGAAGTGGGAAGAATTCCTGCTTCTGCGGCTTCTGCTGAAGGAGTGAGGTGGATTGCTGTGCTGAATAGTACCTAGGTACTCCAGAGCAGGTATGGGGGTAGGGTGGTATGGTTGCTAACTGCCACCCAAGCCACAAGGCAGTGGAGTACTCAGGTAAACCTTTGGGAATTGTTATGTATTTTAGATTCTCTGGTATTAACTAACTTTTTATCATAATTAATCCCTATGTAGAGGTGAAATCTGAGAGACTAAACACATTAGATGCTCAGGTGTTACATTGCTTCTTCATAGGGATTCATTATGTGAAAAAGTTAATATCAGAGATTCTAAAATACATAAAGATCCCCCCAAATCCCCAGGGTGTTCCACTGGCTTGCAGCTTGGGTGGTAGTTGGCAACCATGGTGCTCTACCCCCCAGCCCACTTTTGAGCACCTAGACACTACCCACAGGAAATAACAGAGCCACTTTGAATCCCCATTATTCCCTATTGCAGAAAAATACAAAATCACTTAAAACTAAACAATTCCTTTAAAAAGCAACAGTTTGCCCAATCACTGAGCATTTTGGGTGGTAGGCAGGACCCATGGTGCCCTGCCACCTAACCCACCTTGTTATCCCTTAGCCCATTAACATCAAATTTGAATTGAATTGACCCTGATTCAGGGTCAGCAGATTTGGGTTTGAATTGAGGCTGATTCGATTCGAACTTGAATCAAATCACAAAAATCATTTTGTGCACATCACTATTAAGGAGTTATTTACCATGATTCTTGTCATGAGCTATCAAGTTCCACTGTCTTTGACCTATCAAATACTATCAAAACCTAAATACCATTGTCTGTCAACTATCCATCAAATATTAACTGCTGTGAAGCCCCAGCTGTCAAATACTAACACACATGTTGTGTAAGTGTCTGGGGGGCAGAACAAGGGCTCCACCCTTGCAGGGAGCCTTGAGATTAGTTGTGGTGAAGGATCGCTCTGCAGCCCAGTGTACAGGATTGGAACTGGGGAGTAATTTAGCTTCTCTCCTCTCACTGCAGAAGCCATTTCTGCTGCCAGAAATATGTCCACCAGGGCTATGCAGCTGAAGGTCATTGCGGCTGGGAGTGATGAGACAACTCCCATCATAAGGGGACCCAAGGTTGGGAACCCATGATGTAGACAACTTGCAAGAACCCATGCTGCCCTGCCTCTGGGGGCACCTCATTCATCTTTGAGGCCACATCACTCACAATTCCCTCCCCGCAGTATGGTGTGCTGTGCTGCCCAGCCTCAGCAGCATGCTCCTGCAAACCACCACCATTTCCTGCCCATCCTCAGAAATATGCCTCCTGGCTGGTAGGACCACACCATCACTGGTGGGAAGGAGGCCATCACTGCTGCCAGCACCACCACCATCAGGAGAGTTAGGGAATGCCCCGCCATGGCCGCCGTGTGAGGGGACTGCCTGTGAGAACACGGAACACCTATGCCCTCCGTACACCACTTCCCTACATGCACAAAAGCCTTATATGTTCCTATAGGAGATCTCTACAGAGCCTCCGAACACATTTGTTCCTTCTTTAGAGCCCTTCCTAAACTGTTGAAATGTAAGGTTGGTTGCCCCAACATCTTACTAAATCCTGTAAGACCTGACGGCTAAAAATTGTTATGGTAGATGGTGAGAAGCTTGGAGGCTGATGTCCATAAATATCCTTATCCCATTATTTCCACACTCTCTAGGCCAGTTAGGGAGAGTTCTCTCTTTAAAGTCCCTTTGGACAGTCCTCCGGGTTTTTTCAGAGACACAAGTTCTTTCCTTTCCAGACATGCAGACTTGGACATGTTCCTCTGAAGTCGAGGCTAATCTGTCAATTGTCTGTTTGATGGGAGCCTCAGGCTGTGCAGAAGAGGTTCAGTGCATGACTTTTCCATGCCTTATCAGAAGAATGCAAATCTTTCCCCATATTCTTGCAGTTTTATTCTCTGAGTCCTCGTCATTTAATTTCCTTTTGTGTCATTTTATACATGTTCCAAACAGCCAGTGGCCTCTTAGTCACAATGCTGGCAGGGGTGAAGCTGTAATAGGCTGAATGGGTTCAAAGTGTTGAGGGGTGTGAGGAGAAACATTAAAGTCCTCACACAGCAGAGTATGTTCTGGTGGTAAAGAAGAGTAGCCCATGAGATTATCTGGAGACAGTAGGTTGAGTTAAAAAAACAAAGTAAGATTTATTAAGAAGCTAAACATCACTTACTGAGAGAGAGCCATTGAACAACATACCCAAACAGGCACTAGCTTTCAACAACAACTGGACAATTCTAACTGACTTATATATCCGTGGCTCATATCTCAGAAAGGAGTGTACCTAGAGGTACACCAAGAGAGACCTATTAACATCTCATCATGCCTTTAGTGGCCAGAAGAGGTTACTGTGCACCCTTCTGTGTCTAGGAGCCACCACAAAGGCTGAGCTGGTTAGGCTCACTACATCCCTGAATGCAGGCAGACCTCAGCTCTGGATGGTTTGGATTAAGACAAATGGCACTTGAGACATTTGTAAATCACTACTTTGTTTCAGCTTTGAAACACTTACTTACTTACTTATTTAATTTCTATACTGCCTAATATATAAATTTCTAGGCAGTGTACAGATTAAAACATAATATAAAATATAAAACATTTAAAATTCATAAACCAGATAAAAATCACAATAGATAAAAACACATTAAATTTTTTAAAAATAGATTTCAGTTAAAATAAAAAAAATTGATTTCAGTTTTATTTTAAAAGCTGGGGGAAATAGGTATGTCTTCAGGATCCTCCTAAAAATAAACAGAGAAGGAAGTGCTCTTATTTCAGCAGGGAGCATGTTCCAAAGCCCTGGGGCAGCCACAGAGAAGGCCCAGTCCCGAGTTGCCACCAAATGAGTTGGCAGCAACTGTAACCAGACCTCTCCAGATGATCTTAATAGGCGGCAGGGTTCATGATAGAGATGGCGCTCTCTTAAGTACCCTTCCTGGACCTAAGCCGTTAAGGGCTTTATAGGTAATAACCAGCACTTAGTATTTTGTTCGGAAACATATCAGCAGCCAGTGCAGTTCTTTTAGAATCACTGTTATATGATCTCTTCGGGTAAACCCAGAGACCAATTCTGTACCAATCGTATTTTCCAAACTATGTACAAAGTCAGCCTCACAGAGAGTGCATTACAGTAGTCAAGCCTAGAGGTTACCAGCATATGTACCACCATTTTAAGGTCATTTGTCTCCAGAAATGGACGTATCTGGCGTATGAGCCAAAGCAAATAAAAAGCACTCCTGGCCACAGCCTCAACCTGAGAAACTAGAGAGAGTTTGCGATCTAGGAGCACTCCCAAACTATGAAGCTGATCTTTTAGGGGAAGTGTAACCCCATCCAGAACAGGCAGATCTAGACCATCTCTCAGATCCCGACCCCCACAAACCCCACTACTGTCTTGTTTGCCATGGCCAAACACTTGCCATGGGAAGTGGGGCTCCGCTAGATAGCTGCTGGTGTGGGAAGAGGAGGAAGTGTCATCCAGACTGGCAGTCCTGGTGGCAGCAGCTGCTGAATCTGAGGCTGTGGAGGGATTGGCTGATTTACCCACCCAGGGGCTCCTCCAGGCTCAGCTGCTGCACTGTGATGGTGAGAGGGATAGCGCCTGGCTCATTCCCAGCCCATGGGCTGTTTAATGCCTGCCCTCCTCCTTTCCCTGCTAACTGGGCAAAGAGGCACCTTTTAACATGGTGATTCTCTTTATTTAGCAGGGGGAGAGTAACTGGCCCTATCCACTCCCAGCACAGCACCTCCAGTGACTGCTGCTGGTGTCTATCTTATGCCTCTGTTTAGATTGAGAGCCCTTTAGGGACTATCTTATTTATTTATTATTTCTCTGTGTAAACCGCCCTGGGACATTTTTGGAAGGGCAGTATAGAAATCAAATCAAACAAATAGATAGATAGATAGATAGATAACTGTTGCTTAGGAGGAGGAGAAAGAGATGTAGGCAAGCTATGCAGTTGCATCCCTTCTTTCCATGGAAAGGTGAGAAAAGGCTAGGAAAGGTGGGGGCCACACGTGAGCAACCCTCAGGGACATATTTTTCAGGCGGCACAGAGGGCTTCCTGGGGAAGAGAAGTGTCATGGGCATGCTGGAAGACTCTGAGGAGGAGTTGGAGGTGGAGACAGAGCTGACAGCAGAGGAGGGTGGGCAAGGACCAGAAGTTTCAAAGGAGTGTGGGTCCGATGCACAGGGAGTTGAAGATGAGTTAAAGCACGGTGAGGCAGCTCTTGTGGAGGAGGCGTGACCAGTCTCAGCTGTGGAGAGGCGCCGCTCCAAGAGACAGCAAGAGTTACGGAGCCGCATGCTTAGAACAATAGAGCTGGCGGGGGTGGTCTCGGAGGTGGCTTTGGGTTCCCCCAGGCTTATTGTTTTTAATGTTCACGCTGAGACCCCCCTAGTGAGTGCGGCTCAGGACTTCATGGCCTCCATGGCAACCATGGGCCTGTCTCAGTTGGTATCGGGCCCTACTCACATGGCGGGACACACTCTGGATCTGGTTTTTGCAGACCGGGAAATAAATGATCTGGAGGTGGGGGAATTTAAGATCACTCCTTTGTCATGGACAGATCATCATCTGGTGGGGTTTAGTTTGACTGCTCCGTCTGCCCTCTGCAGGGGTGGTGGGCCAATTAGGATGGTCCACCCCCGGAGGCTTATGGAACCGCTTGGATTCTAGATGGCCCTCGGGGAGTTTCCAGTGTCCAGAGCTGGTGACCCTGTCGAGGTCCTGGTTGACCTCTGGAATGGAGAGATGGCCCGGGCTGTTGACACGGTTGCTCCTAAACGCCCTCTCCGGTTTGGTGGAGCCCGTTCTGCTCCTTGGTTTTCCTCGGAGCTTAGGGAGATGAAGCAACTCGGGCGACGGCTGGAGCGACGCTGGAGGAAGAGTCATCACGAATCCGACCAAACACGGGCTAGAGCCCATTTTAGGGACTATGCCGTGGCGGTGGGGGCGGTGAAGAAATGCTTTTTCTCCGCCTCCATTGCGTCTGCTCAGTGCAGACAAACAGAGCTGTTTCGTGTGGTAAAAACCTTGCTCCACACATCCCCCCAGACAATGGGGGAGGAGTCATCTACAGCTCTTTGTGATTGGTTTGCCTGTCGCTTTGCAGATAAAGTCGCTAGCATCCGTGCTGACCTGGACTCCAGAGTTTTGGCAGTTCCGGCAGACGTGCCTCTGGTACCATCTGGTCCCGTTGTTTTGGATTCTTTTCAGTTGGTGCAGCCTGAGGATGTGGACAAGATCCTGGGCAGTGTGCGGGTGACTTCGTGCGCTCTTGACCCTTGCCCTTCATGGCTAATAAAAGCTGCCAGGGAGGGGATGGGCAGATAGTTGGAGGTGCTCGTTAATGCTTCATTAAGGGAGGGCAGGACGCCATCGTGCCTCAAGGAGGCGGTGGTAAGACCACTATTAAAAAAGCCCTCCCTTGATCCCTTCAACCTGGATAACTATAGACCTGTGTCTAACCTTCCCTTTCTGGGCAAGGTGATGGAGCGTGTGGTGGCGTCCCAGCTGCAGAGGGTCTTGGATGATACGGATTATCTGTACCCTTTTCAATCTGGCTTCCGCCCCGGGTATGGGACTGAGACTGCCTTGGTCGCTCTAGTGGAAGACCTATGTTGGGAACTAGACAGGGGGAGTGCGTCCCTGTTGGTTCTGCTGGACCTCTCGGCGGCGTTCGATACCATCGACCATGGTATCCTTCTGGGCCGCCTCTCGAGTATGGGGATCGGAGGCACTGCGTTGCAGTGGTTCCGGTCCTTTCTTGGGGGGAGGGTCCAGAAGGTGGTGCTGGGGGACTACTGCTCGGCCCCGTGGCCATTGGCCTGTGGGGTCCCGCAGAGTTCGGTCTTGTCCCCCATGCTGTTTAACATCTACATGAAGCTGCTGGGAGAGGTCATCCGGGGACTTGGACTGAGTTGTCAGCAATATGCGGATGACACTCAGCTCTATCTCTCCTTGTCATCTGATCCTAGGGAGGCGGTGGATGTCCTGAATCGGGGGCTGGAGGCCATGATGGGTTGGATGTGGGCTAACAAACTGAAATTGAATCCGGATAAGACGGAGGTACTGTTGGTCAGTAGGAGAGCCAATCGGGATGAGGTGATTCTATCGGTTCTGGATGGGGTTGCACTCCCCTTGAAGGAGCAAGTATGCAGCTTGGGGGTACTACTGGACCCGGCTCTGCTTTTGGAAGCTCAGGTGGAGGCGGTGGCCAGGGGTGCCTTTGCACGGCTTTGGCTGGTGCGCCAGCTGCGTCCCTTTCTCGAGAAGGCAGATCTGGCCATGGTTACCCACGCCTTAGTCACGTCGCGGCTGGATTACTGTAATGCGCTCTACGTGGGGCTGCCCTTGAAGAATATCCGGAAACTGCAGCTAGTGAAAAATGCGGCAGCGAGGGTTTTATCTGGAGCTGCCCATTGGGAACATATCACCCCCATTTTGAAAGAGCTGCACTGGCTGCCGGTTCGTTTCCGGATCCAATTCAAGGTGCTGGTTTTGACCTTTAAAGCCCTAAACGGTTTGGGCCTGGGGTATTTGAGGGACCGCCTGCTCCCAAGGTTTGCTGCCCGCCTGACGAGGACATCTGAGGGGGCCCTGCTCCGGGTGCCAACAATGAGAGAGGCCAGACTGTCATGCACTTGGGACAGGGCCTTCTCTGTTGCTGCTCCTAGACTCTGGAATGCTCTCCCAGTGGCCATTCGTTCCTCGGACACCATCACGGCTTTTAGAAAGCTTGTAAAGACTTGGCTTTTTACCCAGGCTTTTACATAATTTTACTGCAGCTTCTGTGTGTTTTTATCTGTTGTATTGTTTTTATGGCTGTTTTTATATGTTTTTAGCTTGATGTTTTTAATTGCTTTTTTATGTATGTTTTAATTTTTGTAAACCACCTTGGGTTTGTGTTTTTAACGAAAGGCGGTATAGAAATGTAAAAATAAATAAATAAATAAATAAATAAATAAATAAATAGGCAAAGCTGCTGACTCAGCAACTCTTAATTAACAGCACCGGTGGTCAGCCTATTTAAGACACCTGTAACATAGCTACCCTGCTGATAGCAACAACAGTTTCCTGTGAGCTAATCGGCTGTCTTTGTGTATTACCTTGACTGTGTTTGGACCCTGGACTGTGTTGACCTTGCCTGTGGATTTCACTTTGGACTCTGTAGGATTTATTGGAATGACTCGGAGTGGACCTGATTTGGAGAAGTTATTCTTGTTAGATTTTGCTGTTCTGCTTCTGCCTCTGTTACGCTTCATCTGGCTAGCCTGACAGATTTACAACATCAAGGGCATCAACAATTGCAACTTTGCTACTGTACTGGTGCAGTTAGTTGGGACACTCTTTTAGGCTGCTCACTTGCAGCACTATCACATCCTTACTCTGTAGATCAGCCAGTGCTTTTTGGCTCTCCATTGAAGCTTTTTGACTTATGCTTCTTCTGGAATTGATGAAACAATTGGTGTGAGGCAGCTCCTCCCTGTCCTGCCCATGTCCTCACCTCACTTTGGGGCCTCTCTAGCCCAAGTTATACTGGTGTGCAGCTATGCAAGGGTTGTATTCCCTTGGCATCGTGACTCAGTGGTGCCCTGAAGAAGTGGAAGTGGCAGAAGCTATCTTGAGTTCTCCTGGTGGAGAGAACTGGGAGGGGAGACTGTTTTGTGGTAGCAACCACAAATTGTCCACTTTGCTAAGCACGGTCTACCCTGGTTTGCATTTGAATGGGATATTATGTGTGTGAGCACTGTAAGATATTCCCCTTAGGGCAAGGGTGGGCAAACTTTACCCTCCAGCTGTTTTTTGGAATACAGCTCCCAGAATCCCCAGCCCTAATAAATTGGGGATGAAGCTGCTCTGGGAAGAGCATCTGCATGTTTGCCTGCAGAAGGTCCCAAGTTCCCTCCAAGGCATCTCCCAGATAGGGCTGAGAGAAACTCCAGCCTGCAACCTTGGAGAAGCCGCTGCCAGTCTGTGTAGAAAATGCTGAGCTAGATGGACCAATGGTCTGTCTTGGTATATGGCAGCTTCTCATGTTCTTATGTAAGGGAGCTTATGCCTGATCCTATGCCTCTCAAAGTGTTATTTTAGGATTGCACCTATAAATGAATTTCTTGTTCTCTGAATCTAGGCAATTCAAACATAAATGAACTAAGTTTCAGCATGGTAAAGCTAGTGACAAGCAGAAAACCGTTTGCTCTGCTACTTCTCAGAGTGGATCCCCTTGAAAATGCAGTTTTGAAGACAAAATGCAGCAGTACTTTTAAAAAAATGAAAAGAAGATTAAACCTAGTTATTAACATTTAGGAACTGACACTCTTGCCAGACATGTGTATATGTAATACAGACTCGTGTTGGAGACGATTTGTGCAATTATCTAGTAGATCCACTTATCAGCTTACACTTTGCAGTGCATTAAAGCGCATTAGGACACCAAGTGCTCCTTATCTTGAATACACTTATTATTGTTCCCAATGATGTGTGAAATTAGCCCCCAATAGAAATTCTCTTCAGTATTTATGTATTGGTTGTGGGGAGGGGGATGAAATGCAGTGGCAGGGGGAGGAATTGAAATATTGACAGCTTGAGTTTGTAACCATATTTTCTTGTAAATTCCACCCCTGCCCTTTGTGTGCTCCTTAAGACTGGCTTCAGGCTTATGTTACGTAATTTGTAGCATGTCCCCAATCCCACAGTGATTAACACAGCCTCACCCAAGTAATGGCTCAGTTTTTCAGTTCTTTTCCTAACAGGAGATTTTGATGTAAGAGGATTATTATAGGTGAGAATCCCAGTTAAATGATATCATTTGCTGGCATTTGATCATGGCTTGGGTTGATGGCATGCTTCAGCATGGAGTTTAATTTATAGAAGTGTTCTGGATAGAAACTAGGACTATGTGAAGCCTCAGGGCTTATTTGGATTTCATCTGCTTTGACCCACTTCAACCTGCTTCGGTCCAAAGCAAAGTATTGGCTGGGAGGTCAAAGCAAAGCAAACCAGGCCAAACCCTTTGGGCCTCACAGTTTCACTTCAATACCCTCCCACTCCTCAGACCTCTTGCTAGGACTAGCAGGGCCAGAGAAAAGACTCTATACTTCCTCAGTATACTTCTGCAGCCTCAGAAAAGACTACAGATCCCAGGAGCACCTGTGCCATTCATGAAATTCCATGGAAAAAGGGAATGAAAAGTAATTTTAAAAGGCAAGCCAGGTGAGAATCTTTTTGGAAAGTTGTGGGAGAAGGCAGGAAACAATTACACGTTGAAGCTCTTCTCACGATCAGTGAGAAGAGCTTCTGGTGGATCCGTCTGCAGCCCTGGGTGGCTAGATTGGCCTCCCACACGACTACTGGCTCTGTCACGGAGCCAGTGGGGGCTGCGGGGATCGGGGGCCATGTGGCCCCTGGAAGTCCCAGGATGCTCCCCACAAGTACGCGAGCCATTCAGGGGGGGACCCCCAAGACCGGGAGGTTGGCTACAGCCTTCCAGTCGGAGGACTACTTGTGTGTCGCCATACACTGAGGTGGCACATGAGCAAAAAAATGAGGTTGCACTTGCTCCATTAACCTAATTTAAGGTGAGAGGGAAATAGGTGGGTTAGCTGCCTTGGAACCACCAGGCTCGCCTGCGAGCCCGATAGTTCCCACGATCAGTAGAAAGCAAGCTAGGTTCCCTTATCCCACTTTTTACTGATTGTGGGAGTAGCTTCACTTCCTCATCACTTAACTGTATGGCCTCCTTCAGACATCACAAAGAACCATGGGTCCAATGGTCCTGCGGTTCTGCGCCCTCACTCCCCCTGCTTTCCCGTCAACATTCGGATGTTCGAGAGAGCTCTCTCTCTGCAGTCAGTGAGACTGCAGAGAGGCAGGGGAGCTGCATGTTCAGGCTTCCTTCTTGACAGAGGGACAGCCTGCACAGCCAATCGGACCAGAGTGAGGGAGGAGCTTCCTCTCTCAACTGTGGCTCCATAGGGCCGAAACTGTGGTGCCAGCATTCAGATGTGATCCTGGTGCCGCAGAACCAGAGTTGAAAGCACCCAAACTCCACTCTGAACTGAAGGTTCAGGTTAGAGTTCAGGGAAGGGAACTGTGGGTCACTTTTTGCATTCATATCTGGTTTGCCAAATTCAGATGTGCAGCAAAGGAAACCGGAGGTGAAGGGACCTCCGGTTTCCTATTATGTCTGAATTCTGCCTATACGTGTGTGGTGAGGACCTCATTGTAAACATATCTGGAGCATCAAAATAAGTAAAGACAAAATGAAAAGCACAAAAATAATCAACATGAGCTAAAGATAACTGGCTGGGAGGGGGGCCCCTAGGTATATATATTTTCCAATTGTTTGTTATACTTACAGAGGCAATTCTGCCTTAATATTTGTAATTTATGTCTAGAAGTTAATAAAAGGTGTGTGTGTGGGGGCAGGATCAAGCTGATGAAGATAACCTATTGCTCCCTCACAACTGGGCTTTTCTCCTGGTCCTGCCAGCCTTGGTAAGTAGTTTGAGGGGTGGGGCATGTGTGTGTGTGTGTGTGTGTGTGAATTGAAGCTTACAATGGGTGAGGGTTAGCATGAAAAAAAAGTGGGCCCCCTCAAAATGAGGCTGAAGGGGGCCGGGGCAAATAGGCGATCCTTCAGAAGCACCAAAGTGGCCCCCAAAGTGAAGTGGACCTGCTTTGCACGGGGCTATTAGAAACCTACTAGCTGACCCCTCACAGAGCATCTGTGTGCTCTTTGGGGCTGGTGGTTCCTCCTTCCCCCGCACTTTCTTGGCTGCCCTCTTTCTCTTCCTGGTGGCGAGGCCACCTCCTCCTCCTCCTCCTCCGCCTCACCACGGCCAGGCCCACCACCTCCTCCTCACTGTGGTGAAGCCGGGCCAGCCCCCTGCCACTGCCTCCATTACTGTGGCTGGGCCCGCCGCCAACTCCCCACTGAGGCCGGGCCCAGCTGCCTCCATTACTGCCGCTGCTTCCCCACTGTGGCCGGGCGGGCAGGCCGCTTCCATTGCTGCTTCTGCCACCACTTCCATTACCGCCGCCGCTGCCTCCCCACTGCGGCTGGGCCTGGCCGACATCCTTCAACGTCCTCCCACCCAATGCCAGGAACCCGCACAGCGTATCATGAGAGTTCCACCGCAAAAGCCAGTCACACATCTCCATGCATGGCCGGCCAAGAGAATTAATTATATAGATTAGAAACTGCCGAGTCAGCATACCACGTGGATTATATTTGGTCCACGTTTGCAGGAGACTGTGGTGGAAATGAGGTGCTTGAATTGAGCATATTACTCTCGACTGGTGGGCCCCTTTTCTGAATGCTCCTCCAAGTAAAAGCAAAAACAACAACAACAAAAACAACAAAACTCCCTGAAAATAGAAAACTAGCGCAGGCTACATAACATAACAGTTCTGCCTGCTGTGTTGGTTTTCTGTTTGCGAGAAATTCTTGATATTGTGGAGCACTCCAAAGTTTGATTGCGCATGGTACATCCATTCTACCAGAGTGGCACTCTGTCCACTCAATCTGCTGCATGGTGTACAATAGGATTGAGTCAGCAACAACAACAACAAATATTTATATTCAAGCAGGGCTTGAACTAAGAACAATGAACTAAGAACAATGAACTAAGAACAATGGCATCTTCTGAATGTCTTCCTAGATTCTGGAATTCTGCATTTATTTGGCCTTGCTTTCCAGGAGGAACTGATACACTAGGAATTCGTTTGTTTTGTGTGTTTTTTTTTTTTAATCAGTGCTGTGTATGTGCAGTTTACACATTATTTTAAAAATGCAAAATATCTTGATGTGATTGCCAGTCTGATTATAACATCACAACTATTTTTGTGTGTGTTTTACTCATGGGGATGGGCAGGTAGGAAGATAAGCTGCCTTAGACTGAGTCAGAACGTTGGTCCATCTAGCACAGTATTGTCTGCACGGACAGGCAGCGGCTCTCCAAGGTTTCAGGCAGAAGTCTTTCCCAGCCTTACCTGGATAGGGCAGGGATTGAATCTGGGAACTTCTGTATTCAGGCAGAGAGCACTCACATGCAGTCATCAATACAAATGCAAACCAAGCCAAACCCTGCTTAGCAAAGGGGACAATTCATACTCGTGACAGCAAGAGAGGAGAGCTGGTCTTGTAATAGCAAGCATGACTTGTCCCCTTAGCTAAGCAGGGTCTGCCCTGGTTGCATATGAATGGGAGACTTGATGCACGAGCATTGTAAGATACTCCCCTCAGGGGATGGAGCCCCTCTGGGAAGAGCAGAAGGTTCCAAGTTCCCTCCTGGGCTTCTCCAAGATAGGGCTGGGAGAGATTCCTACCTGCAACCTTGGAGAAGCCGCTGCCAGTCTGTGAAGACAATACTGAGCTAGATAGACCAATGGTCAGACTCAGTATATGGCAGCTTCCGATGTTCCTATGTAAGACCATCTCTCCACCTTAATGCACTTCTGGGCATTAATGAAGCAATGCAAAGAACAATCTTGATATGTACACACCTGAATTTAGGAGGAATGGGATATACGGGAAGAGATAGGGATATTTCTGAATTCTGCAGCATTTGCAATGGAACATATAGTTCCAGACCCCTCTCATTCCCCAGCAGATCAAATGCTATCAGATATGGGTTGTCTATGAATCCAGTGCATTCTGTACATTTGTGTAAATACGTCTTTAAATGTGTACTTCGCAATGTGTTATTGCACCAGATGTTTGATTAGTAAATGTGTGAAAATATTTGAAAAATACATTTTTAAAATACATCGTATTTTTGGTGATAGTATTTATTTATTTATTCATTTATTCAACACATTTTATACCTCCCCATACACAAGTCCCTGGGCAGTTCACAATCTAAAAACACTACTATTAAAACATTAATGCAAGCAAGAAAAAAATCTGGAGATTTTTAGAGAAGGAAGCAAAGTGGAAAATCAGAAGAAATCCTGTCAAATCCGGATCCATCCTTCCCTCAGGCAGAGTCAGCTTATGAAAAATAAAGGAACAGAACAGAGAAATCCATCAGGACCAGAACATATGAAGCTCTGTCTCTTACCATATGAACCTGCACATTCCCTGAGATCACTTTGGTGCATGTCCTGCTAATTTCTGAGGCTTATTTGGTGGGAATGTGGAACAGGGTTTTCCCAGTTGCCAGGTCCCAGCTCTAGAATGTTGTGCCCCTAGCAGATCCCATTGATTTTCTCCTTGTTGACCTCCTGGTCCAGGTCAGAGATTGTTTTATTCTGGCAGGCCTTTAACCTGCTGGATGTTTGAATTTCTGTCCCTTCATCTTTGAAATATTCTCTCTGGAGACTGTATTTTTAATGCTGTGTATTTCTGTTGGTGTGTGGTTTTTGCAGTGTTTATCTTATAGCAGGGGCTTTCAAACTTGGGCTCCTAGATGTTGTTGGACTACAAGTCCCATCATCCTGAGCCACAATGGTTTTCAGCTATGGCCAATGGGGGTGATAGGAATTCTACTCTGACAACGTCTGGGGACCAAGGTTGAGAAACCTATTTTATTTTATTTTATTTTATTTTATTTTATTTTATTTTATTTTATATCCTTGGGATATTGTTTTTAGTTTTAAGACCACTGTGAACTATTGTTAGCCACCAAGAGTGCCTTGTATTGGGGCAAGCAAGTAGGAAATAAATCGTTTAAATGAGTTCACAAGTAAATACAAAACAATGCTTAAATTCCTAGCATGAATGTACAAATCTGTGTGCTGGCCTCTCAGCTGCAAAGGGGCCATGTTCTCATAGGAACATAGGAAGCTGCCTTGTATCAAGTCAGACCATTGGTTCATGTAGCTCTGGGGGTGTAGCTATAATTAAAGAAGGGAGGACAAATCAGGCACGGAGCCCGCCAAACGGCGGCTTGGGTCCGGCCCCACCTAGCGCCCCCTCTAGTGACGTCCCGTGTGCATGATGTCATGTGCATGGGTGTGTGCCTCGGGCTTCCAAGAGCCCGAATGACCTTTCCCCCATCCATTTCCCCCATCCTTTATTTCCCTTTGTCTCCCTCCAGTGAGGGAGAGAAAGGGAAATCCGTGTTGTCAGGCAGCAAGCACTGCCTGAAAAGGACAAGGGAGAGCTTGCTTGAGGCTCTCTGGAGCCTGGGCGTGGGCAGAGGGGAGTTCGCTTGGGGCTCTTCTGGAGCCTGAGCCACACCCTCCTGGGGGCTTCAGCGGCCTTTTTCATTGGCGGCCTGGGTTCTTTGAACCCATTTGCACAATGCTGGTTCTGCCCCTGGGCCCCCGAGGGAGAGGGGGCCTATCAGCTGACAACAGCTTGCTCTTTGCTCTCCCTCTTCTGCTTCTCCTAAGAGGAAGGCAGGGAAGTGGAGCGGCAGGGGCCCATCTTCACTTTTTATCCTAAGGCCTACTCCAGCCTACTATGTTCCTCTCTAGCTCAATCCTGTCTAAACTCCTAGGTCCCCAAGGTCCCTCCCCACTCCACCTGGAGATGCCAGGGAGTGAGCCTGGGACCTTCTGCATGCAAGCAGATGCTCTCCCCCTCAGTTATGGCCTCATCACCTAAGGGGAATATCTTACAGCAGGCAGTGCTCACATGTAGTCACCCATCCAAATGCAAACCAGGGCAGACCCTGCTTAGCAAAGGGGACACTACATGCTCATGACCACAAGCCCAGCTGCCCTACCCAGACTAGCTCTCCTCTCTCCTCTTTCCACAGCCTCCAACATGACAATATCTCCAAGCAGCCCAGTGGCCCTCTGTGACTAGACGAGGCTGTAATTATTTCCAGATCATATCTGGATCTGTTAAAGATCTGTTAAATCAGGAAGGGAGGGGGAGGAAAGAAAGACAGAGAGGAACAGCGAGTGGAGATAAAGGAGGAAGGATGAGGGAGAGTCCTGAGCCTTTCAGTGGCCTGAGGGAAACGAGCAGCCATGGCAGTGGTGGCAGCAAAGAAGGGCCTGATCAACTGCTGCTGCTGTTGCTCCTGTGGGGAGGAGCAGGAGTAGGGCTCGGGTGAGGGTGGGGCGGTCTCTGGGGATAGGGGTGTGCAGTTCTCTGTCATTTGGGAGGCAGGCAAGCTCAGAGATGGAGCTCTTGCCTCTGAGCCTGCCTGCCTCCCAAATGACAGAGAGAGGGGCATTTTCGGCCCATTTCGAGCCTGTATGCATGCGGCCCGCTCTCTGTCACTTGGGAGGCAGGGGCCTTGGAGATGGAGCTCTTACCGCCACCTCTCGCAAACACATAATAGTTCCATATTATGCTCCTGGACTGTATTTGTTAATACTGGATGTTCCTGGCACAATGGTCTTGACTCCTCCCTCTCCTGAATGTCCGCATACCCGCTGGCAGCCCAAGTCCCTACCACGCAGCAGTGCTTAAAAAAAAGATTGTACTTGCCCGGCGGGCGTGGGGCAGTGGCAGGGCTCTGGGGAGGCCCTCCAGGAGGCAGGAGGCCACGGACCAAATCCCCATGGTCCGTGGCTAAGAGCGCCTCTGAGTAAGACCCAAGTTAGATCAGACATTCTTGTCTTTGTTGCTAACTTTTGTTTTCTCAGCCACAGGCACAGGTAACACTTGCACACCAGTGATATACTGCAACATTTTGTCACAGGTCCATTCTCATTTCTCTCTGTTTTCTCCACACTACTCATGATTTGTGTGGAGTCAACACACCTTTTGTAAGTGTCTGTCACATCTCTCACCAGATTTGATTGACGAAGCTGCCACAAGGCAATCTCCTGATGTGCAGACACCCGTCCTGAGTGGGAGGGAAGAAGGGCAGCCACATGAGTGTGGAGTCTGTCAGGCTGAAGGCAATATTGGCGGTCAAAAACAGCCCTTCCCTGTAGATCCAACAGAAAGGAAGAGATGAAAGTGGTGGAAATAACCAAGGCAAGATCAATAGAACTGCAAGCAGCAGAGGGGAGAAAATCAAAAGAGCACAAATCAAGGCAGATCGCTTGTTGATCGGTGGTTCCCGGGCGGTTTATTACCACCTCCTGTGACTTGCTCTAGATTGGCAGTTCAAGCGGCTTATCTCCACATTTACACTGTTCTTCATCACACAGTAGTATTAAGCTAAGCATTATTTCCCTTTCCTCTAATGCCAAGAGCCAACTAAGTAGAATGTTTGTGTAAGTACAACATTTGGCATTCTGCAACCCCCTGTGTTGGCTGGATGTGGCCCAATTTGCATGTATTTTGTAAATTGAATTTTGTATCATTTTATTTATTGCATTTTGTGCAAGTGTTGCACAATTGTAAACTTGTATTTTGTAAAATTTGTACCATTGTAAAATTGTATTTGGTACAAATGTAAAATGGTATTTAGTACAATTTCTGCACAGGTTTTTCTTCATATGCCAAGAGCCAATGAAGTATAATCCTTGTATAAGTATAATATTTGGCATTATGCAACCATGTGTGGGTTGGATTCTGTACCATTTGCAAGCATCTGTGTATAGTAAATTGTATTTTGTACCATTTTATATATTTGCCCATGTGTTCTTTTAAAGAAATTGTTCCGTTTAATGTTTATGGTGGATCTCAGTCATATTAGACTTTTTGTTTTTTATGGCATAAGCAGGGGTAGATTTGTTACTGCATACATGCCAATGGTTTGCAGTTATGTTACAATGCTAAATGGCTAAAAAATGTCTGAAATACAGATTTAATGAATGACAGCTTTTGAAGAGCATGGTGGTTTGATGGCCAATAATCCAGAGAGTGATCACAGAGGCTTTCTTGCAAAAATAATAATGCATTTCTGAACATCTTAGCTAGGGTTGCCAACCATCCATAATTCATCTGGACTGATAATGTTTTGGGAGCTTAGTTGCTATAATGAGGTGTTTTTTTTGTTTTGTTTTTTTTAAAAAACCCTTAGTATGGATGGAACTTAACTGATAATGTTTTGGGAGCTTAGTCACTATAATGAGTAAAAAGTTTCTATGGATGGAATTCAGCTACATTTTTTCAAAGGAAGAATTGTGTTTCTAAACCATCTGCAGGAGTTTCAAAAATATGTTGTTGAAGGGAAGAAGGAGCTTCTGGAGATGTGTAGTGACCAGGCTCTCCCTCTAAAGAGTTAACTGGAAGTGAACCCTTGTCTTGACTGACAGGCTGGTGACCCACAGAGATTGCCCAATCAGTCCACCAGGGCGGGCGGGGGCGCTAGAGAGCTGTTGCTGGGAATTCTGGGAATAAGAAAGGATGTTCTGTGTGGGAGGAGCAAGGGGACATGTGGCAATTGAGCTTGCAGCAACAGGATGACTGCAGCTCTTGGAAGATAGAATGACAGGGGCTTGATTCTCAACAGGAGTTTGGTGAGTTCAAGGAAAGAAAGCCTGGGCTTTGACTTCAGGAAGATTAATTTAGGGAAACGTTTGTTTAGTAAAACTTTGCATTAGAACCTTATATTTCTTTGTTTGTGTGTGCTTTGTATATCCCTGATACTGTTCTAGTATTGCTTACCTAGGGTTTTGCAAAAGACTCTATAAACATTTAAGCGTGCCTAAGACAACCTCTTTTTGTATCCTACTAAGTATGCTTAACTATAGCTAAAAGCCGAGAAAGCCTCAGATGGAAGCAGTCTGTAGTAGTTGAATAAAACTGTTTTTTAAGTTCTTTTCTTTTTACAAACCTCTGTGAGTTGGTTTTTAAATCAGGAAAAGCAGGGGCCAAAGGGGGATTTCTCTGGTGCAAACACATCCTCAAATATTCAGCAGCTATTGGTTTTCTCAGCACATGTAGGCTTGCATGTGGAAGATTTTTGTACTTGTCCAAGAGCCAAATTAAGAGAGTTTTTCTTCTTCTGGGTTATCCCACTCCAAGCCCAGAGAGTTTCTGTAAACAAAAGGGGTGGTGGTGGCAGCACTTTGAGCCTACCGATAAAACAGAATACTTTTAGGAGAAACCTAGCCAGGCAGCTCCGCAGGGATGATTCAGCATTTCTTTCTGAGAACAGGAAAAAGAAAATGTGCTTTAAATACATAACTGATAGGAATGAGTTGTGCTCTCTCTGTGTGTGTGTGTGTGTGTGTGTGTGTGTGTGTGTGTGTGTTTCAAATAACATAAAATGTCTGATTTTATATGGTATGACCTTTCTGAGTGTAAGATAACAAAGAGCAACAAGAAACATTATTTACTTTTTCCCATTTCCGTTTTTCAGAGATGGCCAGTTTCATTCTTGGAATGAAATCAGGATGCTCAGACAGGATCATTCTTGGAATGGATCCTCAGGATCATTCTTGGAATGAAACCAGGATCCTCAGCTGCAATGGCTTTTGTTTGGGCATTATGGGAGTTGTAGTCAACTAGATCTGGGAATCTCCCTGTTAGAGTAATTCCTCTAGAGTAATAAGCTTGAGGAGTAATTCCTCATTTAAAAAAGAAGTTGAGAGAGAAAAGATACTTTTTGAGGGGGAGGTTGGGACATGTTTTGGGAAAGTCAGTAAAATGAGAAGGGTAACACCTCAAATGCTTAGTGGGGGATCTGAGTAGAGGGAAGGGCTTCATTTTCCCCTTGATTCTCTGACAACAGCCCTCTTTGCATTTGGAGGTATCCTCTGCTCCCAGAGCTCCCTCCAGTCACCCCAGAGCTACCATATCTTCTAGACTCCAGCCCCAGCCCCTCCCAGTCACTGACCCCTGCAGTTTACTGGAAATGGTTACCCCTTCTATTTGTGAATGTATACTTTCCCAAGAAGAGTGAAATTAGCCTCCCTGAGGCCCCAGCTGATCCAGACGGGCTAACAAACCAGGAGACAGAGGAAATCTCAGAGGATGAGGACTGGGAGAAGATGCACCAGCAGAAGACCCTGAACCTCAATGCCTTTCCCCGAGGAAGGCCCACTTCCAGCCCACCCACCTCCCAATCTGCTGGAACCTAGCCTACCCAATGCTTCACTGAGCCCCACTGTAGTATCCATGGAGGAGAATGCTGGGCTACCACCATCCTCAGCTGCAGCCAGCCCCCTGCGGGATCCTCCCAGCCACACCCCAGCTGCTGATTTCCACAGCACATCCAGAACTCCGGAGCCCCTGGCCAACCCCAGAACTTGCCTGGAGCAGGGCTCAGGGTTCCCAACACGCCATCATGACCGAGCTTGTGAAACCCTTCACCAACTCCATAAAATCTCTTGCCTAGCTGCCAGGAACCTGGAGCCTAGGCGGTCTCCTGAAGAGGAAGAGTACCAGCAAGACTCTTCAGGAGGGAACTTTATTTGCATCTCCAGGAAAGAGGCATGACCCTTCTGAAGGATTTACAACACTTCCGCATCCTGATCAGTTACTGGCTACAACTGTTTGCCTAGGACCTGCTTCCTGGGCACTTTTGCCAGCCCTACTCTGGAGACTACCCCATTCCTGCCTTGCCTGACCCAGCCTCATCCTCGCTGTAGTCCTTTGCTTCTGTGCAGAGAACTTGGCCTCTGCTACCACAGATCTAACATGGGGATGGTGGTGCCAGTGGAGTTCTTTCTTGCTCTGCACTGCTGCCACTCCAACAGAAGTTTGTCAGAAATGCATTTCCCAGCAGGTCTCTTCCCCATGCCCCGCCCCCTTCTATTGTAAACAAGAGGAAAATTGATTAATGGCTGTCAGAACTGTCATGTGGATCCTAGTCCTTACCACTTAATTATATATTAAGAAGACTGTCTGGGTCTTTTGAGGTTGAGATTCACAGACATCAGACATACAATTTTCATTAGGAGGTGGGAAAAGGTTCAAACGGGATGGGCAAATGAAATGCAATTTCTGCCTGCTGTGACTGTACTTGGGAACTCATATCCTGTTATTTAATTCAATTGTTGCTGCAGCTGGCCCACTAATGAGGCTGGTTGATGAGGCCATCTCAGGTAGCAAATAGGTAGAGGCTGCAGATGGGCTACATCCATTGATTCGCCACCTCCAATCAACTATCCGACCTGCCAACCCCCAAAGCCTCACCTGGCAGTGGCAGTGGTGCATGCCTGTCTTCTGCTGCCATCTTCATCCTTATATTTCTTGTCCTGCTCCTCCCAATCCCACTATGCATCTTGAAAAGGCAGGGAGTGAGAAAAGCTGGAGCAAGGCATCTGCTCTCTGGGAGCTGTCTAGGGTCCTGAAGGACCTATATCTGTCCACCTTTATTTTGTTCTGGACAGCAATTGATATTCAAGAGTGTATGCAAATCCAAACAATCAGACAAAACCACCATGAAATTCTATGATTCAGAGCTGGGGAAATGTTCACTCTTCTGGTACTCCCTTCTTTTTGCTGTTTTAAGATGATAAAACAGAGGTGCAGTGCAAGTGTAAACAAGACACATACTTGCCTTTCCTGGAAGCCAGCGATTTATATTTTTTTGAACTAATGGATGTACAAACAGTACCATATGTAAGAGGCAAATGGTTTCTACGGAGTCTATTGCTTGCGGCTGAGAAAGGGGATTCAAAAACTGATTTTTGTTCCTGCAGGTTTCACATGTTCCTCTTTATCAAGAGTGCTGTAGAAATGACAGACCCTCAGGAGTGATGTTAACACTATTTTGTACTCACTGAATACCTTGCAGGAATAATTACTTTAATACATAACTTAACGTGGCAGGAAGTTCTGATAGCCGGCAATCTCACACAGCTCCTTAAAAGATAAGGCAAATTCACAAGAGATAAATGAACACTAGTTTGTTTTTTTAAAATGATGGTTTAGCATGAAGGTTACGTTGCAGCCTATGCCTCAAAAAGTACAGATATAAAAGAACAATGAGATGCAAATATAAAATGCAATAATATGGCTTACATTTTAAGTGCACATCAACTACATGGATAAATGCAAACTAGTGTTTTCTCTTAAACCTTGACTACTGGATCTAGGCTTCACACTTGTGTTAGTAATCTAATTGGTTTATTAACATGGTTTTATACTGCTCCCTGATAGGCCAGTTAACACAAACCTGCAGCAGGGATTTTCCTGGATTATAGAAAGAGAGGAATGGGGGAATCTGGAGACTGGTTTGTATTTAAAGAAACAGTGGGCCGTTACACAGAACATTGGATAAAACCAGGCTGCGCACAACGTTTCTGAGCCTTGGGTGTGCATGCTCTCCTGACGCACCCCCACATGAGAGTCTACTTCCTGTTGGGGTTAAAATAAGACAGGATTGATCACAATGTCCGAACTGTTGTCCAATCTCAATTTATTCTAGCCTACTTACCTCAAATATGCCAAGCTATGGATATAGGAAGCTGCCTTCTACAGAATCAGACCATTGGTCCATCTAGCTCAGTATTGTCTTCACAGACTGGCAGCAGCTTCTCCAAAGTTAGGAGAAGTCTCTCACAGCCCTGTCTTGAAAATGCCAAGGAAGGAACTTGGAACAAGGAGTCTCTCACAGCCCTGTCTTGAAAATGCCAAGGAAGGAACTTGGAACCTTCTGCATGCAAGCATGCAGGTGCTCTTCCTAGTGTGGCCCCATCCCCTAAGGGGAATACCTTAGAGTGCTCACTTGTGTAGTCTCCCATTCAAATCTAAGCCAAGGTTGACCCTGCTTAGCAAAGGAGACAATTCATGCTTGTTACCACAAGTCCAGCTCTGAATCCAACATTTGAAGCTAGTTACAGAGCTTGGCATATTTGAAGCAAGTAGGGTAGAATAAACCAAGATTGGTGGGTGTGAACATTACAACCAACCTCTGCTTATTTTAACCTAGATAGGAATGGGACACTCATGTAGGGATGAGAGTGGGGAGTGCAGGCACCATAGTGCTCAGAAATGACATACAGAGCCTGGCTGTACCCAGGGTTCCACGTGACATCTGAACTGCCCTAGTACATAGTTATTTCACTGCATCTGAATACAACACACAACCTAGACTCTTCAATTACAACCTGTTGCACTGGTCAGCAGTGTGTCAGAGTCAAAGCACTACAAGCAGCGGACTTTCCTTGAGCTGATTTCAATCTTGCACTTATTTCTTCCTCCCCCCTGCCCATAAATGCTTCATCTTGCCAAAGTCTCATTTCCCTAGCTGATTGCTGGGGATTGCTTGTCTGCAGGGCTCAGAAATGTCAAGCATAATGAAAGAGAGAGGGTCAAAATCCATGTAGGTTGGCCAGAGGGGGTTCCTATAGGCCATATAATTACACATTTCAAAGGTACTGCCAGAACAGCAACAAAATCCAAGTGTACAAGGCGGTGGATAGATATGTTGAAATATATAATATTAGCGTTGGGGTCTATCAGTAAAGTATTGTAAGAAAAACTTAAAAAGTGAATGATTTGGGCATGAAGTGGGAAGCAAACTCTCTTCCGGTTACATATGCCACAGTTTATCAAATGGATAGAACTGCCTGTTCTGGATGGGGTTACACTCCCCGAGAAGGAACAGCTTCACAGCTGGGGAGTACTTCTGCACCCAGCCATCTCCAAGATACCTCAGGTGGAGGCGGTGGCCAGGAAAGCTTTTTGTCAGTTTCGACTGGTTCACCAACAGCACCTTTTCCTCAAAAAGGAAAATTAAGGTCACTCATTGTGACCTTAAGACAGTGGTGCACATGCCGGTAACCTCCAGGCTTGACTACTCTACGTGGGGCTGCCTTTGTACATAGTCCGGAAGCTGCAATTGGTGCAGAATGCTGCTGCCAGACTGGTCTCCAGGATGTCCTGTATATAGACCATATTATTCTGATTCTAAAAGATCTACACTGGCTACCAAAAGGTTTCTGGGCAAAATACAAAGTGCTAGTTATTACCTATAATAATTATGAACCTGTCTTTTGAGTGGAATGCCATTCATCAGTCCAATATATAACCACCTACCCACCTGCAAATGTTTTGACAAATGCATCCCAGTCTTAATAGCCTGCAATTGATTCTCTTGGATACACACACACACACACACACACACACACACACACACACACACACACACACCCTTTCTATATTTTAAAAAAACATTCAGAAGTAGGAGGAGGGAAGGCTGCTGAGAGGCCATTTCAGGCGCTTGCTGTCATTTGTATGGAAGTCTCTTGGAAAGGGGATTGTGAGCAGAATGATAAGAAGCAAGGAGTACCACAAAGCAGGCACTTGACAGGTGAGAAGTGGACTGATTAACAGGATGTGATGTCCACTTGATTGATTTGTGAGCACATGGTGGGGGGACTGAACTCTTCCCACAGCACATATAGTAATTCTGTAGGTATGATCACTACATTCAACTGGACTGATAAGATGCTGGGAAAATATTTT
Source organism: Hemicordylus capensis (assembly GCF_027244095.1). NCBI lineage: Eukaryota > Metazoa > Chordata > Lepidosauria > Squamata > Cordylidae > Hemicordylus > Hemicordylus capensis. The sequence goes on from NC_069657.1 coordinate 444,200,255, forward strand.
CAGAAAGAAGGGCAAGAAAAAACAAAAATTAAAAAAACAAAAACAAAAGGAAAATCTGGTTTTACCCGCAACCTTTTATTTCAGTTGGATTCCCTTATTCTTAGTGGCGGACATACAGAGCAAAGATACACAAGTGAGGGAGCAGCTGAACAGCACTTCCCAGCTATCTGCACTGGTGCAGTGGGAGCTGGCAATTTCTGATTACCTCCCAGTTCCTGGGACATAGTTTCAGGTGGCACAGAGGGCATAAAAATGGCCATCTCCCTGCTGTACAAGTTGGGAAGTTAGGAACATAGGAAGCTGCCATATACTGAGTCAGACCATTAGTCTATCTAGGCCAGTATTGTCTTCACAGACTGGCAGCGGCTTCTCCAAGGTTGCAGACAGGAATCTCTCTCAGCCCTATCTTGGAGATGCTGCCAGGGAGGGAACTTGGAACCTTCTGCTCTTCCCTCTTCCCAGAGCGGCTCCATCCCCGGAGGGGAATCTCTTCCAGTGCTTTTACAGTTCTGTTAGGCTGCTCTCTCGTGGATGCATCCTTGCTCGGTATTTCAGCCATGATGATGATGTCAGGGTGCCACCTTATCTGGTTGCCTGTGTGGCCCTGAGGAGTCTAGCAGAGATTGAAGCATCCCTCATTTGGGGCTTCTCTCTTCCCCTGAAGGGAGTGGAGGTGAAATGGTTCCACGCTGATCCGGTGGGGTTGAGCAGGCAAGGCAGGGAGAGCTGCAGGGAACAGCTCCAGTGAGGCCGCCATGCTGGGCATGGCAGGAAGCAGGAAGTGAAACCAGGGAGGGGGTGGGGCTTGGAGTAGGCTTTAAGCCCTGTCAGTTCTGTACTGGGGCATTTAAATCCAAGGCAGCCAATGATGAGAGCTGCTCTTGGGCATGGGAGTCAGAAGTTCCCCTGGAGAGGGAAAACCGACTGGATGTAGCAAGCCCGGAGGAGGACTGAGGTGATGAAATCACCTCCTCCCCTGGCCTATGAGGCTGACCTTGTCTGTTCCCATCCTGGAATTCTGGGTTCAGGACCGTCCAGGAACAAACCTCTTCCCCCTTGGAGCCTTGCAAATGATTACTATTATGATGATGATGATTATCACTACTACGATGACAATGATGACGAGGACTACTACTATTACTACCCTCATCACATCCAATTACATTGCAAAAGTGACAGCCCTCCCACTTTGTTGAAGCTTTTACTATACAATTCATATTAAATTTACATAAAAATAAAAAAGCAACCAATAAAGTATTGACAATTTTCTCTTCTTATTTTTCAGGATGTAGGATGAATTTGGAAAGGAGTGATTTATTTAAGTAACGTCAAGCCAAATACATGCGGTCAGAAAAAATGAGTAAGCAAGAGGATTCCTATTGGCGGTTTCAAAACTCTGGGAAATTAGGTAGGGGGGGTGGGGAGGAAAGGAAATGACTACTCCTACCAGCCAGGGGGAACAGGCTGCCTCCTAGTGGATGATGGGACTTGTAGTCCAACACCAACTGGGAGCCCAAGGTTTGGAATCCCTGCTCTGAAGGAAAATGAAACTGTTTTAACTGTTCCTCTGCTTGGGCTGGGGGGAGCCCAAAACAATGTCCCCTGTCCCCACACGACTTGATTTTCTTTCTTTGCCCAATTTTAATCTGTTATTTAAAATTATCCTGACTCTGCAAAATGCAATAATTAACAGCTCCTTAGATAGGAATAAACTACCACATCAGGGTTTTCTTTATTTTGCACGTTTTTTTCAGTTTAATGGCTGAGGGATTGTTTCTTACAGTAATTAAGCCCAGAGAGCCAGAGAGTCAATGGCTCCTAACCCGTATGAGCAATGGAAACAGTAGGGAACTCCTACTGTAAAAGGTCATGTTGCTCATTATGGGATTTGCCACAGTTACTAAAAAAAAATAATGGTAAAAGGTCAGCATATCCACAAGCTGGAATGTGAAAGTGATGCCATGCAAACTGAACAATTCAAATAGGTTCACTTCAACTCTTTTAGGCTGCAATTCATTGTGCTCCTACTCAGAAGTAAATCCACAGAAATGAATACTAAATATGGACACAGCCAGGTATCAAATAGGCCTGTGCATGAATGCAAAAGTTGGAATCCAGTCCGACCTGATCCAACCCTGCAAATGTATGTCGGTTCGGGGTCCTTTGGATCCATCTGAATTTTGGAGTTGGGAGTAGCCCTTCTTATCTGCAGTCCCGGTACCTGCAGTTCCAATGGTTCGGCAATTTAGACCTGGCCTCATTATACACAGTTTGAAAAATAATAGGAATTTGTCTATCTGTAGTTACTGGGTGGCTGGAAACGACTTCCTATGTCATTTCTGGCGACTATTTTGTTGAAAGAAGCCATTTTGTGGCTCTTTTGTTAAAGAAAAATAATCCCCGTGGTTTTTTGTGGAGAATTGGAGGAATTGAGGGGGGGGGGCATGGCTGGACAGTTGGACACCTGAAGAGCATGGCACATAACTTTATTTCACTTACATCTGCCTCCTCCCCACTTTTTTGCCCTTTCCCCCCAGGAACCTCCAGGAACCCAACTCCCCAATTCACATGGACTTCAAGTCTCATTATCTGTGGTTTCATTATCCACGGATGTAGGCAAGAATGGAACCCCTGTCGATAACAAGGGTCACCTGTACAGTGAAACACGACTTTCATCAGTGGACCAGTATCTGGAATCCCAGGTTGTTGGTGAACTGCTGTAAAGGAATTGGGAAGGATGAAAAGACATGGCAGGAAAAAGGGAGAACTTTTCCTTTGCCCACCTCTTTCCCCATGCACCCCTACTCTAGTCACATTTTGCTCTGTTCATTATTTAATAATAATAATAATAATAATAATAATAATAATAATAATTTTCGGTTAAGCGACGTTTCTTCCAGTAACTTTGCTGTCTCCAGCCCTGGTTGCTCAACTGAAGATCCTGAGTCCTGTTGCCCACTTGCCACCAGATGTCCAGGGACTATAGCATCTGGTGCGGTCCTTGTTGACCCGGGCGACGACCGATCTGGTATAGATTTATTAAAGTTACATCTCACCATATTGTTGATGGGAGAGGCACTCTTTGTCTGGCTCCTCTGGTGAGACCTGTCCAGTATGGTTGGACCTCTGGCATAGCTCTCACCTTCCTCAGAGCACACAAGCCCCACAACCACGTCAAGGTAGTGCCTCTCTGGTACTGGTAGCAGGCGCGTAACAACGAGGGGAGACAGTTGTCTGGGGCCCCCACTGCCTGGAGGGGCCCCCCAGAGGCACCTCACGTGACTCCCCATTGCCCCCTGCCCAGCCCCAAGGCCCCTCAGCCACTTGCCCTGTTCGCCGTCTCTCCAACTTGTTCTCCTGGCCTGCAATGGAAGCAGCAGACAAGCTGCAAAGAGCTCCTTTTCTCCCGCCTCTCAGCTGATCGGCGGGTGGGCGGGGCTTCCATGGAGGCCTGGTGTAGGCCTCTGTGAAGCCTGAACTCGAGTAGGGCCCAAGCCAGCCAGGAAGGAGGAGGCAGCCAGAGTGGCCACCACTGCTCTCTGCAGCAGAAGACCCCTTGCTGCCCTGCCCAACCCAGCCCAGCATTTGCCAGGTAGAGAGTGAACTCCTTTTTGTGGTTACCTTCCCCTCCCCCCCCAGCCCAGATTTATAGGCATCTGCTTGCCATAGGGCTTTGATATGGGAGGGAGGGACTGAGAAATATTTATTTTTAAACAGCTTGGAAAATTTGCTGGCTTAAAAAAAAACTATCTAAAAAGTCCTATAAGTGGCTTGTTTCATGGCAGAAAATTGCAAAAACTCCTGGAAGAAACAGTATTATATTTATTTTATTCATTCATTCATTCATGTATAAATGCACTTATGTTCAAGTTGTTTTGCAACCCAGAAGGTCTTAGTGAGAACTCTGAAGCATGTCTTGTGCTTTTATTTTATTTTATTTTATTTTATTTTTCTTGTGTGTGAATGCTCCCCAATAACTTGCAGGGACTTCAGGGTAAATCTGGCCAACATGTGAATGCAGCACCTCCATTCCAGAGGAGATGTGTGTTAAAGGGCTTTAAAAGCCTCCTGTGAAAAACCTCCTGCAATCAAACTTGACTGAATTTGTTCAGAATTCTGAGAAAACAAACAGAGGCTCACCCTGCATGGTTGAAAGTCTCCTTTGCTCATCTGCAGCGAGGGGCCCATTTTAATAATTCATCTTTCTAGTGTGTTCTAGGCATTAAAAGTAAAACAAATGTTTAGTACTCAATGTCTATCACTATATATTGTGACGTGTGCGTGTGTGTATTCAGTGAAATGTATTTCCAGGCAGCATACTTATTTTGGAATATCAGACTTAAATCCTTGGGGGCCTGGGGTGTGCGGAGGCCCTGGACTTTGGGTGGGGGGGGGGCATTTTAAAATCTCGTCTCTGGGCCCACTGCAACCTTGCTACGCCCCTGACTGGTAGTGCCTCACTGGGCGCCCTGGGTGCAGTTCCAAAAGACCTTGAAGAGCACCTCAACACCATAGGGGCCACAGAAATCACCATCAGCCAATTACAAAAAGCAGCTTTATTGGGAACAGCCTATATTCTGCGACGATATCTATAACAATTGACAATAAAATTCTGGCATCCCAGATCCTTGGGAAGGACTCGATGTCTGAATAAAACAAACCAGTCAATAACACCTGTCTGACTGTGTAAACAAGCAATAATAATAATAATAATAATAATAATAATAATTCAGTAGCGATATAGCAATGGAGTTTGGACTAGACAAGTGTGCTGCATTAATAATGAACAGAGGGAAAATAACAAAACAGCTTCCATTGGGCAGTTCTATTCCTTCTGTTTTTGTTATTTTTCCTCTGTTTATTATTAATGGAGCACACTTGTCTAGTCCAAACTCCATTGCTATATCGCTACTGAATATACGGACAGTGATGATGATGATGATGATGATGATTATTATTTTATATCCCACTCTTCTTCAAGGAGCCCAAAGTGGTGTACATTGTTGTGTCTATCCTCACAACAACCTTGTGAAGACGGTTCGGCTGAGAGATACGTGACTGGCCCAGAGTCACCCAGTGAGTTTTGGGGCTGAATGGGGATATCTGAACCAGGCTTTGGATTAGGCTTTTGAGATTACTATCCAGACACTAGGAATTCTGCCATATTAAAGAGAGCCATTAAATTTTGTCTGTGTGTAGGCAGTACTGAGAAACCTCCATTATCTTGCTTTTCTTAAGCACAGAATTTCAGGTAAATTGGCCTGCATATCTACATCAGTGTTCATCATGCTTGTTGATGCCTTGAGAATGAATCGTTAGAATTCCACCCATCTTGTCCTCAAGAAGGCCAGAAAAAAGTGCAAGGATTTCAGATAATTTCATGTTATTCAGTAGCATCAATGGTTACTTTACCCTGTTGCATGTGTACTGCAGCAAACATTAACGTTTTGGGGAGATAAGCTGCTCTTCAGAGCTTTTCTAAGCAAAGCAGTGATAACATAATAGCCTGGGTTGTTATGATTCTCTTCCTTTCCGGGGGACAGCAAATAACCTTGGAAATATCATCACTAAAAATGTCTTTATTGCTCATTGAAGTTGATTGGGTTGTCAGTCAAATGTTGACATTTTACTCTGTTTGCTTCATTTTTCACTTTAGAGGTGCTTTAACTCTCTTATTACCATTTGAGTGATTTTACAGCACTACCTAGCCCAATCAGAGATTTTCCGATCTCAGAGGAAGTGATGGGAAAAGCAGAAAGCAGAGATCCATAGATTTCAACTGCGTTTGCCTTCCCACCTTCCACCCCCATAGGTCAGGCCTTCATCTATCATAAGAGGATTAGCCCTGTTTTTACTGGGGAAGGGTTACATTCTCCTGCAGACTTTGGAGAGATAATAATAATTATTATTATTTTTAAAGTGCAGATACTTGACGGTTTCTGAAATTCCATTTTTGCCCCTCAAACATGGGGGAAAAATGCATGCACCTTTACAACGTCAGAGTTCACACTATCAGTTTTAATCAGTTTACATTTAATCACACTACCAGTTTTAATTTTAAACTGGTTTTTAATCAGTTTTAATTGTTTTAATACCTGGTTTTCAGGGTTTTAATTGTTTTGATAGTTTAATTGTTTTTTTAAGTTGTTTTAAATTGGTATTTATATTTGTATCTCTGTTTTAATTGTTTTTAATGTTTTCTGTTTTAATTGTAAACCGCCCTGAGCCATTTCGGAAGAGCGGTATATAAATAAAATAAATAAATAAATAAATAAATAAATATCATTCAAACCTAGGTTTAATGTGAGTCATCAACATTAGCTGATTGTGTCAACCCATGCCAAGGTGGTTTATGGCCTGAAATGAACCTGAGATTCCTGCCTTGGTGTGGGTTCACACAGTCATGTTGGTAACCCACATTAAACCTAGATTTGAATGACTGTGTGGACCAGGCCAATGTGAAATTTCACCTTGGCATTTAAAAGAGAAGTGGGTTTGACTTGGCAGCTTTCCATAGTTTGAGCAAGTATTAAATATGAAACGTCAGAAGTGGTCAGCAGTCAAATGCTGTGAAACACCATTTCCTGTCAACGATAAAATACTGCCAAATACTGGGGCTATTCACACGCGCAGGCAAAACTGGCCTAGGAAAGCCCGGCCCGGTTTTGCCAGCATGTGTGAACCACTGGGAGCCATGCGGCTCCCAGCAGAAGCACAGCGGGAAACCCTGTTAGGTGCCCCAGGCTTTAGGGTGCAAGTGTGCTCCAAACCCCAGGCTAACAGATTGTGTGTCGGTGCTGCGTGGCTCTGTGTGGCACCTACACATGAGTAGCCTCCCGGCTGGCTTTGGGAGGCTCCTGAACAGCTTTGGGAGGCTCCTCCACACAGCACCTACACACAGGTAGGTTCCTGGCTGGCTTTGACAGGCTCCCCAGCCCCCAAACTCCCCGGCTGCTGGCAGGAGCCGGCCATCATCTAGGTGAGTGATCCACCCAGGGAGAGCAATCCACCCGGGGATCACAAGGGAGAGTAGAACATCTGCGGGGAAGGTAAGCATTTCAAGGCTTCCTTCCCTCACGCCTTTTGAGCTCTTTCTCCGATCATGAGAAAGGGCTCACTATATGATTGCATATCGACTATCAAACACAGTCAAAAACTAAAGACTATTAAGGATTGCTTTTCCCCACATGAGCTGCCTCAAGACCTGTGATAAGCTAGAGGGGTCCCGTTCTCTGGCCCACCTTTGACAGAGATTTGATGGATGGGCAGCAGGAACAGGGCCTTCTGGGTGCTGGTACCATAAGTGTGCCCTCATGGGACACAACCCGCTCTCTGGGGGTTTGCCCCTTCTGTGCCCCCCTCATTTTTTCTAGTGCTGCCATGGAAGTAGGCTCTTCCATAGACCCTGGACTCTCCTCAGTTGCCCAGCTACACTGAGCCTGGCGAACCCCAGATATTAGCTATCCTATAATAATGCTTCCAACTTGTGGACACAGTACAACAATGTTGATGATGTCTTCCTAAAATATATTAAAGGATTCTAAAGGACAATAAACTGAAGTCTTCTGGGGACTATATGCTTCCTTGATGCATTATTTTCATTGCAGCAGGTCAGCAGTACAGCTTTATGGTGTAAATATCTTATACAACTTAACACTATCAACTTCAGAGACAGGCATATATGATTAATGAGCACTAGAGGCATGTGATGACATTTCTCTGGCCCTTAGACAGAAGATATAAGTCTCGTTCTTTGCTTTTATAAGCCCTGAAGCAACAAAAGCAGTGAGAAATGAACCCTAGTCGTAAGGTATAACGGAGATCTTCCCTTCTAAACCGGCAGCTTGCAGTGTAAATTCCAGTGTTTCACATCAAGCATTCTGCACATTAATTCTGCCGCTTTTTAATATCAGAGTTACATTTGTGTAATTTGATCAAGACTTAGACGATGCAGAAAAACAGAACTGTGACATTTTTGGAATGTTTGTGTAACCTTTAGGATTTTCTAAGCAAGTTGGATCTTTCTAAAGCTGAAAAAAGTTTATAAAATTATGAATGTTTTGGAGAGAATTCTTTCTCCCTTCTAATCATCACCCAATAAAACTGATTTTTAGGTCCAGGACAGAGAAAAGAAAGTGTTTCATGCAATGCACAATTAGCTTATGAACTTTATTGTCACGAGATTTCTTCCTTCCTTCCTTCCTTCCTTTCTTCCTTCCTTCCTTTCTTTCTTTCTTTCTTTCTTTCTTTCTTTCTTTCTTTCTTTCTTTCTTTCTTTCTTTCTTTAATTTGTATACCGCCCTTCCAAAATGGCTCAGGACGGTTTACAATTAAAACAAACCACTAAAACAGTAAAGAGCTAAAACAAATTTTAAAAAACAGTATAACAATTAACAATTTAAAAACATTTTAAAACAACAATTAAACAATTACAGTGATTAAAAACCCCGAAATTGGGTTTTGAATTTTAAAATAGACCAGATATTAAAACCCCTCAAATTTAGGAAGCTGAAAAAGCTTGGGTGAAATGATGGGTTTCGTACCTCCGTCTTATCTGGATTCAGCTTTACTTTATTCTCCCTCTTCCAGCCCATTACTCCTTCCAGGCAGGCATTTAGGAAGGATATGCCAGCTCCTGAAGAAGGTGACATGGAGAAGTAGATCTGGGTGTCATCAGCGTACTGGTAACACCCAGCTCCAAATCCCCTGATGATCTCTCCCAGTGATTTCATGTAGATATTAAAAAGCATTGGAGAAAGTACGGAGTCTTGAGGGACACCATACTTAAGCTCAGATTTTGAAAAGCAACAGTCTCCAATTGACACCATCTGGAATCTATCTGAGAGGTAGGAGCGGAACCACTGTAGAACAATCCCTCCCACCCCCAATCCCCTCAGATGTTCCAGAAGGATACTATGCTCGATAGTATCGAAAGCCGCCGAGAGATCCAAAAGGACCAATAGAGTCACACTTCCTCTGTCAATTCCCAATTGGAGATCATTCATCAGGCCGACCAAAGCAGTCTCCAGCCCACCCGAAAACCAGTTTGAAATGGGTCTAGATAATCAGTTTCCTCCAAGACTGCCTGGAGCTGAGAGGCCACCACTCTCTCAATTACCTTGCCGAGCCATGGGAGGTTGGAAACAGGCCTATAATTGCTCAACTCTGAGGGATCTAATGCAGGCTTCTTTAGAAGAGGTCTAATGATTGCCTCCTTAAGACAAGGAGGCATCCTGCCCTCCCTCAGAGAAGCATTTATGATTTCCACCAGGCTGTTTACAACAACCTCCCTGCTAGATCGAACAAGCCATGTCGGACAAGGGTCAAGAGAACAAGTGGTAGGCCTCACTGCTCCAAGCAGCTTGTCCACATCCTCAGGAGTCACAAAGTGAAACCGATCCAGTCGAATCACATAAGAGAATTCGTTGGGCACCTCCAGCTCAGACATCAAATTAATTGTGGAGTCTCCATCTAGGTCAGCCTGAATCCAAGATATTTTATCTGCAAAAAATTCTTTAAACACATCACAGAGGGTAACTGATGACTCCAAATTATGGTTCAAGGGAGTGGGGGCAGATACTAATCCCCTCACAACCCTGAACAACTCCATCGGACGTGAACTCACAGAGGCAATACGGGCAGAAAAGAACCGCCTCTTTGCCGCATGTATTGCCTGAGCATAGATCTTTAGAAATGCTCTATGTCGCAATCTGTCAGATTCGAGTCGAGTCTTTCTCCACTTGTGCTCCAGTCACCTACCTTGCCGCTTCAGCCCCCGTAGATCTTCCGTATACCAATGGGCCAAATTTTAAGCGGGTCGGAGGGGACGCTTGGGAACAATCGTGTCTACTGCCCTGGTGAGCAAGTTGTTGCAATTCTCAACCAGGGCATCAACAGGATCACCAGCAAAGCCAGCATTAAATCCCTCCAAGGCTTCTTGGAATCTTAGTGGATCCAATAACCTCTTCAGGTCGACCATTCTAATGGGCCCCTCGCCCCTGCAGAGGTGGGAAGTGGTTGTAAGTCCAACCTTAACCAGATGGTGGTCCGTCCATGACAATGGGGAAATCACAGGAGTCCTCACCCATGGAACACCACCCTGATCAGAGTAATCAAGTGTGTGACCTGCAATATGTGTCGGTTCAGGGACCACTTGGGATAGGCCCATAGTTGTCATGGCCGCTATGAACTCTTGAGCTACCATGGACAGATTGGTCCCAAAGTGAACATTGAAGTCCCTCAGCACCAAGACTCTGGGAGTCTCCAACGCAAGTTCCATGAACAAGTCTGTGAGCTCAGTAAGGGATTCCACTGGGCAGCGGGGCGATCAGTACACCAACAGAAGTCCCAATCTATCTCTGGTCCCCAAACTCAAGTACACACATTCAATATGGTCCGATACCCTGACAGGGACCCTGGTAAGGGAGATGTTATCCCTATAGACCACAGCTATCCCACCTCCCTGCCCATGTCCCCTCACCTGCTCCTCTACAGAATATCCTGGAGGGAGAAGCTGGGACCATACTGGACCACTAGCCTCCCCCAACCAAGTCACGGTAATACATACCAGGTCGGCCCCTTCATCCATGATCAAATCATGGATGAATTCAGATTTATTTTGGACTGACCTGGCATTACAGAGGAGCTGGGAAAAGCTATGTGGGTTATTGGCAGTGCTCTCCGAGGTCAAAGAGCTGGCAGGACAACCGGAAGGAGAGACAGTTATTAAATGTCTGACTACCCTTCCCCTGGAATGGCCCGCTGACCTGCCAACATTACTTCTTCTATTCCCCACCACCACCAGAATAGCTGCCCCATTGTCAACGAAGGCACCCCCTGTCCCCCCATTTTCAGACGAACCCAAACACATTACACCTAACCCTAACCCTAACCCAAACACATTACAGCAACTTCAACCCAAGTCTAAAACAACTTAAAACTAAATAAACAGAAGCCCTCTAGCCCTCGTTCTCCCCCAAAGCGGCTCCCCCAAGGGGGCGAGCCATCGTGACCATAATGGTTGGTCGTGACCATTATATGGCTACTATTCGCCCAACAAGGTTGTCAGAAGGGCATTTGCCTTGAGTGCCAATGTTGAGAGGAACTCTATCTATCTATCTATCTATCTATCTATCTATCTATCTATCTATCTATCTATCTATCTATCTAGTTTTAATACTGTGTGATATGTACATCTCTAGGCAGTGTAAAGGTAAAGTGTGCTGTCGAGTCGATCTCAACTCCTGGCATCCACAGAGCCCTGTGGTTTACTTTGGTAGAATACAGGAGGGGTTTACCATTGCCATCTCCTGTGCAGTATGAGATGGTGCCTTTCAGCATCTTCCTATATCACGGGTGCCCAATATAGTACCAGCGGGGATTCGAATTGGCAACCTTCTGCTTGTTACTCAAGGATTTTCCTGCTGCACCACTTAGGCAGTGTACAAAGCCTAAAACACTATATAAAACAGAGTTAAAACAATTAAAAGCCTGCAAAAACTGCTGCATCTTGAGGGTCGTCCTAAAAGCAAACAGAGAAGGAGATACTCTATTTCAGCAGGGAACTTGTTCCAAATCCACAGGACAGTCACAGAAAAGGCCCTATTCCAAGTTGCCACCAAAGGAGTCAATGGCAAATGTAACCAGATCTCTCCAGGAGATCGTAATAGGTGACAGGGTTCATGACAAAGAAGGCAGTTTCTTTAGTACCCTGGACCTAAGCTGGTAAAGGCTTTATAGGTAATAACCAGCACTTTGTATTTCACCCAGAAACATATTGGAAGTCAGTGTAATTCTTTTAATATCAGTTCATATGGTCCCTTCGTGTTGTCCCAAAGACCAGTGTGACTGCCATATTCTGTACCAATTGTAGTTTCTGGACTACATACAAAGACAGCCTCATATAGAGTGCATTACAGTAGTCAAGCCTGGAGGTTACCAGCATATGCACTACAATTTTAAGGTCATTTGTCTCCAGAAATGGATGTAGCCAGGATATCCACCAAAGCTGATAAAAGGCACTTCTGGCCACTGCCTCAATCTGAGACACCAGAGAGAGTTTTGGATCCAGGAATACTCCCAGGCTATGTACCTGATCTTTCAGGGGCAGTGTAAGCCCACCAAAATAGGCCGATTTAAACCATCTCTCAGATCCTTGTCACCCACAGTCAGTACTTCCGTCTTATTTGTATTCAACTTCATTTTGTTATCCCTCATCCAGCCCATTGCCACTCCAGGCAGGCATTTAGGGAAGTGATGCCATTTCCTGATGAATTTGACATGGAGAAATAGATTTGGGTGTTATCAGCATATTGATAACACCCTGCACCAGACCTCCTGATGATCTCTCCCAGTGGTCTTATGTAGATATTAAAGAGCATTGGAGACAGTATGGAACCTTGTGGAACTCCATACTTTAGTTCTCCAAGTGACACCATCTGGAACATGCCAGAGAAGTAGGAACAGAACCAACGTAAAACAATGCCACCCAATCCCACCCTCTACCTTCCTGGGTAGCTTTTCTTCCTGCCTTGCTTCCACACAATCACTTATAACCAGGTTTTCACACGACCGAAAATTGGGCACACATACAGCTCCCAAACCCAGGTAGAACACAATTTTTGATTGTGTGAATGATCTCACCAGATTGCAGAATATATAGGCAAAGACATATTGACAAACAATCTGATTTCAAACCATACCTATATTAGGGATGTGCGCGAACCGCAGTTTGTATTCGAACCACGGATTCGAATACAAACCAGCTCATGGTTCGGTGAACTGGTTCGTTCCAGTTGGGCTGACCCAGAAACTGGTTCAGCGGTTTGAGTGCAGCACCAGGGACAGCGGCAAGTGGCACATTTAAAAGTGAGTAGAACAGGTCCTTACCTGCATGCCTACCACTCCATGCAGCTTCCTGCTGCTGTGGCACTCCTCCCAGCAACCCGCACACAACGCTGGCATGCCCATGGCCTCTGTGAATGCTTGGAAGCCATTTGCGTGTTCCACATGGTGATGCTGACCACACACATGGCATCTGCTCCTGGCCTCCTGCGTGGAGGCGATGTGCATGGTGGCATTGTGTGTGGGTTGCTGGCATGGTCACTTTGTTCTTTTAGATGCCCATGGGCATTTGTCCCATTGTGTTCTATTGAAACTATGCACTATGCTCTTTTATGGCTTTGTGTAAAAATGTACCATTTTCAGAACGTGCCTAAATTTTCAGATTTGTCTCAGACACACTGAACAAGTAACAGCTTCTGCATTTTCTAAGGGAAATCACATTGGTTTGTTAAGGCCACCGAGCTTTCAGGAGTTAGTCCATACAATGAATCAACTTGATAGAAGAATTAGGGGATCATGTAAGCAAGCACGGAACAATACCCAGCTGAAATACTGCACAATCCAGATCATCAGATTTCAGTCACGTGATGTGCTAGGAGAATGATGCATTGATATCCCCCTGTCTTTGCAGTAGTACTAAATTTTGTCATGGGCTGGGTCACCCTGGATTGTTATGGTGCCCAGTCACATGCATTTGAAAGCATCCTCAGGATCATAACGCTGCAGTTATGAAACAATAATTCTAAGTGCCTGGTGCATGTGAGTTGAGATGTCATCCTTGAAATATTCTCTCTCTTCTCAGCTTCATAGCACATGGATTGAAAGAAAAGAGGGTTCAGGACTGCATGAGCCACAACATACATTAAGATTTAAGTTATATTTTAAATGCTGCAGTAAACCGTTGTGGGGTGGGGAAGGAATGGGTCCTGTTTGGACCTTATCACAGCTATAATGGTTGTCTGTAATGTGTAACGCTGGTTATTAGCCCTGTGTACTAATGAAAACATCAGATCGGATCCAACCTGATACCAAAAATATTGTAATTGTGTCTTTAGACTTCTTCAGAATGTCAGTATTGGAATCCCAGTCAGGCTTGGGGTACTTTGAATACAAGTCTCTGATTTGTTTTCGGTCAGTTTCTCCTATAACGGATTGGATAGTTCTGTAAAAAATAAAGTAAAGTAAAATAAAATAAAATAAAATAAAATAAATAATTTTAAATGTGTTTTTATTTATTATTTTTTATCTTTTTATGAATTTTGAATGTTTTATATTTTATATTATGTTTTAATTCTGTACACTGCCTAGATATTTCTATATCAGATGGTATATAAATTTAACAAGCAAGCAAGCAAATAAATAAATATAGCCTTCTCTATTTTGGATAGGAATTATATCCTATAGGATCCGACACTGGGAATATCGGCTGGGATCTGATATTTCTGAACTGATATTGCACAGGCCTTCTGCTTACCATGTCATTTTGAAGGGCATCTATTCTAATATCAACCTGCTCATGTATTATAATAATTTATGGAGGTCCTCAACTGGGCCCTGTTTATCTGTGGTAAGCTTGAGCAATGATTGGGGAGAAAGCCTTTTTGGTTGTACCACCACATTATGGAATTTTCTCTCTAAAGAGAATCAGCTGGTACCTATGCTATTGCAATTTTGGCTCATGTCAGAGATTTTAATTCTCCCAAGCCTGTAAAATTGCCCTAACTTTGGAATGCTGCTCGAAAATGCACTATCCATCTTCTCCACAAGGGGTAGCACAAGTTGTTGTGGTGCCTGAGGCAAAGTGAAAAATGTTGCCTTGCCTCAAACCCCTGGTGGGGACCAAGGCTCTTTCAAAACCCCTGGTGGGGACCAAGGCTCTTTCAAAACTAACCCTTGCAAGCTTTGAAAGTACATGAGGAGCAGGAAAGAAGGGGGTTTGCTAGCAGCCCTCTTCTCTCTTTCTGCTTCTTGCAAGTTTTGCAAAGAGTGTGAGGAGAGGCAAGGCTTGCGAGGGTCAGATCAGTCCCAACGAGCTGCTCTGATGTTGATGGCAGGGCAGGGACATCTTGCCACACTGTTAGTGCTCAGTCATCTACCACCTGAGGTGCTGGCTTACCTTACCTCATGAAAGAGTCGCCTCTGTTCTCCATTATATTGGAGGTGTCGGTTTCAGGTGCGCCTAAGAAATCTCTCTTGGCAGCTGCTGTTCCCTCCCCCACTTTTTCCCAGAATCCCCCTTAGAAGGACCCTACATCATGGTTCTTGCTAGCACCGCCACCTGCAGAGGTGCAGTGTAAAATGTAAAACAAAAAGAAAGGAAGGAAGGAAGGAAGGAAGGAAGGAAGGAAGGAAGGAAAGAAAGAAAGAAAGAAAGAAAGAAAGAAAGAAAGAAAGAAAGAAAGAAAGAAAGAAAGAAAGACACTCACTGCTTCTGCCACCAAACAGTGGTATACGATGCAAGACTTTTTATAAGAATTTCACACGATTGTAGAAAATCGGGCTAGCCTCCACGAACCTGATTTCCTACAATCATAAGAACCACTAGGCTCAGCTGCGGCCCCCGATCCATGCATGGCCTCCGATCCTCCCAGCCCCCGTAGGCTCCGTCACAGAGCCGGCAGTCATGTGAACGGCCAATCCGGCCTCCCAGGGCTCCCGCCCTGCTTGTCTGCGGGGAAAATGGACTTAGCCCGCTCTCCCCACTCACCTTCCCAAACCGGGTCTCACTGATTGTGAGTCCTGGCTCTGTATCTCCTAGGCCTGTGTGAAATTGAATGGGTAAAATTGGACCATGCTTGGTTTTACCAAAACTGGAGAGGTTCAGAGAGAGTCCTAAACTGAACTTGGCCAGCCCAGTTCTGATTGGACTTCTACAACCCCTTTCACAAAAATTCAGCACTTACTGGAGCTCCAGTTGGTGGCTAAAGGTTTTTTTATTTGTTTGTTTTGTTTTTAGTGATCGTGGCTGTGGAAAAAATATGCTTTCCATCTGCCTGCATGCCTGCTGTCTGTTCAAAACTCTTTAATTTGGGGCCCCCGTTTTTTACTCACAAGCAGACACCAGCTGATTTGTGGGTTTCTCATGATGTGAGGTAACTTCCCCTAAGACTTCCTGATGTTAACTCACTTCCCCTGCAATTCTCTGGTGTTATGTTAGTTTTCTTCCAGGTTCACAGGGAGTATTTGCAGTTTCGTTTAAAACTTTAAAACTTAATTGTAAACTGCCCTGAGCCATTTTGGAAGGGCGGTATATCAATCAATCAATCAATCAATCAATCAAATAAATAAATAAATAAAAATTTAAAAAATCCTGACTCTGACACTAATCCTGACCCCAACCCCAATCCTGACCCCAATCCCAGCTCCTAACCCCGATTATGATCCCAACTTTGAGAAGGGTCCAAAGGATCTCGAGCTGACATTTTCAGTTGGAATAGATCGAGTCTGACCCAATCCCATCTTTTGTGCTCATGCACAGGCCTAGGATCTCTCTCAAAACTGCCCTGTTTCATCCCAAAGCCATCCAGTACCTCTGAATTTTGCAGAAATTGTTCTGCTTGGCCTGTTTTATTGAAACTGCTTTTCAGATTTGTGGATCAGCTCCAGTTCTTAGCAGCTGTTTTAACTGCTGTGTTTCATTATCTTGTTGTATGGTATGATATGGTTTTAATGCTGCTTATTTTCTCGTAACTGCTGAAAGGCGGTGTGGGAATTTTTAAAACCAACAAATACAGAAATCTCGGTCCCACATTACATGGAGAATTTCCATAGCAGTTCTGCATATTCCTGGCAGTATCCAACTCTGGGATGGAGAGGAGAGCTGGTCTTGTGGTAGCAAGCATGACTTGTCCCCATAGCTAAGCAGTGTCTGCCCTGGTTGCATCTGAATGGGAGACTTGATGTGTGAGCACTGCAAGATATTCCCCTCAGGGGATGAAGCTGCTCTGGGAAGAGCAGAAGGTTTCAAGTTCCCTCCCTGGTTTCTCCAAGATAGGCTGAGAGAGATTCCTGCCTGCAACCTTGGAGAAGCTGCTGCCAGTCTGTGAAGACAATACTGAGCTAGATAGACCAATGGTCTGACTCATTATATGGCAGTTTCCTATGTTCCTATGTTCCTATGGACTCTTTTCACATGATGTGGGAGATCTGACATGGATCGTGACATTGCAGGTTTAGTTTAGTTTAGTTTAGTTTAGTTTAGTTTAGTTGCAACCGCGGTTTTACCGACCATGGTTTTTAGTATCAGCAAAGAGGAAATTGTGCCTGGTCTTGCCAACTGTGGCCCAAGTATCCACGGTTGCACAGATGCAGGGGGCATGGCTTGGGGCACGAGTTGCTGATGGAAGGAGCCAATCAGATGCTTAGGCCTCCACCTTTCACTGTGACATGGCACTTTTCTATGTATAAGGAGGGTTTTAAAAAAAATGGGGGAAACATTCAAAAATGCCCCCCCCCATTGAAAGTCTGACAATCTAGGAAGAGCTGTACCATGTGATTCTGCTGCTTGTGTTGGTCTGGTCTTGGCCAGTCTTACAGGGAGAAGAGGGTGGTCCCAGCACTTTGTAGACATCATACGCCTTGACTGGAAGAGTGAATTGTGCCCCAAACCAAAAGGCTTCAGAAAGCCAATGCAGTCTCTGTTAACTCTGATTTTATATGCTCTGAGTTGTTCATCCCTTCATGAAAGATGCTTTGCAACAGCTGCAGCCTCCGGAAAGCACTCAGCATTTAACACTGCAAGGGTCGCAAAGCCTAGAGAGTACAAAGGCATGGATTATGGCTTTCAGGTCCAAATCAGAGAGAAAAGATCACAGGCACACAAACAAACATGGCTGCTTTTGTCCTCCGACTGCATTTGAGGGCCTGTTTGCCACAGTCTAATTGTAGCGTTCAGCTAAAAAGCCTGTCAGAACCATGCTAACATTAGCCAACCCCAAGCCGAGCAACATAATTAAACTGTTTGGTTTGGAATTAACTCTGTGTTCAGTACCCTCCTTGTAATAAGCAAACTTCTCATTACAACAATTTACCGAATCTAAGCGCCCTGCAGGCTTCTGCCTTCTGCTCCAATGGTGTTGGGAAGCAGAAAGTTGGGGCTTAGTCTTTGGGTGAAATGCTGGACTCATATCATAGTCAACAGAAGAACTTCATCAAGAAATAATAGGAACCTAGGAAGCTGCCAAATACCGAGTCAGACCATAGGTCCACCTAGCTCAGTATTGTATTTGCAGACTGGCAGCAGCTTCTCCAAGGTTGCAGGCAGGAATCTCTCTCAGCTCTATCTTGGAGATGCCAGGGAGGGAACTTGGAACCTCAGATGCTCTTCCCAGAGCAGCTCCATCATCCCCTGAGGGGAATATCTTACAGTGCTCACACATCAAGTCTCCCATTCATAGGCAACCAGGGCAGACCCTGCTTAGCTAAGGGGACAAGCCATACTTGCTACCACAAGACCAGCTCTCCTCTTTTACACCAGCTCTCCTCTTTTAAAATAGTATCTGCTATGGTAGGGGTGGAACTGGATCAGGGCAATGGTGCTGAGGGAGGAACATAGGGAGCTGTCATATACTGAGTCAGACCATATCCAGCTCAGTATTGTCTACATAGACCGGCAGTGGCTTTTCCAAGGTTGCAGGCAGGAGTCTTTCTCAGCCCTATCTTGGAGATGCCAGGGAGGGAACTTTGAACCTTCTGCATGCAAGCATGCATGTGCTCTTCTCAGAGCAGCCCCATCCCCTGAGGGGAATCTCTTATGGTGTTCACACATGTAGTCTCCCATTCAAATGAAAGCCAGGGTGTACCCTGCTTTGCAAAGGGGACAATTGATGCTCGCTATCACAAGACCAGCTCTCTAACAACCATGGACAGTTCAGCTCTGCCTGTGCCCCTTCATGTCTCTGAAACATTGATCTCCTGCCCTGGATACACTATAGGGTCCCAATTCCCTGCTTATTTCCCTGCCTGGCTGGAGAGCATTTCCCCTTGCCTGGACTCTGACTCTGTGGCATGGTGTATTCTATCCTGGAACACGATAATTGCAAATGAAGTTCAAACCACAGTTTGCCGGGCGGGGGGGGGGGCACAGTTTGCCAGGTAGATGGAATGGCAAACTGCGGTTTACTACAATCTTCAATTGGAAGTTTCAACTTTTTGACCACATGGGGAGGGGGTGGAAGGGGAGGGGGGAGCAAGAGAGCCCAAGGCTCCTGTGTGCTTGTCCTGATTCTGAATGGCCCCAATCTGTGTTCACAAGATGTGCCAAAAATAATTGAAAACAAGAAGTGCTTTTTAATGTGAGAAAGAACACCAACAGGGATAGTTGTTTCAGCTGAGCCCTAAATAGGATTTATATTAGTTGAGTAATTTCATAATTGGCTTTCCCATCTGCAGAGCATTACTGAATATTTTACTGAGCAAAATCACTCAACAGCATTCACAGAATAAATAGCAGAATTAAACTATATAAAGTATAAATGAGTTTATAGTGCTCTTAAGTTTGAGTCCTTCCATGCTTCTGTTATTAGGGACAGATAAAAACAACAACACAGTGGAGCTTGCTTTGGACATCACATGCAACATTCAGACTCCTACGGATATTTGGTCTACCCCTTTCATCTTCGGGTTTATTTCCATGAGGATAATAACAGGGAAGGTGCAGTCTTTGTTCTTCAGACAGTCTGAGTTGTAGCATTAGCACAAGAGAGACCCAATTCATACGTTCACCAGGCTGATATTCCAGCTCATGTGGTGAAGGTGTGATGCACTCATATACATTATGGTTTGATATGCATGATATTTCTCCTCTTCATGAGTGGAAAAGATAAGTCCAATCAGGCCAACAGTCATCCAGGTCTTTATGGTGCAACGTCCATTCTCACTTGATGTTGTGAGGGTCCACCACATGAACTGGATCCCTAGCCTAGTGAGCATCTACAACAGGATACAGGCCACAGACCAAATGAATAAACAAACAAAATAATGGGAGATTCCACATGGGAACGTTCATTTGCCTCCTATGCTTTGCACACATCATGGCCAACATCCTGACAAATAAAGTATCAGTGTTTCATGAGATGCACCAGTGCTGCAGTCGAGTTACAAACTAACGCAGTACCAGAGCTTGTGGGGCATGTGCATTTCAATTACCCCCATTTTCCCCAGAAGTGTTCTCTGCCACCTGAACATATGTCCCTGAAGGCTGTGTGACCTTCAGGGGCATATTTTTGTAGAAATTTACCCTCTTCCTGCTTGAGTGCCACTGCTGAGTTAGACGACAGCGTCCACAGCACCTATGCCTCTCATAAAGCACCAGTGTTGCTTAGTCAGGATGTCGACCCATGAACCTTTTCCAGGCATTTGAAATGTGGATAATTACTGTGCTTGAGACTGCAAGCTCCACTCCTGAATTCCAGTCGTACTTAGAGGGCTACCATTTGTACAGCTCTAGGGTTTCTGATCACTTGAAGGGAGGCCTCCTCGTGTACATCCATATGCATGGATGGAGACCTGCTACATACATTCCAACAAATGCATGTAGGTTGGGTGGTAGAGCTTGCCCCCTGCCTTCCCATACATATTCACCATCCATGTTTGAAATGCCTGAAAAGGCCTCTGACTTGGAAAGTCATTTAGGAACATTAGGAACATAGGAAGCTGCCATACACTGAGCCAGAGCATTGGTTCATCTAGCTCAGTATTCTCTACACAGACTGGTAGCAACTTCTCCAAGGTTGCAGGCAGGAATCTCTCTGAGCCCTATCTTGGAGGAGCCAGGGAGGGAACTAGAAACCTATCTTACAGGGCTCACATGTAGTCTCCCATTCATATGCAACCAGGGTGGACTCTGTTTAGCTAAGGGGACAAGTCATGCTTGCTACCACAAGACCAGCTCTCCTCTCCAAATTCTTATAACTGGCATCTCCATTGAATCTCATCTGGGCCATAATCCCCCTCAATGTATTTCATATACTTAGATGTGATTATCTGGGGTCCACCCAATGTATGAACTAGCCTTTGGGAAGTGGAAGGGAGTTACTACAAATTGAGGATTAAAAATGCTTGAAATGCTGTAGATGATATTAGCTATTCATGTGAGGTAAACCACACCATATGCTCTGTGGCCCTTTAGCTCTGTGTGGTTCCACCTAAACAATGTTATGAATAGAGCACATTTTGCTGAAGTATTACAGGACATATGGCACATCTCTCTCACCTTTCTCTTCTAATTTCCTGGCCCTTTTGCTTTGCCTTTTATCAGAAACCTTTATATCATTTTAATGCCTTCTTTTTCCATGCAACATTAATCACATTTTCTGAACGCTCTACTGCTATCACCTAATGTAACAAAGGGTGTAAGAAAAGTAATAAATTGATTTAACAGTCTCTAGATTACACAAAACATTCGTAAGATTCAATAATACTGGAACACAAACCAGAAATTATATCTGTCTAGTTTTCTTATTTTAGTCTCCCATCTGTCTCGCCATCTTAATACAATTCTCCAATATCACTACTGAAGGTCTGATGTTAATCTTCCATTTATGGTAAGACTCTATAATTCAGGCCAGCTCCTGGTTCCCACTTCTGAAGTGTACTCGAGCAGTTTGTGAGGATCCCTACCTCCCGGGAGTGCCATGATTGGGTCAGGATGAAATATTACATTTTTGGTGGTGTACAGGTGTGCCATTCTCTGCTACCTCAACCATGTCCTATACACCATTTTTAATTTCTCTCTCTCTCTCTATCTATCTATCTATCTATCTGACTCTATCATTCTATATGGATGGTTGTGGAGGAATAGCTGTCTATCCCACCGCTTGCCATCATGTGTGGAGGATCCGTCCTGCTGCTAACACAAGACACAAATCTCCCTGACAGTCATGGAGCCTGACCACCGGTGGCTCATGTGCGGTGGTGGCCGTGGCGGCCCCGCAGACCTTGCCCCCCGCGTCTGATGTCAGACACAGGGGGTGTGGTCCGGCAGAAATCCGTAATCTGAGTTCATTATTGGCCTTCAGGAGAGCACTGAGGACCTATCTGTTTGGCCTGGCCTTCCAGGGTTTTTAAACTGTTTTTAAACCATAAGGTTTGGCCTTGTTTTCCAGGGTTTTAAAAACTGTTTTAATTGTTTTAATAATGGTTTTATTTTGTTTTTAAAGGTTTTGATTTTAATAGTTAATTGATTTTAGTTTTGTTTTAATGTAAACCGCCCTGAGCCATTTTTGGAAGGGTGGTATAGAAATCAAATAAATAAATAAATAAATAAATAAATAAATAAATTTATTTTCTCTAACCATTTTTAAATGACCCAATCAGTACAACTTAAGTTTCCTCCATTTTACAGAATGCAACCAATTAAATCAAAGCTCCCTTTCCCTCCACAATTAACTCAGTACATCGCATCATCTTTAACTGAATCTTGCTTGAGCAGAAGCCTTGCACTTTTGACCCTGCCAGCTTTTCTCTAACATAGGGACTTTGCAGGCATTTTATAATCACAATCTATTTATAATAATGGTTAGGTTTTAGGAATATCAATGCAATCATAATACAATTCATTTACAAGGGCTTATTTACAAAAAACCAAGAGGTCTAGGCCTCATTCATCGACAGTGGTACTGGTTGCCAGTTGATACTCGTTTTGTGCAATGCTAACTTCAGTTGCATGATAGCTTCAATTGCATAGACTCCATCTGTGTATTCCAGTGAAGAGGCAAATGTGGGACTTCAGCCCACCATTCTGCCACTGCCAATGATCTAGCGGGAGCTAACCACAGCCTGGACACATATAATTTCTTGGCATTTTGGAAGACGAGTGAATATGGGAACAACATATGAAACCAAAAGGTTTTTCGTTTACTGAATTTAATCACTTTTTTAAAAAGGTTAAGTATAAAATTCTCTGTTCAGCCAAACTAAAAATTAAAATGCAAATGGAGGAACGCAGAGGGGGGGAAAAAGAAGACCTAATATGATCAATAAGGAATATCCCTGCCTCACAATGTAAATAGGGCTACAGAGAAGATCCACCCTCTATCACTATTTGCCTGATCTCAGCTGGTGAGGGAACATAGAGATAGGCTGCACCAGATGGCCACAGAGCACAGGCAGCACAGCACTGGTAGTCCTTCAACTAGGATTAAAGAGGAGGAGAACTCAGTGAAAAGCAAAATTCCCAAATGATTAAAGAACAGAATGGAGTGGGGGAAATCCACTAAGTCATAATTACCTTTTTGGCTCCCCTTGGATGATCTGTCTGAATAGGAATCTCTAAATTTTGTCTGGATCAAGGTGATCCAGTTGAAATAGTCTACCTGGACTTCCAAAAAGCTTTTGACAAAGTTCCTCATCAAAGACTCCTGAGGAAACTTAGCTGTCATGGGATAAAGGGACAAGTACATGTGTGGATTGCTAACTGGTTGAAAGACAGGAAACAGAGGGTAGGGATAAATGGAGAGCTTTCACAATGGAGGGAAGTAAGAAGTGGGGTCCCCCAGGGATCTGTACTGGGACCGGTGCTTTTTAATTTATTCATAAATGATCTAGAAGCAGGGGTAAGCAGCGAGGTGGCCAGATTTGCAGATGATACCAAACTCTTCTGGGTAGTGAAATCCCAAACAGATTGTGAGCAGCTCCAAAAGGATCTCTCCAAACTGGGCGACAAAATGGCAAATGCGGTTCAATGTTAGCAAGTGTAAAGTGATGCACATCGGGACGAAAACCCCCAACTTCAAGTATATGCTGATGGGATCCGAGCTGTCGGTGACGGATCAGGAGAAGGATCTTGGGGTTGTGGTGGACAGCTCATTGAAAGTGTCGACTCAATGTGCAGCAGCTGTGAAAAAGGCCAATTCCATGCTAGGGATCATTAGAAAGGGGATTGAAAATAAAACAGCTAACATTATAATGCCCTTATACAAAACTATGGTGTGACTACACTTGGAGTACTGCGTACAATTCTGGTCACCACATCTTCAAAAGGACATTGTTGAACTGGAGAAGGTACAGAAGAGGGCAACCAAGATGATCAGGGGCCTAGAGCACCTTCCTTATGAGGCAAGACTACAACACCTGTGGCTTTTTGTTAGAAAAAAGACGACTGCGGGGAGACATGATAGAGGTCTATAAAATCATGCATGGTGTGGAGAAAGTGGAGAGAGAGAGATTCTTTTCCCTCTCACATAACACTAGAACCAGGGTTCACTCCATGAAATTGATTGCCAGGAGGTCTAGGACCAACAAACGGAAGTACTTTTTCATACAATGCGTGATCCACTTGTGGAACTCTCTGCCACAGGATGTGGTGAAACCTGGATGGCTTTAAGAGGGGTTTGGATGACTTCATGGAGGAGAGGTCTATCAATGGCTACTAGTCAGAGGGCTGTGGGCCACCTCCAGTATCAAGGGCAGGGTGCCTCTGAGTACCAGTTGCCTGTCTGTGACTCCTTTCTGTGGCTTCCAGTGGCATCTGGTGGGCCACTGTGCGAAACAGGATGCTGGACTAGATGGGCCTTGGGCCTGATCCAGGAGGGCTGTTCTTATGTTCTTATGTTCTTGTGTTCTTATTTCAGGTGAAATTTGGTGGTGATGCTATACACGGCCCGTATTACAAAGATGCTTTCTCCATTAAAGCGAACTGCCAAGCAGATTATGAATGTGATGTTCTTCGGAGCTCCGATGTTGTTACCATGGTTACCAAAAGAGTCCACAGCCTTGTACACATCTTTCACTTTATTTACCTGATTTTTACATAAACAACATTTACTTTTCATGAGGTGGAGAAGAGAACATGAATCAACAAGGAAATCATGGGAGACGTATGACAGCTGCCATGATAAGCAGATATGGGGAGGTCATCCAGATCAGGCTAGGATTAAATTAGTGAAGGAAATCAATATGTATCTTTTTAATTGAAGGAGGATATATATAGACGATATTCCCACCCACTGCAACCATTATAGTCTCGTTCCTGGCTGAGCTGACAAGATTTGAAGTTCCAACAATGGTGTTTGCAAATGATCAAATGGAAGAGGAAATCTCTAATCATCTCATGGAGGGAAACTGCCAGTATTAAAAGGATTCTTCAGAGCTCAGGAGCAAAATAAAAAAAAAATTGTTTCATGATTCCTGAACTGCTTCCTTCCTCGTGTTCTAATTGGCACATCTTAACTCTCCACCCTACTTTTCTTCTACTTTTTTGTTTGTGCTTCAAATGTTGTGGGGTATTTGCCCATTTGTGCTGCGTTAGATGAAAGTCCTTGCACCAACTGACAGATGCTTTTATTTTATTTATTATCTTGACATTTATATGCTGCTCTTCCTTTGAGGAGCCCTGAGAAATGTACATGATTATGTATATCCTCACAGCAACCCTGTGAGGTAGGCTAGGTTGAGAGAGAAGTGACTTGCCCAGAATAACCCAGTTAGTTTCACAACTGAACGGGGATTTTAACTTGGATCTCCCCGGTCCTAATCCAACACTCCAACCATTACACAGTACTGGCTGCCACACCATTTACACTACAAACAGTATGTAATTCACTTGCACTGACTCCAGTTTTGAGTGGCTTCAGGCCTAGTCTACACATGCAGGAAAATGAAATGGTGGAATCCTGGCTACTTTGGAATGCTTTACCATGTAAAATTGTACCCACAGCAAATGAGTATTTTACATGATATCTTTCTCATCTTGGAAAGATTCTAGCCCATCCTACTCTCTATTCCGCTAGAGATAAGGTCTCTTTGGTTGTGGCCCCTTGGCTTCAGAATATCCTCCCAGAAGAGCTTCACCATGCTCCCTTCTCTCTGGGTTTTAAAAAGGAGTTGAAGACCTTTCTTTTTCGAGATGGTTCTATCGGCTGCTTGTTATCTGGTGGATTTCTAACTTGGTTTTAACTGGGTTCAGTTTTTAGCTAATTTTTACTAAATATTATTGCTTCATGTGCTTTGTTGTTATGATTTAGTAGTTCTGTGCGTCACTCTGAGCAGTATTGCACTGAAGGAGCAGAATATAAATATTTTAAATGAAACAAACAGCTTTCTATTTGTTTAGCTCTCACATTGCAGAACATTCAGAAAAATGATCCTGCGCCTGAAAAGTGAAGTGGTAAAGTCCTTTCCCCCCACCTTCACATTCTACTACCTCAATCCCACCTCATTCTATGGATCTGTAGACCCACATGGCTTTCGAAAGTGCGCCTCTTGCATGCCTACAAAGCACTGAGAAAGTACAGTTGTGATGATACTCCAATAATTCGCAATAAAATTACTGTCACAACTGCATTTCCACAGTGGTTTCATGGGAACATAGGAAGCTGCCATTTACTGAGTCAGACCACTGGTCCATCTAGCTCAGTATTGTCTACACCAGGCCTGCTCAACTTAGGCCCCCCAGCTGTTTTTGGACTACAACTCCCATAATCCTCAGCCACAGCAGCCCATAGCCAGGGATTATGGGAGTGTTAGGCCAACATCTGCTGGAGGGCCGAAGTTGAGCAGCCCTGGTTTACACTAACTGGCAGCAACTCTCCAAGATTATGGGCAGCAGTCTCTCCTAGCCCTAACTGAACTGAAGATGCCAAGGAGTGAACCTGGGACCTTCTCTATAAAAAGCAGATGTTCTCCCATTTGTGTGCTAGTGCTGTGCGGGGGTACCTCTATTCACACTTTATGTTGAACACATCTACAGTCTGTGTACAGTGTATGCATGTACACAGCTGTAGAGGTATACAGTTATTTAATTATCTATCTATCTATCTATCTATCTAGTTTATAAACCCCTGGTATATACAGCTCTAGGCAGTGTACACAATCCAAATTACAATATAAAAATAAAAACACAAAACACTTTCACAAAATAAAAACAATTAAAAACAATTCACAGAGTGAAACAATTAAAATAAATTCACAAGATAGACACAGTTAAACATTTTAAAATTAATTTTAATTAAAAGCCTGAGAAAACAGATGTGTCTTAAGGGTCTTTTTAAAAGCAATCAGAGAAGCTCTTATTTTGACAGGCATTCCGAAGCCCTGGGGTAGCCACAGAGAAGGCCTGGCCCTGAGTCACCAACAGATGAGCCAGCGACAACCATGACCAGCCCTCCCCAGATAATCTTAATAGGCAGCAGGGCTCATGACAAAGAAGGCAGTCTCTTAAATACCCTGGACTTTATTGGGCTTTATAGGTAATGACAAGCACTTTGTATTTCACTTGGAAACAGTGGCAGCCAGTGCAATGTTTTCAGAATCAGTATTATATGTTCCCTTTGAGTTGTCCCAGAGACCAATGTGACTGTAGCATTCTGTACCAATTGTAGTTTCTGAACTATGTACAAAGGCAGCCCCACAAAGAGTAGTCAAGCCTGGAGGTCACCAGCACCTGGAGGTCACCAGCATATGTTCTACCATTTTAAGATCATTTACCTCCAGAAATGGGTGTCGCTGACATATCAGCTGAAGCTGATAAAATGCACTACTGGCTACTGCCTCAACCTGAGAAACCAGAGAGAGTTTTGGATCCAGGAGCACTCCCAAGCTCTGTACCTGATCTTTCAGGGGGAGTGTAACCCTATTGAGAACAGGCAGATCTAAATCATCTCTTGGGTCTTGAACCCCCACAATCAGTACCCCCATCTTATTTGGATTCAACTTCAGTTTGTTATCCCTCATCCAGCCCTTTACTCCTCCAGGCAGGCATTTAGGGAAGTTATGCCATTTCCTGATGAAGTTGATGGGGAGGAATAGATTTGGGTGTCATCAGCATATTGATAACACCTTGACCAAATCGCCTGATGATCTCTCTCAGTGGTTTCATGAAGACATTAAAGAGCTTTGGAGGCAGTATGGAACCTTGTAGAAATCCATATGGCAATTCTCACTTTTCAGAACAACAGACTCCAAGTGACACCATCTGTATTCTACCCAAGAGATAGGAATGGAACCAATTTAGAAAGTCCCACCTAATCCCATCTCCCTCATGCGACCCAGAAGGAGACCATGCTAGATGGTATCGGAAGCCACCAAGAGATCCAAAAGTTCAGCAGAGTCACACACCCTGTGTCAATAGCCAATTGGAGATCATCCATCAGGCCGACCAAAGCAGTATCGACCCCTCAGCCTGCTTCAAAGCCGGTTTGGGTCTAGATAATCAGTTTCCTCCAGGACTGCCTGGAGTTGAGAGACCACCACTCTCTCAATCACCTTGCCCAAGATTAGAGATGGGCCTATAGTTGCCTAACTCTGAGGGATCCAATGTAGGTTTTTTCATGTATGGTCTAATGATAACGTTCTTAAGACAAAGAGGCATCATACCTTCCCTCAGAGAAGCATTTATGATATTAACCAGGCCCTCTCCAATAATCTGATTGTTAGGCTAAAATAAACCAAGTTGGGCAAGGGCCAAGAGAGCAGGTGGTAGGATGCACAGTCTGAAACAGCTTGTCCACATCCTCAGGAGTCACATAATGAAAGTGATGCAGTCTGACCCTATAATTGAGCGGATGGCTCCTGAGGGCCTCCCAACTCCACCACTCCCTATTTTCCTCATTATGTCCTTCACTCTGAGGGGCTGCCAGGGAAAGGGGCGAACATGGGCCCCCTTTCCCCTAACTATGCCCCTGGTCTGACCACATAAGAGGAGTTGCCGGATACCTCCATAACAGACTTCCTTAATTGTAGAACCCAATTCAGCCCAAATACTAGAGTTTTTGTCTGCAAAAAAATCATTAAAAGCATCACAGCAGATAACCGATGGTTCCAAATTTGGATTCAAAAAGGAGAGGGCTCATACTAGCTCTCTCACAACCCTAGACAACTCCACTGGATGTGATCTTGCGGATGCAATGTGGGCAGAAAAGAATTGCTTCTTTGCCGCACGTATTGCCAGAGCATAGATCTTCAGATGTGCTCTATGTTGTAATCTGTCGGATTAGAGTTGAGTCTTTCTTCATTTGCACTCTAGTTGTCTACCTTGATGCTTCAGCTCCCATAATTCTTCCAAATATCACAAGGTATTTACTCATCAAGTTCAATGCACAGATAGGATAGTTGTACACTTCGTATCTGTAGCCTGAAGTTGAGAGACCAGGACCCAGGTTCACTTTCAGAATGAATGCAGGTACTGGTATTTCACACAAAATTATGAAAACATGTACAACAACTGCAATGTAATGTCTGAATAGGACTATTGTCTTTTCTATTTGGGAAGAGGAAAAAAGCTCTCGGTTTCTGTAGGAGATTATGGCACATATGTGCGTTTTCAGATCTCAGAAGCCCTGCCTGTTATTCAGACACTAGGTTTGATGGAGCACAGCCATACTTTCCCCAATATCTCATTTCAGAGAATTTGCAAGAAGCAGATATATAAATAAATAAATACCCCTAAAATACTGAGTCAATGAATTCATAATAAAATCAACAATTTATGCTAAGCACATTTTAAAAATTAAAGGAGACAAGCGAATTATTTTGCCCATAGGGCCATGATAAAGAAATGAGTTGTGCTTGCATAACTCAATTGGGCTTTCTTAACACTGGCTTCATAATTACTTTAAGAAACCAAGTTATTTGTTTTCATTAACAATAATTGAACAATAAGT
Source organism: Hemicordylus capensis (assembly GCF_027244095.1). NCBI lineage: Eukaryota > Metazoa > Chordata > Lepidosauria > Squamata > Cordylidae > Hemicordylus > Hemicordylus capensis. Next base: position 444,229,696 of record NC_069657.1, read on the forward strand.
CTGATACTGGTGGCTTCCCCCTCCTCTTTTTTCAGGAACCAATCCAAGCAATTTTAGCAATGAGGACCTGCAGTGCCAATCCGCAGACTGACGATGCATGAACATTAATACCAGAACCAACTATACCAATATTAATACCAATAGCAGCCAATAATACCAGTAACAACAACAAAATACCAGCAGCAACAAAAATTCTACATGAATTTTTCATGTAGAAAAATTCTACATGATCCTTACCACATGTTTAAGGTCATCTGAAGAGGTCTGTGTCCAGTTACCACCGGTTCGTCTGGTGGCGACTCAGAGGCGGGCCTTCTCTGGAGCTGTTCCTGGGCTGTGGAATGCACTCCCAGCAGAAATCCATAATTTGAGTTCATTGCTGTCTTTCAGGAGAGCCTTTAAAACCTATCTGTTTGGCCTGGCCTTCCAAGGTTTTTAATTTGTTGTAAATTGTTTTTAACTGCTGTAAGTGTTCAGCCTGGTTCTCCAGGGTTTTTAACTGCTGAAATGTTTTAACTGTAAATTAGTTTTATGCTGTTTTTATAGTTTTGATTTTAACTGTTAATTGATTTTAATTGTTTTTCTGTTGATGTAAACTGCCCTGAGCCTTTTTGGAAGGAAAGTATATAAACTGAATAAATAAAATAAATAACTAATAAATAATAAAAGATGCACACAAAGCAAAATCAAGTGCTTTAAATCTCCATTGATTTTTTATGGGAGTGCATAATTCAGGTCCTACTGGCAGTTTGGATCCAAAGAGCTGCTTTTTAGGACTGTGCAAGTCAAAAGATTTGGAAGCCTGTGTGGGAATGAAAGAGAATTTTAATTAATAGGGATTTCTTCTTTTAGATGGTTCACACCGAGCTTGGACTTCACTCAGGAGAAACTGAACTTTCAAAAGATAGATTTGAGTCAGGCAGGACTCTCTCTAGTCTCAGGCAGTGAAGAGCATCTTACTGACAAGCAAGGTTTTTTTTTTACAGAACCCACAAAGAAATGATGAGAAGTGTACTTTTCTTGCTAAGCTTTATACAGAGAATCTCTGTATTGCTGCTGATGAGTAAACTGAGATTTGTGTTCTTGTGTATTTGTATATTGATCCAACTCAGCTACAAATCTGCACTTCGCCAGTTATTGCTAGTCCTGGTTCCACCTCCACGACTATCTACAATTGGCCTGCCTTCTTCTCTGCACACAATTGGCTCCACCTCTCACTACTTGTGACTCTACTATGTCTAACGCCCCCAACCCCCCGCCCAGTCCCAGGAACCACCAGCCACCACTGCCTCAGGCTGTTCGTATTTGAAGCAGAGAACAGAAGACAATCAGCAACATTCAGACGGGCTTTGCCTTTGCTTTTGTTGTTACCCCATTAGCACAGCTGCCGACCCATTTCCTAGAAACCAGTGCTAGTTTCTCTGGTAAACTGAGGGATTACGGAAATTCACACTCTTATCAGCAAATAATCCTTGTTCCTGGTTTCTTAGCACCTCTTTAAGGTCTTGCATAAATAACATATCGATTTCCCATAACTGGAAAGATAAGAGTTCTTTCTCTGCTACAGCCTCCCGGGCACTCAAAAGAAGCACCCAGATTATTTGGCTCTTAAACTGCCCCTCGTTGCAACGTGAAAAGATGACTCCGCCATGAAATGTGTCTATAATCTCAATGGGATCAGGAGGCAGTTAAGTATTTCTCTTGTCCCGGCAGGCCTGGATGATTGATTACTGTTGGAAGAAAAGGCATCACACTAATTTTGGCAATGGAAATGCTGTTGTGACATGATTTTCACACAACAGGTGCTGTGCAGTGGCAGCCAGTATGGACACTACCAGGGGTGTGGCAGGAGGCACCTTTAACTGTAAATCAGTAGGTGCTTACTTTTCTTCCTGCCACACTTGGAAGCTTTTCAGAGCAGCGGTGTGGTGCCTAGCACCCGATGGCCGATGCAGTGGAGGATTGGGTCCGCCACTCAGCTGGTCTCCACACATGCCACAAATGGCCTCCACCAGCTGAGTGATAGAGCCAGTCCTCCACCGCAGTGGATGCTGGGTGGCACGCTGCTGCTCTGAGCAGCTATCAGGTAGGGGTGTGCGAACAGGTTCAACATCGAACAGGTTTGACGTTGAACCTGTTCGGTTAGATTCTTCGAGGTTGAACTGAACTACTCCCTGTTCTGTCGGACCCCGGACCGAACACCCCCAGATATTTGGGGGGTTCACAGACCACTTTCTCTTTTTTTTAAAAAAATTGCCTGATTCCCCCCTCGGGGGAGTTCCTGGAGATGGGGGGTGTCCGTGGAGGCTTCCCCTCCCCCCTCCCAGCTTCCTCATGCTCCCTCTTCACCTTTTCGGGTGCTCTTGGGCCTCACCCAGCGGCCTGGCGGCCATTATGGAAACCACGTGTCTGCACACATGGCCTCCATAATGACCACTGGGCGGCCGGGTGAAGGCCGAAAACCAGCCAAATAGTGTCCAAATGGGTGAAGAAGGGGCATGAAGAAGGCCGGCGGGGGGAGGGGGAACCTCCACAGACCCCCCGCCACCTCCAAGAACTCCCCCGAGGGAGAATCAGGTAATGTTTAATTTTTTTTGAGAAAGTGGTCCACAACTCTTCCTGGACTGAATTGGGGTGGGGGAGGGTTCAAGGGGGTGCCAGACTGAACTGGCCCAGTCTGGTTGGAGTCCAGTCCAGACTCGAACTGAACCGGGCCAGCTGGTTCCGTGCACATCCCTACTATCAGGTGCAGCGGGAGGAGAGGTAAGATAAAGGTAAAGTGTGTCGTTAAGTCGATTTTGACTCCTGGCACCCACAGAGTCCTGTGGTTTTCTTTTGGTAGAATACAGGAGGGGTTTACTATTGCCTCCTACCACACAGTATAAGATGATGGCTTTCAGCATCTTCCTATATCACTGCTACGGGGTACCAGCAGGGGATTCGAACTGGCAACCTTCTGCTTGTTAGTCAAGCATTTCCCCTCTGTGCCACTTAAAGTGACTGGGAGGAGAGGTAAGCACCTACTGATTTACAGTTAAAGGTGCCTCCTGCCATCCCCTCCAGCAGCACCTGCATCGCCCACCGTTGGTGCTGAGTAAATAATAAAAAAGCTAGCACGCACAGAACACATGCACATATGCCTGTGTGCATGCACAAACACAATATGGCTAACATACGGAGAAAGGAAGTACTGATGAAGTGAGAGAGCAGCCTAAGAGAACTTCTTAGCTAAACGCACCGGTGTTGCGGGGAAGCAGAAATGTTTTACTTTAATTTGAAAATTGAAACTCAAGTGCATTTGAGTCGAAACTCAAGGTCAGTGAAATCGTGCACCAAAGTGCTGCACAAGTGGCTGCAGATCCTTATTTTGAAGCAATCCCATTGATTTAGGATTACATCTTACATTTACCTTGAAGTGTGTTTAGGTTATCAACAAGAGTGCCTCAGGAAAAACACATGAAATGTTCAGTAAATGTCAAGTTAGTTTTTAGCAGGAACCTTCTTTCTCAGCTACAAGATAAGTCAGTTCTGAAAACAGCTGCTGAAATATTGCACAAGAGCATGTCTGCCTTGTAATGCTGCATTTGTGCAATTTGCACAAGTTGGTTACACAAGAGTAAGCGCATTGGGAATGGTTGGCTTACTCTAACATAATGCAATTGGTGCACATTTTGCACTTGCACAACTTACACAAATGCAACATTACTAGGCTGATGTAGCTTTGTGCAGTATATCAACTGCTGTCGGTTTAAAAGATTTATTACACAGAGGTTTCATTATGAATGCCATTCTGGAAAGTCCCCCAACTTTCAGAGGTGGCTGGGGAAATACAAAGGTTAGGAAGGGAGCTGAAAAGTCTTGCACAGCCCTCTGGATCTGGACCTTGTGTGAGCAAGTTAAGCACCAGCATGACTCACTTCCACTGAAATCAATCAGGCTTTACAGAGTTGAACTTTGAGTGGTCTGTGCTTATTATTAATATTGGCTGGAGAATCAATCTAACAATGCACTAGGTACAGGGATTCTCAATGTTGGGTCCCCAGATGTTATTGGACCTCAACTCCCATAATCACCAACCTGGGGCTGGGGATTATGGGAGCTGAAGTCCAATAACATCTGGGGACCCAACACTGAGAATCCCTGCACTAGGACAAACATGTTGCACTAGTGCAAGGAAGTTGTGCTATCCAATTCTGCTAAGTCAGGCATTAAAGTTTCAGACTAGTGTTGTGCTGGTGCAATAAGGTGGGTGTATGCAATCTGTGGCATGCCTCCTGCAGGAAACCTCTTCCTCAGGCCACATAGGTTTCAGGGAATGATGCAAAGCTCTCCATTATTCTTGTTGCCCAAGCAGACAGAAGGCGCAAGAAAATGAGCAAGTCTGAGCACCTGCTCAGCTGCATGATCTCTTGCATGGGTGCATTTCTGTACAATGAACCAGTGCAGCACTAATCTGGATGCCAGCCACTCGTATTGCCCACTATACTAAGAATATAAAAACAGCCCTGCTGGATCAGGCCCAAAGCCTATCTAGTCCAGCATCCTGTTTCACACAGTGGCCCACCTGATGCCCTCTCTTCTGCTTTTTCTCCCCTGCAACTGGTATAATATACTGTGTCGGAACTGCATGCAGGAACCATTTCTACACACACACAGAAGGGAAAGGAGATCTATCTATCTATCTATCTATCTATCTATCTATCTATCTATCTATCTATCTAACATCCCTTCCTTCTGCGGCCACCTGTGCCTCCCAAAAATGTGCCCTTGAGGGTTGTACAACCTCCAAAAATATGTCCCTGAGAATTGCAGGACACTCAGGGACATATTTTAGGGAGGCACAGGCAGCAGCAGACTCGGGGGGGGGGGGGAGGGAGATTGCCAAAAATCATCCCTCCCCTCTCTGTGCACACAAGGTAGTGTTCCCTATATGCCTACTCACTATGTCAGACATTAGTAGTAATAGCAAGAGCTGCAGCAGCAGCAGTATTAGCATTGCTATTAATGCACCATCAGTATGAATAATGGAGCAGCTGCCCTCTTTGCTAGAACAGTATTCCCTGGATGTATTGTCTGCAAAAGAAAAAAAAACACCACCCACTCTGCCTGCCATTATGATCAGCTTACATCCTGTGCAGTTCCTTGTCCATGTCAGAGAGAGTGGGGGCTTCTGAGAACCAAGCATGCCTGCACTGCTTCCAGAGGTGGGGCTGCTTCTTCATTGCTACAAGTTGCAAATCGGCCGTGCTGATACTATTCCTAGTGGGAACGATGAGTGTACTGTTGGAACCACACTTCTGCAGTGCTTGGGAAGAAGGGTGGGCATGCTTTACTGAGACTCAGAAGCAACAGCTCTCTCGTATATGCATGGGGATACACACAGAATGGAAGCCCCTGTTAATATTCAGTCACTAATGATGAAATGACATGTTTATGTCAATAATGTAAAACCAGTCACTAAGGCTGTTGACACAACCAAAGTGGTGTGGACTGGGGGAAAGGCAGGGTCCTACCTGCCTTCCTCCAAATGATCAGAGCCTCCTCTGAGCTGCACCACTCCTGCACCCACATGACCAGCACAATTGCAGACTTTCAAAGTGGGATCAGGAAGAGGAAGTATCCCACAACGCACCACATGGGCAGCAGAGAGGCAGCCCTCGGCAATGCAGCAGCACACCTCTCCCTGGTCCTGCTTTCCTTTGGACTCTCTTATAAACATAGTCACCAGTTCCTGGGAGCTACAGAAGCGGCTGTGATCACCCACATCATCAAAAGCTGATGTAGGACAGTGAGGGGTGTGTGTGTTTCTGTCCTACCTCGTTTAAAGCCTGGGTCCAAAAGCTTGGCTACCCACTGTGGCAGGTTCTGGAAAGGCCAAGCTACCATGGCTCCAGATGAGCCTCTGTACCAGGCTTAACCCTCTCCTACCCACCAAAGCCTGGCCATGAGAATGACCTCAATGAGTTTCATGACAAGACAGGGATTTAAATCCCTAAATATCCCTGGACTACGTATATCCAGTACATCAGGGTTTCTTAACCTTGGGCCCCCAGCTGTTGTTGGACTACAACTCCCAGAATCCTCTGACATGGCCTTTGTGGCTGGGGATTCTGGGAGTTGTAGTCCAACAACAGCTGGGGGCCCAAGGTTAAGAAACCCTGCAGTACATTGTTCTGGTTCTCAAAACTGACAATTCTTAATGACTGACATATGGAGTCAGGACGCACCAGTGCAGTGAGTAGCGTATGAGAGCTTCCAGATTAATTGCACTAGTGCAGTGGGGAAGTGGCAATTTTTGACAACCTTCCCATGCCCAGTATGCCCTGCGTGCCACCTGAAAATAGGTCCCAAGGATTGCACAGCCCTCAGGGACCTATTTTGGGGTGGCACAGGGGGCTTTCTGGGGAAGGGGAGTGCAGAAATTGCCACTCCACTGGTGTAGTTACTGTAGGTAGGGGAGTTCTGTTAGGTTGCTCTCTCGATGTACTGGTGCATCCTCTCTGCATGTCAGCCAGTATTCCAAAGTATTCCACTTCCAAACCTTATCTTAAGAATTCCTGACAACCTTCCAACAAGGTAAACTAGTATCATTATTCCCATTATACCTATGAGGGGCTGAGCTTTAGAGATGATGACCAGCCTAATGCTCATGTGCATGTTACCCAGAGCATCATGGTTTCAACTGCTCCCGAGGAGGCTCCCTCACCACTCCAGCTGAAGCTCACAGTGTGCCCTTGTCATGGTGGTGGATCCCATGATTATAACATGCTAGAAATGTCTGTTTTATTACAGAGTAAATCACTACTGTGATCCACTAGTGACTCATCCTAATATGCCAGAGGGGCACCAAATGAGATGCAACTCTCTCTGGTTCCTGAAAGTCCTGGTTGTGTTCCTCTCTTCTACCCCACCCCACCCCACCTCAGTGTTAATGAGAGCTGTGCTGCCTGCAGGTTGGCATTTTGTCAGGTAGAGCACCTGCACAGTTCTACCTGATGAATGATCAGCCTGCAGCCTGCATTCTGCACGTCCTCCAAGTCCAGAGGAATGAATATGGGGGATACACCAGTATCACACCAGCCATCTAAGCTAGTGACTATCCCCTACCTTGTGGCAGTGATTTCCACAATATTCTCCACATTCTGCCATAATGTGTGATAAAATCCTGCTTACCACTGCACCTGGTACCACAGGGCAAGAGAACTGTTTGGTGAGCTGTATGAGCCCCACATGAGAAAAAGTTCTGGGCATTGGAAAACAGCCAGACTAACACTGCGCTAGTGCAATGAACATAGATGCACCCATTCAAGAAGGTGGCATAGCTGTGTGGTGCTCAAAGCTGTGCAAGCTCCTAAAGTCTCAGTTTACTTGTGCAATGATGGCAAATAGCTTTCCGGTAACATATAGCGACGGGTCTTGTGAGCTGGTCTTGTGGTAGCAAGCATGACTTGTCCCCTTAGCTAAGCAGGGTCTGCCCTGGTTACATATGAACAGGAGACTAGAAGTATGAGCACGGTAAGATGTTCCCCTCAGGGGATGATGGAGCCATGCTGGGAAGAGCAGCAGAGGCGTAACTATAGGGGGGGAGGGGGGGCATGTGCCCCGGGCGCCATCTTTTCTGGTCACGTGGGGGGCGCCGCCATGACCATTTATTTTTATTTTTATTTTTATTTTTTGTTAATACAAATGTTTCCTGCTCAGTGCAGCAGTGCTGCAGCAGTCAAGGGAGCGCGTCAGTGCCCCCTTCCCCACGAGCGGTCCCTTCCGTGCCGCCTGCGCCCCCCGCATTGCTTTGCTGGCGCCTGGAGGCCAGTCAGTGGCCTGGCTTGGCAGCGGCGGCGGGCGCTTGTGAGGAAAAACCTAAGTATAATGTAGTATGTTGGGGGGGGCGGGGGGCACGGTGTGGGGGGGTGCCATTTCAGTGCTTGCCCTGGGCGCCGTTTTCCCTAGTTACGCCTCTGAAGAGCAGAAGGTTCCAAGTTCCCTCCCTGGCAGCATCTCCAAGATAGGGCTGAGAGAGATTCCTGCCTGCAACCTTGGAGAAGCTGCTGCCAGTCTATGAAGACCATACTGAGCTAGATAGACCAATGGTCTGACTCAGTATAGGGCCGCTTCCTATGTTCCTATATTCCTAAAGGAAGAGGTTTCACAGCAGGGGGTGCAACACAAGTTGTGCAAATGCATTCTGTTGCACCGGTGCAACACTAGTCTGGAACCCAAGCACTCAAATCCGCAGAAATAGCTAGTGCAGCATCCATGCACTAGCGCAGAATTAGTATAAATGTCAGTCCCTTCTGAGCATACATTCATAGGACTGTGATGTAGAACATATAGAACTTAATTTCATGATTTGATGACAGCCACTGGCTTAGAGGGCTTTAATAGGGAAATAATGATGATGATCATGCCTGGGTGAATAGCAAGAAGAAAGTGATGGTGCTGGGTAAACTTCACTCTGGAAGCTATTCCATAAACAGGGTGCCACCGCCGAAAAGACCCTCTCCCTGGATGAGCTGGAGGAGGAGAGATCTATTGATTCTTGCGAATAGGGTTACAACCACCTGTTTGTGAGCTATCCACAGGCATCTGGATGATTGCCATTGGAAACAAAATTCTGGTCTTCGATGGCCTTTGGGATTATCATGTATGTATGTAAATATGTATGTATGTATGTACGTACCATCTTTCTATACCACCTGATATAGACATCTCTAGGTGGTGTACCTCATGTATTCATCATGATGGTGGGGATGAAACTTGTCTCTTATATTTATTGTCTGACCAGTCATCTAACATCACACATAATGTAGTTGTTTGCTCTGTTGCCATGAAAATCCATCAGCAAATTTTGATTAACAACCAATTAGATTATCAATTTGGGATGGGATTAAATATTAATGTATAGTAATGGATTAAATATAACAGTTTGTTTGCTATTATTGTAAATGGTTTGTGTAGTATTATGTATTACGGATGATGCATACAGTGTTAATACCTGTCAAGTACTGTAATAATAGGATTGATTGTATCCATCGTGATCGGACAAAGTGTGCAGGACTTATCTGAGCAAGCCATAACGTCTCAGCCTCAGCTCCTCAACAGTGATGGCCTGCACAACTTATGTCACCAAAGTGAACGCAGCCCAGCAGACCTGGATTGTGGCCTGTCACTGGTACCACAGTGGCCACCTGTTGTTTTTTTTTTTTGCAATCCCAGGCAGGCAGCATACAAAATGGTCTACAGACCCGATTGTGGGCTACCAAACATGGATGATGAGCTCCATGCAGCTCAGTAGCTCACAAGTCGTGAGGCTTGGCATATGATAATAATACCAGCCTTGCTTCTAGGGTTGTGATTACTAAAAGAAAATTGAAGTAGTTTGAGTAGCAGGAAAAATATAATAGGCCTGAGCAGAAAGTTCTCTGAAGAGAATTTTCACTGAAACTTTTGGGGAGGAAGGGGTCTGCATTTTTTGTTCATTCATTGTGACTACTCACAAAACCGCTCAAAGTTCTGCAAGTAATCAGAAAGTGTGATTGCAAATCAAGATGCTTTTTGAGGCAAACTGGGGGATTTCCATCCATTCCTAAACAGAATTAATTTCAGGGTTTCTGTCAAATTTTGAATTCACTAAAGTGAATGGAAGTTTGAAGACTGATGATTATGGTCCAACCATTATTGATTTCAGCAGAGCAGGGATTTTGCCCCCTGTGTCTTATACTCTGATAGTGCTCTTGCTCTCCATTAAAATCTCCCGACCATCTCATTCCTTTCCTTCTCTTTAAATGAGCATACTAATGACAGATTTGTCCCAGTCAGTATTACCCGCTGGCTTGTTATACTGAGCTAACCGTAGGAATTACAAGAAGTGCTAAAAGTGGTCCTCCTTTCTTCTTAAAACCTGACATCGCATCCCTTCGGCCACTTATAAATAAAGTGAATTGGCATCGATTCACTCCACAGCTGGAATAGCTGAAATGAAATTTGCTAGTAGCTACAAATCAATATAACATTTCTAACTGAGAATATAATATTAAAATCTATGGAGAAAAATAGAGGTTGTTACATATGGAAAACACCATGTTTTGAAAGGCAGTTGCCAGGATATAACTTTGCAGCTACGGAGCAAGATAAATCTTCTGATGTAATTTTCCAGGGGAAATTCGGGGGAACAACAACAGACATCCAGCTTTCTTGTATTACATCCAGTATGGACTTCTATGTTCTGCTTTCAGGCTGGAATGCACTGCTTATGGAGTGTATGGCAATATCATATCTCTGGAATGTGGAGACAGCCTGGGCTATTAAATGGTCGCTCCTAAACACTCCCTCCAGCTTGGTGGAACCCATTTCACTCCTCCTTGGTGCTCCATGGATCTTAGGGCAATGAAACAACTCAAATGATGGCTAGAGTGACGTTGGAGAAAGCCTTGTAATGAATCGGACCGAGCACAGGCTAGAGCCCATTTTAGGGACTATTCCGTGGCGGTGAAGAAATGTTTTTTCTCCACCTCCATTGCTTTTTTCCAGTATAGGCCAGTGGAGATGTTTCATGTGGCAAAGTCACTGCTTCACAAAGACCTCAGTGTGATGGGGAAAGAACCATCAGCAGCCCGCTGTGACCAGTTTGCTTGTCACTTGACAAATAAAGTCGCTCACATCTGTGCTGATTTGGACTCCAGGATTTTGGCAGTTCCATTTCTTTTTTATAGGGTTTGTTTCCCCCCGGTGTTGTATGATTTTTGCCATTTAACTGATCTTAAGGTTTTAAATGTGATTTTTATGGAATTTTATTGTATTTTAACTTTTGTAAATAACCTTGGGATGTGTCAAACAGGATGCTGGACTAGATAGGCCTTGGGCCTGATCCTGTAGGACTGTTCTTATGATCTTATGACCATACCTGCATAACCACCACCCCACATAGCTCCCTGCTGTTATGGCACTCACCCCAGCAGCCCACATGCTTCCAACAGCCCATGCGCATGCACAGAGGACAGGTGCATGCAAGTGCAGTGTGTGGGCTGCTGCGGGGAACACTGCTGCAGCAGGAAGCTGTGTGGAGCAGCGGTCACTCAGGTAAGGACCTACTTATTTACTTTTAAAGGTGCCACTTGCCTCCCTGGCATCGCACTCAAACTGCTTCATGGTTGGGGTGAACAGGCACCAACTCGTTCGTGGAACCATGAACCAGTCCAGGTTTGGACCGATGCACAAATCTCGGTTTGTGCACATGCCTCTTTCATAGGCATGTGGGATTTGTACTCAGGGATTTGAACTCAAGTCTCCCTGGTACTCCTAGGCTGACACTCTAACTATTATACTCAAAATATATGCTGAATATTTGCATTCCCGCAGAATATTTGCCCTCAAAATCTGATGAGAAGAATTTTGAGAAGGATATTTGGGGGACATAGAGATCAGCGTCAATAATCAGCCCTAAGTTCATTATTTCTTCTCGTGATATCTGCTTACTTTAATATGATGTATATATCAGATTCCATAAAGTATTCTTTTCTTCATTCATGGATCATAGCAGTCCATGCAATAAAAGCGTTTTTACATTGTTATTTTTGCCATGGAATAACAGCCCGCAGAATAACAGTGTTTTTACACACTAAGAGTCATAAACATTTTACATATTTTCTTTGGTGGTTTGCAGAAGAATTTTAAAGCCTAGCATCACATCTTTGTTTGATCTTTATTAATGTTTATGAGCAATTCCAGAACTTATAAAAGCCGGGGAACTCATAATGCTGATCTCAAATTTAGGAAACTATACTGTATGAAGTAGACTTGGATCTGGAGTTTTCTGTGTGTCTGAAAATTCTACTAATACAAACTATTTGAACAACCTGGGCATGGTGGATCAGGGACATCTGCCCTTAAAAAAAGCATCACTCTGTGTCTTAAATGGTTCTATGAATGTATGAAGCTGCCATATATTGGGTCAGATCTTTGATGCATTGTGGGGTACATCAAGGGTTGACCTGCTGATGATGCCAAAAAATTTCAAAAATTCATTAAAAATAACTAGATTGCCCAATTGCTTTGCGAGTTGGGTGGTATTTAGCACCCATCATGATGTGCCACCCAATCTGTTTTGGTGTCCCTAGGCACTACCCATAGGGAATAATGGGCAAGTTTGAATTCTCATTATTCCCTATAGCAGAACCACTTTAAACTGATTTGACTCTGGTTTGCATTTGAGGATAACCACCAGCTGGTTCGAACTGCAGGCCCCGGTTTGAGTCCAGTTCAAACTCAAACAGAACTGGGAGAACTGGTTTTGTGCACACCCCTATGGTGCATTCCCTGGAATGCAGTTGATTCTGACTGGCAGCAGGATTATGCCACCCATGTTGTTATACTAGAGGAAGACTAATTTTAGCTGGCTGACATCCAGACTATCACTGTGCTAGTGCAAACATGTTGCCGTAAGACAAGCACATTGTGCTAGCTAGTTCTGCTGTGTTGGGAACCAGCTGACCAAGAGTTGAGCAACTTTGAGCATCTGATCCACTATGGGACCTTGTTTTGTGAGTGCATCTTTTTTTGTTGCACTACTGCAGCATTAGCCTGGATGTCAGCTGGTGAAAACAAAGGTCGCAAGGGAGAACGTGAAGCCTGGTGCCGTTAAATCATGTGGCTTTAAATGCTGTCAAAAAAACGAACAGGACCATAAATAAGACATTTACTGTAAGGATGAGTTGGCAGAGCTGACCTTCTGCCTTGTCTCCAACTCTGTGGCCTTTGGCTATCATTAACTTATGCTGTGTCAGATTTGTGGCATTTGTTTTATATAGGCTTTAAGAACAGGGAAAGTAAAAGGACTCCAGGTCAGCCACTGTTGGTAAGGAATTGGTTGGTGACAGAGTACATGTTTTGCATGTCTTAAGGTTCCATTTTCAGTCTTTAGCATCCTCACTTCAAAGGTCCTCTCAGGGGCACCTGGTGGCCACTGTAGGAACAGGATGTTCATTCATTCATTCATTCATTCATTCATTCAATTCATTCATTCGATTTCTATACCACCCTTCCAAAAATGGCTCAGGGTGGTTTACACAGAGAAATAACAAACATACAAACAAACAAACAAGATGGAACCCTGACCCCAAAGGGCTCACAATCTAAAAAGAAACATAAGATAGACACCAGCAACAGTCACTGATGATTCTTCTGAAGTGATCCTGCAGATTAGACCAAATGTATTTGTTTATTCTTCTGAATTCATTTATTCAACTGAATAAATGAACACAATCCCACAAAGCTTGTGGCTGAGTTCTGATTTTATTAAGGTCCAATCAGATGTGTAGATGGATGACAAATGTGTGATCCATCCACAGTCATAAACCCCTGAGGTTTGGATGCCTAGATCCGTACTCTCCTCCAGTGTGCCATGCTGAAAACATTACCAGGACCAGGAGGACGTCTGTGTTAGGACCTTTCCTGGCCCAATTTGATGAAATTAATGATGGGCAACTCCCTCTCAGTTCAAGTCAAAAATCACACACCCCTTATGGGAGTTCTAAATGGATTCATAGTATTGATGTGTGTGATGATTGTGCCATATTAGAGTTCATTTAAAAATCATCCTTTCCCCCCCTCCAAGTCCAAGACACTGGTTGGCATAGAGAACAAGGATGCAGCAGTGTGCAGTGAGACCCTTACTGCATGTTTCCAATTAATTGCACTGGTGCAGCAGGGAAATGGCAATTTTTGATGTCCTCCCCTTCCCCAGGAAGCCCTCTGTCCCCAAAGGACCCCCAGTTTAATCATCTGCATATGAAGGTGAAATTGAGGGGGGCATTTCATCGCAGCCATATGCCAAATCTCAACATTGACAGGCTGGTGATTAAAATACATGCTGGCTGCTAGGAGCTGCTGGGAGGGGCATTGCAGGAAGGAACAGAACAGGCAGCCATGAAAAAAGACAAGCTGGAGCAATTTAGGGAAAACTTTGGCCCTCTTGGGCCCAAGCTGTTTAGGGCCTCATAGGTTATAACCAACAGCTTGTATTTTGCCTGGAAACATATCAGCAGCCAGTGTAGCTCCTTCAATAGGGGTGTAGCATGGTTAGATGATGACCCAGAGACCAACTTGGCTGCCTCATTCTGGACCAATTGCAGTTTCCTAACTACACACAAGAGCAGCCCCACATAGAGTGCATTGCAGTTATCCAGTCTGGAGGTTACCAGCAGATGTACCACTCTTTTAAGGTTGTTCATCTCAGGAAACAGACGCAGCTGGTGTATCAGCCGAAGCTGATAGAAGGCACTTCTGGCCACCACCTCAACCTGGGACACCAGGGAGAGGCTTGGATCCAGAAGCACCCCTAGACTGCATACCTGTTCCTTCTGGGGAAGTGTGACCCCATCCAGAACAGGCAGTTCAAAATTGTCTCTCGAGTTTCGATTCCGCCCAATGAGTACCTCCGTCTTATCTTGATTTCGTCTCTGTTTGTTATCCCTCATCCAGCCCATCACCGACTCCAGGCACTGAGGGAGGTTATGACCTCTCCCAATGATGCTGACATGGAGAAATAGATTTGGGTGTCATCAGCATACTGATAGCACCCCGCACCCAATCTCCCGATGATCTCTCCCAGCGGCTTCATGTAGATGTTAAACAATATCGGAGACAATATGGAGCCCTGAGGCACACCATACAAAACTTCAGATTTTGAAGAAGAGCAGTCTCCAAGGGACACCATCTGGAATCTGCCTGAGAGTTAGGAGTGGAACCACTGCAAAGCAGTGCTTCCCACTCCCAACCCCGTCAGACACTCCAGAAGGATACTATGGTTGATACTATTGAAAGCCACTGAGAGGTCCAAAAGGACCAACAGAGTCACACTTCCTCTGTCAATTCCAAGGCAGTCTCCATCCCATAGCCCAGCCCAAAGCCATTTTGACATGGGTCTAGATAATCAGTTTCATCCAAGACTGTCTGGAGCTCAGAAGCCACCACCCTCTCAATTACCTTGCCCAGCCACGGAAGGTTGAAGAGAGGCCTATAGTTGCTCAACTCTGAGGGATCCAAGGTAGGCTTCTTTAGAAGCGATCTAATAATTGCCTCCTTAAGACAAGGAGGCATCCTACCTTCCCTCAGAGATGCATTTATAATCTCTACCAGGCCTTCCGCAAAAACCTCCCTGCCAGATAGTATAAGCCATGTCAGGCAAGGGTCAAGAGAACAGGTGGTAGGCCGCACCGTTCCAATCAGCTCGTCCACATCTTCAGGAGTCACAAACTGGAACTGATCCAACCTAATCACACAAAAGACACATCCACATGAGACACTGAAGTAATTGTGGAGATGGAGTCTAAGTCGGCCCAAATATGAGAGATTTCCCCCACAAAGAATTCATTAAACACGTCATAGCGTGAATTCGTTAAACACGTCATAGGTTTCAGATTTTGATTCAAGGGAGAAGGGGCATGTACTAGCCCTCTCACAACCCTGAACATCTCCACCAGACATGAACTTGCAGATACAATACGGGCAGAAAGGAATTGCTTCTTTGCCACACGTACCGCCTATCGGACTCAAGCCAAGTCTTTTTCTACTTGCGCTCCAGTCATCTACCTTGCTGCTTCATCCCCCGTAGTTCTTCCGTATATCAAGGGGCCCATTTTGAAGTGGGCCGGAAAGGATGCTTAGGAACAATCATGTCTACTGCCCCAGTGATTTTGCTGTTCCAATTCTCCACCAGGGCATCAACAGGATCACTGGCAGAGCCAAAACTAAAACTCTCCAAGGCTTCTTGAAATCCTATTGGATCCCATAACCATCTTGCGCGGACCATCCTAATAGGTCCTTCACCCCGGCGAAGGTGGGAAGTGATTGTGAGTCCAACCTTAACCAGATGGTGATCCATCCATGACAATGGGGAAATCACAGAATTCCCAACCCACGGAACACCACCCTGATCAGAGTGAAAAACCAAATCAAGCATGTGACCAGCAGTGTGCGTTGGTCCTGAGACCACTTGAGATAGGCCCATAGTGGTCATGGCCACTATGAATTCCTGAGCTGCCCCAAACTGGTCCCAAAATGAACATTGAAGTCCCCCAGCACCACAAGCCTGAGGGACTCCAACACCAAGTCTGAGACCAAGTCCATCAGCTCAGTTAGGGACTCTGTTGAGTAGCGGGCAATCGGTACACCAACAGAAGTCCCAGTCTATCCCTGGTCCCCAAACTTAACTATACACATTCTATATGGTCGGATACTTTAACAGGGATCCTGATAAGGGAAAGTTTATTCTTATAGGCCACAGCCACTCCACCTCCCCGCCCACAGTCCGTCACCCGTTCCTCAACAGAGTACCCTGGAGGGAAAAGCTGGGACCACACTGGGCCCCCCAGCCTCCCCCAGCCAGGTTTCTGTAATACATCCAGAATCAAATCATGGATGGTTTCTGGTTTGTTCTGGACTGACCTGGCATTACAAAGGAGCAAAGTGAGGTTCCAAGGTTGGTTGGCACTGCTCCCCAAGGTCAAAGAGCTGGCAGGACAGCTGGAAGGGGAAACAGCTATTAAGTTCCCAAGTCCCCTTCCCCTGTAACAGCCCACTGACCTGCCAATATTACTTCTTCTGTTCCCCACCGCCACTGGAATTGCCGCCCCGTGATCGGTGGATACACTAAATTACCCAATGGAAACCACATTGAAACAACATTGAAGTTAGTCATGGCAAATGTTCTATTAATTTCAAAGGGTCTTCTGCTGAGTCATTTAGTCAGGATGTCAGCCAATGATAATTTGACTTTTACAAGGATTATGATCTTTTATTTAAAAATAATCAGTCGTGATTTTAATATATAAATATTTTCTAAGGCTCCTCCCATGAGTAGCTCTACCCAGGCTTGGGCATGGTAAGTGTCTCCTGCTTGTGTGAAACACCAGGATTGGCCTTGATCCCAGCACTGCTCTCCCAGGTAGCTGGGTTTTTTATCCAACCATTTACTTGGACAGAAGGGCATGATCTGTAATAGGCATTCATATTGTTAGCACTTAACAAATTTTGATTGACGTCATTGTCATGGGGCTTGTTAATTGACGGAATGGGTCAGGTTGAAAGAACTGAGAAACTACCCCAGCTAATTAGTCTGATGAATATCAGAGTAATCAAGGTAGCAAAATGTGAAAGTAATCAAGAACCATATTAATCACACTTCAGGGTTTGGCTTCATTAACTAATAGACTAGCCCAACTTAATGAATTCATTTTATTGTGAGGGAAATAGTATATTTGAAGCCATCTTCAAATGAATTCTTTATAGAATATATATATTTTTAACCTGGAATGTAAGGGGACATATGATTAGTATTTGGTATGACTTCCTGTAACAACAACAACAACAACAACAACCTCCTGCTCCTCCTCCAACACTTTAGAGCAGGGATCCTCAACGTTGGGCCCCCAGATGTTCTTGGACTTCAACTCCCATAATCCCCAGGCCCAGTGGCCTTTGGCTGGGGATTATGGGAGTTGAAGTCCAAGAACATCTGGGGGCCCAATGTTGAGGATCCCTGCTTTAGAGTATTAAAAACACTCATACAATATTTCAGTTTTTCTTTGGACAGGAAAGGTAGAAGGTAAAAATGATGAATAAATAAGAAGTTCCCCACCGTGGCCAAACAGAGACACCCTCCTTGCCAATTCTGCTTGCCCTTTTCCAGTTTAGGAATATGCTATTTATTTTACAATGTGGCTGTTCACCCAGTTGAAAACTGGGTAGGACAAGTGTCCTAACCAGGTTTAGGAACTGTGTGCACTCCAATTTTCAGTTGTGTGGGAGCCAACAACTCGGTAGGAAGAGGGAGAAGTAATTGTGTGGGAGAAAGAAGCTGAGAAGGACAGCCTTTTCCCCTTCCTTTGTCAAAAGCGGGGTGTGAAAGCTGGGTAGGACAACACTATCCTACCCAACTCCTGTCTTTCATGCAGTCACTTCTCCCTCCTCCTACCTAGTTGTCTGCTCCCACACATCCAAAAATTGGGAGCACACATAGCTCCCAAACCGGGTTAGGACACTTGTCCTACCTCATTTTTGGTTGTGTGAACAGCCTCAATACATTTGGCTGAGCATGTGTGTTGCATGCAGAAAGTTCCAGGTTCAATCCCTATCCTTTCCAGGTAGGACTGGGAGAGACCGCTTTCTGAAATTCTGGATAGCTGTTGCCAGTCAGAGTATACAATACTGAACTCAATGGACCAATGATCTGACTCAGCAGAAGACTGCTCTGTGCAGGGTCCACCCTGGTTTGCATTTGAATGGGAGACTGCATGTGTGATCACTGCATGAGATTCCCCTTAGGGGATGGGGCCACTCTGGGAAGAGCACCTGCATGCTTGCATGCAGAAGGTTCCAAGTTCCCTCCCTGGCATTTCCAAGGTAGGTCTGGGAGAGACTCCTGCCTGTTACCTTGGAGAAGCCTCTGCCGGTCTGGGTAGACAATACTGAGCTAGATGGACCAATGGTTGGACTCAGTATAAGGCAGTTTCCTATGTTGCTGTGTTTCTTCTTCTGTCTCCCTATTTTTTGTCCACCTTCCCTTCTATTGACACATTTTTCACTAAAAGGAAACAGTGGCAATGCTACTGATGTGACTCTCTTTACACTATGGTATATTATATATTATCGTGGATTATTTGCATTATGGTGTGTTATATTATTACATTAATAAACAAATAAGAAACAAACAAACCAGTTTTGGGTCACAGTGTCCCATTTCAAGATCTTGATCTCTGAAATCAGCTCTCAGCCAGAACCCAAGGCTGATCCTCCGCTTTTCTCTTGAATAGTTGATGCTTAACAAATAGATCTGGGGCACAATCAGACACAAACCACTTACCTCCTGGACCTTGATCTTTCGAAGCCTGCTCTGAAGAACCAGCCAGCAAAAAATCATTCAAAGAAGCTGCTGGGCAGATCATTTTGAATGAATCAATAATAACTGCCCTGCTCGCCTGAATAAGACCATTTTCGAATCGATGGAGAGGTTTCTTTCATGGAGCAAATGTGTTTGTTGTAGGTTAATCAAACAGCTCTGCTCCACAATGACACAGGTTTCAGAGAGGGTGTTGTGCCTCAGAGAGGATTCCCCCTAGCAAGACTCTATCATCAATAAATAAATACAAGAACCAGAGAGTGCAATAATATCAGGGGATCAGTATTACACGTTCAGAAATAATGGAGTATGATCAAACAAGGCATTTCAATCAGAGCGGCCTGGTGGAATGTGAATTGGATCTGCTGGATGCAAAACACTATGCAGAAATCAGCCCGTAGGGAGCTTGGGATGCTTAGAATCTTCTTGTTTGGTTTTGGACATACCTGTCTCCCCACACATTGCCTGGGGGCAGGGAACGGCGAATGAAGAGTATTGGCTCAAACGATGAAATAAGTTAATTTAGGCATATAGGGAAATGCCTTATATCAAGTCAGACCATTGATTAATCTAACTCACTATTGTCTACACTGACAGGCAGAAGCTCTTTAAGGTTTCAGGTGGAGTCTTTCCCAGCCCTACCTGGAGATACTGCCAGGGATTGAACCTAGGACCTTCTGCATGCAAAGCAGATGCTCTGCCACTGAGCTATAGCCCTTCTCCAAAAGTTATAAGCATAAGAATATAGGAAGCTGCCTCATACCAAATCAGACCATTGGTTCTTCTAGCTCAGCACTGTCTGCATTGAACTTGAACTGGCCCAGTTTGACCGGTTCGAGCATGAACCAAACTGCCCCCCCAAAAATGGGGGCTGGTCCAAGTTCAAAACAATCCGGGACCAGTTTGGATCGAACCGGTTTGGCCATGCTTGTAAAGTGGAAACCGGTAATTCATCTTCAGGACTAGCTCTGTGGTGGCGGTGGCTGCCCCTCTCGGCCCCACTGGTGCCCCCCCATTGCGGGCCAGTGGGTGGCCCTGTTGCAGCCTCCATGAATACTGGAAAAGGGCCATCCACCAGCCCATGGTGCAGGGGGGGAGCACTAGGGGGCCAAGCGGGGCCACCACCACAAAGCCACCACCGCCAAAAAGTGACTGGCCGGGAGTGACCCAGTGAATTTCATTGCTGAATCCCATGAAAACTCCATTCAACTATGATGAAACTCATGGGGTGACTCCTGGCCAATCACTTATCCCTCAGCCTAACCTACTACACAAGGTTGATTGTGAGGATAAACATAACCATGTAGACCGCTTTGGCTCCGTGGAGGAAAAGTGAGATAGCTATGTAAAAATCAGAGAGAAAGAGAGAAAGGAAGGAGGGAGGAAATAGCTGTCTAGGATGGCGGCCTAGCTAACGAAACTGTTGTCATTCTTATCTGAGGAGGCCTGTGCCAGCAATGCAATTTAAGAGTTGCAGTCTGTGAGCACCATGAGCTGAATAAACCAGAGACTGGAGTGACCTTCTATGACTTTTAACAGTTAGAGTTCAATGTTAATTGATCTTGAAATAAATCACTGACTAAATACCACCAGGGCATCTTGCAAATGGAGCTGAAGACTGTATAATTAACAAGGTGTTTGTGCATCATTTATCTGCTGGGAAATATTTTTAACTATCCTGCAGTACCTTTGGTGTTGATTTATCCACTGTAGCATCAAATACACGTTTGCTGTTTTCAGCCTATGATGATATTCACCAGGTGCAAACAGACTTGAGTGAAAAAGACGAGTTTTAGCTAACAGGGAAGTTCTATCTGTTAGATCCAATCTGATGGCTAATTCATCCACTTGATGGATGAACATGCATGTATGAACTAGACTCGAATCTTTTCTGTGTCTGAGATCTTTATTACAGTTTGCACTAGAATTTTTTTTTTAAAACCCTCTTTCCTCCACCCCCCAGACAAGTTATTAACCAGCTTCTCTGATAGATATGCTTACTTTTCATATTTATCCCTAGCCATCTGCTCCTTACATACTCTACATAAATACAGATTTCAGTTGTTTTGTGTTGCCGTCTGCCTTTCCATGGTGTCTCTTTTCTGATTCATTTCGGCTCGGCATAGAAATTGCCTGCTAATTAGATAAGCTAGTTGTGCAGATTCAAGTGGAAAGCCAGTGAAAAAGAGGACCTTATTAATGTCACAAAGTGAGCAACATAGCAATTTCCCAGTTCCTTCTAAACAAGTTTCATGGACATTGTGTGATGCATATTCCCGCTCCACCCTGCCCGAGACAAAGACATTGTGCAATTAGGTAAGGAAAAAAGTCCTTCTCTAGTCTTTGTTTTGTGTCTCTACTTACATCAGAAGATTATATTCATTTCTGTTTCTATTTCAGTGGTTGGCAAGTACATGTAATTTAGCAAAGGTAAAACTTGTGGAGCTAAAGCTGCTCATTAGGGGTTTGTTTGGGGTTGTTTTTTTTTTAGTGGAGGGCAATGAAATGGGAATTGATGAAACTGATTGCCAGGAAATTTAGGACCAGCAAATGGAAGTACTTTTGCACACAACGCATAATCAGCTTTTGGAATTCTCTGCCACAAGATGTGGTGGCAGCCAACAACCTGGATGGCTTTAAGAAGGGCTTGGATCACTTCATGGAGGAGAGGTCTATCAACGGCTACTAATTGGAAGGCCATAGGGCCACCTCCAGCCTCAAAGGCAGGATGCCTCTGAGCACCAGTTGCAGGGGAGTAACAGCAGGAGAGAGGGCATGCCCTCAACTCCTGCCTGTGACTTCCAGCAGCATCTGGTGGACCACTGTGTGAAACAGAATGCTGGACTAGATGGGCTTTGGGCCTGATCCAGCCGGGCTGTTCTTATGTTCTTATGAGGGATGATGTCTGGAGTAATGATGGAGGAAATCTCATGATGTATACAACAGGACACCTGCTAACTGAGCAAAGAGACACCTTTTTTGTGATTCTCTTACATTCTCTTACATTCTCTTTTGCTATTCTCTTACATTTAGCAGGGGGAGAACAACTGGCCCTGTCCAACCCCAGCACAGCATCCCTCCCGTGGCTGATGCTGGTATCTACCTTATGTTTCTTTTTAGATTGTGATCCCGTTCGGGACAGGAGGCCGTCTTATGTATATATATTTCTTTTTCTATGTAAACCGCTTTGAGATCTTTGGTTGAAGAGCTCCATGAGTAGATGACGGGCTGTGAGCCTTTTTAGCGCTGATTTGATCCTGCAATTGCTCATGCTCCCCTTTTTATTCCTTTTGGATTGGTTTAAAGCTCAATGTAATTTTTATTCTGGTTTTCATAGTGTGTGTATACACACACACACACACACACACACACACACACACACACACCCCTCTATTATTTTATGTCCCCCTTTTAATGTCTTTTATGCATTTTATGACTTTTAAACACAATAGTAATAGTATTATTATTATTTTATTCATTTTCATTTTTAGAATGTTAGTACTTTTAGCTCTTTTAGTACTCATATTCTTTAACATGTATTTTTATGCTGGTCTATGACTGTAAAAAGGATGATGATGATGATGATGATGATGATGATGATGATGATGATGATGATTGAAGAGTGGCATATAAATATTCATAATAGTAGTAGTAGTAGGAGGAGGACACGAGCTCTAGAGTCCAGTTTTGGGTCTACTGATTGGGCTGTATCTCAGTGGTAGAAGATCTGCCAGAAAGTCCCAAGTTCAATCCCTGGCACCTCCAGGGATACAGGGGCAGTCCTTATGTGAGGCGAGGTGAGATGACGCAATTGCCTCAGGTGACCGTTTATTGGGGTGCAAGTAAGGCACAAGGATGCCTTTCTGATCCTACTTAAAAAAAAATAAAGGAAAGAAGGGGAGAAGGTGAACATGGGGAATGGTATTTGATGCCCTGCTTCAGACACACCAAAGTCTTGAGGCACCACTGTGGCTGAGAAAGACCCCTGCCTGAAACCTTGGAGGGCTGCTGCCAGTCAGTGTAGACAATACTGAGCTAGTTGGAGCAATGGCCTGACTCCATATAAGCCAGTATGATTTAGTATAAGGCAGCTTCCTGTATTCCTATTCAATGGCAATGATTGCAGCAAAGATGTCATTCTTCTCTGACACTCTTGTATCAATTCAGTGCTGCCCGTTGGGGCCTTTTACAATTTGCCCCCCAAAGGGGTCAGGTAGAGCCTGTGGTAGCCCACTGTGACCAATTTGCTAAGAACTTCATCAACTCTCTCGCAACCATCTGTACAACCATCCCTTACCTCTCCTGGACAGCAAGGCCAGGACTTAACATATGGGAAGCAGAGGTGATTCATGCCTCCAGGGAGGGCTATTTTAATTCAGTAACAGAAATAGTTACTCTTACTTTTCAACCCATAGCAAGAAAATAGTTGCAACAGCCATAATAAGACTACAAAATACAGGAAAACCTAAAGCTAAGGACTAGAGGCATCTAATGACAACAAAACAAGACATTGCAGCAACTCTCCAAATGGCACCCTGTTGTTCTTAATGGATACTGCAAATTGCAGTTACATTCTGAACAGTGGACCATTCTGTTTTACTCACCTGGGCCTTTCATCACCCTGGCCTCACATCCCTCCCTTTTGCTCACCAGAGGAGACCCCTCCTTATAACCCAAGATAGGAGCCCACAAAAGATATTCACCCCCACTGTGGCCTCAAAGCAGCAACCCTCCTTGGACAGAGAGGAGAGGAGAGCTGGTCTTGTGGTAGCAAGCATGACTTGTCCCCATAGCTAAGCAGGGTCCACCCTGGTTGCATATGAATGGGAGACTAGAAGTGTGAGCACTGTCAGATATTCCTCTTAGGGGAGGGAGCCGCTCTGGGAAGAGCAGAAGGTTTCAAGTTCCCTCCCTGGCATCTCCAAGATAGGGCTGAGAGAGATTCCTGCCTGTAACCTTGGAGAAGCCGCTGCCAGTCTGTGAAGACCATACTGAGCTAGATAGACTGATTTAGTATAAAGCAGCTTGCTATGTTCCTATGACAGGGAGGGATGAAAGGCCCAGGTGAGAGCTGGGGTTGGGATGGTTCATTAAAACGAAAATACTTCAGTGTGCTGATTTTTATTATGTTTTTATGAATTTTGATTCATTTTACCATCACTTCATTGTATTTTATCACCCACCTTGAATCTACTCTAAGCGGAAAATCTGGGAAGGTACATACATTGGTTTTTTAAAAGTCAGATTTTCAGTTCTGTTGTTAAAAGCATGTCCTTTCGGAAGACAGTTCTGTAAGACACTAAGGGAAGAAGCTAGCTTGATGCTTGTACTTTTTTATAGTTTTCTACCCTAGTCAAGTCATGTGTTTCATTTCATGTGTCAAAGATGAGATCTTTTCCTACTCACTCCAAGACAGGTTATCACTGGCCATCTGACAGTGAATGACAGACAGTATGACCCGCTTCTGTCGACTGACAGTCACTCTCCTCCAGAGCCTGGACCAGAAATTGCATTCCTAACACAATTCTGCACAATTGGCACATTGTCGGGAATCTGCTTTTCTGTTCTATGCTTTGTTTTAAAAGTTCAGGCGATAGTCTGCAAGTTCTATCGTTTGACTATATCCAGCCCACTGTTATTGGGGATGAATGAAATATTGGATTGTGAGACTCAAGATCACATATTTCTGCCAATGTCTGGCTGACTATACTTCGTACTGTATGCCAGGGCAGTCTAGTGTGCAGAGTGAGAAGGAGCGGGGAGGAGAATGAAGCACCACCAAAAACTCTGAAGGAAAAAGTGTGTGTGTGTGTGTGTGTGTGTGGGATGGAATCCCTAAGATGCTAGATGGATTAATGAATGCTTTATTCAGTATTTGACTGACGTGTTTCGAGCTATGCTCTTCTTCAGAGCCAACCCTCCAACTGCAAGAGTTCCATTTCTGGAAAGCCCTGTGATTGTGAGGTTTGTGATTGGTGAGGCATGAAAACCAATGGGAAACAGGGGGGAAAGGGGAATTGCAGTCATGAAAATACCTTAAAAATAAAGAAAAAAATACTAGAAAATCGGCAAAAATCCCTTTAAATCGCCAAAAGTCAGCAAGAGGGGTGAGCTGATTGAACCTCTGGAAAACTTCTGAACCCCACCCCGCCCCCCAAATCACTAAAAGGCACTTTTGAACCCCCCCCCCACTACCACTCAAAGGCACTTTAAATCATGATGAGTCATCAGGGTCAGTAAGAGGAATGAGCAGATTGAATCTCTTAACTCCCCCAGATCAAGAAAATCCCCCCACCATCACTAAAACAATCTCACCAACCACAGATACCTGAGTTATGATTGGTGAGACTGTTTGCAGTTTTCCAGTTGTGGATACTCAAAACCTATTAGACCTATTAGAATGGTCCGTCCAAAAAGGTTATTGGATCCAATAGGATTCCAAGAAGCCTTGGAAGGATTTAATGTTGGTCCTGCCAGAAATCCGGTTGATGCCCTGGTGGAGAATTGGAATAATCAGCTCACCAGGGCAGTAGACATGATCACTCCTAAGCGTCCTCTCTGTCTCGCTTCAAAAATGGCTCGTTGGTACACGGAAGATCTACGGGAGCTGAAGCGGCAAGGTAGACGACTGGAGCGCAAGTGGAGGAAGACTCGACTCGAATCCGACAGATTACGACATAGAGCACATTTAAAGACCTATGCTCTGGCTATACATTCAGCAAAGAAGTGTTTCTTTTCTGCCCGTATTGCTTCCGCAGGCTCTCGTCCAGCGGAACTATTCAGGGTTGTGAGGGGTCTAGTAGGGCCCCCTACTCCCCTGAATCCGAATTTGGAACCATCAGTTGCCCGCTGTGATGCTTTTGATGAGTTTTTTGTGGACAAAGTCTCTCGTATTCGGGTCGATTTAGATTCCACAGTTATCGCAGTGTCAGATGCAGAGGTATCCAGCAACTCCTCTTGTGTGATTAGACTGGTACAATTTCAGTTTGTGACTCCTGAGGATGTGGACAAGCTGCTCGGAATGGTGCATCCTACCACCTGTCTGCTTGATCCTTGCCCATCGTGGCTTATACTATCTGGCAAGGGGGTTGTTGTGGAGAGCCTAGTGGCAATTATAAATACCTCTCTGAGGGAGGGCAGGATGCCTCCTTGTTTAAAGGAGGCCATTATTAGACCTATTCTTAAGAAGCCTGCCTTGGACCCCTCAGAGTTTAATAGCTACAGACCTATCTCCAACCTCCCATGGTTGGGCAAGGTGATTGAGAGGGTGGTGGCCTCCCAGCTCCAGGCGGTCTTGGAGGAAACTGATTATCTAGACCCATTTCAAACTGGTTTTCGGGCGGGCTATGGGGTGGAGACTGCCTTGGTCGGCCTGATGGATGATCTGCAATTGGGAATGGACAGAGGAAGTGTGACTCTGTTGGTCCTTTTGGATCTCTTGGTGGCTTTCGATACTATCGACCATAGTATCCTTCTGGAATGTCTGAGAGTGTTGGGGGTGGGAGGCACTGCTTTGCAGTGGTTCTGCTCCTACCTTTCTGGCAGATTCCAGATGGTGTCGATTGGAGACTGCTGCTCTTCAAAATCTGAGCTTTTATATGGGCTCCCTCAGGGCTCCATACTGTCTCCAATGCTTTTTAATATCTACATGAAACCGTTGGGAGAGATCATCCGGAGATATGGTGCTGGGTGTTATCACTATGCTGATGACACCCAAATCTATTTCTCCATGTCAACATCATCAGGAGAAGGCATATCCTCCCTGAATGCCTGCTTGGAAGCAGTAATGGGATGGATGAGGGATAACAAACTGAGACTGAATCCAGACAAGACGGAGGTATTTATTGTGCGCGGTCGTCACTCGGGAAGCGATATTGATCTACCTGTTCTAGATGGGGTCACACTTCCTCAGAAGGAACAGGTACGCAGTCTGGGAGTGCTTCTGGATCCACACCTCTCCCTGGTTTCCCAGGTTGAGGCAGTGGCCAGAAGCGCTTTCTATCAGCTTCGGTTGATACGCCAGCTGCGTCCGTTTCTTGAAGTTCATGATCTCAAAACAGTAGTACACTTGCTGGTAACCTCCAGACTTGATTACTGCAATGCGCTCTATGTGGGGCTGCCTTGGTACGTAGTCCGGAAACTACAATTAGTACAAAATGTGGCAGCCAGGTTGGTCTCCGGGTCATCTCGAAGAGACCATATTACTCCTATATTACAGGAGTTGCACTGGCTGCCGATAGGTTTCCGGGCAAAATACAAAGTGCTGGTTATCCTCTCTAATAAAATGCTTGGTGTCCGTCCGTGGACAACCAAGTGTGTGTCCGTGCCTCCCTCGGCCGTTCTGGGCATGTGCGGAGCGGCCGAGGCAGATCGGAGACAGACAAAAGGCGGCCATGTTTTTGACTCTGTCCGGCCGTGGGGAGGGCAGATGCGGCTTCGGCAGCCGCTTGGAGACAGAGGCGGCGGTGGGACAAGATCACCCGCAGGCAGCGAGGACAGATGCGGCTTCAGCAGCCGCTTGAAGACAGAGGCGGCGGCGGAACCCAAACACCTGTGGGCGGCATTTCCAAAATGTTCAGCGGAGCAGCCAAGCGGCTGCAAGAGCCGCTGGGAGTCAGAGGCGGAAGCGGCGGCTCCAGGACCGCCACGAAGAGTGTAGAGGCGGCACTTTAAGAATATGATAAACCGCAGCGAATGCCAGGAAGAGGTAGCAGGGAAAGCTGGCCGAGGTGGTGGCAGAGCCACCGCCGAGGCCTGGCGGCTCCGCCAGAGCTGGGCCGGGGGGAGAATTTGGGGCCCTTGCCCAGCCGGGGAAACCGGCTGTGGCATGGAGCCTGGCGGCAGCGGCGACAATTGGTGGTTGCGGGGGCCGGACACGGAGGCAAGTCGGGGGGGGAGGAAGGTGGGAGGTGGGGAAGGTGCTAGCGCCCGTTATTAACGGGCCTGATAACACTAGTAACCTATAAAGCCCTAAACAGCTTAGGCCCACGGTGTTTAAGAGAGCGTCTTCTTCTGCATGATCCCCATCGTCCACTACGTTCATCAGGGGAGGCTCGTCTGTGGCTACCTTCATGTCGTTTGGTGGCCACCCAGGGACGGGCCTTCTCTGTTGTCGCCCCGAGACTTTGGAACGCACTTCCCGTGGGGATAAGTGTCTCCCCATTTTTAGTGGCTTTTAAAATGGGGTCTAGAGACTTATCTTTTTACCCAAGCTTTTTAACTTTTAGCTTTTTAACATTTTAACTTTTTAATTTTTAAACTTTTGATTGTTATTATTTGTTTTAAATTGTTTTTAGTATCTGTTTGTTGTGAACCGCCCTGGGACCTTGGGTTAGGGTGGTATAAAAATGTGCTAAATAAATAATAAATAAATAAATAAATAAAACCACAATCAGGAAAACCGTTATTGGTGAGGAATGACTGTGTTTCTAATATCTTTCTGGGGACTGTATCCCACATCAACAGGAACAGCTTTGTTTAATATTGAATAAATCATTCATTAAGCTATCTAGCAACTCCAGGATTCTCCCCCCCCCACACCTTTACCCTTCACAACCTCATGTGCCACAAGAGGGCTGAAGCATACGCTGAAGGGGGGGAAATCATGGTGGAGGCATTCCCCCAAAAGGGGACTCAAAGTATTGTAGCACCGGAGGAGGCATTCCCCCAAAAGGGGACTCAAAGTATTGTAGCACCCGATGGGACCAGGCCTCTTTCACAGCCAACCCTTGAAAGTTTTGAAAGTGCATGGAGAACAGAGAGGAAGGTAGGTTGTTAGTAGCCTCCTCTTCTCCTATTGTACCACCTGACAATCTGTCCCTGAAGGTTGGCAAGCCCTCAGGGACATATTTTCAGGTGGTACAGAAGACTTACTAAGAAAGCAGAGGGTATCTAAAATGGCCATTTCCCAGATGCACCAGTGCATTAGTTCGCAAGTTGTGTTAGGCTGCTCTCTCACTGCATGGATCCTGGCTCGGTAAATCCTTGCTCTGCATGTCAGCCTTTGTTTTGAATTTCTACTCAATATGAGCTACTTTGGGAGATAATTGTTGTGTGTGGACACAAACACTCACACTCGTCTTGTGGAGGAGAGCTGGTCTTGAGGTATCAAGCATGGATTTTCCCTTTGTTAAGCAGTGTCTCCCCTGGTTTGCATTTGATTGGGAGGCTACATGTGTGAGCAGTGTAAGAGATTCCCCTTAGAGGATGGGGCTGTTCTGGGAAGAGCACCTGTCTGCTTGCATGCAGAAGGTTTCAAGTTCCCTCCCTAGCATCTCCAAGATAGGACTGAGAGAGACTCCTGCCTACAACCTTGGAGAAGCCGCGGCCAGTCTGTGTAGACAATACCGAGCTAGATGGACCAAGGGTCTGACTTGGTAGAAGGCAGTTTCCAATGTTTTGGAGTGCGTCACTTTTCGCTCCATTTCGGCATCCCTTTTGCTGCTAAAATACAGCCTAAAAAGAGAAAATAAAAAAGATGTTTTGAAGTAGAAGATGAGTTGATGTAATTATATTTCACAGTGGTTTCATCCAGGATTTAGTTATTCCACATGCTGTGATGGCCACATTAGCCATATATATAAATGAGCTGGACACTAGGTGGTCGCTAAAAACAGGTAAGCCTGCTGTAACTAAAAATTACATTCAAGCCTATCAGAATTCTAAGTTCAGTGCTGATATTAATTCTCGGGTTTAATATTGTCTTCAGAGATATGCATCTGCTGCAATTCAGAAAAGTAGGTCATTCATCTTAAGGTTCTGCCCCAGAGAATATTGAAGAGCACTTCCACCATGAAATCCTCATTTTGCTGAGTCAGGCATCATTTGGAAGAAGAGAAAGCTTGCCTTGGACCACACAGGAAGCTACCTTATACCAAAGCAGACCATTGGTCCATCTAGCTCAGTATTGGGTACACTGACTATTAGCAGCTCTCCAAGTTTCACGCAGGGCTCTTTCCCAGGTGAACTCTGAGGCTTTAACATGCTTGGAGAAATTTGCTCGTATAAGAAATGTTTTTCTACTGTTGTCCTGTGTTAATGGGAACCAGCCCCTGATGAAGCCTACGGCGAAACAGCTCCTTATCCCGGGGTGGCTGTCTTGATTTTTCCCTGGGGTGCCCTGTCTCTCATCGCCAATCATCATCTGTCATTACAGAGCAGGTTGCTTGCTTTCTTCATATGCAGGGTTCAAGATTTGAACTACATGTATTTACAACATCCTACTGAATACATTGTCTCCTCCAATTGGATTTGAGGACTCATTACCTGTACTGTATGCACTGTTTTCTTTCTCTTTTTGAAGACATCTCGGACTGTGTTTGGACACCTGGATATACTGGTTTCTCATTCTTTTATTGCATTTTGTAATTTCATTTGGTATTTTGTCATTGTATTTTGTTACATGCTATACAGATGTGTTTGATTATTCTTACCTGTGTTGAGAGCTGGTTATTTTTATTTTCATTTTGCTTTTTTGTTCACTGGTCTTTCATTATTTTTTCCCCTCCTCCATTCCGTGGACCCCAGTTTTTTCCTCAGTAAACTAGAACTACCAGCTGAAGAACAAGGAATAGCATAGCAATTTATTTAAGTGACACTCCCAACATGTTTTGAGGGAAAATCTCTTCTTCAGGGCACCTAAGGATAAAAACGTATAAACATGCAAACATCAAAATGGAAAAGGAATAAACATGGTCCCAAAGGCCCAAAATGAATATAATTGTGAAAAAAATAATATAAACATACAACAAATTATTAAGATGTATGAAAACTGAGAATATATATATATATATATATATATATATATATATATATAATCAGCAGATCAAAAGGAAATAAAACAGCTGATCAAAAAGCTAAATAAAGCATGTTGCACAAATGATGTCACACAAGCATAATTCCATTGGAAATAATGGAATTATTTCACTCTTGTGTAACATTACTGAGCAATTTTTGCATTTGTGCAACGTGCGTACATGCAGGTTTACTCAATTCAACTAACATACCATATTTACCCGAATAGTCGACAACCCTAAATTTAAGAAGAGGTTAAAGTTACATAGAGGTTAAATTTAGGTTATACCCATATTTACTTCAAAAGAAGAGGACTCTGGATTTAAGATGACATCCTGATTTCTAACATCAAAGAACTTGGGGAACAAACCTAGTCTTGGATTCAGGTAAATAGTATACACGGTATGTCAGCTGATATTTAATAGCTATGATTTAAAGTGTCCGTGTTGATTAGTAATCAATAAGGAAATAATCCAATAAAATAATGAAAAGAAAACCAAACAGTCACATTAATAAAGCCCATCTAACACAGGATTACATTGCTTTACATTTACATCTTTACTGTGCAAAGATCCGTAGGTGCAAGGAAGTGGTGCCTGCACTGCTTCTGTGCCACCCTACAGCCCACTCGTGCTGTTTCCAAAGGCAGGGAGGCTCCATGGCTACTAAGGAGTACATCCTTGCAGTTGTGATGGGTATTCCCATTGGGAATGATGGGAGTATGGCTGCAATTGAGATGATGCTCCTCTTTGTAGCCATGGAACCACCCCACTGCTGAAAATAGCAGAAGCAGGCAGTAGAGTAGTGTGAGCACCATTCCCTTGGACCTACGGATCAATGAAGGCATGAGGCCTCAAAAATCTCTGTAGCTGCTCCTAGCCTATGGAATGCACTCCTGGCAGATATCTGCAATTTAGGCTCACAGTTGGCCTTTAAAAGAGCCCACAAAATGTACTTGTTTGGCCTGGCCTTCCAAGGTTTTAAAATTGTCTTCAAGTATTTTAATTGGTTTTAAATGGCTCTGGATTGTTTTAAAATTGGTTTTTTTTAAGCAGTGTGTTTTAAATGCTGTTTGTTTTGATATTTCTTTAAAATTTGTTATGCACAGCCCAGAGCCTTTGGATAGGGTGGTATAGAAATGTGATAACAAGCAAACAAACAAATAATGCAGCTGTATATGCCTGAGCACTCTTTCCAGCTGTTGCACCAAGGGCAGTGAATGATCTACATCAGAGGTGGGGCTCGCAGGCACATTTCAGAGAACCATAGAATGCTAGAGCTAGGAAGGACCTTGGAGGTCTCCTAGTCCAATCATTTGCTCAGAATAGGAATCTGCTACAGCATGCCTGGCAGGTGGCCATCCAACCAGCCTCTGTTTGGAAACCTTTCGAGGAGGAGAAGGCACCACCGCACAAGGCAGACCCTTCCAAAGAGCTCTTACAGTTAGGAAGTCCTTCCTCATTCCCAGATTTCCATCAAATCTAGCCTAGATTTGCTTTCTTGTAATTTCAGCCCATTGGTTCCAGCCCTGGACCCCATACCTTCTGCTTCTGTGTGTTTATTACATACATGGGGCAGAGGTGACCAGTGAGGACATTGCAAATAAGTACCTTTAAAATACATTGTGTTGAAGAATGCTGGCAGCTGCCCTGCCGTTGGCACTCATTTGGCCACCGCACATGCGTGGTGGCCATTTCTGTGGCCAGCGGCTGTACATGCGCAGTGGCCAGATGAGTGCCATAGGCAGGGCAGACACCATGTGGGATACCGGACAGGGCACCACTACTCTCAGCAGCTGCAAGGTGCCAGCGGTCTGAAAGGTAATATATTTTAAAGGTATCTCTTGCTCCCCCCCCAGCAGTGCCCTCACTGGCCATCTCTGATGTGAGGGTGGGGGGATGAGCAAACCAGCCTTTTAGGGTGATTGAGTGGGATTAGTTTTATGATCCATACTTATGCAAGCAATTTGTATCCTGCCTTTCAAAGAGAAAGAAATGGAGTGGCTAACAGTGAATTGCATCATTCTTCCCTCGCAGAACTCATCCTTAGAATTTCCAGGCAGTCTTCCGTCCAAGCACTGATTATGCCCAGACGATGGGATGTGGGATGGGACATCATCGATGGGACATCATCTTCGGCAGTTCTCTGAAAGTTCTCTTTGGGAGGAACTCTCAAGTTCAAAGATAATTTCAGTTTCTCCTGTGGAAGAAACCTCCTTGGAGGAATCCTGAAGGGCCTGAAATCCAGAGAGAATGTCCACTTTGGACATTTCTCCACAACCATCAAGTGCCTTCCCATGAGTTGGGACACAATCAACATAGGAACACAGGAAACCGCCTTATAATGAATCAGACTGTTGGTCCATCCAGCTCAGTAGCTGACTGGTAGAGATGTGCACAGAACCAGCCAGCCCAGGTCAGTTGGAATCCAAACTGTATTTGAGCTACCCCTGGGTAAAGGGCTGCAGTGGAGGGGGGACATGAGGGGAAAGTCCCACCTTTAATCTTTAAAAAATATGCCGCTGCGTGAAGGGATGGGGGCAGCGGCAGCCACTGAGGGCAAGGCGGTGAGGGCTTCAAGGGCTGCGTTAGGGGAGAGTGGAGGGGAAAGCTCCCTTTTTATCTCTTAAAGCTTTGGGACGAGAGCTGCAGTGGCCACAGTGGCTGCGGGATGGGGGTGGCAAGAGCTCCTTCCAGCTCTCCTCCTGCCTCCCAAATGGAGTGTGGGCAGGTCTGCAGCTGCTCCATTTGGGAGGCAGGAGGGGATCTGGAGGGGAGGAGGGGAGTGTCATGTCCCAGACCTCTGAGTCAGAAGAGTCAGAGGAGGAGCGGGAGGACTTGGTTGGGAGAGCAGGCTCAGAAGCACAGCAGGAGGATTTGGCTGTGAGAACAAATGCTGAAGCTGAGCGGGGTCGGCAACAGACAAGGGAATCTGGACAGCTGGCAGAGAAGAGGGCTGAGGAGACTGATCAGAAGGAAGCAGGAATTTCACCTGTGTTAAGAAGACGTCTCAAGAGAAAGCCTCAGTGGGAGACATGCAGCCGCAAGGTCTTGCAGGAGAAGAAATAGAAATGCTGAGTCAGGAAAGCCTGATTGGCTGCCGGTTATCTTGAGCCCTATATCAAGCAAACGCTGTTCTTGAGATGGTACTGTCAGCAATGTTGCCTTCTGCAGACAGTGTTCCTCGTGCTTATAATTGTTCAACATTTCTTGTTTCAGCCTGTCCTTGTTCTGTTCCTTCCTTGCTCATTTATTTCAGTTATTGCTCAGATATCATGTGTTTGTGTGTGTGTAGGGGGGTATCTAGTTAGTTTCAAGGGGACTCTATTTTCTTTATACTACGTTATCTTTGAGAGTCATCCTTCATTTTCGTCCTTGCAGCTAAGCTGATACTTTCTTATCTACAGAATTTCTATCTTGACTCACAGAAGTGGAGCTGGAGGGATCATAAATCCTGTCGGGTCAGCTGTGCCAACATTTTTACGACAGGGAGCCACCCCTGTCCCACAGCTGCTGCGGCCACCGCCACCCCTATCCTGCTCCGCAGCAGCTTTAAGTGTTAGAAGGGGAGCTTTCCCCTGCCCCCCACCACAGCCCTCGCCGCCCTCCCAGCGGCGGCCACCACACCCATCCTGCTGTGCAGCAGCATATTTTTTAAAGGTCAAAGGGGGAACTCCCCCCCACCACAGCCCTTTACTTACAAAGGGGAATCCTTGCCGGATTCCCGTCTACATGGCCCTCGAGCCAGCTTGCGAGTGGGGGGCTTGGCTTGCCGCCAGACCAAGCACCCCCCTCCGGTTTGGCTTAAGGGGCGAACCTTTGAGCCCAGCTGGCTCGAGTGCTAACTGGCTTGGAGGCGAGCCAGTTTGCACAACCCTACTGACTGGTAGCTGCTCTTCAGTGTCTTTCCCATCCCTTCAGCAAAAGGAGTGAGAATTACAGAAGACAAACCTGACTTCACCTCTCAACGAGAATCCTGTAGCACAACCTAATTTTCTTCGGGGCTTGAGACTTGAAAAAGGAAATCATTCCCCCCACCCCTGCCACCCATATCAACCAATCTGAAATGTCATCTTAGAGAACTTGCTGCAGAATTGGCCCAGCTGCAGAGACACAACAAAATGGCAGCAGTCCAGGGCGCTTTCCAGATTATATGCTATATCAGCAGTAGTTGACTTTGGCTTGGCAGGATGATGTTGAAACCATAAATAAAGGGTGTTGTGCAAAGCCACCAGCAGGGGGAGCAATCTTTTCTAGCATGCGCAAACCTCCTACAATGGGAAAATACAGCTATTTGGGGGGAGGGGTTTGACGTTGTAGCACTGTAACACAAAGATAAAACCCGAAAGAAGGCATCGGAAATGTGAACGGCACCTTGCTGACAGCGCAGGGACTGTGATGTCGAAACACAGGCAGTATGGAAGCACACTTAATGGACACGTACTAGTGACACTGTTGTGGCATGTAATCTGGAAAGCACCCAGGTCAAGCTCTCCCTGGCATATTGCAGTGGGGTCCTTGGGCCAGCTGGGTCCCTGGGCCAGCTGGGTCCTTGGGCCAGCCATAATCTGGAAAGCACCCAGGTCAAGCTCTCCCCGGCATATTGCAGTTGGGTTCTTCTTTATACACTGTTCCCCTTGGGCTGGCTGGCCCGCTGATCCTTATGGCTGGGGGTTCTGTGGCACTTCCCAGATTCTTTCCTAGCTCAGCTGCAGACGCAGCGCTTAACAGACTGACACGCTGGCGGAGCAGTGAAAGACAGATTTTGCTGGAGAGCTCAGTGTTTGTTGTATGATACAGAAGCGAGAGACAGACCCAACAGTGGCTGTTAGTCATAAACTGATCTCCACCAATAATTAGATGTGCTTCTCTCTCTCAAAATACTTTGTGTATTTACCCCAACTAAACTAGTTAAAATTCCATAGCAAAGACTTGTCTAACACAGCCACCACTGAATATATAGCAATTACCTAAATAGCTCTATATTTAGCTAATTGGCCATTTGGGCTGTATAGACTCTCATAATTTTCTCCTTATCTTTTTTTTATAAGGGGAGAAAAAAGATCTAATTTCTCTTTAGTAGGAAAGCTATTTTCTTATCAGCAGCTGTGTTTCTGTAGCAGTTTTCCTCACACACAATCTAGCTGAGGCGAGGATTACACATCCCATAGGCTCTGTGTTTCAAAACCAAGAAGACACTTCTCCACAGCAAAATAGCATTGGAATGGGGTGTTTTGTAGGGCAGAAGCAGTGGGTGGGAGGCAGTGTATAACCCGTTCCCCTTTTAATTCCTCCCCTATTCACTGACCCTCCAACATAAGGGAAGCAAATAGTTGGGAATTCAAAACCTGGGTCCCACATATCTCAGAGTGTGGGGAGTCAGTTGCTCCATGGTCAGCCAATGGCTGGGCCCAACCATGCCCATGTGATTGAGGAGATGTGTCTGGAGAAGAGACAGCCAAGATGGCTGTTGCAGGAGACAAATCTGGGTTGGAGGTTTAAGGTGGATCTGGGGATGAAATAAGGAAGCTGAGTGGCTGGAGTGTCAGGAAATGCCAGGGGCTCTCTTGGCGGGTTGTATTCATGCAAAGTGAAACTGATTGCCAATAGGGATGTGTGAGCTGGCTCGATTCAAACCACGGTTCAAATCAAACTTGCCTGGCTTGGGCACTCCAAGTTTGAACTGGCTTGGCCCCCGGTTCTAAGAACTGGCTCGCTTTGGGTATACTTGTAAAGGGGGATTCCCTAATATAAGGCAGGGGAGTGAAAGTAACTTTTATTTTAAGCCCACAGCAGAGAGTCTCCGTTGGTGGTGGTGGGCGGTAGTGGGGGCTCCTCCAAGCTCCCCACTGGCCTCTAAAATGACAGCCCAGGCCGGCTTAAAATAAAATGGCAGCCCATGCCTTATGTTAAGGAATCCCCCTTTACTTGTAAAGGGGAATCCTCACCGGATTCCCCTTTACAAGTATACCCTTGAACCGGCCCACAAACTGGTTTGGTGCAGCTCGATGGCTGAACCAAACTGAACCTGGTTCACCTGAGCCTGAAGTCAGGCTGGACTGGATCAGTTTGAATCCGAGCTGGAATTGAACCGAACCAGCCAAACTGACTATAGGTCACCTCTAGCCTCAGAGGCAAGATGCCTCTAAATACCAGTTGCAGAAGAGGAACAGCAGGAGAGAGGGCATGCCTTCATCTCTGGCCTGTGGGCTTCCCAGAGGCATCTAGTGGGCCACTGTGGGAATCAGGATGCTGGACTAGAGAGGCCCTGGCCCTGATCCAGCGGGGCTGTTCTTCTGTTTTCTTATGTTCTTAAAGTGGGGGCTCAAGTCTCATGAGATCCGTGGTGATTGTTGCTAGGCTTCCATAATTCCGCCAGGACTGCCTTTCATGTTGTGCAGCAGCCTCAGCAGCTTTCAAATGCTGCTTTTGCACAGCCATAATGTCAGCCACTGATCACACTTGTACATAATCTCATTTTACATTCTGAGCTGGAGAAGGGCTCCTTGGGGATGAATCTCTTGGGGAAATGGAATTAGATCGTAATATACCCAAACTTTATGAGCTGTACACACTGGTATTCCAGAGAAGGTGATGAGAAATGTTGGTGACATCACTAATAGTAACCAGAAATATAGATGCTAGTACAACAGCAAATGTTTATAGACTGCTTTTCAGCCAAAGTTCTCAAAGTGGTTCCAAAAATGAATAATAAATAGATGGTTCCTTATCCCCCAAAGACTCACAATCTAAAAACAAACATAAAGTAGACATTTGCAACAGCCATTGGAGGGATGTTGTGCTGGGGTTGGAGAGGGCCAGTTGATCTCTCCTTGATAAAAATAAGAGAATCGCCATTTTAAAAGGTGTCTCTTTGCTGATTTAGCATACTTCTAAGGAATAATTACATGTGATCTCAAACATGGGCAAGGGACAGGGCTGACCACCACTGGAGAAAAAATAGCAATTCAATTTGTATGTCTTTAATATAAGTTCTGCTAGGAAGTAGCAGGTCTTTGCATTACATATATCTTTTGTCAATCTGCATCATTTTGAAAATTGGACCATATTTTATTTATATGCCATGTTTATATTTTCATTAACATTTTATCCTTCACCACCATGTCAAACCAACCAACCTTACACATAACAAAATTGATACGTTTGCTGTATGATTTGAATGGCATGTCTATAGCTACAGAAGCCAAGCTACCCTTATTCAAGATTCCACATGTCTTGAGCAAAATCACTTGTGTCAGTATTTATTTTAGCTGGATTGACTGGCAGGAAGACTCGAAGTTTCCTCACACAGATGTCATAGATGACATGCCACAAATTGGACAGTATTTCAGTATGACGGTACTCTTTCCCTTGTACTTTTTGACAACAATCCAGACTGGGGAACATTGTTTCATGATTTAATGGAAATACTATGAAAAGAACCATAAATGTGCTGTCAAAATGTGCATATTGGGTCCCCAGTAAAGGATTTTTAAAAATATCCTACAGTTGGAGTAGTCGTTTTCTTTTTATAATATTTCCAGATTCTATCAACAATAACAACAAAAAGCTATACTGAAATATCTGTCATGTCAGGAGTTGATATCGGTACAACAGTTGATTAGTCAGGTAGAATACTTTAATAAACATAGAGATTTTAAAATGATTAATTGGATGGATTAATCAGTTAATGTTTCAGACCTATTATGAATTTATCCTGAATGGACAGAACCAACTCTGAAACATGGGCCATGATCAATTGGGTCCAACTATGAAGCCACTCAAACATGAAGACTGTTCTCATGAGCAGCCTAGACCAGGACTGGGTTTGGCTGTATGCACTTAACCCTGGTGCGCCCTTAACCCCAGTGTCAGGGTTGTGTGTGTGTGTGCTCGTGCTGCTTGCAGTCTGAACATCCATCTCAGAGGGGTATTTATGGTACATTGTAGGATACATGGAGGTCGGGATGCAGCATCCTGGCCTGTGGAAATCCATGCCTCCCACCAGCTGTAGAGATCGTCTGGAGGGAAGTTATGGTTTCCTTAGCCTCCCCTCCTGCCCGCCCCAACTCCGATCACAATAATAGCCTCATGCTGTGCTATTATAATATTAGTAGGTCATAACTGCAGCCAGTCACATGATATTTCAAATAAATGTATGGAATTCAGTTCTCTCCCTGGCTCCTGTTGTCCCTGCTTCCCAAGGTTTCTTGACCTTCTCTCTCACCTTGCCATTCAAACACACAGTACTTCCTGTGTCAAGGCCCTTTGTGAGGAAAGATCTAGCTCTGGGCTTCCCAAACTGGGAGCTCTAGATGTTGTTGGACTACCACTCCCATGGCCAAAGGCCATTCTGGTTGGGGATTATGGGAGTTGTACTCCAACAGCATCTGGGGACTCAAGATCAGGACTCCTTGATTTAGAATCCTTTGATTTTAGTCCAAACGATCCTTTGATAAGGTTGCTGCCTAAGCTTTCCACAATTCCTGATGCTTTTGCCTTTTCAGGATTGTAAACCATCCATGAGATCACAATGACTCATCAAGATGCTTCTTACGCATAAGTAAGTGAACTGGCTCCATAGTGCACCAGGAAAGGTGGGTCCCTCCCAGTGTGCAAGGGGACGACAGTAGCTGGCTTCTAAACAAACAAACAATAATCATTCATCAGCTTTGCCACCACAAAAAGGGCAGAGACAGGGTCAGTGGGGTCAGTATGCCACCATTTGGGGAGGGTTCAATGTGCCGCCAGATTAAAAAATGCTGGGAAATGCTATAGTCATTATAAGAAATTAAAGATAACCACAACAAACGCCCTTAAAATACATGGCTATTAAAATTGCCTTTAGCTTATGCTGAGAATTTTGCCCTCCCCACAAAAGAATCCCAAATGCCCCCTCCTTTTCTTCCCCCAGTATCATATTTTGGGGGACCCAGTTCTACGTGACTAAGTTTGATTCATGAGGCTTCTGCCCCATTCAGTTATTTCACTCATCTGGACCACATCCCCTGTATTGCTTGAGGGGCTGCTCTCCTCTCATGAATCCACAACAGATTCCGATTAACGATATTTGTAGTCTGCTGATACCCTTCCACACAAATATGACTTTATTCCTGCGTGTATCGCTGTACTCCTTTGAACCCTGCCAGTTCAGACAGAATGCAAAAGGAAGAAAGAGGTGGAGATTGAAAAAAACGTTGCTGCACGCAATCAAAAGCTATCAATGTTATTAATCAGATAGTGTCAGGTTTTTTTTTAAGTCTCCCTCGCCAACCAAGCGTACATTTTGCAGGGCCTTTAAAATCTTCCTCACTCCAATATTTCAAGCTGACAGGGGCTGGCTTGCCATAGGAAACTCTTGCACGCTTGATTAATGCATTGATAAATGATTCCAAGTGACTGTCCTCCCACCTTGGATGCTACATCGCTCTCCAGCCTTTTTATGGAAGTCTCCCATCGCTGTTTACACAGGCGATAGGTCTCAAGGGATGTGTTCCCTCCTTGTGCCGGGCTGAATGCTTCAGTCATAAATCAAGATCAAAGAGAGAAGTTCGTGTGTTTGAGTGATCGGTAAAGAACTGCAGGTGCTCCCGGAACACTGTCTAATTTAATACACTAATAGTGTGTGCTTGGAGATGGTTTTGTCATTTGTTTTAAAATGGATTTATGACAGGTTTGTAAATAGGGATGCAGCCAAAAGCTGTGATTTTCATTTCCAGGAATGAAAATGGTATATGTGTGGTTGTGTACTAAACACCCTAACTGGCACAACAGGCACTGAAGCAACGATTGCAAATCTGAAAGGGGGGGAGGGGAACCAACAAGCAAAGTAGTATCTTGTTGCACAATTAAACCAGGGTATTAATTAAATTAATGGGGAAAGATGTACTGTAGTGACCTGGTGAGTATACAAGTTGGGAATGAAGATGACTGTTTCTTTGACCACATGGAGATAAAACAGCTACATTGTCATTGGGAACATTGGAAGCTGCCTTATATTGAATCAGACCACTGGTCCATCTAGCTCAGTATGGTCTCCACAGACTGGCAGAGGCAGGAGTCTCTCTCAGCCCTATCTTGGAAATGCCAGGGAGGGAGCTTGGAACCTTCTGCTCTTCCCAGAGCGGCTCCATCCCCTGAGGGGAATATCTTGCAGTGCTCACACATCAAGTCTCCCATTCAGATGCAAACCAGGGCAGATCATATGTGGCAAAGGGGATAATTCATGCTTGCTACTACAAGACCAGCTCTCCACCCAGTAGTACAGAGGGGTAAGCTCCTACAACTGGATTGGCTTGAACCAATTTTATATTTTCCGCACTTATCCTAGTGAGAAGGGATGCAGGGGCTGGTAGCACTGATGGCCATGGGGGCCTCAGCCTTAATGCCTGGATGTTTCCCCGAGCATGTGCAGGAGTGTCCATGTACTCCACAAAGCATGGGAAATATAGTCTCCGACGTACACATCTGTGCATGTTCAAGCACCTTAGAATTGAGGCCTGAACTTTAGAAGGCTCTGGGCCTGGACAGAAGGAGCTGGGTTGAGGCTTGAGCTGCTGAAATTTCTTTTACAGCCAGAGCTCCATTGTAAGGTTCAGCACCATTACTAACCTTTGGTTTAAATCAGGGGTTGCAAACTGCAGCCCTCCTGCAGATGTTGGCCTACAACTCCCATCATCCTTGCTTGCTGGCAATTGAGATGGGAGTGGGGAAGTTGTAGTCCCACAATTGCTGGAGGGCCACAGTTTGAGACCCCTGGTTTCAGGGAGGAGAGCTGGTCTGGTGGTAGCAAGCATGAATTGTCCCCTTGGCTAATCAGGGTCGGCCCTGGCTGCATTTGAATGGGAGACTGAATGTGTGAGCAGTACATTGTAAGATGTTCCCCTTGGGGATGGGGCCACTCTGAGAAGAGCATCTGTGGTTCCAAGTTCCCTCCCTGGCATCTCCAAGACAGTGAGGGGCCTGGGAGGAACTCCTGCCTGCACCCGTGGAGAAGCCTCTGCCAGTCTGTGCAGACAATACTGAGCTTGAGTGAACACAGTTATAGTCATCCACATGTTATGTTGAACACAGTTAAGGAAGTACACTTCCTCTCTGTACCATGCATTTGAAGGGCCTGTATCCAAGTTCGCTTTTAAAATGAATACAGGTACAGCCATTCACGTAAATACATGTATGAGTGTACAGATATCTGTACACTCGTATAGCATAATGTGTGTGCTATACAAGTCAGGTTATGCTGCTGAATCGGGTTATGCTGCTCTGATGAACTGGGGATCTTCATTTGGAATTCTTGGAAGTGCATATCAATACCCTAGTACGTTGGACCAAAGAAGCACTAGGCTTCTCTGTGTACAAATTAGCTGGGGATCATTTGCATAACCATGTGAATCATCACAGGCTTTGAACAATGCATTGGATAGCTTCCTAAATTCTTATGACCCTCTTTGACAAGCATCGGCAACATCCCCATTATGACACAATGGAACATGATTGATGCTGGTACCCACAGCTGGCTAAGACATCAAAGACCTACAAGGCCATTTCATGAAGACCAAGACTTGTTGTTGAGCTCTACCCAGAGCTTCGGAAGGTAGCCTATTCCCTTGTTGACAATAGCTAACATTTCTCTTAATCACATTGGCAGTCTGGGAATGGATTTCCATGCCAACGACGAAAATGAGAGTACATTTTCTTTAACAGTCGAACAATTCTGAGGCCCACTGGGATGTCGCTGCTGCACTGAACAATTATAAGCTTACTGGCATTTCACAGCAATATTTCTTCTTGAAATCATAAGAATCAAAACATGGGACGTGGCAAGAAGCAAATGTGAAATCTCTAAAATGATGAGGAAAGGTTTGGGAACAGAGAAGAGGGCAAAGGTTGCGAAGGATGGTGACACACTTCCGTACTGAGGTGCCTGTGCTTTTGACAGTTATGTGGCTGGGGAAAATTCAGCAAATGTAGCTTTTCCTATCCGTATGGTTCTATGAGATGAAAAGTTCTGGTGAAAT
The DNA here is from genome assembly GCF_027244095.1 of Hemicordylus capensis. Taxonomy (NCBI): domain Eukaryota; kingdom Metazoa; phylum Chordata; class Lepidosauria; order Squamata; family Cordylidae; genus Hemicordylus; species Hemicordylus capensis. Next base: position 444,272,400 of record NC_069657.1, read on the forward strand.
TCTCCCTACTCCTCAGTTGCTAAAATAACAGGCACCTGAAAGGACTTGACTTATTGATATGTCTTCCCTACATTTCTTCGCAATGTCTGAAGTGGCACTGGTTCGAAATGAGAATACTAAAGCATTGTTTTTAACATGACAGTAACCTCTTCTGGCCACTAGAGGCATCATGAGATGTTAATAGGTCTCTCTTGGTCAGTTAGAGTCAGAACTGTTCAGTTGTTGAAGGCTAATGCTTGTTTGGGTATGCTGTCCTAGGTCTGTCTCAGTATGTGCTGTTTTAGTTACTTAATAAATCTTTATTTGTTTTGTTTTTTGAACTCAATCTAATGTCTCTAGATAGTCTTTTGGGCTACACTTCTTTACAACCAGATTATTCTTAGCTGTGTGAGGGTTTTATTGTTTCTCTTCACACCCCTTAACAGCACTTTCCTATCTCCCCCCTGTGGTCAAAAAGCATGTAAATTCATGGTATATAGCAGGAGTTCTTAAAATTATGTCCCCAGATGTTGTTGGACTACAACTCTCATTATCCCCAGTCAACTCACCATTGTGGCTTGGGATGATGGGAGTTGTAGTCCAACAATACCTGGCAACACATGCTTGAGAACCCTTTGCATATGGGGACAGTTTTCATATCTAACTGTGGGGAAAGATGCAAACATCTGCATAGGGAACAGGAAGCTGGAGGCAAGCATGGAACTTTGTTTACCACGTGTTCCCTTCTTCCCTGCCCCTTTAATCACTTGAAGTCATTCTATGGGCATAGTCATATATTTTTTGAAGCAGTGAAGTCCACATAGCCTACCCACTAACTTTTCCACTCTCCACAGCATGCATACAGTTTCTGGGACTTACCAAAGGCAGAGGGGATGGTGGGGAGAATCAAACACACAGTGGCCAACATCCTAACATTGCACTTGTTAGCCTACTGTAGGCTTATGAGAACACCCGGCATTCTGTGTGTGTGTCCATCCATGTGTGTGTCCTCCCCATCAACTTTGCAATGCCTGAACCAATATGAACCAAATCAGGTAGAGTTGTAGGGACACATAGGGACACTTCTGAGGTGCGTCTGAGGCACAAGCCGGATAATTTGTGGACTGTTTAACCCATTTGAACCAAATTGGGTAAAGTTGGACTGAGTGACACACAGGGACACCTCAATGGCGTAGTTTGTGATGATACCATCCACACCGATTCAAGATGGCAGATGCGTAAACATTTGAGGCCCAAGTAGACTAACGTGTGAACTACCTAACGGATTTGAATCAAATTTCCTACAGCTGTAGGGACACATGGGAAAACCTCAATGTTATAGTTTGTAATGATGCCATTCACTCTAATCCAAGATGGCAGACACATGAATGTTTGAGTTGCAAGTGGGCTAACTTGTGGGCTGTCTAACAGATTTGAACCAAATTGGGTACAGTTGCGGTGAGTGACACACAGGGACACCTCAATGGCATAGTTTGTGATGATGTGATCCACCCTGATCCAAGATGGTGGACGCATGAACATTTGAGGTGCAAGAGATCTAACTTGTGGACCTCGATTTGAACCAAATTTAGTCCAGCTGTAGAGATAGAAAAGGAAAGTAGGTTGATTAGTTCTTACTAGTACAACTTGTTTAAAGACTAGGGATGTTCACAGAGAGACATTTGTGTTCTGTTCCGAGCTTGGAACGCAAATGCCCAGAACATTCTGACAGAACAAGCTCGGAACATTTCAAGTGTTCCGAGCACCATTTTGGAGGCCCTTGCTGACTGGTTTTTGCACTGGTTTCCAATTGGCCTGCGATCTCCTTGTCTCTTGGTTGGCTTGTTATACAAATCAAGCCTGTGCCATACACAAGGAGTAGGATGGGTTCAGCTTGGCAAGTCATATAAATTGCAAGGCCTAGCTTAAGATGTTGCCATCTTGCTCTACTCATTCATCTTCCTGAAGTACCTGCCTAGTCACAGTCAGCTTAAACAGGATACAGATCCATCACAGCTCTGACTCACCATACCAACTCTTACATTATCTTATTTCCTGCTCATTCAAGGAATAATTGTTGTTCCTTTGGGACCAAAACCAATATTTCCCCTCCAATGAGACATGTAAGTGCCAACTATCAACCCAGGGGAATTGTGCCGTCAAGATTTCTGGGCATCACCCCCCAAAACGGAGGATACAGAATGCAAACACAAAATGAGCTTCCTCCACTTTCTTGCCAATAACGCCTGGAGACTGATAATGAGGTTTTTCAGGCTCTAAATAATAAATTAGGTTTCATTTCTTGGAAGCTGCTGTGGTGCACGCCACCCGACGGACCCAGCCTTGAGTGCAAAGCACAGCTGCTTCTCCAAAGAATTGATCTCCAGCTCGAGAGAGCCAATGGGTTAAATGCGAGGCACTAAGTTAAAAGCCTCTTTGACCTGTTGTCAGGCAGAGCCCATTAATTTTCACTATCCTGGTTCCTGGGAATTATCATAATTGGCAACCACTCCTCTGGCTATGTCCCCAAACAAATGCACAGTAATGGAGCAATATATTCTAACTCAACCCAGGAATTTGACCTGTATATAATTAAGGAGTCTGTCTTGAATCAGTGCAAACATGGTTGGAGCCTGGTGCCAGCTGGTAGGGTATGTAATAATACCAGGTCCATCTAGCCTCACATTCTATGGCTGCACCAAAGGTTCTCCAGTGAGCACCTTTGGCTGAACATTTGGGGATGGGGTTGTGTGGCAGTGTATTAAGAGTTGTACTAACCCACTCACCCTAACTCATCTCTTTTATTGCCAGTTACTGCAAGTTTTACAGCTCTTTTTTGTGGCAGCACTGCATAACTGGGCAGCTGGTGGGCCATCCCCCCACTGAAGTCCCTTGGAAACCATGTTATCAAGTAGAACCATACTGAAGGGACTTTTGAGATGTGGGGGGAAGGCAGCCAACAGATGCCTAGATGAGTAGCAATGACACCAGAGGCAGTGTGGTACAGTATAGTGGTTAGAATGTTGGAATAGGATTGGGTAGACCCAAGTTCAAATCCCACTTCATCCACAAAACTCACTGGGTAATTCTGAGCCAGTCATGTATCTCTCAGCCTAACCTATTTCACAGGGTTGTTGTGAGGATAAACATAAACCATGTACACCACTCTAGGTTCCTCAAAGGAAGAGCAGGATATACATGTGAAATAAATAAAAATAAGCTCCCCCTTGCACCCTCTCACCAATTGCCAAAACGATTCCCTATTTTGCCACCTGCAAATAGGGCAGTGAAACAGAAAGGATTTTTGCTTCAGTGCTATAATACAGATTAAAAGTCACAAATAGCAGTTAACTCACTGTCCAGATATAATGGAACTGGGGACAAGAATGGGAACTACTGATTTGCAAGACAAAACATCTCTGTCATCGACCTTTCACTCCATTGTATAAAATCAGTAGCAACACTTAGCATTCACATAGCATTCAAAGCACTTCATATATGCTCTCTCCAGAATCCCGATAACAGCCTTGTCATTCATCACGGCCTTTTGTGCATTTGAATTATATGCATGAAGAAAGCAGGACAGGAACACAGTTGGATAGGGAGCGGTGATGATCTCAGCAAAGTTTAGCTCCTGCTCCTAGGAAGAATGAGCTTGTGTTTGTGGGCCCTGGGTCTAGGCGAGTGCTGAGGTCTGAATCCCATCAGGCCTCATCCTCAGTAGGCCTCAGCCTTAAGAACTGAAAGACGGCAGGGAAGGATTTAGCATGGGCCCTGACACTTGCTCTGGGCAAAAGGAAGGAACCATAGCAAGACCAGCAGGACCAGCAAGGAAGCCTCTTAACAACGGAGGCCTGGTACTCCTATGCTGCAGACCAGCAGAGCTGTGCTGGTTGCACAGAGGGACAATTTCCACCCATCTCCCAGGAAGCACTCCTTGTGACCTGGAACTAAATCCCTGAGGACTGTGCAGCCTTCGGGAACTTACTTGCTAACCCCCTGCTAACTGAGCAAGAGGCACCTTTTCAAAGTGGTGATTCTCTTTATTTAGCAGGGGGAAAGCAACTGGCCATATCCAACCGCAGCACAGCATCCCTCCAGTGGCTGTTGCTGGTGTCGATCTTAAGTTTATTTTTCAGATTGTGAGCCCTTTGGGGACAGGGAGCCTTTTTCTATCTATCTATCTATCTATCTATCTATCTATCTATCTATCTATCTATCTATCTATCTATCTAAACAGTTTTGGGAACTTCTGTTGAAAAGCGGTATATCAATATTCATCGTATATAAATATCTGTCATATTTGTATTCGTACTCTGTCTCACAGGGGTTGCTACCAGGGGGAGGGCAGCACAAGTGCCTGCATGGCACCATCACTCTGTTGGGAGTGTTGGTATTACCTTGGTCAGCGAATAGGATTGTGATGAAGTGAAACTCCCCTGGGGGTGTGACGCAGAACAAAGCTCAGAAAACCAAACAGATTTGCCTCCAAACTCGCTCAGTTTCTTCCGAGCCCAATTTTGTAGGGATGTGCAAAACGTTTTGGGCACAGAATGATCTGTGCCCAAAACAGCGAATTTCGGGTGATTCAGGGCCAAACCGAATCACCCACGAAAAGATCCGAGAAATGTTGGGCACGAGCCGAATCACCCGAATTTCGGGCCCGAAAATTCGGGTGATTCAGACCGCCATTTTTTTGCCTTCTTTCCCCCCCTCCGTTTTGAGCTATGACATCTATTTGAATTTCCCGCCTTTTTGCATCCCATTGACTTCAATGCAAAAAGGTTGGATGTGATGTCTGCTCGAATTTCGGGTGCCAAGGGCAAAATAGTGGGGTGGGGTGGTGGTGCCTAATGGGTGGAGGCTACCACCCATTAGGCACTACCACCCCACCCCACTCTTTTGACCTATATCCCACGTTATGCCCCCTATCTTCCCCAAAGACACTAAAACTTCAAAAATTCACCAAAAATCAGCCCTTTGACCAATCCCCCTGAAATTTGGGTTGTAGTCTCCACCCATTGGGCACTACCACCCCACCCCACTATTTTGCCCCTGGGACCCACTTTTTTGCCCCAAATCGGGGGGTGATTCGGGAGGGCCATATTTGGCCACAGAACAAAACGGGGGTGTTTCAGCTCGGGTCCGAGCCAAAACACTGAAAATCCGAATTGCACACCCCTACATTTTGAGCCAGATCATGCTTCTCTGAAACCCAGTGATGTCACCGGACAGTGATGGGGTCTGGCCCTTCCCCAGTCTCCCGAGGAGCCTTTATGCTCCTCCCTTCCACCCACCTGCCCAATCACCTGCTTCCTTCCTGCCTTTAAACCTCCTCCCTGCAACCCAACCACTTTCCTAGCTGACTTGCAACCACTTACTGCTCGGACAATTGCAGTGGCAAAATGGAGGGAGGGAACCCTTCGGAAACACCAGTGCTTTGTTAGTGAGGATGTCAACCATTGCTGTGTGTTTCAGCATTCTGTTTCAGTGTGTGGATTGTGCACACTGGAGCTTTGAGAGAGAACGTCAGACCGATACCCTCTGAAATGGTGACTAGCAGTAAGATTGTAGAATAGCAAGTATAGCTTTATCCTGCACAGGATAAGCCAGCTAAGCACACCTGTCCTCCTTGCTGCTGCCACCACTGCCTCCGCCTCCACTCACCCCAAAAGTGGTGGGTGTAGGTGGTGGCAACAAGGAGGGTGGGCAGGCAAGCAGGCTGGTGCTCTCCATCACCTGCCCACCCACCTGTGGCAGCCACAGGGAGGGGGCAAAGGGCAGTGACCCTGGGCCCCAGGCAACCCAGGCTGTCACCACCCCTGCTGGCTTTACAGTATGCCCTAAGTGGGTGCTTAGCTAGCTTAATGGGTGGGTTGGCCCTCTGCAGGATAAAGCTATACTTGCTATACTAAAACCTTACTGCAAATCACTGTTTCAGAGGAGACCAGTCAACGTTTCCCATCAACCACCGGCCCGCCCTTCTCACCATGACTGCTGCCAAGTCCGTCCACCCTCCTGCCTGCCACCAGCAACAGAGGTTGTGGCCTGGGTGGGTAATGGGGTGGGGGTGGACGTCCGGGGTGCCTGGGGTGCCCCTGGACCTTGGGCCAACCCTGATCTCGCATTGCTACTTCTGAATGCTTGAAGGAGATCATGCAAGCTAGCTGTGCCTGTAATTGTTGCTTATATATATCTAAAGATAACTCCCCTGTAAAAAAATAGCCTCTGAGTCCAGGTGGTCACGCTCTCTTACATTTATCCTGGCAGTGTAGAAAAACAGACGGGTTCACAGGGCATGCTGCACTCACTGAATTTCTGCCCGTTGTACAAACAGACGCGGGAGACCTACCAGAGAGAGATGGCAACTTTAGATGTAAAAATCCGCTACCATGGACTGCTCCTCATTCTGACAAGACTACCTGGCAAAAGTATATGAGTGTCACATAACCCAGGAGATTTGTAACTATTTTTACAAGAGAAATGAAGAGCTTAACAAGGACTTGGAAGGCATAGTTAAATTTAGCGAAGTTTTTACAGTCCCATCGTATGCATAAAATAGGGAGGGGGAATCAAAGGTTACTGGAGGATCTCTCTCTCTCTCGCTCTTTGTGTTAATGATATGCAACTGTGTGATGAATGACAAGGAGAGGGATATTATGAACTGTAGCTGTTTCCAGCAGGGGGAAAGCATGTGGGATTCAGTGAGGCTTAATAGGGCAGTACCTGTACGCAAAGCTTCATCATGTCTTTATTAATGATCTGTCATTTCAGAGGCTGCTGCCTACCCTATGTCATATTGCGATTTCTGCAGTCTGAGGAATGGCCTTTTAAGTCTACTGTAAAGATCCTGGCTCTCTTGGCTTAAACTGCTGCAGCTCTGCTGTGATTGGCTGGCTTAAATGTCAAGGTTAGATCACAGGAAGGAGACCAGGCAGTAGTTAATGGAGGGAGGTTGGCCAGGAGGAGGGTGGCTGAACTGCTCTCCTGGTATCCATTCAGATAATATAGGACTCTTTGCAAGCCAGCATTTAGTAGGGTAGCACTGTGATGTTCTCTCCCAAAGCTCCAGATTTCAGAAGTACATTCCACACTCACCCCTGGGCCAAACAGCCCAAGAAAGAAGAAGAACCCTGAAACAATTAATAATAGGTTAGTTCACTCCATCATTACTTGGATAGGTCAAATGTCCTGCCCAGGTTTGGGAGCTGTGCATGCCCCTGTCTTACAATCCTGTTTTGAGTAAAAAGCAAGGTAGGAGGCAGGGGTAGCAATTTTGGGGGATGCGTGTGCTGGGTAAGAGGCCCTTTCCTCCTTCTGCATTAAACAGCTGGGTGCAGCTGCTGAATCAGACAGAGCCATAGGAGCATAGGAAGCGGCCATATACTGAGTCAGACCACTGGTCCATCTCACTCAGCATTGTCTACATAGACTGGAAGAAGCTTCTCCAAGGTTGCAGGCAGGAATCTCTCTCAGCCCTATCTTGGAGAAGTCAGGGAGGGAACTTGAAACCTTCTGCTCTTCCCAGAGCAGCTCCATCCCCTAAGGGGAATATCTCAAAGTGTTCACACATGAAGTCTCCCATTCAAATGCAAGCCAGGGTGGACCCTGCTTATTAAAGGGGACAAGTCATGCTTGCTACCACAAGAGAAGCTCTCCTCCTACCTAGCCCTCCTACCCGGCATGAGCCTTGCACATAGTCACTTCCCCCGCCCCCCACCTTGCTTTTTACTCACACACAATAGCAAAATGGGAGTGTGCACAGCTCCCAAAATGGGTAGGTCAAGTGTTCTACCCAATTCCTGACCGTGTGAACTAGCAATAGCAATAGCAATAGCACTTACATTTATATACCGCTCTATAGCCGGAGCTCTCTAAGCGGTTTACAATGATTTTAGCATATTGCACCCAACATTCTGGGTACTCATTTTTCCAACCTCGGAAGGTAACTAGCCTAATATATTTGACAGTGTGTGAGGCAACACTGGCGATTGAAATATTGAAGTGCCTCTTCTGTTCCCCCAACTTTTATCTTTCCTGGTCCAAGCTGTTTAGGGCTTCAAAACAGTTCTCCTACAAGAGAATATCTAACTTTCTCTCTAGGTTATCTTTCAGGGTGGGGGTGGGGCAGGGTAGGGGGAAGGCTGGGAACCCTTGCAATTTTAAATTTTGATGATATTAGCGATACAATTAATTCCTTCTGCAAATGTGAAGCTTTAATTTCTCTTAGGTCATTAAGTAAATAGATCTCCAGTTTATATGCAACTCCAATTTCAATTATATCTTTTATATACTGCAAGGCTCTTTGCCAAAATAGACATTCCAGACAAAATAAACATGGGCACTTGTGTGTGTGTGTGTGGGGGGGCAAATTTAGCTGAGCTCCCCTTCCCTCTGTGCCACCCAAAAATATGTCTCTGAGGGATGCACAACCCTCAGGGTCCTATTTCTGGGTGGCATGAAGCACTCCTGAGGGAAAAGGAGACCAGAAAAAATTGTACACAAACCCTCACTCAAGAGTACTTTTATAGTTGCTTACCTCATAAACACAAAGTACTCTTGTGTTTGTTTAACTAGCTTTATTCAGAAACAACTCCACTTTTCTCCTTCTCCTTTCCCTCCCTTTCCTTTCTGTTCCCCACAGCTCACACTCTCTACAGGATCCCCACTGGAACAAACTTCTCAACAACAAAACATAAAAGATTGCTAGATAGAATGCAACAAGTACTCACCCTGCTTTCATCTGGAATTCTTCCTTGGCTGCATTTGCTCTTTGTTAGTCAGGATGTCGGCCAGTGTTCATGTACATATAAAAGCATTGTGTTGTACATTAATGTTCTGATACTGGACAAATAAAATCAATTCATGTAGAAACCTGTCCACTGTGGGCACTTCTTTTGAGGTTTTGGATTATGTAAGCTTTACCCTAAACAATCCTCCAGTTACAGTTACTTACTCCACACAGGTTGATGTTAGACCTCTTATAGGTGCTATAATGGAAAGTGTTTTTCATGTATAATCATAGCTACCAGGCCACCATTACAATAAATTAACCTAACATTTATTTCTACATTACAGTGTTATGCAAGGTTTTTGTTTTGTTTTGTTTAAAACACAAACCAAACCAAAAGCAAAACAAAATTAGACATGGAAACGGCTGTAAAAATCATTACCTCACAGCTGTATAATTTAAAATCAGGCACCGATCCCAAAACGTAACATGCCCACACTCTTTTTGGCTTATATTTTTCATCAAATGCTTTAATGTCGATCATGTTTATTGGATAAGCAGCTTTGAGTCAATGTCCTAAAACATAGGTGTGATTTTAACCAGGAGCAGGCGGTGTGGGTGCCACTTGAGGGGAGGCAAGAGGAACCTTTAAATGTAATTTAATATATGCTTTCCTCTTTTCCTGTTACACCGGAATACTCCTCCGGGCAGCAGTGCGTCGCCCAGCACCCCCTGCGGAAGGGGATCTCCTCCACCACTCACATGGCCTCCACAGAGCCGATCTCCCACCTGCAGCCATGTAAGTGGTGGAGGTGATCCCCCATAAGCACCTATTAATTTACACTTAAAGGTCCCTCTTGCTGCCACCCCCCTGGCGGTGCCTGCACTGGCCGCTACTAATTCTAACATGCCCCTCATTCCCATGGTACAACAAGCAAGCAGATACAGTTGTGATGTTTAATACATGAGGTATTAAACATCACAAAGGAAAGCTGGATTTAAGCACAAGAGGGTGTGTCCACACAATCAACGATTAGGATGATTTGTAATGTTATTAACATCCTTCAGGGATGTGCCTTCTCCGTTGCTGCCCCAAGACTGTGGAATGCGCTCCCTACTGAGATATGATCCTCCCTATCTCTGATAATTTTTAAAAGCACTTGAAGACCCACCTTTTCACCCAAGCTTTCTCAGCGTTTTAAAATTTTTAGGTTTTAATCTCTGGTTTATTTTTAAATTTTTAAATTGTTTTAAGTTTTTGTATATGTTTTTAAGTTGTTTTATGCTATTGCTAACCGCCCAGAGACTAAAGTTTGGAGCGGTGTACAAATTTGATCAATCAATCAATAAACCATCTGAAGCAGGGTTTCTTAACCTTGGGTCCCCAGATGTTGTTGGACTACAACTCCCATCATGCCAAGCAACAAAGGCCATGGCTGGGGGTGATAGAAGATGTAGTCCAACAACATCTGGGGACCCAAAGTTAGGCAAACCTGATCTGAAGCGATCTTAAAGCAGAGAGAGGCAACCTTGGGCTCTCCAGCTGTTGCTGAACTACAACTCCCATCATCCCCAGCCACAATAAATAGTAGCTGGGAATGATGAAAGTTGCACCTAGGGATGTGTGAACCAGCTCGAGGTCGAGCCGGTTTGCCATTGAACTGGGCCAGCTTGAGAGTTCACCCTCGAACCAGACCAGGCCAAGTTTGGCTCTACCTCAAGCCAATCCCGCTGGGTTGACTCAGAGCCAGTCTGGGGTTGGAAATGTAAAAAATAAAATAGAATATATATTTTTTAACTCACCGCCAAGCCTGGGTCATTCTGCCACCTCTGGCAGTGTGTGCTTCGAGTCTCTCTCCACTTGCGTTCCAGTCAGCAACCTTGCTATGAGGTCCAGGTTACCTTAGAGAGTGCTTTCTTCTGTATCATCCCCACCGGATGTTGTGGTCATCTGGAGAGGTCCTCCTCTGGTTACCACCAGTATATCTGGTGGCGACCCCGAACCGGGCCTTCTCTGCAGCTGCTCCTGGGCACTCCCAACAGAAATCTGTAGTTGGGGCTCACTATTGGCTTTCAAGAGAAGACCTTCAATTGTTCTCACCCATGGAACCATTAAAAGCAACTTAATAGTCACCTTAAGTGGCGCAGTGGGGAAATACTTGACTAACAAGCAGAAGGTTGCCGGTTCAAATCCCTGCTGGTACTATATCGAGCAGCAGCGATATAGGAAGATGCTGAAAGGCATCATCTTATTCTGCATGGGAGGAGGCAATGGTAACCCCCTCCCGTATTCTACCAAAGAAAACCACAGGGCTCTGTGGGTGCCAGGAGTTGAAACTGACTTGACGGCACACTTTACCTTACACAGATAATAGGGGAGAATTCATACTTTCTATTTTGTTCAGAGGTGGATCATTCAAACATTTAGTGCCCCATCTCCAGATGGAAATGGTTTAGCCCATCCACAGACACAACACATGGGAGCTTGCACTCATCTGTTTTAATTCTTAGACTGCCAGCAGGAGAGAAATAGAGAAGATGGTGGTCTATACCAGGGATTCTCAGTGTTGGGTCCCCAGATGTTATTGGACTTCAACTCCCATAATCCCCAACCAAAGGCCACTGGGCCTAGGGATTATGGGATCTGAAGTCCAATAACATCTGGGGACCCAGTGTTGAGAATCCCTGGTCTACATGATGAGGAAATGTGCTCAAAGTAGTCCTAGTGACATTAAAATGACAAGTTGGGCAATGCCTTTTAATTTCAATGGGCAATTTCAATGTCCTTTTAATTTTAATGGGACTATTTTGAGCAATTCTACTCATTTTGTCAACCATAGCTTGGAACTATTGGCCTTGGCATGCAATGAATACAATTCCTCTTTTGCTTTCTTTTTAACCATAGGCTATACATAACTCCATATTCTACATGAATGTTCTGCTTAATTTCAAGTGGTAACATTAACATAAATAATTCCTTCAACTTCGTCTTGGTTAATTTCTTGGTTAATTAACTTAAATGTAATTTGACTTTGTAGGAAAGGATGATTGTTTTTCTGCAGAAAATAGTCTACCCAAGGAAGCAGTTGGGAACCCATCAAACTAAATTGGCAATGAAATGGCTGATTTCTAACCAAGAAGCTAAAGCAGATGGTCTTCGTTTCTGTCCAAAGATTTAAAAAGTTTCCTTCTCTGTGTGCAGTGGCAGTAATGGTATTTCTAATGAGCAACTGCTGCAGTCTTAACATCCAATGCTCTCTCTTTTGAGTTTAAAATCCATATTTTTCTCAGCTTGGTTCAAGCAGCAACATTGGCACTACAGAAGTTACTTAAAAGCTGCTTCTGGTTTCATACTCTGCAGATATAAAAATTCAGACAATTTCAGAATTTTGATTTCAAAATACTGAATGAAATTCAAAATGATATTTTGTTCCTTCAGACTTCTTGGGCATTCTCTTGGTTAGAAAATCATTGCCAACCATTTCAGGAGATGTTTCCTCCTGAGTAGGCATGTATGAATTGTAGAGCTAGAAGAGGTGCAGAAAAGAGGTAGAAAATGTTCAGTGGACGGGAGTGAAATGACTCCTCTATGAGGAAAGACTTCAACAAAGAAATATTTTAAAAGATTAAGAAAGAGCTAGTTCAGGCAAGGTGTCCATCTCACCCCACCCACCACACATCTGGTCCTGATTCTCCATCACATCCCACTCCTGCTCCGCTGTTCCAGGTTTCGAATTTTTACATTACGTGAGATTTTGGTGGCCCCCCCCCCCAAGGATGTGCAGACATATTATGAGAAAGTTGTCAAACAGAAACACATCAACTGGTCAAATAGAAACACATTCAGCTTCTTCTTCAGATTTGTGGCCTTTGGAGGAATTCCAATATAATTATTGTCAATAATAGCAATAATAATAGCAATAATAATAATAATAATAATAATAATAATAATAATAATAATAATAATAGAAAAACAAGTTAAAATTATCAACATAGCAATACCAGGGGATAGCAGAATAGAAGAAAAAGAAATATTAAAAAATCACAAAATACCAAGATCTACAAATCAAAATTGAAAGGCTGTGGCAGAAAAAGACCAAAATAATCCCCGTGGTAATTGGTGCCCTGGGTGCAGTTCCAAAAGACCTTGAAGAGCACCTCAACACCATAGGGGTCACAGAAATCACCATCAGCCAATTACAAAAAGCAGCTTTACTGGGAACAGCCTATATTTTGTGACAATATATATAATAACCAACAATATTGATGATAAAATTCTGGCATCCCAGGTCCTTGGGAAGGACTCGATGTCTGGATAAAACAAACCAGTCAATAACACCTGTCTGACTGTGTAAACAAGAAATAATAATAATAATGGCGGGAACACCATACAAGCTATAAACACCTGGGCTATTCCTGTTATCAGATACACTGCAAAAATAATAGACTGGACCTAGGCAGAGCTAGAGATCGTAAGACCAGGAAAATCATGACCATCAATCATGCTCTGCACCCCCGCAGTGATGTCGATAGGCTATACCTCCCTCGCAGCTCAGGTGGAAGAGGAATGCTGCAAGTCCATCAAACAGTAGAGGAGGAGAAAAGAGGCCTTGAAGAATATATCAAGGACAGTGAAGAAGATGCACTTCAAATGGTCAATAACGCAAAACTATTCAACACCAATGAAAGAAAGCAGGCCTACAAGAAAGAACAAGTCAAGAACCGAGCAGAAAAATGGAAAAATAAGCCCCTGCATGGTCAATATTTGCACAATATAAGTGGAAAATCAGACATCACCAAGACCTGGCAATGGCTTAAGAATGGCAACTTGAAGAAAGAAACAGAGGGTTTAATACTGGCTGCGCAAGAACAGGCACTAAGAACAAATGCAATAAGAGCAAAAGTCAAAAAATCAACCACAAACAGCAAGTGCCGCCTTTGTAAAGAAGCAGATGAAACAGTGGACCGCCTAATCAGCTGTTGTAAAAAGATCGCACAGACTGACTACAAACAAAGGCATGACAAAGTAGCAGGGATGATACACTGGAACAAAATACAAAGATCTACAAATGGAAATTGAAAGGCTGTGGCAGAAAAAGACCAAAATAATCCCAGTGGTAATTGGCGCCCTGGGTGCAGTTCCAAAAGACCTTGAAGAGCACCTCAACACCATAGGGGCCACAGAAATCACCATCAGCAAATTACAAAAAGCAGCTTTACTGGGAACAGCCGATATTCTGCGACGATATCTATAACAATTGACAATAAAATTCAGCCATCCCAGGTCCTTGGGAAGGACTCGATGTCTGGATAAAACAAACCAGTCAATAACACCTGTTATAGGGTGGGCGGGAATGAATTTAGCAACACAATGTCCTTTTCCAGAGTTCAATAAATGGGATTTGCATTGGGTAACATATGTCACCATAGCTTTAGGATTGTTTCTCAAAGATCCATGCAGATTTCCAAACAGCATAGTAATAGGATCTAAAAGGATTTTATAGTTTTGATTATTTAAACAGTGTACACCAATATGTGGATGAATACGACGAATATCTGTATACTGCTTTTTAACAAAAGTTCCCAAAGTGGCTTATGTAGATATAACTAACTAACTAACTAACTAACTAACTAACTAACTAACTAACTAAAATGCCCCCTGTCCCCAAAGGGCTCATAATCTAAAAAAGAAATATAAGATAGACACCAGCAACATCCACTGAAGGGATGCTTTGCTGGGGCTGGATAGGGCCAGTTGCTCCCCACCTGCTAAATATAAGAAAATCACCACTTTTAAAAGGTGCCTCTTTGCTATTAGCAGGGGCTGTAACAGAGATTCCCAGTTGTTGATTTTATAACCCTCAGTCAAAGACCTTTGGTGTACACTATTCCTCCAATATGATCTGCATTTTCACATTGTTTGAAAATGGATTGAGAAAATATGCATATATGTCTCTAAGTGTGCCTCCCATTTTAACCCCCCCCCAACTGTCTCTTTGATATCAAAAGTTTAGATGGCACTACCGTGAACCAATCAGAACACAGTAGAAGAGCAGATTGATATGTTGCTTTGTCCTTCCTTATGATAAGAGTATGCTGGCTTGAAAAGTGATAGAAATAAACAAGAATTAGATGAACACTCTCCGGCTCGTTTGGCTTCTGGAAAGTACAGGAGGCACTTCATGAATAAGTCATTAATACCTCGTCACTTGCCAGCAGCTGTCATGTGGGTGATTTAAGAACAATCAATTGGCGAGAAGCTGTACTTAAAAGTTGCTGCATTTTGAATATTGCAGTCTTAAATAACCAGGAAAATTAAAACAGGGACAGATTGGGTAGCAGACACACATAATCAGATGATCAACAAACCGCCTGCTCAATGAGCAATGAATAAATCTAGCTTGACAGGGGGCAGGATTGCCGACAGAAGCAAAAAGGGAGTCCTCCTTTTGCTCTCTCCTGGGGTAGTGGGGATTTCAGTTAGAGATATATATGGAAACTCCCACCCCTGAGAAACCGGACTGCTCAGGAGTGTAGCTAGGGGAGAGGGGGCCCGTGTTCATTCCTCAACCTGGAGACCCCTCAGAGTGAGGGAGATCATGAAGAAAATAGGAAGGGGTGGATCTGGGGCCCCCTCAGGAGCTGGGGGCACTGGGTTCTTTGAACCCATCTGCACAATTATAGCTACATCCCTGAGGCTGGCTCCAGAGAACTGCAGGGTAGAGTTTTGGCTGGGGTTCCAGGACTGGTAAAGGTTCATCCACCTTGACTGTTTTACTCTCCTCACTTGGCACCCAAACTCCAGGAGCTAGTACTGAGAGAAATGTCAGTTTCCATGATCTGGCTCTTTCACATCAAGGGAGACATACTGGGGGTTCTTTGCTGAAAAACAACCACCTCAAAATCTTGAATTTGGAAGTCCTGTGAAAACTCATGAGTTTTATAGGGGAACTCTGGTTGTCATAGGAACATAGGAAGCTGCCATATACTGAGTCAGACCATCAGTCCACTTCGCTCAGTATGGTCTTCACAGACTGGCAATGGCTTCTCCAAGGTTGCAGTCAGGAATCTCTCTCAGCCCTATCTTGGAGATGCCAGGGAAGGAACTTGGAACCTAGATACTCTTCTCAGAGTGGCTCCATCCCCTGGGGGGGAATATCTTACAGTGCTCACACTTCTAGTCTACTATTCATATGCAACCAGGAACGACCCTGCTTAGCTATGGGGACAAGTCATGCTTGCTACCAGAAGACCGGCTCTCTTCCTGTGTCATAAGATGCACCAGTGCTGTGAATCCAAATGATTCATTCGGTGCCATCACTCACACATGTGCTGGCGGGAAGCCTTTTCCCTAGTGAAAAGTGAAAGAATAGGGTGGATCACATGATCATTACTAGGTAGTTTGGGAGCTTTGCATGCTCCCCATTGGCTATTGTGGCAATTCTACAAGCAAGGTAGGAAGAAGGAAAAAATGGTAATCTGTGAGCTGGGTACAGAAAGCAGGGAATTCTTTCCCTCCAGCCTCACTCTGGAGCTGGGTACATATTCTGGGATCACTGCTGCTGCTGCCTGCCTCCACACTCAACCCATAGATAGTCATCCCCCCTTATTTTCCCTTGCTTGTCGAATTCTCACAATAGGGACGTGCACGAACCGCAGTTCAAGCCATGGTTCAAGCTCATTTCAGTTACGGGGCCCGAGACCTTTTAGCAATAGCAATAGCAATAGCACTTACATTTATATACCGCTTTATAGCCGGAGCTCTCTAAGCAGTTTACAATGATTTAGCATATTGCCCCCAACATTCTGGGTACTCATTTTACCGACCTCGGAAGGATGGAAGGCTGAGTCAACCTTGAGCCCCTGGTCAGGATCGAACTTGTAACCTTCTGGTTACAGGGCGGCAGTTTTACCACTGCACCACCAGGGGCTCAAGGTTCTCTTCTAGAAAGAGGAGAGGGGCAGTGTGTCCCAAGAAGCCCCATGTGTTGCTAGCATGCACATGGTATCCACGCAGGCACGGGCACCATTCACGTGGTCATCATGGTGGTGGTGACCAGGCAAATGGCATCTGCGTATGTGCAGACACCATGTGCATGCTGGCACCGCATGGGGCTTCTTAGGACTCACACTGCCCCGGCAGGAAGTAAGGACCTCTTTCTTAAAGCTCCTAGGCCACTCAGCTGAAATGCGCTCGAACCACAGTTCAAGCCGTAGTTTGTGCACATCACTATCTCACAGTCTCCTGAACTGGGATAGGAGGTTTCTCCTACCCCAATGCCAATTGTGAGAACAGCCCTTTTATCTCTGAGGGCTTCGTTCAGCTCTCTTCAAACTCTTGCAGAGGTCTTTCCTAGCATTGCTACCTAAGATCCTTTTAACTGAACATGCCAGGGATTGAATCTGGTATCATCTGTATGCATTCTTTCAAATGAGCTATGAACTTTTCTTACAGTAAACAGCTACTGATCCACTTTTACTAAAACGGGCCACACACAGTACAGTGTAATTAACAGTACTGTGGGAACTTAAAGTAAATACAACCTGCCAAGGCCGTCTGGTATCTCAAGCCTGGCTCATGGCCCTGCCAGTAAGAGAGATCTGGCTGGTGTGCATTAGACATAGGACCTTTTTGGTTGTAGCCCCTTGACTCTGGAATGGTCTCCAAGAGGAGCTTCACCATGCTCCCTCCCTCAGTGTTTTTTTAAAAACCCAATTTAAAACACATCTTTTTAGAGAGACCTTTAAATGTTTTATCCACTCCTTATATCTGGTAGGTTTCCCTTAGTTTTTAGCTTTTTACTTGTAATGTTTAATTTGAAACTTTTAAAATTTGCAACATTTGCATGTGGTTTTGAGCTTTTAACTTACTTACTTACTTTCTTACTTATTTATTTATTTATTTATTTATTTATTTATTTATTTATTTTATTGACTACATTTCTATACCGCCCAAAATGCAAGTTCTCTGGATGGTTTACAAACAATAAAAACAGCCAATAAAAGATTAAAACATTTCAACAATTAAAATTAAAAAGTTAAAACTATTAAAACACAATTAAAACACAATTAAAACACAATTAAAACACAATTAAAACAATATCTAATTAAAAGCCTGGGTGAACAAATGCATCTTGACTGCCCTTTTAAAAGTTGTAAGAGATGGGGAGGCTCTTATTTCAGCAGGAAGTGTGTTCCAAAGCCTTGGGGCAGCAATGGAGAAGGCCTGTTCCCGAGTAGCCACCAGACGAGCCGGTGGCAACTGCAGACGAACCTCTCCAGATGATCTCAATGGGCGGTGTGGTTCATAGTGAAGAAGATGTTCTCTTAGATACCCAGGGCCCAAGCTGTTTAGAGCTTTATAGGTTATAACAAAAACCTTGTACTCTGCCCGGAAACGTACTAGCAGCCAGTGTCGATCTTTTAAGATAGGAGTGATATGGTCTTTCCGAGATGACCCAGAGACCAATCTGGCCACTGCATTCTGGACTAACGGCAGTTTCCGGACTACGTACAAAGGTAGCCCCACATAGAATGCATTGCAGTAGTCAAGTCTGGAGGTGACCAGCAGATGTACTACTGTTCTGAGGTCATTTATCTCAAGAAACAGATGCAGCTGGTGTATCAGTCGAAACTTTTTAATTTTATTACTTCTTAAATTGTTGTTTATTTTGCATATTGTATTGAAGTTGTGTGCTGCCCCAAGCAGTAGTCATGGGAGGGGTGGGGCACAAAAATTTCAAATAAATAAATACATACATACATACATACATACATACATACATAGTTATAGGGTGGGGTTTTTACCAGCAGATGTCTAGGGTAAAGAACCTCCTTCTTGTCATTAGTAGGGGTATGTGTTCACAAGATGGTTGATGGTACAGAAGCTCCTGATGCTGTATGTATTAATCCTTGAGTAAGTTAAATAAATTCTGTTAGCTTCCATCTCTGCAAAAGCAAAGTCTCTTCAACTATGAAGACTAATGGAACTGGCAATACAGTTACAAGTGTAGGAAAAGCATGCTCACATAGGAACATAGGAAGCTGCCATATACTGAGTCAGACCACTGGTCCATCTAGCTCAGTATTGTCTACACAGACTGGCAGCAGCTTCTCCAAGGTTGCAGGCAGGAATCTCTCTCAGCCCTATCTTGGAGATGCTGCCAGGGAGGGAACTTGGAACTTTCTGGTATTCCCAGAGTGGCTCCATCATCCCCGGAGGGGAATATCTTGCAGTGCTCACACTTATAGTCTCCCATTCATATGCAACCAGGACAGACCCTGCTTAGCTAAGGGGACAAGTCATGCTTGCTACCACAAGACCTGCTCTCTTCTCCCCCTGCCTTGCCCACCGCTAATATAGTTGAATGAACTAGCCTTGAGAAGGGACATGCATCAGTGCAAATAAAGTTGCCTGCTACTACTGCTGCTGCTACTACTATTTATATACCGCTTTTCAACAGAAGTTTCCTAAGCAGTTTACAAAGAAAAATAATAACAAAGGAAGGAAGGAAGGAAGGAAGGGAAGGAAGGAAGGAAGGAAGGAAGGTTCCCTGTCCCGAAAGGGCTCACAGTCTAAAAAAGAAACATAAGGTAGACACCAGCAACAGCCACTGGAGGGATGCTGTGCTGGAGTTGGATAGGGCCAGTTGCTCTCCCCCTGTGAAATGTAAGTGAATCTCCACTTTAAAAGGTGCCTCTTTGTTCAGCAGGGGTCAGTTCATGCTTGGCTAGTAACATGGACCACTTGCATGTGTGCAGTCTCTGTCCAGAGGTTCAGATGAATATGCAGTGATAAATGTGAGTTGGCAAATCTGTTCTCCCCATCCATGTGTGTATGTCCACCAAGATGTCTGCAGATAAAACTAGAAGCTGCCCTCCATCCAGCTAGTTCTTGTTTGCTTCTGAGAAACTCTGGCATATTGCACAGCAGGAGTCAAAGCGAATGACCCCCAGAGCTATCTATAGCCGGAACTGCTTGACTGTGCGCCAAAGGATGATCTGCTGATTACAGAGGCTTTGGAGGCAAACACCCAGGGAGGAGGTTGTTGATCGGAATGTAATTGGGAGACGTGAACTGGGAGGAATCAATGAGCAAGGACACTAACTTATTGAGTTCTTGCTTGGATACACAGATTACCCTTGTGAGACACTTTATTCCACAGCTGTAGCAGAATAAAATACACCCTGGACTCTCTGTCTCAGCAGTCATAGCATCACCAGCTGACTACAATGTCGTAAGAAAAGCAGCTTTCTTGCAGTCAGAGTTGTGTGCAGTGCTGATCATGCACCGGTTTCCTCTTCTGCTGAGGTGAGGGTTTGCCTCTTAGTCATGAGCCAAGTTCCTTTCATATGACTAGCATATTAAAAAACAAACAAACCATAATGCAGAAAAACAAAAATTTCTTAGGTCGCGAGGTGAGGATCTCAGGTTACTGTTAGGCTTAGGTCCAGACATAGCTTATTGAAAGAGCAGATGCATTGTATGCCTGCAGTCCCAAGCTTAGCCCCTGTGGTTGCACTTCCAGTTGAAATATATGTAAAAGGGTTAGGTGCGGGCTGTCAAACTCCTGGTCTCCGGGCTGGATTGGTCCAGCCCCTGAGCACTTCAAGCCGATCAACACCGCAGCCATGGAGTGGTGATTATGCAGCCCCCATCTTTCTCTTGTAAGCTGCCATATCCCCTGTCTTTCTCCCACCGGCCCCATTGCCAGCCCTGCAGCAGTTGGTAGAGAGGGGCTGGATAATATGACTGATTCTCAGCCGAGGCAGTGATTGGCTTCCTTGCCCCTGCTCAGCAGTGACAGCAGCAGAGCTGGTGAGGGGGGAAGAGAGGGGATGATCACCCACTCACCTACCCAATCACCCCCTTCACGCACTCACTCACCCACCCCATAAGAACATGCCCTGCTGGATCAGGTCCAAGGACTATCTAGTCCAGCATTCTGTTTTACATAGTGGCCCACCAGGTGCCTCTGAGAAGCCCACAAGCAAGAGGCGAAGGTGTGCCCTCTCTGCTGCTGCTGTTCTCCTGCAACTGGTATTTAGAGGCATCTTGCCTCTCTGCCTGGAGATCGCTGATAGTCACCAGAGTAATAGCCATTGAGAGACCTGTCCTCCATGAATTTGTCTAAGCCCCCTTTAAAGCTATTCAAGGTAGTGGCCAATCCATCACCATATCCCATGGCAGAAAATTCCATAGATTAATTTTGTGCTATGTGAAAAAGTACTTTCATAGGGATGTGCGAGCCGGTTCGACTTGAACCAGCCTGGTTCAGCCAGTCCAAGTTTGAACCGGATCAGGTGGGTGTACATGTAAAGGGGAATCTGGTGAGGATTCTCTTTATTTGATTCATCATATTTTATACCACCTGATATGTACATCTCTAGGCGGTGTACAACATGTAAAACAATATTTAAAAGTTAACACAGATTGAAATACATGAAACACAAGTAAAACTATAGCATAAAACAGTTATTAAAACAAATTATAAAAATTATAAAAAATAATTCTAATTAAAAGCTGGCGAGAACAGGTGAGTCTTGAGGGTCTTCCTGAAAACAAACAGAGAAGGAGATGATATTATTTCAGCAGGGAGTATATTCCAAAGCCCCGGGGCAGCCACAGAGAAAGTTCAGTCCCAGGAAGCCACCAAATGAGCTAGTGGCAACCATGAGAGGGAGAAAAATTTCACTCTCTCTACTCCATGCATAATATTATACACCTCTATCATGTCTCCCTATTGTTGCCTCTTTTCCAGACTAAAAGCTCCAGATGTGGTAGCCTTGCCTCATAAGGAAATTGCCTCAGACCCCTGCTCATCTTGGTTACTCTCTTCTGCACCTTTTCCAGTTCTACAAAGTTACGGTGAACAGAATTGCAAAAACCACCATCACCACCACCAACAACAAAACGGGGGTGGGGGAGGGGAGTGGCCGCACCATAAATTTTTATGAGGAGATTATAATATTAGCATTTTTATTTTCAGACCCCTTCCTAATGATCCCTTAAGTATGATTTCCATCAATTTACCTAGCACAGAAGTTAAGCTAACTTGCCTGTTGTTTCACAGATCCCCCCAGATCCTTTTTTGAAAATCAGATCAATTACATTAGCTACTTTCCAGTCCTCTGGTACAGAGCCTGATTATAAGGAAAAGTTACATATTTTGCTAGAAGATCAGCAATTTCACATTTAAGTTCCTTAAAAACACCTGGGTGATTTGTTAATTTTTAGTTTTTCAAGACAGTTTAGAACATCCTCTCTCGTCACCTCAAACTGACCCAGTTCTTCATCCTCCACACCTGAGCAGCTCTGTTCTGGAGTGGGTATATGGTTGGTATCCTCCGCTGTGAAGACAGACGCAAAGAACGTATTCTTGCTTGCCCAAAATGTATCCCGGTGCCTAACAGATTTAAACCCCTCCTCCCAGCACCACCATCTCATCCATGCATTGCGAATCCTCAGCTCTGCCTGTCTCGTTGGCCTTGCACATGGAACACGTAGCACTTCCGAGAATGTTACTCTGGGGGTTCTGGACTTTAATATACTACTTAGAAGCCTAAAATTAGCTTCCAGGTCCTGCCAGCTGCATTTCCCAATATCCTTGGTGCCAACGTGCACCACGACAGCTGACTCCTCCCCAGCACTGCCCAACAGCCTATCTAAGCACTGTGTGACATCCACAACCTCCACACCAGGCAGGCAAGTCTCCATGCAGTCTACACATGGATCACAAACCCATCTCTCTTTGCCCCTAATGATCACATCACCCACTGCTTGGCGGCCCCCACCCCCCAGAGGAGTATCCTCTGTGTGAGGGCCAGGGGATATTGGAGCATCACCCAAGGAAGTGGTCCCTTCTTAGGGAGAATTCCCCTCTACCTCAGACTGATGTCCTCCTTCCCTGAGACCTTCATTCTCCATGACAGCAGAGGAGCTGTCAACCTGGAAGTGGAATGCCTCTGTCACATCCCTAAGGGTCTCATCCACATACCTCTCCCCCCCCCCCTGAGCTTCTCCAGGTCATCCACCTTGGCTTTGAGGGAATGAACTTGTTCCCTGAGAGCCAGGAGCTTTGCACCTAGTGCACACCCACAACGTCATACTCATACATGTGGCACTCTGTGCAATACACTGGGAAGCACCCCCTCCCATGATGGCATTCTAACTTCATAACTGGTTCAATTGTCTATGTAGAATATGTGTGTGTGTGTGTGTGTGTGTGTGTGTGTGTGTGTGTGTGTGTGTATATATATATATATATATATATAGTTTACTAGATGCAATTTTCAACTAATGAAAGGTTTAAAGCTCTGTCCTCCAAGGAATTACCAAAGTAGGGGAGTACTCACCTTCTCCTCATGCTAGGTGTCTCCTTTGTGATAAACTGAAACCAATTGTGTGCCTCCCCACAAACGTCCCCGCTGAACTCCATGCAGAATGCCTTTGATATCTGTTAGCAAACTCCTGTTCGCAAAGCTCCGGGTAGTGAAGCTGCCCTGGTCTGAACCTTGTCTTTGCAACAGGGGAGACAGATTCCAAATGGAGCCACCTCAGGAATGTGGCCCCTCCCATGAGTTGTGTGACTCACCTTAAGCTCATCCCCCACCACTGTCTCCTACTTTCTAGGTACAACGTAAACTGAAACTGCCGTCAAAAACAAACACCTAGCCAGCCAGAAATCAAATCCTAGAACTGACTAGCCCTAACAAACCTACCTTGTCCTTTCCCCATTGTTTTGCTGTTTGTTTGCTTACTTGCTTGCTTTCTTGCTTCTTTAGGAAAGAAAACAAAGGTTTGCTGCCTCCCCTGGTCTGTCAATGGCTACTAGTTTGAGGGCTATAGGCCATCAGAGGCAAGGCTGGAGGCAAGGCTGTAAATACCAGTTGTAGGGGAGTAACAGTAGGAGAGAGGGCATGCCCTCACCTCTTGTCTTTGGGCTTCTCGGAGGCACCTGGTGGCTGGCCACTGTGTGAAACAGGATGCTGGACTAGGTAAGCCCTGGGCCTGATCCAGCAGGGCTGTTTTTATGTTCTTATCCTGGGGGTAAAATCCTAAAGGATGTAGGTATACATCCTAGAAACTTGGGGCTTTGGCCTGTCTGGCATTTCTCTCCCCAGGTCATATAACCTATTGTTCTACAATGTGTTTTCACACATTACACATATAAGCCACCCAGGGAATCTGGTTTAATTGAAGCGTGGGGTATAAATGCCTCAAATAAATAAGTAAAATATCACTTCCCCCTGAGAATGACGGACAGCAAATCCTGCTTTCTCCTTCTCAGCTATTGCAAAATAGCTCCAAGAATCCTCTTAGTGGGCAATCAGTAGTTACCGTCCCTCTCCCCCAACCCAATCACATTCTCTCTCATTGATCCAACTATACTCCAAGAACAGCAGATGTGTGGAATGTTCTGGATGGGGTCACACTCCCCCAGAAGGAACAGGTACGCAGTCTGGGGATGCCTCTGAATCTGAAACTCTCCCTGGTGTCCCAGGTTGAGGCGATGGCCAGAGGTGATTTCTATCAGCTTCAGCTGATATGCCAGCTGCGTCCGTTTCTTGAAATGAACGACCTCAGAACGGGGGTACATATGCTGGTAACCTCCGGACTGGACTTCTGTGATGTGCTTTATGAGGGGCTGCCTTTGAATGTAGTCTGGAAACTGCAGTTGGTACAGAATGGCCAGGCTGGTCTCTGGAACATCTCGGAGAGACCATATTACTCCCGTATTGAAAGAGCTACACTGACCGCTCAGGGCAGTTCACACAGAGATATAATAAATAAATAAGATGGATCCTGTTTCCAGGCAAAATTCAAGGTGCTGGTAATTATATAAATAATAATAATAATAATAATAATAATAATAATAATTATTATTATTATTATTATTTCTTGTTTACACAGTCAGACAGGTGTTATTGACTGGTTTGTCAATCCAGTCATCGTTGTTGTTCTTGTTGTTTTTGTTATTAATTGTTTTTGTTATTAATTCGATTTCTATACCGACCTTCCAAAAATGGCTCAGGGCAGTTTACACAGAGATATAATAAATAAATAAGATGGATCCCTGTCCCCAAAGGGCTCACAATCTAAAAAGAAACACACCAGCAACAAAGACACCAGCAACAGTCACTGGAGGTGCTGTGCTGGGGGTGGATAGGGCCAGTTACTCTCCCCCTGCTAAATAAAGAGAATCACCACATTCAAAGATGCCTCTTTGCCAAGTTAGCAGGGGTAGCTTAGGGGTAAATTCCTAAACGGCTTAGGTCCTGGGTTTTTAAGAGAACATCTTCTTCGCCATGAGCCCCATCGCCCATTGAGATCTTCTGGAGAGGTTCATCAACGGTTCCACTGGCTCATCTGGTGGCTACTCAGGGACGGACCTTCTCCATTGCTGCCCCTGGGCTTTGGAATGTGCTCCCTGTTGAGACAAGAGCCTCCCCATCTCTGGCAACTTTTAAAAAGGCACTGGAGACATATTTGTTCACCCAGGTGTTTAATTAGATGTATAGTTTTCATACTTTTAATGTTGTGTTTTAAATGATTTCAGTGTTAATGATTTTAATGTTTATATTATTTTAATTGTTAACCACCCAGAGACACAAGGTTTGGGCAGTATAGACATAAATAAATAAATAAATAAATAAATAAATAAATAAATAAATAACGTACATTTCGCCCTTATAATTGCTAGATTTTCAAGCATGTGCATTATGGTTAAACAAACATTTGTACCCACATCTGAAGAGTGTCACTTTTTGTTGCAGTTCATAATGATTAGCTTCCAATTGTTGCCATTGAACCATAGAAAACTTGGGATTCCAGAGTCCATTATAACTAACCACATGATCCTTCATGGGA
The DNA here is from genome assembly GCF_027244095.1 of Hemicordylus capensis. Classification (NCBI taxonomy): domain Eukaryota; kingdom Metazoa; phylum Chordata; class Lepidosauria; order Squamata; family Cordylidae; genus Hemicordylus; species Hemicordylus capensis. The sequence continues at coordinate 444,297,980 of NC_069657.1, forward strand.
AACCGATGGAAGCCATTGGAGAACAGAGGGAGGTCATCACTGCTGTTGCTCATAAACAACACAGATGGACTAGATTGAGTAAACTAATTCATTGTGACTCTGCATCTGTCAGCAGCGTGCAGATGATTCAAGCTGAAGCACTCAGTGATAAATGTATGAGTTGGAATCAATAACTGGGCAATAAATTACAGTGTTTAACACAAGTTCTAGATATAACTCTTAGGAATATGCGCTTGTTTCTGCATTGGAGAAATGACTTGGATTAGATTTATACTTGATGACATTAGTAGAGAAAGAACTCGATTACATTAGAGATGGTATAGTTTATAGGTAGTGGGGCTCTGGTCCAGAGATGATTGGGTTCATGATTCTACCTCTTGAGTAGGGCTCAGAGATGGAAGGCTAATGCTGCCAGCTGTGTGCTGCATAGGAATATAGGGAGCTGCCTTATACTGAGTCAGACCATTGATCCATTTAGCTCAGTATTGTCTACACAGACGGGCAGCAGCTTCGCCAAGGCTGCAGGCAGGAGTCTCTCCCAGACCTATCTTGGAGATGCCAGGGAGGGAACTTGGAACCTTCTGCATGCAAGCCTGCAGCTGATTTCCCCAGATCAGCCCCATCCCTTAAGGAGTAAGTGCTCATGCAGGTAGTCTCCCATTCAAATGCAAACCAGGGCAGATGCTGCTTAGCAAAGGGGACAATTCATGTTTGCTACCACAAGACTAGCTCTCCTTTTCTGATCCAGTGGTAGGCAATGTGTGTCTCTCCAGATATTGCTGAACGACAACTCCCATCTTCCACAGCTATAATAAATTGTGGAGTTGTCGTTCAGCAACATCTGGAGTGCCATATATTGCCCTAGGAATGATTGTAGGGAGTCTGGAGCCAGATGGGGTGGCCGGTCAGGATGCTTCAGATACTCCAGTTCTGCAGCTACCCTGGGTGGGCATCTCCTAAAACCAGGGGCCGTCCAAGGTACTATGGCACCTGAGGCAAGGCACCAAATGCTCCCTTTTCGCTTGCCCCCTTGTGAGGGCAGCCCCCTTTTGAAATCGACTCTGGCAAGTTTTGAAAGTGGCCTTAGGGGTGGGAATGAGGGAAGGGGGCCAGGAGCCTCCTCTTCTCTTCTTGTGCTTCTTGTAAGCTTTGCAAGGAGTTCAAGGAAAGAGCTTGCAAGGGTGAAATTCAGGGGTGTAGCTAGGCTGATGGTGACCCATACAGCCACTGAGTGCTTTTTTGCCAGCCCGGCTGAGGGGCTTACGAACATAGGAAGCTGCCATATACTGAGTCAGACCACTGGTCCATCTAGCTCAGTATCATCTTCACAGACTGGCAGCGGCTTCTCCAAGGTTGCAGGCAGGAGTATCTCTCAGCCCTATCCTGGAGATGCCAGGGAGGGAACCTGGAACCTTCTGCTCTTCCCAGAGAAGCTCCATCCTTTAATGGGAATAGTTTACAGTGCTCACACTTCTAGTCTCCCATTCATATGCAACAAGGCAGGGGCGTACTGTCCATTAGGCACAGGGAGACAGTTGTCACCTGGCCCGCTGCCTCAAAGGGCACCGCCCCGGACAGTCTTGGCACAGGCAGGGCACACACTCACCCCTCAGGGCCTGCCTGCCCTGATAATTGCAGCTGCCAGTGGGCCACAGACAGCGATGGGGGGGGGGTTTCCCTTGCCTTCAAAAGGCAAGACCAGCTGCACTTGCGTACCCTCTCTCTTCCATCCAGATGAGAGCGGGGCGGGTCAGCAGCAAAAGCCTGCCTGCCTGCCTGCCTCGTGCACTGTGAGCAGCAGGAACATAGGAACATAGGAAACTGCCATATACTGAGTCAGACCATTGGTCTATCTAGCTCAGTATTGTCTTCACAGACTGGCAGCATCTTCTCCAAGGTTGCAGGCAGGAATCTCTCTCAGCCCTATCTTGGAGAAGCAAGGGAGGGAACTTGAAACCTTCTGCTCTTCCCAGAGCGGCTTCATCCCCTGAGGGGAATATCTTGCAGTGCTCACACATCAAGTCTCCCATTCAGATGCAACCAGAGCAGACCCTGCTTAGCTATGGGGACAAGTCATGCTTGCTACCACAAGACCAGCTCTCCTCTCCTATACTGCTTGCTGTACTCCTAGGAGTACAGCAGGCAGGCGGGAAGGAAGCTAGGCAGTGGTGACGGACGGTGGCAAAACAAAAACCAAAAACCTTGTATGAAGGAGACAAGGAGTAGTGGGATCATTGAGAAAAAGCTCCAGAGACAGTAGCAACAGCCTGCCATCGGCTACTTTCCGACCACTGGGGAACTGCAGCCATGACACCACTTTGGAGCCACTCCTGTCTCGTCCCCTCCTCCTATTGTTGCTGTGCTGTGTTCCCTTCCAATTCCCTTCTTTCCCTGTTTCTCTCCTTCCTTTTTGGTCTCACTCTGTGTGTGTTCTAAACCGGTGATTTATTTCCACGTTTCTGCTTGGGCTCTCTGTGTCCCTCCAAATTGCAACTGCTCTCTCAGAGAGCAGTTGCAAAAGAGGGCAAGAGAGCCCAAGCAGGAAAAAGATTAGATTTTTAAAAAATGGATTTAGAACACACCCCGCCCAGAACTTGAATGGAGGAAACAAGGAGTCGTGGGATCATTCATTGAAAAGATGCTCAAGTCCAGAGAGCAGCAAGCAACAGCCTTCCCTCGGTTGCTCTCCTATCACTGGGGTAGAATCCACTGCTTTGGAGCCACTCTTGCTTCTTCCCCTCCTCCTGTTGTGGCTCCATGGCATTCTCTCTCCCTTCCCCTCTTCCCCTGTTTCTCTCCTTCCTTTTCGATCTCTCGCTGTGTGTGTTCTAAATCGGGGTTTTTTTCCTGCATTTCTGCTTGGGCTCTCTGTGTCCCTCAAATTGCAACTGAGCAGTTGCAAAGGAGGGACAGAGAGCCCCAGCAGAAACGCAGGGAAAAAACCAATTTAGAACACTCCCGCCGCCCCCGGAACTTGAACAAAGGAGACAAGTTGTTGTGGGGTAATTGAAAAGATGCTCCAGGGGCGTAACAAGGCTGGAGTGGATCCAGAGACAAAATTTTAAAATGGGCCCCTTGCTGATACATACACACACACACACACACACACACACTGCACAATATATAGTCATGTGACTTGCCTCTGGGGGGCCCCTCGAGGCGTGGGGCCCCCCAGGCAGCTGCCTCCCCTTGCCTAATAGTAGTTACGCCCCTGAGTCCAGAGTAGCAACAGCCTGCCCTCAACTGTTCTCCAACCTGGGGTAGCATCCACTGCTTTGTAGCAGTCCTTCCCCTCCTCCTATTCTTCTTTCCCTGTTTCTCTCCTTCGTTTCTCTCTCCGTGTGTGAGTTCTAAATTGGGGTTTTTCCCTGCGTTTCTGCTTGGGCTCTCTTTGCCCCTCCTTTGCAACTGTTCCCTTAGGGAGCAGTAGCAAAGGAGGGACAGACGGGGAAGGACAAACTAGACACTTCTCGCTATTGATGTTTCCGTCTGCTTATTGCTATTAGCAACTGGATGAATCAAGGTGGCTTTCTTCCTGGAGAGAGGGAGACATTACTATAATAAACCCAACCTCAGATAATCTGATGGGCACCATTTCAGAAGTCACAATTTTATTTATTTATTGTTCAATTTATATACCACCTTTCATAAGGCATCCCTGGGCAGTTTACAAAAGTTAAAATACAATAAAACTCCATAAAAACCACATTTTAAAAGCTTAAAATCAGTTCAGCAGACTACAAAATTAAAACAGACAATTTTAAAAAGCTAAGAAAGCTTGGGCAAAAAGATGGGTCTTCAAGTGTTTTTTAAAAATTGCCAGAGATGGGGAGAATCCTATCTCAGCAGGGAGCACATTCCACAATCTTGGAGCAGCAACCAAGAAGGCCCGTCTCTGTGTAGCCACCAAATGAGTTGGCGGTAACTGGAGAAGGACCTCCTCAGATGGCCTCAGTGGGCGGTGGGACTCGTAGGAACATAGGGACATAGGGAACTGCCATATACTGAGTCAGACCATTGGTCTATCCAGCTCAGTATTGTCTTCACAGACTGGCAGTGGCTTCTCCAAGTTTGCAGGCAGGAATCTCTCTCAGCTCTATCTTGGAGAAGCCAGGGAGGGAACTTGAAACCTTCTGCTCGTCCCAGAGCAGCTTCATCCCCTGAGGGGAATATCTTGCAGTGCTCACACATCAAGTCTCCCATTCATATGCAACCAGGGCAGACCCTGCTTAGCTATAGGGACAAGTCATGCTTGCTACCACAAGAGCAGCTCTCCTCTCCCTCGTAGTGAAGAAGACGCTCTCTTAAATGCCCAGGGTGTAAGCCGATTAGGGCTTTATCAGTTATGACTAGCACTTTGTATTTTGTCCGGGAACCTATTGGCAGCCAGTGTAGCTCCATCAGTAAAGGAGTAATGTGGTCAAGTGATTCAAGCTTTTATTCACAGTTTGAACTTCTGTCACTGCCATAGCATTTCTACGGGTCCTTCTTGATTTTCACTCACATTGCCACAGGCTGAGCCAAATATATAAGAGCTGGTCCAGGCCTCTGCTAGCTGCCTGCTGCTATATCTTAAATGTTTGCTTACAGTGCAGGTCTGGAGGAAGTGTTCCCTCTCTCTTTGGTGCTCTTCATGGAAGATGTGGACTTTTGAGCTTGTGGTTGAAGGCTGAGAAGGCTTACCTTAAGGAACATATTTCAAGAGTAACTTGTAGGCATGAGGGGCAGCAAGAAAGAATGGACAGAAGTGTTTAAGAGAGTTGGAGGCGATTGCTTACACTTCTCTTTCTCTGTGGGTTGGGGGCAATACTGGAGATGAGGCTAGTATTATATCAGCGCTTATCAAGATATGTGCTTGTAAATATAAAAACGAATCCTTAGTTTCTGTTCCCGACAATCTCTTGCAAACAAAGTTTATCTTAAGCTGCAGAGCCAATCTTGTGCCTGTTTAACCCAAAATACCGCAAAGTGACAATTCAGGCATTATCAGATTTGCCGTGCTTTGGTTATAATTCTAAGCATTACTTAATTTTATCCCAGCATCTTTCAAAGCCCAATTCTGTGCATGTTTACTCCATAAATATGGAATTTACTCACTACCTCCTTCCTCCTTGTAACTGTGGTTGGGATAAGTGCAATTATTAACGTTCTTTGTTGATACCATTGTATTAGTTGGTTCTGCTGTTGTTTACATCTTGCAAGTGTAGTTGGGATAGTTGGCAGAGACATGGAGCCAGGAGAAGGAAGGGAAGGCAGAGAGGGGCCCATTTTAAAATCTCGTCTCTGGGCCCACTCCAACCTTGGTATGCCCCTGCAACCAGGGCAGACCCTGCTTAGCTAAGGGGACAAGTCATGCTTGCTACCACAAGACCAGCTCTCCTCCTCAGACCAGCTCTCCTCTTCCTTTTCTTGTGAGCAAGAGAGAGGAAAGAAGCACCTAGGTGGTCCAGCTGGACAGGCCATGAGTCCATGCCCAGTGCTGGCCATGCCTCCTGTGTCAACAAAAGGGGCATGGATGGTGTGGGACAGCATACCTGGCTGAGGGCGGGGGGGGGGGGTGCTGGCAGAGAGACCACCAGCACATGGTGCCCAGTAGCTGCACTAAGGGGTTGAAGGGTGCCCTGGCGGGTACTCTGAAAGCCAGCCCACCCCCACAGCCCAAGGTCATTTGTCCCCCCTTGCTCAATTATTTTATTTATTTATTTTATTTATATGCCATTTGATGCCAAGGCTCTAGGCGCTTCACAAAAATAAATACAATAAAACAAACTATTAAAACCACAATGATTTAAAACAATTAAAAATATCCAGTGATGGCAATGCCACTGGTCAAAGAGTCCTGCTCCGATGGCAATGGGGGACACCTTGCTGGCTCCCAGGAACTTGTCACCCGAGGTGACCGCCTCACCTTGCCTCGCAAAAGGACCGCCCCTGCCTAAGGCCTCTAAGGCCAGTATGCCAGAGTCCATATGAGTGGGAGAACTCCTCCTGGCCCTATCAGCTCTTAGGGTTTGCGTGGAGTCTTTTTCTGCTGAGAATGCAAGGTGCAAAGATCTGGTGAACCAGCCCCCTGAGAATATAACTTCTGAGCCAGGGTCTGGCTGGTGGGACATGACAGACACCTCCTCCTCCCTCCTCCATTGCAAAGAACCAGGGCTGTAAAAGAAAAGATTCCACCCATATAACTGCCAGCTGTGTTCTTGCCCAATTTGTTTCATAGGCAACTATCAGGCTCAACAAAAGGGGTGCTGTAGCTTAAACCATCCCAGGACATTGATTTGCTAAATCCGTAACTCTAAACACTCTATCCTCCTCCTCATCAATATCCTCCCTCCTCTCCTAGGCAAGCTTTGAAGCTGGCTTGAAAAAAGGCACCACACTTCTTCTGCCTTTTGTTATGTAATTACCTGATTTACTGCAGCTCTTTTTAGCAATTAAACATGAAGAGTTGGCCTCTAATGTGCTTTATCTGCTGGTAATCAATGTTATGAATGGAGGACTCATGTCTTTTTCCCTTTCAAGCCTTCCTTAATTATGATGACTTGGGGAGAAAAAAAGCCCAACTATCTGCATTTGAGGAGTTTGCAAAGTTTCTCAAGTAATTGTCCTCATTAGAACTGAAGGTGTTGTTTTAGAGATGCTTCCTAAGGGTTTTGAAGGTTATGTAAGAAAAAAACAAATGGTTGTTTGGAATGGCAAAAAGCTGATTGTATCTACTATTTGGTGACTGGAAAATCAAAGCCCAGGAAAACAGATGCAATAGGGAAAACATGGTACAGTAAATTTTACAATCAAGTAAAATTTGACTGTTAACTTGGCAAAGAGGCACCTTTTAAAGTGGTGATTCTCTTTTATTTAGCAGGGGGAGAGTAACTGGCCCTATCCACCCCCAGCACAGTACCTCCAGTGACTGGTGTCTATCGGATGTTTCTTTTTAGATTGTGAGCCTTTTGGGGACAGGGATCCATCTTATTTATTTATTATGTCTCTGTGTAAACTGCCCTGAGCCATTTTTGGAAGGGCGGTATAGAAATCGAATAAATAAATAAAATAAATAAAATAAAATAATTACTTCTTGTTTACACAGTCAGACAGGTGTTATTGACTGGTTTGTTTTATCCAGACATCGAGTCCTTCTCAAGGACCTGGGATGATGATGATGATGATGATGATGATGATGATGATGATTACTACATTTATATCCTGCTCTTCCTCCAAGGAGCCCAGAGCGGTGTACTACATACTTGAGTTTCTCTTTCACAACAACCCTGTGAAGTAGGTTAGGCTGAGAGAGAAGTGACTGGCCCAGAGTCACCCAGTTAGTTTTATGGCTGAATGGGGATTTGAACTCGGGTCTCCCCGGTCCTAGTCCATGTCAGAACTTTCTGTACATATTGTAGCAATCTTAAACTATATCTATATTGAATAAGATGATATAATGACAATGAAATACTCATTTCCCACAATTCACCAGCTTTTTTCAAGTTCTCTTTAATGCGCAAATATTTGTTTAAAAACAGGTGTTCAAGATAGTAGACGTTTCGACGTAAAATATCAGCCCCAGTGCTATACAAAAGTGGCTGAGTCATGCTCTTAAATACAACTCAATAAGGCTCTACACACGGGCCTTCTGCATTGCTGCCCCTGGGCTTTGGAATGTTCTCCCTGTTGAGATAAGAGCCTCCTCATCCCTGGCAACATTTAAAAAGGCACTGAAGACATATTTGTTCACCCAGGCTTTACATTCGATTTATAGTTTTAATGTTGGGTTTTAAATGTTTTTAATGTTAATGATTTTAATGTTGAAATGATTTTGATTTCAAAGCACCCAGAGATGCACATTTGGGCAATATAGAAATATGTAAAATAAATAAAATAAAATAAAATAAATAAAAGAATTGTGTTTGGGAGTACATTTCAAAGTCTTGGGGCAACCCTAGAGAAGTCCTGGTTTGGCATTGCCACCAAATGAGCTGGTGGCAATGGGAACTAGATCTCCCTTGATGATCTTAATAAGCAATGGGAATCAAGAAGATAGTGCTCTCTTAAATATCCTAGACCAAAGCCATTTGGGTTTTATAGGTGATAACCAACACATTGTATTTTGCCTGGAAACATAATGGCAGCCAGTGTACTTTTCTTAAAATGGGAATAATGTCTCTTCAAGCAACCCTGGTTAGGGATGTGCAAACCGATTCAAACTCTAACCGGTTCAAATTTGAACCAGGGTGGTTCAATGGTTCAAATTCAAACCAAACCAGCCATCAGGTTCGAGTTGCAGGTTTGAATTTGAATTTGAACCAAACTGGGGGTGGTTCGGTTTGAACCTCCAAAAGTGGGTGGGGGTAGTAGCTGGCACCCATGGTTACCTACCACCCAAACTCCAAAGCAATCGGACACTCGCACGATTTTTTAAAATGAATTTTTAAATTTAATTTTTATTTTTTCCTCATAGGGTATAATGGGACTCGAACCATCACATTATTCCCTATTGTGGAGCACCCATGGGTGCCAACAACTTCCCATACCCCAGAACACCTCAGAAACAACAAAACCCTGTACCCCATGAGTTAGCAACTCATGGGGGTGGTTAGCACCCTCTGTACACTAGACCACCACTCACTCTGGGCCACCCCAGCACCCCACAAGTGGCTTTAAGGTTTTTATCCATAGGGAAGAATGGGGGTTTCAGCAGCCCCATGACTGCACTTGGGGGTTGCTGGGGTGGCCCAGAGCGAGGGTGCCAACCACCCCCATGGGTTGCTAACCCATGGAGTACTGGGTTTTGTTGTTTCTGAGGTGTTCTGAGTGTAGATTCTTTGGTAGCATATAAGATTTTCAATGAGAAACCATGAATCAACATTCATTTGCTAACCTTAAAGACACATACACTTCAAAAATCACTTAAAAATCAGCCTTTTGCCTAATTCCTTTCAAATAATTCTGATAGCTTCCTTGCCCCCCTTGGGCACTACCACCCACCACACTCTGCTCTAGGCCACCCCTTTGCCCTCAATGTGAAGCTATACATTTGCTGACACCTCCATGCTTCTTTATGGAGAAAAACCTTAAAGACACGAAAACTTCAAAAATCACTTAAAAACCAGTCTTTTGCCTAATTCCTTGCAAATAGTTCTGATAGCTTCCTGGCCCCCCTTGGGAACTACCACCCACCACACTCCACTCTAGGACACCGCTTTCCCCCCAGTGTGAAGCTATACATTTGCTGCAATCCTAATTATTCCCTATGAGGAATTCCAAAATACTTTTAAAATTCACCAATAATCAGAGGAGTATCTGATTGCCTTGGGGTTTTGTGGGTGGTAGGCACCCCTGGGTGCCTACCACCCACCACATGTTTGTGCCCCTAGGTGCTCCACAATAGGGGATAATGGGCTGATCCCATTATGCCCTATGAGAAAAATAATTAAAATATTTAAAATATTCATAAAAAATCATAGGGGTGTCCGATTGCTTCAGGGTTTGGGTGTTTGTTGGCACCCATGGGTACTGCACAACAGGGAATAGTGGTCTGGTTCGAGTCCCATTATACCCTATGAGAAAAATATAAATACATTTCAAAAATTCATAAAAAATTGTACGAGTGTCTGATTGCTTTGGGATTTTGGTGGTAGGTACCCATGGGTGCCAGCTACCACCCCACCCACTTTTGGAGGTTTGAACCAGTTCAAAACAGTTCAAAACAGTTCAAATTTGAACCAAACGGGGGGGGGGGGGTTCCGAGCAAAACCAAAACTGAACCACCCCTCCTGGTTTAAACCTGGTTCGAATTCGAACTGAACTAGGCAAACAGGTTTTGTGCACATCCCTAACCCTGGCGACCAACCTGGTTGCGTCATCCTGCACCAACTGTAGTTTCTGGACTGAGCACAAAGGCAGCCCAATGTAGAGTGTGTTGCTGCAGTCAAGCCTGGATGTTACCAGCACATGCACCACTGTTTTAAGGTCATTTATCTTCAGAAATGGATTTAACTGGTGTATCAGTTGAAGTAGATAAAAAGCACTCCTGGCCATTGCCTCAACCTGAGAGATCAGGGAGAGGTTTGGGTCCAAAAGTACTTCCAGACTACATACTGGTTCTTTCAAGGGGAGTGTAACCCCATCCAGAACAGCCAGGCACTTCCTAAATACCTTGGTCTTGCTTGGATTCAGCTTCAGTTTGTTCGCCCTCATTTATGGAAATTAAGCGATTTCCTAATTCATCCATCCACCCATCCATTCATTCGATTTATACACCACCCTTCCCAAAATGGCTCAGAGGGGTTTACATTAATATAAAAAACACAATAAAGCAATTGTTATTATTATTATTATTATTATTATTATTTTAAAAACCATTTAACAAGATTAAAATTAAAATTAAAAACTAGACATCATTAAAAGCCAGGCTTAAAAGATGGATCTTGAAGGCCTCCAAGGAAGATAATCTTCTCATATCCATGGACAGCATGTTCCACATTCCAGAGGTGACAACTGAGAAGGCCCAAATTGATCCCAGGTTGCCACCAGATGAACTGCTGGTACCCAAAGATGGACCCCTCCTGATGATCTTAATGAGTGGTGGGGATCATGTAGAGAAAGGCGCTTTCTCAGGTAAACTGGACCTAAGCCATTCAGGGCTTTAAAGGTAATAAACAGCACTTTGTACTTTGCCCGGAAATATATCGGCAGTCAGTGCAACTGTTATAACGGTCATAACAGGGAAAATGTGAAGCTGATGAAGCTAACAAGGAGAAATAGCTTTATTCATATTAGCGGTAGAGGAGAGCTAGTCTTGTGGTAGCAAGCATGACTTGTCCCCTTAGCTAAGCAGGGTCTACCCTGGTTGTATATGAATGGTAGACTTGAGCACTGTAAGATATTCCCCTTAGGGGATGGAGCAACTCTGGGAAGAGCAGAAGGTTCCAAGCTCCCTCCCTGGCATTTCCAAGATAGGGCTGAGAGAGATTCCTGCCGGCAACCTTGAAGAAGCCTCTGCCAGTCTGTGTAGACAATACTGAGCTAGATGGACCTATGGTCTGACTCAGTATAAGGCAGCTTCCTATGTTCCTAGCCCACATGATTTGGCTGGTGATGTTAAAACTGGATAGCTGACATGATGGTGTCATGGGTGCTCAGAAGCAAAACTGTGTTGGTCACCATACTCAGTGGCTAATGTCCACACTAATGCTGCACTATGCAAATATGTTGGGTGAATACAAGGATGTTGCTGCAGGGAGCTTCTGCAATGTTGGGAGCTCGGATTCCAGGATTATATTGTGATGGTGCAACAGGGTGGCATGCACAGCTTGTGGCATACCTCCTGCTGTGACATCTCTTCTGCAGTCCATAAACATTGCAAGGAATGATGCAAAGCTATCTGCTCTCCTTATTGCACAACTGTAAGTACAAGAGGTGGCACAACATTGAGCCTCTGCTCAGCTACACGACCATCTCACATGAGTGCCCCAGTGCTTGTTGCACTAATGTAGTGTTAGTCTGGATATCAGCCAGTAGGATTAAATGGTAGTTGGATCATATTGGATCAATCAATCAATCAATCAATCATATCTTTATACTGCCCTATCCCCTCTTCTTTCTCCTGACAGCCCAGCCTGCCTGAGCTGCCATTCCCTTGCCTCCTCCTTCCACCCAAAGCTTTCTTTGTGTATCTTCCTCTTCCCTCCCCTCCCTTAGAGTATTTAGGATGTTACTGGTTGCTAGCTAATACTGATATCCTATACATTCAACACATAAGACAGCCATTCAACACATAAGACAGTTGGAAGGCTACTCTGGGAGGTTGGAAGGCTACTCTTGGAAGTTGGAAGGCTACTCTGGGAAGAGCAGACACAGCTGAGAAGGTGAGCAAGCTTCTCCAAACATCTAGCATTTTCCCCTTCAAACAAACTAAGAGGAAGAGGGGAGATTTGCAGGGGCTGTTTCTCTTTAAGGGGTAGGTCTTAGTCTGTCTCTGTCTCTGTCTCTGTCTCTGTCTCTCTCTCTCTCTCTCTCTCTGTTACTTGTTAGGGTTACTTGTTAGGGTTAAGATATCACAGGGCTTGGAGTTGTTAGGGTTACCTAACTCCAGGATTTACTTAGTGGCTGCCTGGAGGGGGTGGAGTCAGCTAGGGCTGGGAGAGGCCCCACATTCCTTTCCTTTGACTCACATCCTGTGTGACAGTGGGAAGGCTACTCTACATAAGAGGTGAAGGCCTGAGAACATAGCAAACAGGGATAGCAAATGAGACGTAGGAGTTTCGCAGGAGTTTAGCGGGAAGTGTGCGGGGGAGCCTGCAACACGTCCTTATGATCACAAGGATCACAAGGAGCCTTGTGGAGAAGAGAACGTAAGTACATATCACTCCCTCGTATCCCTCCTATTCTTGGGAAAGGCTGTTTGAACAGTTAAATAGCTGACCATTACAGCTGAGACCTATCTTTCTAATAAACTATCTAATAAATGGACAATAAACTCTCTCAATACTGTAAACAGCCAACAAAAACAGTATGAAGATAGACGGTCAGCAGGGGAAGGGGCACCTCCCAGTGTATTGCACAGAGTGCCACATGTATGACTATTTGCCCCATGGGCAGAAGTCAAGAGTGTGTGCTCGGTGCAAGGAGCTCCTGGATCTCAGGGAACAAATCTGTTCCCTTGAGACCAAGGTGGTGGATTGGGAGAAGCTCAGAGAGACAGAGAGGCATGTGGACGAGACCTTCAGGGATGTGATAGAGGCATCCCACTCCAGGGCAGGTAGCTCCTCTGCTCTCAGGGAGAATGAAGGTCTTGGGCAAGGAGGACATTGGTCTGAAGAAAAGGGAAACGCTCCTTTAGAAGGGACCCCTTCCGTGGATGATGAGCCCATATCCACTTGCACAGGGGATACTCCTCTGGGAGGTGGGGGCCTCCTTGTAGTGGGTGATTCGATCATTAGAAGGATAGAGAGATGGGTTTGTGACCCACGTGTTGACCGCATGGTGACTTGCCTGCCTGGTGCGAAGGTTGCGGACATCACGCAGCATCTAGACAGGCTCTTAGGCAGTGCTGGGGAGGAGACAACTGTCGTGGTGCACGTCAGCACCAACGATGTGGGGAAATGCAGTCGGGAGGTCCTGGAAGCCAAATTTAGACTGATAGGTAGCATTTTGAAGTCCAGGACCCCCAAGGTAGCATTCTCAGAAATGCTACCTGTTCGACGCACAGGTACAGTGAGACAGGCAGACCTGAGGGTTTCAATGCGTGGATGAGATGTTGGTGCCGGGAGAAGGGGTTAGATTTGTTAGGCATTGGGACACATTTTGGGGTAAGCAAGGCCTGTGCAAAAGGGACGGGCTGCACTTGAACCAAGATGGAACCAGACTGCTGGCGCTTAAAATCAAAAAGGTAGCAGAGCAGCTTTTAAAAGAACACTTGGGGAACAGCCAATGGGAGCTGGGCAGTTTCCCATTTGGAAAAAGCCATCCTTTGAAGTGTGAGTCTGCAAAGAATTCAGATAAAACAGAAGGGGACAGAGCAGAACCACATAAAGAGCAGACGGGAGCCTGTGCCAGCACGTCAAAGAGTCAAAAGATTGGAAATACACCAGGGGAGAAATTCAGCGTATAGGTGCTTATATGCCAATGCCAGCAGCCTCGGAGCCAAGATGAGTGAGCTGGAGTGCTTGGTTGCTAACGCAGAAATAGATATAGTGGGCATAACAGAAACATGGTGGAACAGTGAGAATCAGTGGGACACTGATATCCCGGGGTATAAACTCTATAGAAAGGACAGGGAGGGGCGCCTTGGAGGGGGGTAGCACTGTATGTTAAAGAAGGGATAGAATCTAACAAGCTAGAAAACCTCGGTGGACTGGAATCCTCCACAGAAACCATGTGGGTGACTATACAAGGCCGGAAAGGGAACGTGCTAGTGGGGACGTGCTATCGCCCTCCGGATCAAAATGCCGACAGTGACTGGGAGTTGCAGGAGGAAATCAGGGAGGTGTCAAGGAGAGACAGGGTTGTAATTATGGGTGACTTCAATTACCCACACATAGACTGGGTAAATTCACATTAAAATCAGGACAAAGAGGTCAAATTTCTAGATATGCTAAATGACTGTGCCCTAGAACAGTTGGTCATGGAACCAACTAGAGAGAAGGCGACCTTGGATCTAATTCTGAGTGACACCCAGGACCTGGTGCGGGATGTCAGTGTCATCGACCCTTTAGGGAACAGTGACCACAGTGCTATCAAATTCAGCATACATGCCGGAAGAGAATCACCAAGGACGTCTAACATGGACATTATGAATTTCAGAAGAGGAAACTTCTCCAAAATGAGGAGTATGGTGAAAAGAAAGCTGAAAGGGAAAATCCGGTGAGTCACTTCTCTCCAGAGTGCATGGAGTTTACTCAAAACCACAATACTAGAAGCCCAGTCAGCTTGTATACCCAAAAGGAGGAAAGGTACCACTAAGTCAAGGAGGATGCCAGCATGGCTAACGGGTACCATCAAGGAAGCCATAAAAGGGGAGAAGACTTCCTTCCGAAATTGGAAGGCCTGTCCAAACGAAGAGAACAGAAAGGAACACAAACTGTGGCAAAAGAAATGCAAGGTGACAATAAGGGAGGCAAAAAGAGAGTTTGAGGAACATTTAGCCAAAAGTATCAAGGGGAATAACAAAAACTTCTTTAAGTACATCAGAAGCAGGAAACCTGCCAGGGAGGCGGTTGGACCATTAGACAATGAGGGAGTGAAAGGGATTATTAAGGAGGAAATGGAGGTTGCAGAGCAGCTGAATGAGTTCTTTGCGTCTGTCTTCATGGCAGAGGATACTGAGCATATAACTGTTCCTGAACCAGGCTTTTTAGGGATGGAGACTAGAGAGCTGAGTCAGATAGAAGTGACAAGGGATGATGTTCTAAACTGTCTGGAAAAACTGAAAGCTAACAAATCATCAGGGCTGGATGGCATCCATCCAAGAGTCCTCAAAGAACTCAAATGTGAAATTGCCGACCTCCTTGCTAAAATATTTAACTTATCCCTGAAATCGGGCTCTGTACCAGAGGACTGGAGAGTAGCAAATGTAACACTGATTTTCAAAAAGGGATCCAGGGGCAATCCGGGAAATTACAGGCCGGTTAGCCTAACATCCGTTCCAGGCAAATTGATGGAAAGCATCCTCAAGGATAAAATTGTCAAGCACCTAGAAGAACAGGCCCTGCTGGGAGTCAGCCAGCCTGGCTTCCGCAAAGGTAAATCTTGCCTCACCAACCTTTTGGACTTCTTTGAGAGTGTCAACGAGTGTGTGGATCAAGGTGATCCAGTTGACATAGTCTACCTGGACTTCCAAAAAGCTTTTGACAAAGTTCCTTATCAAAGACTCCTGAGGAAACTTAGCAGTCATGGGATAAGGGGACAAGTACATGTGTGGATTGCTAACTGGTAGAAAGACAGGAAACAGAGGGTAGGTATAAATGGAGTGTTTTCACAATGGAGGGAAGTAAGAAGTGGGGTCCCCCAGGCATCTGTACTGGGTCCGGTGCTTTTTAATTTATTCATAAATGATCTAGAAGCAGGGGTAAGCAGCGATGTGGCCAAATTTGCAGATGATACCAAACTCTTCCGGTTAGTGAAATCCTGAACAGATTGTGAGCAGCTTCAAAAGGATCTCTCCAAACTGGGGGAGTGGCGACAAAATGGCAAATGTGGTTCAATGTTAGCAAGTGTACAGTGATGCACATTGGGATGAAAAACCCGAACTTCAAGTATATGCTGATGAGATCCGAGCTGTCCAGAGGCGTATCTAGGGAAAATAGAGCCTAGGGCAAGCACTGAAATTGCGCCCCCTGTCCAAGCATCTGACACCCATCTTTCAGATAACTTTACCATAATATCAGCTGAAAAATACAAGTCAGGCTCATTAATCTTTTAGTATTTCAAAAACAATTTAGCAGTGGATTTAGCCAGACCAAAAAATGCTGGAAAACTACAAATTTCAATATGCTGGGGCTCATGAAATACCCAAATACTATGTGGAGGTGTACTTGGAAAACTAAACAGAAGTGTCTGTCTAATTCTCTGCTATGCATTGAAGCATCACCATTACATAAGTTTTAAAAATCAATGGAGAATTTGACTTTTCCCAGATAATCTGTAAATAATTAAAGGATATGCAGAGTAAACTGTGTCACTGCTTGGAATATATTCTAGTCTTTCAGAAAAACAGTTAAAATGAGAGAAAGAGAGCAAGAAACTCCCAGTGGGCCTTTATATTAAGGATTTCACACTGATTCAAAGACAAGCTCACCATTAATAGCCATATTAGCAAGACATCACATTTAACTCACTTATCACAAGAAGCAAAGTAAGAGCAAATGAATACAATCCTAGTTCATAAGCGTCAGCTCAGTATTCACAAGCCCTGATTCTCTGTACATAGTGCCAATCTGAATATGTGTACTGTGTCTTATATTATATTATTTTCTTAATTTTTTAACCTGTAGTCCCTTTGGGGGGCTTCCGAAAGGCTGTGGGGGGCAGTTGCAAAGGTTCCCCCTCCCACCACTGGCCTCTAGGGCCTTGCAGGTACCATTTGAGCATGTCTGGTGGCCATTTTTAAAAATAATCTTTTTTTTTTAAAAAGGCCACTGAAAACAAAATGGCAACCACACATGCTCAAATGGCCTCTGCAATGCGTGGCATGACCTAGGGCCTCACAGAGGCCATTTGAGCATGCACGGTGGCCATTTTGTTTTTGGCAAATGGCTCCCCCCTTCAAGTGGCTCCCGGGGCACGTACCCTGCCTGCCCTACCCTAGATACACCCCTGGAGCTGTCAGTGACTGACCAGGAGAGGGATCTTGGGGTCGTGGTGGACAGCTTTTTGAAAGTGTCGACTCAATGTGCGGCAGCTGTGAAAAAGGCAAATTCCATGGTAGGGATCATTAGGAAGGGGATTGAAAATAAAACGGCTAATATTATAATGCCCTTATACAAAACTATGGTGCGACCACACTTGGAGTATTGCGTACAATTCTGGTCACCACATCTTAAAAAGGACATTGTTGAACTGGAAAAGGTGCAGAAGAGGGCAACCAAGGTGATCAGGGGCCTAGAGCACCTTTCTTTCTTATTCTTCTTACACCTGCGGCTTTTTAGTTTAGAAAAAAGATGACTGCGGGGAGACATGATAGAGGTCTATAAAATCATGCATGGTGTGGAGAAAGTGGAGAGAGAGAGAGATTCTTTTCCCTCTCACACAACACTAGAACCAGGGGTCACTCCATGAAATTGATTCCCAGGAGGTCTAGGACCAACAAACGGAAGTACTTTTTCACACAACGCGTGATCCACTTGTGGAACTCTCTGCCACAGGATGTGGTGACAGCCAACAACCTGGATGGCTTTAAGAGGGGTTTGGATGACTTCATGGAGGAGAGGTCTATCAATGGCTACTAGTCGGAGGGCTGTGGGCCACCTCCAGCCTCAAAGGCAGGATGCCTCTGAATACCATTAGCAGGGGATTAACAGCAGGAGAGAGGGCATGCCTTCAACTCCTGCCTGTGGGCTTCCAGTGGCATCTGTTGGGCCACGGTGTGAAACAGGATGCTGGATTAGATGGGCCTTGGGCCTGATCCAGCAGGGCTGTTCTTATGTTCTTATGTACTGCCTGATATGGACGTCTCTAGGCAGCGTACAACATTTAAAATAATATTTAAAAATTGGCACAAATTAAAATACATAAAACCATGAAAATGACTAGCATACTTAATTCAGATGAGGACACATTCAGAAGTTTTGCTTTATTCATGTGTCTGTAGTAAGACGATAGAGCTCTTTATATTGTAACTGTTTCAGATATGTTGTGAGCTGCCCTGAGCAGTAATGTACTGGAGGGGCGGGCTAAAAATAGTTTAAATAAATAAATAAATAAATAAATAATTCTCACAATCCGAAAGAATAGCTCTGGGGCAGTTTGCGGGGAAGGAGGGTTTAACGTACCTTCCCCGCAGATTATCAGCATGGCTTCCCGGGGTGGGCGGATCACCCACCCAGACAGCCGAAGGCACACCAGGCAGCTCCTGGGGTCAGGGTGCTGGGACACACTGCCGCTAGTTTCTCCCCTTGAGTGCCAATAATGCACTGCGTGAGTTCACGGTACATTACTGGGATCCCCCCCCTCAGTGTGCCAGCTGACACACAAGTAGAAAATGACGTTAACTCTCACCCTTAACCTCATTTAGCAGGGAGGCTGTCTAGGCGGGTTTGCTGCTGTGGAGCCACTGGGATTGGGCACAATCCCGGTGGTTCACACGAGCCTGCAAAACCAGGCTGGGCTCCCATAGCCTGGTTTTGCACGCTCGTGTGAATAGCCTCTATGGAGAGGTGTAGCAATTTAATATCGATATCTTGTGCTTTTCAGTCTCCTCCTCCTCTCTTCTGACATATCTGTAAAGAAAATGGGGGTAATGCTCAAGTAAAATAAGCAAAATGTTTGCTTCTGCATCCAGCAGATGTGCCCCCCCCCATTCCAAATCTTTTTCCTTTCGGCCACTGCTAACGTTTGATCACATAAGCCCTGGAAGGATGTCATTTGACTCATTCATTCTTTGTTCTTAGGGTACCAGAGATAAGAACATTGTCAATGTTTTTGCGAAATAACAGCAGTGGCAGAATTAGAGTGATGTTTTGTGCTTCCATAACATTTCATCATTTTTTCACTCTTGAATGTTTCCAGGTGATCCTGGTCACCACGGCAAGACATTGTGTCATCCTCCAAGGCAGCTCCAGCTGTTCAAGAGCATCTGAGATGGGATATAAAACCCTTGTTATGGCCTCATCTTTGTAGCTTAATGGCAGACATCTTCCATTTAGTAGAGTAATCTTGCAATTAAAGTAGGGGTTCAAAGATATTTGGTGGAGAAAAGAAAAAAGGAGGATGAATATCATCCCTGTTGCTCCTATCAAAGCATCCACACTTGAAAGAGCTCTCCAAAGCACATGTGCAAAACTGAAGGAGACGTGAGTCTGTAGGATTCTTAATGTACATTAAAATGGTCCAGGGAATTGCTTGAAGTCTTACACACAATGGATTAATTCCAGATAGATTTCAATGCTAGATGAAATCATTTCTAATCCGTCTAAACTTCAGCTGCAAGTTTTTATCCATAACTTTCACATTATTAGTTTTAATTGCTAAATGAATCTTAATCGGTGTGGCTAAGAGAAAGGCACCGGCCATCTTTTGTGACTCTGTGGCTTCTAGATTTCACCTAATGCAAAATTTGAAACAAAAAGATGAGGCTCAGGAAAAATATCAGACCAGATTTTTGAAGGAAGTAAAAAAGGTTTAGACTGTGATGTAACAACATTGGTGGCACTACAGCCCTTTCTCCGCTTGACACCACTGACATAGGAACATAGAAAACTGCCATATACTGAGTTAGACCATTGGTCTATCTAGCTCAGTATTGTCTTCACAGACTGGCACTGGCTTCTCCAAGGTTGCAGGCAGGAATCTCTTTCAGCCCTATCTTGGAGATGCCAGTAAGGGAACTTGGAACCTAGATGCTCTTCTTAGAGCGGCTCCATCCCCTGAGGGGAATATCTTCCAGTGCTCACACTGCTAGTCTCCCATTCATATGCAACCAGGGTGGACCCTGCTTAGCTAAGGGGACAAGTCACGCTTGCTACCACAAGTCCAGCTCTCCTGGTCTTGCCCACCACCACCTTTGCTCACCACTGCCTTCATGGCTGGCTGGCTTTTGTTTTCCAGCCACAATGAGCTATAATCATGCCATCGCTCTGGCATGAGCCCATCCCAAGGATAAGAGGTGCCACGCAGCAGCATCATTATACCATGCTGTGGCTAGCAAAGGAAAACAAGCTAGCCACAAAGGCGGCCGTGAGCAGGGGCTGCAGAGGCCAGAGGAGGCTGGTGGGCAGGTGAGTAGGAGGGCACCTGTAGCAGAAGTAGTGAATGGCGGGGCATTGGGAGGGGTTAATGGCAGAGCCTGCAGTGGAGGTGGAGAATATTGGGGGGGGGACTCCCCTCAGTGGCCCATGTGCAGAGCAACCAGTTGCTCAATGGTAGATCTGCCCCTGGATTGAGACAGAGAACCCCAAGGCCTCAGCAAGTCTCTCTGCGGAGGGTCAGCAATCAGCAAGGTGAGACCTCTCCCTGGAGCTGCACCACTGCTTGCCATCTCCATCCACCAAAGGGTGGGCACCTGGTGCACCTTCCTGTACCAAGCCAAAGAAGCAACACACACAGCATCTCTCCTGGGCAGCAACAGCTGTCCTGGGTGTCCCTTCCACTTGCTTTGGTGGACATATGACACTGCTCTGTCAGACCATTGGTACATCTATTCCAATTCTGTCTACTCTGGCTGTGGATTTCTAGGGTCTAATTCAGAGAACCTAATGGTGCAGCGGGGAAGTAACTTGCTGGTTCAAATAGGTGAAACACCTATTCTATGGGAAACGCCTATATTGGGCAGCAGCGATACAGGAAGATGCTGAAAGGCATCATCTCATACTGCACAGAAGGAGGCAATAGTAAACTCCACCTGCATTCTACCAAAGAAAACCACAGGGCTCTGTGGTCACCAAGAGCTGACACCGACTTGGTGGCACAACTTTACCATTGAGACAGAGAAAGTTCTTTCCGAGAACCTGTTACCTGAGATCCCTTTTTATCTGGAAATGCTGGGGACTGGACTGGACATGTGGCCATCTAAATGCAGAAGATGTGCCTTGCAGTCCCCCTGTGGTGGGTCGGTGAGTAATCTATGGGGAAAGCTTGCTTTAGAAAATACAGTAAAATATGCTCTAGGGTAGGAATTCCTGTGGAAGTTTTTCAAAATATAAAAATAATAGAAACAACCCATGGAACTATTGGTGAAACCCAGCTAGACGAATAAAATATATTTGCATAGGAAGAACAGCTTTATACACTGATGGGGTCTGAGTGATCATGACTGACCAGGAGAGAGAGATCTTGGGGTCCTGGTGGATAGCTCGTTGGAAGTGTCGACTCAGTGCTCAGCAGCTGTGAAAAAGGCAAATTACATGCTAGGGATCATTAGGAAGAGGGCTGAAAGTAAAAATGTGAATATTTTACTGCCCTTACACAAATCTGTGGTGTGGCCATATTTGGAGTACTGCAGACATTTCTTATCATCATATCTTAAGAAGGACAGTGTAGAACTGGAAAAGGTGCAGAAGAGGGCAACCAAGATGATCAGGGGCCTTGAGTACCTTCCTTAGGAGGCAAGGCTACAACATCTGGGGCTTTTTAGTTTGGAAAAGAGGCAAACATGGGGAGACATGATTGAGGTGTATAAAGTTATGCATGGAGTAGAGAGAGTGCACAGAGAGAAATTTTTTCTCCCTCTTTCACAAACACTAGAACCAGGGGTCACCCCATGAAACTGAAGGTAGGGAAATTTAGGACCGACAAGAGGAAGTACTTTTCCACACAGCACATAATTAATCTATGGAATTCTTTGCCACGGGATGTGATAATGGATTGATTTAAAAGGAGCTTAGGAAGATTCACGGAGGGCAGGTCTATCGATGGCTACTGATCTGATGACTTTAGGCCCCCACCCCCTCCAACACCTTTAGGCCACCTCAGAGGCAAGATACCTCTAAATTCCAGTTGCAGGGGAGTATCAGCAAGAGAGAGGGCATGTCCTCATCTCTTGCCTGTGGGCTTCTCAGAGGCATCTGGTCTGGTGGGCTACTGAGTGAAACAGGATACTGGACTAGATGGACCTGATCCAGCAGGGCTGTTCTTATGTTCTTAACTGTGTACTTGCCCGTATTCCTGTGGCACAATATTTAATACAAAGTAGATTTTGAAGCCATGTCACATTTCTTGTTTGATTCTGTTTTGTATTCAGTTGGATTTGTAATATTAATGAGATGATACTGGAAGGAAAAGCCATTCGAAGGAGTTGCTTTCTCAGTGTGTGTGTGCGCATGTTTGTGCATTCAGGAATGAATAGATCCATTTAAAGCCGGAGGCATCACCACTTGCTTTTTATTTTCTGTGCTCAAGCTAGACTTTTTATTCTATTGCTTGCCTTGAAAAAGGACACGTTTCAAGGAGAAATTGATTCTGAAAGAGTAGAAAATACTGACAGTGGCCTTGGCATGATCAAAAACAAACAAAGGTCGTTCTCACAACCATAACCGGGGCAGGGAAGGTGTGTGGGAGGGGCCAAGGCAGGGTTGAACCTACCTTCCTCCCAGATGATTGTTCGATGCCCATTGGGCGCCCACATGACCCATGCTGTTCTGTATAGTGTGGATCTCTGGAGGCTGGAAAAATGAGTTCCAGCCTCTAGGAATCCCAAGATGCACTGCGTGAGCAGTGAGGTGTATTGAGAGATTCACCCTCTAGCTGTGCACTCTCGGTGCCCGGCTCTGTGACTGATCAGGCTGTCTGCATTCTGAGCATTCCCACAACCCCAGACCTGGGGTAAAGGGTGTGCTCACACTCCAGTTGGAGCTGGGAGAGACATCTGCCTGAAACCAAACCATGGTTTTTTTCACATAACCATATGGGGATGGGCTGGAGAGGAAGCCTCCCAGATGAACAGAGCCTCCTTTGACCTCTACAACTTGTGTACCCATACAGATGCAGCAGCATTGTTCTCCATTGCTGAAATTGGGGACTTGGGCCTCCACGTATACCACAATGCATTGCATGTACAGCAGAGAGGCAGCCCTCAGTATCACAGCAGATCTGCACTGCCTGGCCCAGCTTTCCACAGAACTCTATGGTAAACATGGCTGCTGGCAGCCCGGGAACAGTTTAAATTGCACCAGTGCAGGAGACAACCCAATCAGAAAGGTAAGGTGGCTCTTGTTGTCTCCTACTCACTTTTAACCAAGTAGCGGATCTGGGCTACCCAGGTTCAGAGCTGCTGGGTTGGGTGGCATCCTGGTTTCCTCAACAAACAAACAGAAATTCCTGTATTAACCCCATCCTACACAGGAATCTGTGGTCACCCCTGCTTCGAAGGGTAAGGCAAGATGCATCATTATTAGAGAAGCTATGGGGTTTCTTTTTAGAATGTGAGCCCTTTGGGGACAGGGAGCCATCTTATTTGTTTGTTATTTCTCTTCGTAAACCGCCCTGAGCCATTTTTGGAAGGGTTATATAGAAATCGAATTATTATTATTATTATTATTATTATTATTATTATTATTATTATTATTATTATTATCTCTTGTTTACACATTCAGACAGGTGTTATTGACTGGTTTGTTTTATCCAGACATCGAGTCCTTCCCAAGGACCTGGGATGGCTGAATTTTATTGTCAATTGTTATAGATATCATCACAGAATATAGGCTGTTCCCAGTAAAGCTGCTTTTTGTAATTGGCTGATGGTGATTTCTGTGGCCCCTATGGTGTTGAGGTGCTCTTCAAGGTCTTTTGGAACTGCACCCAGGGCGTACCACTGGGATTATTTTGGTCTTTTTCTGCCACAGCCTTTCAATTTCAATTTGTAGATCTTTGTATTTGGTGATTTTTTCTATTTCTTTTTCTTCTATTCTGCTATCCCCTGGTATTGCTATGTCGATTATTTTGACTTGTTTTTCTTTCTTCTCGACTACAGTTATATCTGGTCTATTGTGTGACAGATGTTTGTCTGTTTGTAGTCGGAAGTCCCATAATATTTTTACATCTTCATTTTCTTCAACTTTTTCAATTTTATGGTCCCACCAATTTTTGGCTACAGGTAGCTTGTATTTTTTTCAGATGTTCCAGTGTATCATCCCTGCTACCTTGTCATTCCTTTGTTTGTAGTCAGTCTGTGCGATCTTTTTACAACAGCTGATTAGGTGGTCCACTGTTTCATCTGCTTCTTTACAAAGGCGGCACTTGCTGTTTGTTGTGGATTTTTCGACTTTTGCTCTTATTGCATTGGTTCTTAGTGCCTGTTCTTGCCCAGCCAGTATTAAACCCTCTGTTTCTTTCTTCAAGCAACCATTCTTAAGCCATTGCCAGGTCTTGGTGATGTCTGATTTTCCACTTATATTGTGCAAATATTGACCATGCAGGGGCTTATTATCCCATTTTTTCTGCTCGGTTCTTGACTTGTTCTGTCTTGTAGGCCTGCTTTGTTTAATTGGTGTTGAATAGTTTTGCGTTATTGACCATTTTAAGTGCATCTTCTTCACTGTCCTTGATATATTCTTCAAGGCCTCTTTTCTCCTCCTGTTGTTGTTGTTGTTGTTATTATCATCACCATCATCATCATCATTCAGGGGGATAGACTAAGGAGGAAGATCATCAGTTGCTGTACCAGACTACAGATTTGCCTTTTGGGAAGGTATTCCAGCCAAAAGGTATTCATTCATGTTGTGAGCTGGCATGGTGTACTGGTTAGAGTGTTGGACTAGGGCTAGAGAGACCCAAGTTCAAATCCCCACTCAGCCATAAAATTCAGTGGGTGTTTCTGGGCCAATCATATATCTCTCAGGCTAAACTACCTTGCAAATTTATTGCGAGCATAAATATAACCATGGGCACAGCTCTAGGTTCCTTGGAGGAAGAGCAGGATATGAATGTAAAATGTCTATATCAGGCAGTGTGGAAATATGGTAAATATATACATACTTACATACAACTAAATAAATAAACTGTACCTTTTCCAGTATCCTTTTTGAGACAGTGTGATCAGATGCATTTGCCCCCATCATCTGGTATTAATAGGAATTGGACTTTGGATCCTTATTTCCTGCTTTAACATTCTCTTCTGAAATCTGCACAACATGAATGGTCTTATTTTTTAAAAAGGACCTGCCCATCAGACTGAGTGTCATTAAAAGAGATATGCAATGGACCAACTGCAGACTATCGGATGCATCTGGGGTAGTTTTGCATTTTAATTGTGAATCAAAATGTTGCTCATTTTCCCACACAGCAGCAAATCTCGAATAATTCAAGACAATGGCTGCTTGACAGGTCTGACTGCACCTTTGCCCATTGAGAATGCTGTGAAAAGAGGTATAAGAAAGGACTTTTTAAAAGATAAAGACGCTGTACTTGTTGCATTCAGAAATGCTCATTATTATTCTTTTAAAATAGTTCTCTCTAAAACAGGAGGAACAAAAATGCAATTTCACAGTACAACATGCATAAAGATAATACGGTTTGTTCTGATGAGCTCTTTGGAAAACTACAAATGATGAAGGTAAACAATTTAATTTGTTGCAACAACAGCAACATATCATGTTATTTTATGGAAATATTTATATACCTTTTTAAAAGTTCAAAGTGGTCTGCAATAAGAAAAATACAATTTCAAAACCAACAAAGTCATATGAACTAGCTGGGTGACTCTGGGCCAGTCACTTAACCTGCTTCACAGGGTTGTTGTGAGAAGAAACTCAAGTATGTAGTACACTGCTCTGGGCTCCTTGGAGGAAGAGCGGGATATAAATGTAATAAACAAACAAACAAACAAAATTTAAATCCTTGATTATGTTACATTATATGTAATGCTGTAATCCTTGGTTGAAATAAAAATAAAACAAGTTGTTCCAGTAAGAACTAATCTGTGTACTTTTCTTGCACTATAATCTTAATTGATAATTACCATCCCTACAAATTAGCACACTTGCACCTCAGATGTTCATGTGTCCGCCATCTTCAATTGGGGTAGATATCATCATCACAACCTACGCCATTGAGTTGTCCCTATGTGTCACTCACTACATCTGTACCAAATTTAGTTCAGATCAGTTAGGCAGTTCACAAGTTAGCCCACTTTCAGGAGTGGCTGGTGCGGGAGCTGCCAGAGGGTGAGGGGGCGGTGGTGAGAGGCACCTTTAAGGGTAAATTAATAGGTGCTTACCTTCACTCTGGCTGCACCTAATGCTGCTTGGAGTAGCAGTGCACTGCCTAGCACCCCCTGCAGTGGGGATTGCCTCCCCTACTCAGAGAGGGGAGCCGATCCCTCACCAGCAGAGCCGATCCGCAGAGCTGATCCCTCACTGATCTGCAGAGCCGATCCCTCACTGGCAGCCAGCTGAGTGGTGGAGGAAATCCCTGCCACAGGGGGTGCCTGGTGGCACACTGTTGCTCTGAGCTGCATTCAGGTGTGCTGAAAGCAGAGGTAAGCACTTATTAATTTACCCTTAAAGGTGCCTCTCACTGCCTGCCTCCCCGGTGGTGCCCACACCGGCCACTCCTGCCCACTTGTATCTCAAATGTTTGCACATCCACCATCTTGAATTGGGGTGGATGACATCATCACAGTCAATGGCGTCAAGGTGTCCCTATGTGTCTCTACAACTGTACTAAATTTGGTTCAGATTGGTCCAGGCATTGCAAATTGATAGGTGGGTGGGGGGGGACACATAAACACACGCACACAGAATGCTGGGTGATCTCATAAGCTTACTTTCCTTAAATAAAGTAAGCGAAAAGAAGATGATAGCATTAAAAAGTCCGATGGCCTCTTCAAGAGTCATTGAGCTGGGTCTCATGATCCGTAAGACCCAGTTTAGAAGGGTGAGCGGGGTGAGCGGGCTAAGCCTGCTCTCACCACACATGAGTGGGGAGGGAGCCCTGGGCAGCTGGATCGGCCGCCCACACGATTGCTGGCTCCATGACGGAGCCGGCAGGGGCTGGGGAGCTTGGGGGCCACGCAGCCCCCGGAAGCTCCAGTATGCCCTGCGCGAGTCCACAGGGCATACTAGGGAGACCCCCGGAGCCGGGAGGCAGCTTTTCCCTTCCCTTTTGGGGGTCTACTCATGAGTAGCCGCAGCATGGAGCCACACCGCAGCTACTCATGATCTTTAAAACCATGTTTACGGAGTGCTCGCTCCACAAACCTGGTTTTAGGGGAGGGGTACTTAGGCAGGTTACCCACCTAGGAACCACTGGGCTTGCAGCCGAGCCAGGTGGTTCACACGATGGGGCAAAATCGGGCTAGCCTCCGCAAGCCCGATTTTGCCCCATCGTGTTAATAGCCTCATTATGTTCTAAACTTTTGTGGACTAGAGGCATTATAATGTGGACCCCAACCCACAAAAGGGAATGCCTTTATTTGGCACAAGACTACTCTTTGGAGATATAATACTTATTTATACTGGGGCCATTTATACTGAGGCAGAGGCAAACCATTGATCTATTGATGCCTCATCCAGCACTTTAAAATAATTAGAGTGGGATTTAGAATCATAAAATCATAGAATTTTAGAGCTGGAAAGGGGAAATCCTACCAAAATCCGACCAAGATCAAAGCTAGCACATGACCACTTCCCCCTCCTTCTACCTTGATTTTTTCTGACATGCAATGATTGCTTAGGAATGCACATGGGTCTTGGAGCCTTACTGGATGCTCCTTCCACCCACCCGCTGGCCATGTGGAGAAGCCCAGTGCCTCATGAGCAGAAACCGGAAGGAGATACACTGGAATCATGCAAGAAGGTTCTATAGGACAAGGGATCACTTAGCTCCAGCCACCTTCTCTCAAATTACCAAAGTACCAGAAGCCAGCTTTCAAGCACCATTCCAGCCTCACCCACCTGTAATAATAATAAACAATTATAAATTTTATTTGTTAGCTTCCCCCTAACAATTTTTTCTCTATAGTGGCTAAAGGTGAAAAGAAATCTGACCCCCTCCTCCAACATCTTAAAACAACAGTATTCAGAGTCATGTAATCACTCACTAAGACCTGTTCTCCATGAAGTTATCCAAAACCCAATGGGCCCCCGATCATCTTGGTTGCCCTTTTCTGCACCTTTTCCAGTTTTCCACATGCTCCACATGGCACCTACATGTGAGTAGCCTCCCTTCCAGTGCCGGGAGCATCCCTATAATGTACCACACATCCCAGCCCCCAACCTTCTGCATTGCTGGCAGAAGCCGGCAATCGTCTAGGCGGGTGATCCACCCGCCCAGGAAGGAGCCCTCGATTGTTTGCTGGGGAGGTAAGCCTTTCAAGGCTTCCTCCCCTGCAGATCGGAGCCCTTTCTCACTGATGGTGAGCAAGGGCTCACTGATTCTGAAACCCTGGTTTACATGCTGCACAGTGAAATGTGGACAGTTAGAGAGAGCCACCCATGCTTCTGTAAGCCTATACAAGGCACACCTGCCCTGATGCAGTGCCAGGTTGCTCTATTTCTGCTAACCATTGCGCAATCGCAGTTGCAACACTACTTCCATTGGGAATAATCAGGGAACAATGGAAGTCGCGCCACAATTGTGATTGTGCAACCGCTAGTAGGAACAGAATAATCCAGCCCCACATCAGCAAGATGTGTTTTGTAGAGTCGTGCAGAGTTTTGTAGAGAGTGCAGGCAACTCTCCAACCATCCATGTTTCACTGAACAGTATGTGAGTCATTGATTTCATAAACTACACTTGTCCTCCTGGGTTCCATTTCAATGTCACACCTAGAGTTCAATTCCATCTCCATCTTTGCTAACAACAGGATGGCTAAGTTCTCCATGGTGGCTGAGGATGAGAAAGGAGCCATTCACTCTTGACCAATGCAGAATTTAGATAAAGTAGGACATATCTTGAAATGAGCTCATTTTCTACTTCTCATTTTTATTTATTTATTTATTTAAAATATTTATGCACCGCCCCTTCAGTACACTACTGCTCGGGGCAGCTCAGGCCATAATAATAAATAGACACCATAGAAAACAACTAAAAAGTAATAAAATTAACAAGTTCAAGCTAAAACTACATTTAAAAGTTATAAATTTTTAATGTTTCAAATTAAAAGATATAATAAAAAGCAAAATAATAATAATTAAGAACTAAGAAACCTATGAGATATAAGCAGCAGATAAACCTTTAAGAAGCCTCCCTACAAAGATCTCTTTAATTGATTGTTCAAAACACTGATCTGTATTCTAGCATTGTCCTCCTGCATCTGAAAAACTAACCAATGAAGGGAGAATATAGATGCCACTCCAATATGTCCAATGTATGTGTAATGCTTACTTCATGAGTTAGGTTTTTTTTTAATGGTGCCCTGAGTTCCATGAGAAGCCAGGCTGCAATGTCACCATGCTGTCACCAGTGCTGACTTTCTTTATAATGACATTTTTCACCATCTGGGCATCCATCAAGAAGCTTCTTCAGTTGACAAACAAACAAGATGTGCCAGGAGATAGTCAAACAATGGCATGACAGGTAGATGCAAAAGCCAGCTTCAGTTATTTTCTAATTGGTCCACAGATGACTGACAAGTGGAGAATGATGGGGAAGTCATTTGGGCTTTCAGATCTGAAAGGTGGTTTGTTGTTGCTGTTGTGGAAAGAAGGGAAGGGATTTTATCTACAGAAGACCAACAGCAAAGGGAGGAGTCAAAGCTTTGGCTCCGCCCATTAAGATCATCAGGAGAGGTCCATCTTTGGGTGTCATCAGTTCATCTGGCAGCAACTTGGGATCAGGCCTTCTCAGTAGCTGCCACTAAGTTGTGGAATGTGCTCCCTGTGGGAATAAGTGGCTTATCATCCCTAGAGGTCTTCAAGAGAGCCATGACAACCACCTCTTCAGCTTGGCATTTAGTAATATTTAAGTGGTTTTTTAAAGGATTTTTAGGTGAGTGTCATTTACATTAACATTCTACATGGTTTTATTTTATGTTTATATTTTAAATAGTTTTTATTTTTGACCGTGAACGTCCCTGAGCTGTTTTGGGGAGGTATATACATGGAAAGGACGAACTAACTACTGCATTTACCTGAATCAAGACTAGGAGGCTGTTCTCATGAGCAGCCAAGACCAGGCTAGGGCAGCTAAACCCACTAAGCCCAGGTGTGGCTGCCCATGAGAACCGCTGGGAGATGCGTGGCTCCTAGCAGTGTCTTGGCAGTAAATCTGCCTTGAGAGCCCGCCAGTTAGCCGAATTTAAGGGTGTGAGCATGCCCTTAACCCAGGCTAACCGCTCGTGTGTCAATAGGAGAAGGCTCCCGGCCATTGCTGGGGTGCAGTGCATTGTGGGATTTCCGTGGGCATCGTTCCGGTCCCCAAACTTCCACGCTGCCTGAGGCAGCAGTGGCTCATCTGGGCATGTGATCAGTGCACCCAGCAACTCTTCTTGATCATCTGCAGGGAAGGGAAGCTGTTGCAACCTTCCCCGTCGCCCACCCTCAATCCCACTCACAGGATCGTAAGAAATGGATCTTCAGGATGGATCACAGGATGGATCACAGAAATGGATCACAGGATCTTCATTCTTCATTCATTCTTCATTCTCTCTTCAGTTGGGACCAGGCAACCACAGGAGAAGGAGCTCTTCCCTCCCTCCCCCCTGGTACAGAGAGGGTCTAGCGACTGGCCGCCTGAAGGGGCCGAGTAGGAATTTTTTGCTCCCAACGCATTGGCCACTGTTGGGTTTTTTTCCACCTACTCCGTTCTGTGTTCTGGGTGCGTAGTTAGAGTTAGGTCAGCCACAATGGCAGGAACAGTGCGGGCGGGGTGGTAATTTGAGGGTTAGAACATCGGTGAGCACCCTTGGATATGTAAAAGGGGTGATTGGTTAATCGCTCCTTTGTGGCCTGTGCGGCACGGGGAAAATGATTGCCATGAACCCTGCTTCAGGACTTCTCCAACCTTTGAGCTGTGCGGTCCGGGGTGGACGAATGCCTAGAAGTATCCAGATCCTCTCTTACAGAAGGGGGGGTCGGCTTTGAAGGAATTGGGTGGAGTGTACCTGCCCAGGGTGTGTCACCCAGTAGGGTGCTGGGTAGGATTTCAGAGTTCTGACCTGCTTCTATTGGCCCGCACTGTTCTCTAAGGGTGATTAATCACCTGGTGTTCCAGTCTGCCATGCTTTGTATAATAGTTAACAAAGTTGTGGCCCTTTTCTTCTATACTAAGACTACGTGTTTTCTTGAGCTGGGGTCTGGGGACAATGTTTAATTTTTGTTTTAAAATGTTTTTAAATTGTTAGTTGTTTTATTGTTTTTAATTTGTTTGAGCTTTTCATTGTTTTATGAGTTGTTTTAATTGTAAACCGCCCTGAGCCATTTTGGAAGGGCGGTATATAAATTAAATAAGTAAGTAAGTAAGTAAATAAATAAATAAATAAATAAATAAATAAATAAATGGCTCTAGATTCCCCCCCAAGTTCTTTTATGTTAGAAATTAGGGGGTCATTTTAAATTCAGAGTCTTGTTCTTTTGGGTTAAATACAGGTATAAGGCCTCCAGGAATGATAAATCACTCTCTTTTTAAAGAGGGTCATCGTAAATTCAGGGCCATCTTTTATTCAGGTAAATACAGTAACTAAAAGCACCTGCTTTGCATAGACATAGACCTGGTCCCAGGTTTGTTTCCCAGGCTGCCTAATTAAAGGACATTCTGTGCTAGTGCTGGGAAAGACGTTTGCTGGAGATCCAAGAGAGTTGAAGCCAGTTGGAAAAGAACTGGGGTAGATGAACCAATAATCCAATTTAGTATAAAGCAATTCCACACATTTGGCTGACACACTGTGCAGTGTTATGTGTGCGCTGCAATGTAAAGTTTGCACAATTGCGCAAGAGCACTGTTGCATTACTTGCAAGAATTGTGCAAACATGGTTGCACCAATTATTTCAAAGGACGGCAGTTGCGTGATTGTGTTTGCATAATATGTAACATTGCAATACACACGCAAGCTGTGCAGTATGCCAACCATTTAATGTTCGTGACTGATTCCTAAATCTGATCCTGGGACTAAGAGACCCTTCTTTCTGAGAGATTGCTGAGTCTGTCTTATCAGCACTTTTAGGCCTTGCAGAAATTCTTCAGCAGCTTTTCCTGAGCAAATTGATGGAGGATCATATTCATACTCCTCTTTGCAGCTGTCTCCAACTCCCCAGAGATATAGAGATGCCATAAAGGGTTGAGAGATTTGTCAGTCAAAGACAACTCAGTCAATTTCCCTCGCTTTTGCTCTGCCCTCCAATTAGATTCCAAGCGGGCTTCCTTCCTCTCCCACCTGGTCCCTTACTCGATTACATTAGACAGGATTGACCCATATTGTATGGTGTTGACCCAAAGTGAGGTTGAAGACCTGTCATGTGTATATATCTCTGGTTGGGAAGGAATTTTCCCACAGAATCGATTGTCAAGGAACTTTAGGTTTTGGCTGTGTAACTGTAATTAACTCCATGGTTCATTTCCATGGATTACTCAAAGCTATTTCCTCTGCATCTGTGGGAGGAGAGCAGGTCTTGTGGTACGGTAAAGGTAAAGTGTGCTGTCAAGTCAATTTCAACTCCTGGCACCCACAGAGCCCTGTGGTTTTCTTTGGTAGAATACAGGAGGGGGCTACCATTGCCACCTCCTGTGCAATATGAGATGATGCCTTTCAGCATCTTCCCAAATCACTGCTGACCAATATAGTACCAGTGGGGATTCGCACCGGCAACCTTCTTCTTGTTAGTCAAGCATTTCCCTGCTGTGCCATTAGGTGGCTAGGGTCTTGTGGTAGCAAGTATGAATTGTCCCTTTTGCCAAGCAGGGTCTGCCCTGGTTTGCATTTGAATGAGAGACTGCAAGGCTATTCTTGTGTGCAGGCAAAACCGGGCTAAGAAAGCCCTGCCCGGTTTTGCCGAACCGCTCCGGCCCCCAGAACCACACGGAGAACCGCACAGCCCCCAGTGGCAGTGTGACGGCAAACCCACCTCCAGAGCCTGCCTTCAAAACAAGATCAAGGGAGCAAGTACTTCCTTAATTTCATTTTTCAATCCTCTCTCAGCCCCGGCTGCATGCAGGGCTCCTTGCCAGCACCGGGGGATCCCCATAATCCACTGTGCACTCATGCAGTGCTCAATGGAGGCTTCCAAGGGCTTCCCAGCCCTCAAACCTCCTCGCTGCTGGCAGTGGCAGAGGATCGTCAGGGTTCACTATCTGCACCCTCAGCAAAGTGGAATGGATTGTCTGCAGGGGAGCTTTTAAAGGGTCCTTCCTCCTCGCCTCTTGGAGCCCTTTCTCATGTTCGTGAGAAAGGGCTCTGCATGTGCGAGCACTGGCAGATATTCCCTGGATTCTTGCATGCAGAAGGCTCCAGATTCTCTCTCTGGCATCTCCAAGGTAGGGCTGAGAGAGACTCCTGCCTGTAACCGTGGAGAAGCCGCTGCCAGTCTGTGAAGACAATACTAAGCTAGATGGACCAATGGTCTGACTCAGTTGAAGGAAGCTTCCTATGTTTCATTTCTATTGTGGTAGCACTTTAGTTATTCCTGCCCTCTTTTTCAGGTATTACTATCAGGGCCCCTTCATAAATTGCCTGTCATCCAGGTTAATGCTGCACCAGTGCAATGGACAAAAATGCACACACACGCAAGAAGGTTGCATAGCTGAGCAGATGCTCGAAGTTGCAAAAACTGTTGTGATCTTGGTTCTCTAGTGCAAGCATTGCACTTGTGCAACAAGGACAGCAGTTAGCTTTGCCTAATTCCTTGGCTTAGATCTGAGTTATCTTTGAGAGTGCCACCTTCTGCATGATCCCCACCTCACATTAAGGTCATCTAAGGAGGTCCATCTCCAGTTACCACCAGTTCTTCTGGTGGTAACTCAAAGGTGAGCCTTCTCTGTAGCTGCTCCTGGGCTACAAATCCTGGGATACAAATCTGCAATTTGAATTCTTTACTGGCCTTCAGGAGAACCCTTAAAACCTATCTCTTTGGCCTGGCCTTCTGGGGTTTTTAAATTGTTGTAATTGGTTTTAATGTTGTAACCTGGTTTTCAGGGTTTTTTAATTGTCATGATTGTTTAATTGCTGTTTTGTTTTTTTTTATTATTAATTGTTGTTTTATACTGTTTTATAATTTTTGCTTTAATTGTTAACTGATTTTAATGGTTTTGTTTTAATTGCAAACTGCCCTGAGCCATTTTGGAAGGGCAGTATAAAAATTGAATGAATGAAAGAATGAATGAATAAATAAATAACATATATGGATTGGGAAAGAGTTTTCACAGCAAGAGATTTGCCACAGCTTGCACAAGCACACCCTGTTGCAACAAAGCAACACTAATGCTGCATTGACTCAACACAAGTCCAGAATGTAAGCTCCTGATTTAGTGGTACTAGCTAGTGCAAAATTCTCACACTAGTGTGGCATGTTTGCATTAGTGCAGCATTAGTCTGGATGTCAGCCATTGGTTTTATATGTGTGCGTATGGAGTTTCAAATATACAGAAGGGATGGATATATATTGGATCCACTATATATATAGATCCACTGGATCTAGCTTCCAAATGGTTTTGCAAGTCTCAGAACAAAGGTTTTCTGGCCTGCCAAAAATTCTGGAGAGGATTATGAGATCTAGAATTCATTCTGCAATCCATTCTGTGCCTGAAGATGGCCTCTGGACAAGAATGGTGGCATCTGATTAATTAGGGAGACAATGAAGTAATTGACCTTGCTGAGTGTCTTATAGCATTTCAGGTGCGATCCAGCAGGCTTGTCCTTGATACACACCAAGCATCATCTCAATTGCTGCTTCAGGAGAAAAAAACCCCAAACTAGCAGTTCCCAATCCTGAAACTGGTCCACAGCTGCTAGAATCTGGGATTAACTGGAGTAGACATTGTTATGGGATCTCCAGAATGCACCTAAAAATACAAACTGTAAATGCAGCAAGCATGTATATCACACAGATACACAGGTCAAGGAGCCTGTTTTGAATGTGGATGTGGACACAGGATTGGCACCATGTAGCGGCTGACATCCAGACTGATTCCATCCTAGTGCAGTCTTAGTCTGGGATGTAACACTGCTGCACTTGTAATGATTATTGTGGTTTAGCGATTTTAGAGATACTCCCTTCTAAGGAACAGGAGAGCTGGTCTCGTGGTAGCAAGCATGACTTGTCCCCTTAGCTAAGCAGGGTCCACCCTGGTTGCATATGAATGGGAGACTTGATGTGTGAGCACTGTAAGAAATTCCCCTCAGGGGATGGAGCCACTCTGGGAAGAGCAGAAAGGTGCCAAGTTCCCTCCCTGGCATCTCTAAGATGGGGCTGAGGGAGATTCCTGCCTGCAACCTTGGAGAAGTTGCTGTCAGTCTGTGAAGTCAATATTGAGCTAGATAGACCAATGGTCTGACTCAGTATATGGCAGCTTCCAGTGTTCCTGTGTATTACATTAGGATGGGAATTTGGAGATAGTCCCTGAGACAGAGCAGCACGGAAGGTACAAACTGTCACCAGCTCAGCTCAGTATGATCCATCCTGCAATAAAATGTTCTTTCTTTTCCAAAAGCCTGCCCTTTTGGAACCCAAAACATTACAGCAGGGACACATCATCAGTTAGGATGTTGGCCACTGAGTGTCTGTGAGCCATCTCCATTGTAGGATTTCCTTGCCTCTGCAAAAGTTAGGATGTTTTCCACTAGGGATTGGGGACTGGTAGGGGAGGGAAAGAAGCCACAGGATCGTGGCAAATCCCATTTCGAGTTGGCGCCAGACTCGAAGGGGTGTGGAGTTGGCTTGACTTAAACTTCATAAGAATCACTAAAGTTAATTAGGCATTGTGTGCAGAAGTACTTTTTTTTTGCCCGAATCCATTGCCAATCCATTTTATTGGGTGCTTTCTGGTATAATGAGCAAGGAAGGCGTGGGGGAATTTCTCTATCCACTTTCCCCACTAATCAACGTTGAACAGGCATCACAGCAACTAAATAAAGTTTTGCAAGGTCAAACAGGCTTAACAAAGCTGTCCTCATTGTTTTTTATGATACATAAAAACAAATATAAATCCCACTAATGGGCAAAGGACAGGATTAATACCCATTTGTGAAATAGTTATAGGCAATGCTGTCATAGTTAAAATCCCTTGAAATACAATTATATCTTGTGCTAATAGGTTTTTCATTGCTGAAAAGCTCTCGACTAATTTACCAGAGAAGCATTTACATTAGTAGAACTCTTAACATTTACACTATTACCGAAGACTACTGAGTGGATGAATATAATTGTGGGAACAAAATAGGTTGCTTGTGCCTCTAATTATTTTTAACTGTAGTCGCCTCTGAAATAGTCAAAACACATGGCAGAAAGATCAGGACCATGGTTTATCAACTGCTTGAGGAAGAGGAAGGTGGGATTCAGGCCAGTTAAAAGAGCAGAGCAATGAGGAAGGCTTGTTGGGAAATATAGAAGCTACCTACAGCCAGTGGCGACACCAGAAAACAAACAAACTGAGGATGGGCACAGAAGGAACAAGGTGCATTTATGGGTGGGTGAACCATGTCCCACACATCGATATAATTAATTCTCAAAGACAGGCCGTGCGTGGGGATGTGGCAGAAAGGAGGAGATTGGCTGACAGAGGGGGAGAGAGTTATGGATTGGCAGGGAGTTTGGCGGGAGGTTGGACTGCAGTTTGACAGTTGGCTCAGGGGTGCTGTGAAGTGGCAGGGAGCTCGGAGGCTGGGGATGGCTTTGGGAACGGGGCAGTTGGCCCTGGAGGCCGCGGGCAGCAGACGGTTGGCTGTGCTGCAGTGTGAAGTGGCAGGGAGTTCGGAGGCTGGCAGGTGAGTGGGCAACAGGCCCTGGCAGCAGCAGGGAGAAGCAAAGACTGCAAGACAGAGACAGAAAGACTGAGGAGAGAGAGAGAATCACAGGAGAAAGAGAGAGAGAGAGAAAGATGGAGGAGAGAGGGAGAGAGAGAGAGAGGGAGAGAGAGAGAGAGAGAGAGAGCACTGTGTGGGGAGAGAAAGAGTTGCGGGGGGGATGCCACAGGCTCAGTACATGACCGTGCAGATGCTCTGTGCGGGATCAGCTAGTTAGATTTCTGGGGGAAAAATTGTGTCTGTGTGTGTATGGGTGGGGGAGGCAAGGGAGCACTTCCCCACCCATGCCACCCTACAGCAATGAGTTGTATATTTTTGCCTTTTCACTGCTTCACACACTTTTTTTCCAATAGGAACACAGGAAGCTGCCTTATATTGAGTCAGACCATTGGTCCACCTAGCTCTGCATTGCCAACACTGACAGGAAGTAGCTCTCCAGGCTTTTAGGCAGGAGGCTTTCCCAACCATACCTGGAGATGCCAGGGATTGTGTAATACTGTGAACCGTCATGGAGAACTTGTAGATCTTCTACAATATATACATATAGCAATAATGAAAGTGAAATGTATTGCGGGTCATTCATTGTATTGGCACTGGTGGCTGGCCGGTGTCCAACAGGTTGTTTTTGGATACGGAAGCAATAAGAGATGAAAGTTTGGGTGGTATATACATTTGAGAAATAAATAAAAAATAATAAATACTGTAAATAAACTCAAACCAGTGTGAATGCCAAAGAGCTTTTTATTAGACAAAGCTGAATAAATGGTTCAAAGAGAATTACAGAACAAAAGATAACATACAGTATACATCCCTGATCTGGCTCACGTCCCTGATCGTGTTCATCGGGGAGTCCATCTGGACGATGAACGGAACGTGACCCCTGGAATGCCAGCCTATGCACAGCACCGGTCCAGACCTCGGCCTACACTGAACTCCAAAGTTACTAGCATCTCTGTGTCTTTCTTATACTTTCACATTTTCTCATACACAGCACCAAAGAAATTGCTGTGGCCCCTACTTATCTCTGTGTGTGGGAGCCTCGTGCGCTCAGCCAGAGGCCAAGCACATTCCAATCTCAGGCAGAGCATTGGCTCATCCTCTCTGTTCATATATGTTTTAAGCAAGCCCCATCCGTGCCTAGCTGCGCTAATTGGCATAAAATAAACTTAGAGGGGAATATCTTACAGTGCTCACACTTCTAGTGTCCCATTCATATGCAAACAGGGTAGACCCTGCTTAGCTAAGGGGACAAGTCATGCTAGCTACCACAAGTCCAGCTCTCTTCTCCTATACCAGCTCTCCTCTCCTAAATACACCTTCTTATGAAGAAATAATGGACTGCGGATCCCCATTCTAACACATTAGACATATGATGGGACATATTAGGGGACCTATACATTGTACACAATGCAAATATTTATTTACAGATCTATCTTGGGGGCCTGTGATTATGAGAGTGCCAAAGGGTCTACAAAGACATTTATCTGGTTCTGAAGCTGCCACATCTCCAGGACTGGCCTAGAATCTTCAGGATCTGGCATCAAATCCCCTGGTGATTTTTGAGGGCAATCCGGGATATTTTAATGGCTTGATATTGTGAAAAATATTGGAAAACAGATTTGGAAAATAAATCACCAGGAACAGCTTCAGTCAGTGTTAGCAACCTCAGGACACAGCCTGGAAACTGAA
This sequence comes from Hemicordylus capensis, assembly GCF_027244095.1. Lineage (NCBI taxonomy): Eukaryota > Metazoa > Chordata > Lepidosauria > Squamata > Cordylidae > Hemicordylus > Hemicordylus capensis. The sequence continues at coordinate 444,336,210 of NC_069657.1, forward strand.
CATTCGGTATCTCCATTATAGTTTGTACCTTATTTTTTATTCAAGACTAATCCACCACAGTGAATATTTTATTTTCATATTTTGGAGTAGAAAGTGACAGCTATGCACACATCTCCAGTCCAAAATTTTCATTTCTATTTATTTATTTATTCATTCATTCATTTAATTAACATATTTCTATACCACCCCAAACTTACGTCTCTGGGCGGTTTACAAAAAAAGTTGTTGTGTACACATTTTGAAACCAACCAAATGAGGCAGGGACAGTGGATAGGAAAGATGGCCAAGGTCTCTAAACAATGTACAAGAAAGATTTCATTCTAAAGAAGTCCATAAAAATCTGTGCTCAGCTTTAAATCTTGATCAATCAATCTCTCTGATGTAAATGTTTGCAGCTGTGATTTATTCCATCGAATAATCATTTCTGAGTGAAAACAGCAATATTAGCCTTTAGTAGGGGAAAAAATTCTAATATAGCAATGATGATTGCTGAGAGAAAAGAAATTATGCCGGGCCTCTAGTCAGATTTGCAAGCAAGCCATGGCTTCTCATAGCTGGCATGATTGATTCAAAGCGAGCGAGCCCATCGGTAACTTGCAGCACAAAATGTTGAAACACTCATTTCTGTGAGCAGAAAGATTGATTTCAGGGAGAATGATTCTCAGTCACCAACTTCTCCAGGATAGTAATAATAGCTGAAGATAGTATAAAATATTTTTCCCCTACAGCAGATGCACAAAAGGAATAATACTAAATTAACTCTTTTAGGAAATTGGGTATGATCAAGACAAATGACCAGTTTGTTTTATATTGGTTGAGAAGATGGGGAAAAGCAGCTACATTTTAATATCTTAGGGCCCAACTCAATGTTATGAGAGGCACAGCGCTGCTGCCGCCTTAGGAACATAGGAAGCTGCCATATACTGAGTCAGACCATTGGTCCATCTATCCCAGTATTGTCTACACACACTGGCAGCGGCTTCTCCAAGGTTGCAGGCAGGAATCTCTCTCAGCCCTGTTTGATTCTCTCTTTCTTATAACGTCTAATACAAACAATGTGTAATGTGATGTCATACAATGTGATGTCATACAATGTGTAATGTGATGTCATACAATGTGATGTCATACAATGTGTAATGTGATGTCATAAAATGTGTAATGTGATATACAATGTGTAATGTGATGACATACAATGTGATGCCATACAATGTGTAATGTGATGTCATGCAATGTGTTATGTGATGTCATAATGCTGGGTGTAGGGGCATCCCATCCATCAGACAGACCTAGCAGGTTGCCTAGGGTGCCAGTTTTTGGGGACGGGTGTGTGTGTGTGGGTGACTGAGGACCCCACTGTGAATAGCCACCCTGTGCATGGCAGCTCGGGCAGTTGTGGCTGAGGAGCAGGGCAGTGAAGAAGGAGATTATCCCTTTTACAACCAATAAGCCCACTATTGATGGCCCCCACTGCTTTCCAACTACACATGGAGTCCATGCACACTGCACACACTGCACACCCTGCCCCCACTGCTCACCTGCTCGTTGCACATGCACAGTGACCAAGTAGGTGGTAGAGGCAGAAAGGAGATTACACTTTGCAAAAATGGGAAGAGCACCATGGCTGTGCCATGCCACTGCATGCAGAATCTGCTCCTGCCATTCAGATTCACCATTCAGGAGCAGATTCTGCATTGATCTAGGCAGTGGCATGGCACAGCCATGGTGCTCTTCCAGTTTTTGCAAAGTATAATCTCCTTTCCCACCCCTGCCGCAGCCAGTACTGTCCACTGAGTATGACTTTGGTGCACCCCCCACCTTTGGTTAAAATTATATTGGCTCTCTTCTCATGATCAGGGGCAGCCTGCAGGGAAGGCAGGCTTAACCTATTTTCCCCGCAGACAATCTCCTTCCCTTCCCTGAGCGGGCAGATTGCCTGCCCAGACAAGAAGGAAAAAACGGGGTCCACGGAATGGAGGGGGGGGAATGCGAAACCCGTGAACAAAAAAAACCCAAAGTAAATGATAAATGAGCATAGGAAACTGCCATATACTGAAACTGTCATATATCTTGCAGTGCTCACACATCAAGTCTCCCATTCAGATGCAACCAGGGCAGACCCTGCTTAGCTATGGTGACAAGTCATGCTTGCTACCACAAGACCAGCTCTTGTAAATAGTAAATAGGTAAATAACCAGCTCTCAACACACGTGAAAATAATCAAACACATCTGTATAACATATATAAAAATACAATGGCATAATACCGAGTAGAATTACAAAATGCAATGAACCAGTATATACAGGTGTCCAAACAGAGTCCGAGATGCCTTCAAAATGAGAAATTGAAGAGTACATACAGTACAGGTAATGAGTCCTCAAATCCAGAAGAAGTAAACGATGTACTCAGTAAGATGTTGTGAATGCATGTAGTTCAAGGCATGAATCCTTCATTCGAGGAAAACAAGCAACATGCTCTGTGATGACTGATAATAATTGGTGATGCTTTGGTGGTGCTTTGTTTAATTTGGTGGTGCTTTGTTTTCCATCACCAATTATGCAGCTCCCTCTGCAGTTCCGGGGGTTGGGGTGCCAGGACACACTGCTATGTGCCGCCGTACCCCCTGGAGCTCCAATAATGCACTGTATGAGTGCACAGTACATTACTGGGATCCCCCCTCCCTCCAAGTGTGTCAACCACAGCTGCAAGCAGCAGCTTTGTCTGACATAACTTTTAAAAAATGAGTTTAAGGGAGTGCTCACACCCTGAACTTCCTTTTAGAGGGAGTTACTTAGAGGGAGTTGCTACTACTTAGGAAGGGTTTCCCACTGTGTAGCCACCAGGATCAGGCCCAATCCTGGCGGTTCACACGTGCATGCAAAACCAGGCTGGGCTCCCTTAGCCTGGTTTTGCATGCGTGTGTGAATATCCTCATTCTGTGCCACCTAGGGATGCACAGGTCAGACGGTATATAAATGTGAAAGATACTGTAGATAGATAGATAGATAGATAGATTACAGAATTTATTGTTTACAGGATCTGCAGTGCATAAGGTAACCTTCTGCCCTCCCCCACCTGTCCTTTTCCAACCCCTCCGATGCTTGTAAAGGGGAATCCTTACTGGATTCCACTTTACAAGCATCCAGATCAGTCAAACCGGGCCAGACTAGGCTGATCCAAATCGGGCCTGGTTTGGCTTGAACTTGGACCAGCCTTTTTGAAGGGTTGGTCCATTTGGAACTCAAACTGGTCGAACCGGGCCAGTTCGACTTGAGCCTGGTTTGTGCTTGAACTGGTTCACACACACCTATTGGCAGGTTGTCACAACATGCTCACCAAGAGCACATGCCCCTGACACTTCTCAAGCTGCAAACATACCAGATATCATGTGAACCCATCCAGTGTGTTATGTATTCAATGTCCTTTATGGACATGCCAGTCTCTGGACCACCCCTCTCTTTTTCTCTTGGGAACCAGCCAGAGAGCTGTATATAACCATTTAAAATAAACCACTTAGTTATCAACACCTGTATATTGCCCGAATCTAGTAACTGACCCCCTCCCCAGCAAATGAATAGCAAATGGGTGCAGAAGAATGTGTGTTCGTTACAAAATCTGAATGCTTTTCGAGCTATGTTTTCTTCAGCAGAGGGAAAGAATTGAGAAATTTCAGAGTTCCAAAATATACTTCTTGCTTTTCTTTATGATGAAGTTTGAATAACTTCAAAAAGCCCATGCTTTATTTCAGTGGAGTCAGTTCATAATTTGACTGCCAGTCATCAAAGGCTGGTTCAGAATGAGGATGAAACACAAGGAGAGAAGGACATGAGAAAAGAAGACTGATATGGTAGCCATATCCAAATATCTGAAGGGCTGTCAAACAGGAGAAGGATTGGACCTGTTGGCCAAATTCACATATGATACGGAACCACAGGTCCAACAGTCAGCATTAGAGCCAAAATACATGTGACAATAAACCCATCATTAATGGATGGGTTTAAACTAGAAAGTGCAGTGGAGTGTTGCTTATACTTTTTTTTTTAAGAACAGCCCTGGGAGAAGAGCCATCTGGATTAGAACTAAAACATAGGCTATGAAAACAATAAACAGACTGACCATCTCTTATGCAGAGAAAGGGAGACCCTCTCAATTTGAACTTAGGGCAGCAAGTGAGGAGGAGACAAACAAAAAACAGTGACTACCAGTGGTCCCTCTAATTTTTTTCCATCTGTATGCAGAATGGGTTTTGTTCTGGGTGGCAATATCAAGGCACTGTGTGCATACATGCATTCATTCCTAATTCAACCTGAGCGGGATCTAAAATTAACTGAGCAGACATCAGAAAACTTGTGAATGAATGCACGTTCACACGCCTTAGAGAGAACAGTGGTGACTACCCAAGCCAGTACACAGACACATTCAAATATATACAAGCAAGCCCAACACAAAGAACTGAGAAAATGTCCATGGCAAAATCCCAACACAAGTTCACTTCCATTCTGTGATTCTCTAAATGTGCATGAACTGATTACTGTGTGTGACGATTGGCAACTGATTGTGTGAACAGACTCTGTTGAAAGGCATCACATTTGAAGTGATACAAAAGTTCTCTGTGTAATGTGAAAATTGTGAAGGTCCTTTCACACATGCAAGATCACTCAAGGCTGGGGTTATCAAGATGCACTTGCTTATGTAAATCAGTCCTAAGTCTTTCACAGGAAAGCTGGAGAAAACTTCTAGAAGCAACGGAATTAGGCAATATGTCTGTGGGCAACTGTACTAGTTTGGAAACCCCAATACGGATGTGCAAACTGTCTTGAGATCAAGCCAGATCGCCATCGAACTGGTTCGGCTCGAGGGATCACCCTCGAGCCAGAGCGGGCCTGATTCAGCTAAACCTCGAGCTGAATCCCCTGGGCTGGCTCAGAGGATCAAAATCTAAATACAACTAATAATTTATTATTATATTAATAATATTATACCTGGGCATGCAAATAGCATATACGCATGCTCCGGTGGCCATCAAAATGGCCACCGTGAGTTGGGAGAGGGCTGGAAAGGTCCAAAAATGGCCCTGAAAAAACTGGAGGAGGCTGTCGGAGACCCCCCCAGCACCTGTGGCAGCACCATCCGGAGGCAGCAGAGGAACAGAGTTAGCCTGTACTTGGCAGTGAGGGTTTTAAAAAAAATAAAATTAGATTTCGAGCCCCAGACTGGCTTGAACTTGAGCTGAACCGGGAAGGGGTGGGTTTGGAGGTGCACAAAAATGAACATGCCTGATCCAGTTCAAGTCCAGTCCAGACTTGAACCGAACTGGGCAAACTGGTTTTGTGCACACTCCAAACCCCAAATTCTGTGAGGCCCATTTAATTTCTATAATACGTGTCCGCTAATATTCCATCAAGATTCATTTTCCACAAGAAGTTAATTTTGGATCCCATTCATCTGAATTCTGAATTAGAAACCGATATATTTTCAGAGGTATGAATTAAGGCAAGAAAACATTGTTTGTTTTGAAGTGGCCAGAAGCATAATAAAATTAGCAAATGATATACTATTTGCAAAAGATGAATATACTTTAACAAAATTAGAGGTTTGGGGCATTATACATGCAGATGAAATTAATGTGCAATATCCCAGCCAGGAAAGAGCGGGTTGGCTTCTCATTACAGCACAGATGTGTGCTGATGTAGCAAAATAAGCTTACCCTTCATTTTTTGGACACTGCTTTCATGTTATTTGGGAACTCAAGCTATTCTTTGAAGTCTCTCATCAAAGGTTAGAAGCCGACATTAATTGTATATTTTTGCCGACTTTTTCAGTCTCTAATTTATCTTTCCTAAGTAACAGTTACTAGCCTTTTAACTAATGAAACAACTAGCCAGAGAAGCCTCCGGAATCTCCAGAGGTCATCAAACAAGGCAAGCCTCTCTCTCCTTGAATTGCTTTGAATAGAGGATGAAGATATGGATTCTTGAGGAAGGGAGTTGGACTGAACTCTGTGTTTCTATGGACCAAATTACATGATCAAAAGAATCCTTGGTTTTTCACAAATCCCAGATTCCTAAGCTGTGCCTAGTTCCATGGACCATGTTGTGTGAACCCAGACATTTTTGCTTAACCCACATTCAGGCTCTGACCAATCGGCATTCAGCCAGGATCAACCAGCCAAGTTCTGATCTACGATTAATTATCCTGGTTGGATTGCCGATCAGTTGCAGCATAGATCTGAGGTTAAAGGAAGCATTCTGGGTTCACACAACATGCTCTGTGGGAAAGCGCATGGCTTGGAGATCTGGGGTCTACCAGTGAGCAGGAATTATTTTTATTGTGTGAACCGTCTCTAAGAACATTAGGGCCAAAATACATGACAATAAACTCATCTTAATGGATGGGTTTAAGCCACCTAATGGTGCAGCAGGGAAATAACTTGCCTAGGGGGCAAGAGGTTGCTGGTTTGAATCCCCACTGGTCTGTTTCCCAGACTATGTTTCCCAGACTATGGGAAACACCCATATCGGGCAGCAGCGATACAAGAAGATACTGAAAGGCATAATCTCATGCTGCGCAGGAGATGGCAATGGTAAACCTCTCTTGTATTCTACCAAAGAAAACCACATGGCTCTGTGGTTGCCAGGAGTCGACACCAACTCAAGGGCGCAACTTTAACATTTTAATCTAGAAAGTGCAGAGCAGTGTTGCTTATACTTTTTTTTAAAACAGCCCTGGGAGAAGAGCAATCTGGATTAGAACTGTGATATGTGGGGGTTAACATGGTCCCTATGTCTTGGTTTTCCCACCAAAAACCAACAAACCTACCAACCAACCAACCAATCAAAAACACCCCCTTCCAGAGCAGCTATTTGTTGCAAAGAGCCACTTTGGGAGCAAAGAGCCTTTTCAAAGGAGTGATTTTTGGTGGGGAAAGAGTGGCACTTTTTGCACAACACATTTGCTCTAGTGCAAGAAGCCTGCATAGCCACACTACTTCATGGGGATTTTAGAAACTGCACTCTCACACCATTGTGCTCTTGCATGGCTGCACAAAACTTCTCCGGAAAAAGCATATGAGACATGCCACAGGTTGTGGACCTTGTTGCATTAGTATGTGCTAATGCAACATGTTTGCATAGCGCAACACTCGCCTGGAATGCAAACTCTAGACATAGAGCCACTAACTAGTCTAAGTTTTCCTGGGTCATGTACAAATCAGGCTGGGTATTGGTCTGTCCATCCAACCCCAGCCATGGCAATCCACCCACGAGCTCCTTCACTCAGCATTAACACCCCAGACTACAGTATATTACAAGCAGAGAGAAGGTATGCTTTGAGAAATGGTCTGTATAAAACTGGGGATCTCAGAGCAGGGACTCTGGCAGGAGGATTCAGGTGCCTCAGTCTCTGCCACCACAGGCAGAAGGAGTTATCAGCCTGCTCCCTGCTGAACTAGAGCACCACACATATAATGGCCAGAACCAGTACTGCAGTCCTTCAATCCTGGTGACCTAGGGAACTGATATAGGAGCCTGATTGGCCCCATATAATGTTACTCCAGCTCAGTTCCTCCGACTAAACAATGCTGATTGACAGGGTAACCATATTTCTTATCCTTTCCTGCCCCATTCCTGCCTCAACCAGCTTTGTCTTGTCTAGTTTCTGTTTCTCAACCCCAGCCTGACCCTGATGACATTTTTATGCCTCTGGTCCTTCTGATCCTTGTCTACTAGATCTGGAACTTGACTCCAGCCTGCTCCACAATCAGACCCGCATCACAGCAGCCTGGCTGGAAGCCAAGCCATCATGGAGCAATAGCTCCTGACGTTTTATGCAAACTCACCCTGACACACATGTTAGCAAAACATTTCCAGGGTCTAGCCAGTTTAACAAGGTGGAGAACTTCTTCCATAGCCCTTTTCCATGCAAACTCTACAACTTCCTTGCCTGGAACTATTCCCTATCCTCCTTTCTTTCTGCTACCACCCCTTTGGCACTAGCTTTGTCTTCTCTCAATGCCTTCCAAAGGTCTTTTCCTTCTACTCCATTTTTCCTTTCCTGAAATCTCCCATTAGATCTGTGTGCATCAAACAGCACTACAAGATTCCTGTTCTAGGCTATTTGAATCCTGAATGGAAGTACTAAATTAAAGGTAGGGGAAGCCAGAGTTTGCCAGTTCAAATCCACGCTGGTATGTTTCCCAGACTATGGGAAACACCAATATCAGGCAGCAGCAATATAGAAAGATGCTGAAAGGCATCATCTCATGCTGCATGGGAAATGGCAATGGTAACCCCCTCCTGTATTCTACCAAAGACAACCACAGGGCTGTGTGATCACCAGGAGTTGACACTGACTCAATGGCACACTTTAGATTTACACAACAGCATATATGTGCCAACACTGAGCGAGGCTCGATTGTTGTGCATGCTGGACATGGCCTTCTTTGTGGTTGCCCCCAGGCTCTGGAATGCTTTCCCAGTGAGTGTCTGTTCTCTGGCATCTGTGGCTGCTTCCACAAAACAAAAGAAAACTCTTTTATTTGTTCAGGCTTTTACCCCTTAGGGGTTGTCAGTATCTCCTTTCTGGCCATTCTGGTTTTTTTTTGGTTTTTTTAATGACTGTTGGTTATTGGTATTTTTATGGTTTAATGGTGTAATGGTCATAATTGAGTTTAATATTTTAACGTGATTTTATGGAATTTTATTTGTTAATTTTTGTAAACTGCCTTGGAATGAGTTTTTATGAAAGGTGGTATATAAATTGAACAATAAATAAATATATGGAGCTGGGTGTCAAGGGTTTTTAAGAACTCAAACCAGCCTTAGCATCCTCTTGCAAACTATTATATATGTACTTATTTTGCCGACTCTGAACAGCTCCACTGATGCCTGTATGGTTCACTGCTGCAGCTAGATAATTTGCATATTAAAAATTACTCCAAACACCCGCAAAACCCGAAGGGCCATTTGCATCAATAATCCAGGGGTATTGTGGTGACCCAGTTCATGAACATTTGGATATACTTACTTCTCATTTATGGTCGCAAAATATCCACTCAATGCTTTTGGCAGATCAACCTGTTTGCACTGTTATGTCGATAATGTCTGTTTCAGCAATTACATTTGGGAACCTGGAGAAAAATCTTTGGTGAGTTAATAAGCTTGTTAAAATTGAGTGCAAGATGATGCCACTTGTCTTCGCTGAATGTGCCTGATATACTGGCTCTTTGCATTTGTTTCTGGACACAGCTGATGGCTCCTGTGCAAACTGTAGCCTTGTGCAGATGTTATGTCTGCCATGGATGCCAATGCATGAAGGCAACAAACAAAAGTCTGGTTAGCCATTAGGGCTGTGCAGTCATGTCAGTCTGACAGATACGCCAGGTCGCTGAACATCCCCGACTTGACACATACAACACGGCAGTTGGGAGGGGCAACATGGCCCCTACTGGCAGCCTAACTATCAGTTTGGATTGGGTTGGATTAATACCCATTCTGTTCCTCTCCAGAGAGGATGGAATGGAGCATCCCTGGTTCCCAGCATCCCCCTGGAGACTCCCTGCTTCCCAGAGTTCCCATGAGCCTGCGTCTCCATACGGGCACATGTACACCTTTCATTTCCATCCTGCTCCCAGGCCAGTCAGAGGAGGGGGAGATTTTGAGGGGCTGTTTTCTCTTTAGGGGAGAAGCCCTAATGTGTGTGTCTGTGTCTGGGTTTTGTTGTTGTTGTTGTTTTGCCAGGGCTTGTTTTGGGGGCTTTGTGGCTTTCAGTTTTTGTTTCTCTCTCTTGCCTGGAGAGAGACAGTAGGAGGAGCCAGCTAGGGCTGATGTGAATCACAGCTGATGAGAAGGGCCGCATTTCAGCTGAGCCACATTCCTGTTCATTTTGAAGCCTGGCTAGCAGGAAATATAAGAACTCAGTTTGACTCAGGTGCTTATTGGAGCAAGTTGTCTTCCCGCTGGGAACTGTCCAGAGTGCTGCAAAGCCTGGTGGAACTCTCTCATTTCCTGCTCCATGACTAGACTTTGATTCCTAACTTAGAGAAAAGATTTGGTTCCTGATTTAGGGCTTGACACACTTCCTGAGTGAAAGATTCCTTCTAGAACCTTCAGATAAGGGTTGGCCAAACACAACTCTTTTGGACTGGCCACATAACTGAAATTATTCTTTGTCCTCGCCTGCCACTTTTGACATCATATATGTCTGGCCTTGCAATGCACTACATCAAAAATTCAATGTTTTAATAAAAGGAATATCAAAACTGTACTGGTCCCTCTTGTTCCCTTCAGTCCTATGATTCTGTGATCCTTCCCGGTTGGTTTGGCATCCTTGCCTTATAGGATACTTATCATGATGATTAATCCAGCCCTGCTGTTAGTGACCTGTGTTCTCAGAGTGGAAAATACAGCCATGCTGTCATAGAGCAAGACAAATGAATCACACTTTGGAGACTGATTTGTGCAGTTACTGTCTGCAGTCTGACACCAGGAAGGTCAAGTTAGCATTTTGGTGGGGTGCTCTGGACAAATTAAATCATCATGCTTCCAGCCAAAGGCAAACTATAGCTGTGACTTGCTCCGTTTGTGAATGAGCCCAAACCAGGGAGGACTCCAGCGTCTCATCTTCATTCTCCCCCAACATCTTCCGTCAGCATCACACAGACAGAACATGACTAAACTCTATCACGCAGGGAAGGTTGAACTGACAGCTTTATTAAAGATTACGTTTTACAGTCGACTGGAAGCAGATATAAAATATTACTTATTATTCACTCTCTGGAGAACAACAAACACAGACCTTAAAATCTCGAGAGTTTCTGTTAAGAAAATTCCCTTTAATTTTTTAAAAAATTAAACTAAAATCATCATACCCATCAGGAACATTTTATTTAAGTCTGTGTCATGTTTTTCATTCTGCAACTAAGGGTGAGAGGCAGGCAATCTCTCGTCCGATCCCTTTATTTTATTTTTCTCCCTCTGAATTCATTCTGGAATTGGAGTGTGTGCAGTTTGCCACAAGTTTTAGTTCCTTTGTTCGCTTTGCATAGGAATATAGGAACACAAGAAGCTGCCACCTTTTACTGTCAGACCACTGGTCCATCTAGCTTAATATTGTCTGTACTGTCCATCAGTAGCTCTCCAAAAGCTCCAGGCAGACATTTTCCTCAGCTGTACCTGCAGCATTTCCAGGCAGAGCTTTTAGCTCACTTCTCCTCTGGAATGGAGGGTGTGTGTTCACATATCCGGCAGATTTACTGCAAGCTATCAGATTTACTGCAAGTCCCTGCAAGCTATCAGGAAGCACTCCAGACACGATTTGGGTTTTTCACGGCTTGTTAGAGCATAGCCCGATTTATGTCTGGGGTTTTTTAAAAAATCCACTTTTGGGGTGCAAATTCGAACTCACAGTAAAGCCTGCTGTCTGGAAATGCTCCTGGAGATGCTGCCACGTTTGAACCTGGGACCTTTTCTATGCAAAGTGGATGCTTTACCACTGCATTGTGGCCCCATCCTATTTCCCCCCTCTAAGCATCTTTCCCCACTCTGTCACTGATACTCGCAGGCTTATTGATATAACACTTGCAACAAAGCAATCTTGATGTGAGGGCATCATTTGGTGTGGTGTTTAACTGATGCACACATCAGAAAATTTCAATTTTAAATTGAAGCCACAAAAAGTGTCTGTGTGCTTCCCTCAGAAGGAAGATAACGCATCGTGCTGCTCTGCCCCTTGTCCCCACCCAGGAAAAGGTAAGGAGGAGGAAGGAGAAGAACGTAAGGGGAATGTTGACAGACATGGATCACCAGAGGAGTTCCACAATAACCAAAGAAGACTGAAAGCCTCTTGACAGTTCCAGTTGTTGGAATCTCTGTGATGTTGTGGAACTCCCACTGACAATGACTGACCGAGGTCATGTCCTGTCCAACATGTATTGGATCTGACATGACACACAGGCCTAGCCTTCATTCTATGATTCAGATTGCTTGTGTATAGTGGTTGCTTTCCTTGGATGTTATTACTCTTCCCTAGGGTATTGTTACTCTTTATTATTTCTTAACTTATTTATTTGTTGTATTTATATACTGCCCTATATAGAATCTCAGGGCAGTTCACAGTCTAACCAAACAGCAACTAAAACCTAAATATCATGTAAAAACAAATTGAAATTGCCATAAATAAACTTTAAAACTTTAAAATATCGTAAATGAAAAGCCTCATAAAAAACAGGTGTGTTTTAAAACAACCGTCAATGGGGAAATTCTGATTTCATTTGAGAGTGTGTTCCAGAGCTCTGGGATAACCCTAGAGAAGGCCCAGTTTTGGGACACCACCAGGAAGTTGGTGTCCCTGCTAACATAGGGTTAGCATACCCCTGCTAACTTGGCAAAGAGGCACCTTTTAATGTGGTGATTCTCTTTATTTAGCAGGGGGGAAGTAACTGGCCCTATCCACCCCCAGCACAGTACTTCCAGTGACTGTTGCTGGTGTCTCTTATGTTCTTTTTAGATTGTGAGTCCTTTGGGGACAGGGAGCCATTTTGTTTATCTTATTTATTTGTTATTTCTCTGTGTGAACCGCCCTGAGCCATTTTTGGAAGGGCAGTATAGAAATCGAATAAAATAAATAAGTTTTTCACATGGGGTTTTTAAAGTCCTTTAACTTGCATCTCCTCCAGAATGGAGTGGGTGCATTCAGATATCAGCCAGATTTACCCCGATGTCTCTGCAAGTTATCGGGGTGCAGTTCACACACATTTTGGGCTTTTCACTGCGTGCTGGAGTGTAGCCCAATTTATATCCGCGGTAAAAAGATCTACTTTTTGTGTCATTTTGGGGGAGCAACTTTGTGTTCGCAGTAAAGCCTCCCAGTAAACTCGCAGGAAATCCTGCTGTGTAAAAGTCCCAAGCAAGCCAGTAGTAACTGCAACCAGACCTCTCCCCACGCCCGCCATGATCTTTATAGGCGGTGGGGTTCATGAAGGGTGTTCTTGATTTTTCTGATTTTTTTGGCCACAATAGATGGGCAAGTGATGTGTTTGTGTGTGTGGGTGTGTGTGTGTGTGTGAGGTGTGTGTGAATAAACATTGCTTACAGCAAGGATTTTACACACACCCCCCCCCCAAAAAAAGGATTTGCTATTCATAAACTGAAGGAAAATACTCTTCCATGTGATTATATTCCAGTTTAAAGACAAACTCTGCCAAGGATTCAATTTATTCAGCAAAAAAGAAAAGTAGTCCCACTAGGAAAAAGGCAGATTGAAAGAGTATTTTGTCAGAGTTAAAATGTACCTTTTGAAGGAATTCCAGTTGTTAATGTTATAATTTCTGTAATTTTTTGTTTATTAAACTTGCTTTTCATTATCTTCCAATCCCTTGGCTATTTTGTGTCAATTAAGAATTAAGGATTTACCATAAACTGATTTTTTAAAGTAGTTCAACAATAACAATTATGCTGTTCAGAAATGTAATTCTTAATCTGTGCCCTCATGGCAGGAAGGATTATTTTATACTGGTTTCAGTGCTTGATTTTAATTAATTCCCATTAATGCCACGTATGAGATGTTATCATTTCCTTTACCTGCACATTTGAAAAGATTGGTATTTCAATTCTTGGCATACTTGGCCCAAGACCCTCCATTTTATACCTACTATATCTGCCATCTGACCTCCAAATCCACCAAGGATCTGCATGTCCTGACCACATTCTCCAGTTGCTCAGACCTCACCAAGGTTCAGTTCATGCTACACATATCTTGTAAGGTTCTAGTCCTCAACATCTGACTGACTTGTGGTGTGTCCACGTCTAAGAGCAATTCTGCACATAGCAGCGATTTGTTGCCATTGGCAATGAGCAGCCCTGCCCCTGACGCTCAACTTACCCAAGGAGGGAGCCAGCACTGGATCTCCCCACCCTAGCACTGGTCCCACCTTCATCTTACATGCCCAGAGGCACCACCCTCTTCCTTCTCCTAGCCTGGCCCACTGGCTGGCAAGCACTGCTGCATCTGGCTGTTTACATGGTGCATCCTATAGGAGGAGGTTCGGAGAGTGTCTTTGGCAGTGGCAGTAGCTCCCTCTATCCCCATCACAGTTTTCTCTTCCCTCCAGTATCACACTTGACTGGAATCAAAGTGGATCCGTGCAGCAGCTGGTCTAGGCAGTAGTGGTGTGCACAGAACCGGCTGGCCCAGTTCGGTTTGAGTATGAACTGGACCCGAACTGGACTGGGCCAGTTCGGTCCGGCACCCCCTCAACCCTTCCCCCTGGTTTGGTTCAATCCAGGTTGGGGTGGTGGTGGTTTCCTGCAGACCTTTTACTAAAGAATTTAAAGTTTCTTTAAACTTACCCCCTCTGGGCGGGGGCTTCTCCAAGGTGGCAGAGGTCCGCGGAGGTTCCCCCTCCCCCACCAGCCTTCCTTCTCTCAAAAATGGCCCCGTTCAGGCGTTCTTTGGCCCATTTGGGCCTTTCCGCTGGCTCGGTGGCCATTTTGGAGGGTGCCATGCATGCACAATGGCCTGGGTCATGACTCACTGGGTCATGTCTCACTACAGGTCATGACCCAGGTCACACAGAAGCCGGGGTGTGTTTTTGGTCTGGGATCGAGCCAAACTGGGGGTGGTTCGGCTCGATCCCGAGCCTTTGAACCATTTCGGTTCGGAACCTGCTCATACATCCCTAATTGGCAGAGTGTGGGAGAACAATAAACAAGCTGCAGGTGAAGTTCATTCCCACTCAGCTCTCCACACCCTGGCCACCTTGTTTTTGCTGAGGTTTGTGATTATATAGCAAAGTGCCAATGAAGCAACCACTCCTGTTACAGAGTGTGGTGTTCAGTTGTTGCAGCTATTTTAAAAACACGCATGGAAATCATTGCAGAGCCTCAGCTACTTAACTAGTTTATTGGTGAAATAGATTAGGATAGGAAAGACCTATCTCTTTCTAAAGGTGACATAATGAATAGGTAGGGAGAGAGAGAGGTTTCTATCTTCTCTCTAGGAGGAAAGGAAAAGGACTGACTCACTACAGAATGTACCTGAGGAGTCAAGGCAGGGGTTGTAGAGCAGAGGCAAGCAGGGACAGGTAAGGAGACCCTCACTAGCTACTTCTACTCCCAGTACCTCTCGAGGTCATTAGGATAGTTGGTGCAAAAGGTCAATGCACTGGAACTCCATCACCAACAGTTTTGCCTCATCTTCCTCACTGCTGTGTGGGGGATTGCTCATTCGCCTGGGCTGGGGTACTGGCAAATGAGGAGTCTGCAAGTCTGGAAGCGGTGGAGCTATTATTGGGCAGATGGGTTCAAAGAACACGAGCTGCCCTGCTCCCAGGAGCCGCCTGGCTCACCTCTCCCCCAAGCTCCAGCAAGCCTAATTCCCAACTGGCTTTGTTTTTGGCTGTGTGTTTCCTTCGTTCCTTCTTGGGGAGAGAATGAAGAAAACACACAAACAGCCAGGGGCGTAACTACAATAGGGCAGGGGGAGACAGTTGTCTGGGGGCCCACTGCCTTGGGGGCCCCCTAGAGGCAAGTCACATGACTGACTCCCCCAGCCACGCACCCACCTGGGCTTCCTTCAGTGGTATTCATCCTCCAGAATTGAGGCCTGGAGCTACCAGAACAGCACATCTTTCTCTAGTACCATTAAATGACTTGCATCGTCCACAATTTAGGATGATGTTCTATTGTGGCACATAGGTCTCTCTCTCTCTCTCTCTCTCTCTCTCTCTCTCTCTCTCTCTCTCTATCTCTCTATCTATATCCTCATTTAAGATTTCTCTATTTCATGAGCTGAGCTTCAGTGAGGGGGAGCCATTTTAAAATCTTGTCTCTGGGCCCACTCCAGCCTTGCTACGCCCCTGCAGATGGCTCTTCCTTGCCAGCTGGGAAATCAGCTCCAGAGGACTGCACAGCCCTTCCGGGTGCTGCCCATGCTCCCTGTGAGTGGTGCTACATCCAGGGGGTGTGGCTGGTGCGCGTGTGGGGCCGCCGGGGAGAGGGGAGGACGTAAGCTCGCTCTCCCCTAGCTACGCGCTTAGCACAAGGGGTTAACACAGAAGTGGGGGAAGTGACTGAGCATGAGGCAGCCAGGGTGGGGAGAGGAGGGTGGGGAGGGGCCTCATCTGTGGCTCATTTACACCCCACCCCACATCCCACCATTCTGCCTGTATGGGCTGCTACTGGCAGCAGCAATTCTGGCTTGCCAGTGGAGCAGCAATGGAGAGACCAGGTAGCCACCGCTGCCAAAGGTGCACTCCACACGGCCTCCCACAGGGCATGCCATACAAATAATCAGCAGTGGCAGCACCCCTTAGCTGCTGAGGCTGGTAGTGAGGAGGAAGAGGCTGGTAACTGGGCATCGGAGGCAGGGGGTAGAGGTAGAAAAAGCGGGAGAGGTTGGCACCAGTGATGGGGGTAAGCAGCTCATTGCTGATTGCCTGACCAGGTGCTTCAGGCATGCTGAGGCGGAGGAGAAGGCAGTGGACAGGGGTGGAGGAGGTTCATCCTTCTACCCCTTGGGGTAGCAAGCATGAATTGTCCTCTTTGCTAAGCAGGGTCTGCCTGGGTTTGCATCTGAATGGGAGACTACATGTGCAAGCACTGTCAGTTATTCCCCTTAGGGGATGGGGCTGTTCTGGGAAGAGCACCCACATGCTTGCATGCAGAAGGTTCCAAGTTCCCGCCCTGGTATTTCCAAGATAGGGCTGAGAGAGACTCCTTCTGTACCTTTGGAGAAGCCGCTGTCAGTCTGAGTAGACAATACTGAGTTAGATGGTACAGTGGTCTGACTCGGTAGAAGCCAGCTTCCTATGTTCCTATGTATTATTATTATTATTATTATTATTATTATTATTATTATTATTAATTCGATTTCTATACCGCCCTTCCAAAAATGGCTCAGGGCGGTTTACAAAGAGAGATAACAAACAAATAAGATGGCTCCCTGTCCTCAAAGGGCTCACATTCTAAAAGGAAACATAAGACAGACACCAGCAACAGTCACTGGAAGTACTATGCTGGGGGTGGATAGGGCCAGTTACTCTCCCCCTGCTAAATAAAGAGAATCACCACGGTAAAAGGTGCCTCTTTGCCCAGTTAGCAGGGGTACCCCCCCCCAAAGACCCCCAAAGAGTCCACCTGAGACAATTGTCTCATTTCACCTTATGGGGGAGCCGCCCCTGTCTGCACAATATTTCTACAAAATGAGGTAATTGAATTTTGGACAGTATCACTCTGGACTGCACAGTGGAAGGAGTTAAACTTTGGCATGTAGCCCCATGTAAAGAATCCTTGGGAAAATCAGTAAACAGCATGCCAACTGGAAACATTCAACACAGCTCCTTCCCTAATAAGACAGTTCACTCCATGCAGGGTGCCTTTTTATTTGCCGGAGCAGGCAAACATTTGATTCTCCCTCCTGAAGTTTGAAGTGGGACATCATGTTGAGTCTTACTCATGGGCACTGAAGGCTGAGCTTGGCTCAAAGACAAATGGAGAGAGACAGATAGCTCAACAGAAGTTGTAGGCTGCATGCACACGTCAAAGCCGGGCCCTGGCTTTCTTCTAATCGGTTTTATAATTAATAGGTGACACAGGAGTGTCTCAGGGTGTCTGCTTTTTTCTCAAGACAGTAGTGCTGTTCAAAATTCTACCTCTTTGTTTTGCATAATGTGTGGAAACTTCAATAGTGGCTAATATTGGTTCAGGTCTCCCATTTTAGCCCATTGATGTGCTCGGCCAGTATGGGATATTTATTTGTTACATTTCTATTTCACCTTAGGTACAAAGGAAGCTTCTTTATACTGTGTCAAACTATTGGTCCATCTAGTTCAGTATTGTCTACACCGACCGGCAGAAGATCTTCAGGGATTCTGAAGAAGGTCTTTCCCAACCTTACTGGGAGATGCCAAGGATTGAACCTCGACCATTTGCATGCAAAGTATTTGTTCTTCCACATCACCGAGGACCTTGGGAACATCATACTCATGTAGATGGGTCTCCCAGTTGGCCGTGCATCCAGGTATTGTCCTAGCCAAGGGCTTCTTAGTTTCAGAGATGGAATGATATCTTCATGAACTGAATAAAATAGAGGTGACAAGAGATAAAGTCCCAGGACGTCTTCCTTACAAGAAAAGGCTAAAACAGTTGGGGTCTTATACTTTAGGAAAGGTGATTAAAGGGAAATATGAATTTATAAAATTATACATGCTGCAGAGAAAAAATGAATAGTGTGGATTTTTTCTCCATCATGCTATTAGAAATCTGGATCAGCCAGTAAAACTGACTGTCAGGAGTTTCAGGACAAACATATACCAGGTAGTTGCAGAGGCTGGTCAGAAAGTCTATTAACCAGTTACATTTATTCATGTGTAAATCAATTGATCATTCAGCCTAACATGGAATTCATTGATGCAGCCATTAACTGAAACATTATATATTTTCATCTGCTGGTTCAAATTGCCACTCTCATGCATCAAATTTCATTGGCAGGGGGGGAAAGATCAAAGGCATCTGAAATGCACAAAACCTTTCACAGACCCTTAGCTAATTTAATGTAAATACCAACAACAAATCACTCATATTAATTGGGTCTTTAATCTTCCATAAATGAGAGGGCATCAGGTGCATACAGAAATGCCATCAACAGTGCCAGAAGATCTACAGATTTGGAGTGTTAACAATTAGAAAGCTCATCGATGCTCCCTTAAAAACACCCGTAATTAAATAAGGAGCAAGTGTTCGCTCAAAGCAAGCCAGAAATAAAATGTGAATTCTGGTAACAAATACCTATGAGATATTAACTTTTTTAAAAAAGGTCTTTTTAAAAAAGTGATTTATGAAAGCGGAAAATAAAGGCAACACCCTCCCCCCAACAAAGCAAAACAAAACCCATTGCTAGTCTAAACTTTGCTAGGAACAAACTAAGGCCGCATTTCATTTCCACATAACAGGAAAACAGAGGTGAAGGGACCTCTGGTTTTGAAAACCGGGAGTCCAAATGTGGCCAATCACAGTTTCATCTAAAAAATGGCCCACTTTTTCCCTCCCTGGACTGTGATTTGCCCTTTGGTTTGTAGTGAGGTCTGCCACCCGGACCTCTAGTTCTGCAGTGCCAGCGTTATGTCCAAACACTGGCACTGCAGTCTGGTTGCTTTGCAACCAGAGTTGGGGGAGGAAGCTCCTCCCTCACTCCAGCTACTATTGGCTTATGGAGCTGTCCTTCAGTAAAGAAGGTAGCCCAGGCAGCCAGTTTCCCCTCCTCTCTGTAGTCAGCAAGGCTCCTCTCTGCAGAGCAAGACTGCAGAGAAGGAGCACTCCTGAACATCTGAATTAGGATGGGAGAGTATTGGACCTGTGGTTCCACATTACATCTGAAGAAAGCCTACATGTTATTATAAGAACAAATGAAACTGCTTTACTCTAAGTCCTCTGAGAGGGAAAGGTCCTACACCAGGGCTTCTCAAACTTGGGACTTCATATGTGCTTGGACTATAACTCCTATAATCCACAGCTACAGTGGCCAAAGGAGTTGCTGTCCAAGAACATCTTGGCACCCAAGGTTGAGAACCTCTGCCCTCAGATATGTGGCTGCTATCTACTGATGAGAAGAGCTGGTCTTGTGGTAGCAAGCATGACTTGTCCCCTTAGCTATGTAGGGTCTGCCCGGGTTGCATTTGAATGGGAGACTAGAAGTGTGAAGACTGGAAGAGATTCCCCTCAGGGGATGGAGCTGCTCTGGGAAGAGCAGAAGGTTCCAGGTTCCCTCCCTGGCAACTTCTACAAGATACGCCTGAGAGAGACTCTGCCTGCAACCTTGGAGAAGCCGCTGCCAGTCTGTGTAGACGATACTGAGCAAGATGGACCAATAGTCTGATTCAATATATGGCAGCTGCCTATGTTCCTAAGTTCCTATGATGCTGCTTCCATCTATGACAATCCTGTCAAGTGACCATCACTACATTTTACACTACTGTGTTTCTCAAGCTAATTGAATAATATAATTACATGCCATATGATGAAATTTTTCCTTTTCTCAGTGCTGAAGTTATGGCCTGCCAGGTTCTTTGAGTGGCCCTGAGCTTATTAAGAGAAAGGTTCGCAACCAATATCTGATGTATTTCCCCCACTCTTGGACTTAATCTTAGCTGTTGCATTGATTTTTCCACAAAGTACAATATTTAGCATCAGTACAATTAAAGTCCATGTTTGCCAGTATAAAAGAGAATAATCAATGGATTTGATGCAGCATAATTTGAGCATTCCTGTGTGCTACATCAGCCCATCTATCATAAAAGGTCTTTCTTTCTCTTTGAGATCTGTTTTATTAGGTACCATAGAAGCAGACATACAGTAAGCCAAATGCAATCTAATAATTATGTCAAAATTACATAGATCACCTTAGTCACAAATACGAGTGAAAACAAAAGCAAAGATTAAATGAGAGATGAATGATCTATCTATCTATCTATCTATCTATCTATCTATCTATCTATCTATCTATCTATCTATCTATCTGTCTGTCTGTCTGTCTGTCTGTCTGTCGTATTTCTATATCATTCATTCATTCATTCATTCATTCATTCATTCAATTTCTATACCACCCTTCCAAAAATGGCTCAGGGCGGTTTACACAGAGAAATAATAAATAAATAAGATGATCTGAGAGATGCATCTCTAGGCAGTGTACAAAGTTAATAAAACAGCAAATGTAAAATATAAAAGCAGTTAAAATTTGCAAAACAAATTTAAAAATCTCAGAATATAAAAACACATTAAATAGTTTAAAATTTCATCTAATAGTCTGAGAAAACAGGTACATCTTAAGGATCTTCCTAAAAGCAAACAGAGGAGATGCTCTTATTTCAATAGGGAGCATGTTACAGAGCCCAAGAGCAGCCACAGAAAAGGTCCAGTCCCGGGTCGCCACCAAAAGAGCCAGCGGCATCCATAACCGGACCTCTCCAGAAGATGGTAATAGGCGACAGGTCTCATGACAAAGAAGGTGCTCTCTTAAGTACCCTGGACCCAAACCATTAAGGACTTTATAGGTAATAACCAGCACTTTCTATTTCATTCAGAAACATAGCAGCAGCCAGTACAGTTCTTTCAAGACTGGTGTTATATGGTCCCTTCAGGTTGATCCAGAGACCAGTCTGGCAGCCACATTCTGTACCAATTGTAGATTCTGGAATACATACAAAGGCAGCCCCATGTAGAGTGCATTACAGTAGTCAAGCCTAGAGGTTACCAGCATGTGCACTACTATTTTAAGGTCATTTACCTCCAGAAATTTAAGGTCATTTACCTCCAGAAATTTGTCTGACATATCAGACAAAGCTGATAAAAAGCACTCCTGGCCACTGCCTCAACCTGAGAAACAAGAGAGCATTTGGGATCAAGGAGCACTCTCAGGCTGTGGTCTGATCTTTAAGGGGGAGTTGGTTATGCAGTGTGTGAAAAGGTACTTCCATTTGTTGGTCCTAAATTTCCTGGCAATCAATTTCATGGGATGACCCCTGGTTCTGGTTCTAGTGTTATGTAAGACCATAGGAACATAGGAGGCTGCCATATACTGAGTCAGATTACTGGTCTATCTAGCACAGTATTGTCTTCACAGACTGGCAGCGGATTCTCCAAGGTTGCAGGCAAGAATTTTTCTCAGCCCTATTTTGGAGAAGCCAGAGAGGACACTTGAAACCTTCTGCTCTTCCCAGAGCTGCTCCTTCTCCTGAGGGGAATATATTTCAGTGCTTACATGTGGTCTCCCTCTCCCATTCAAATACAACCAGGGCAGACGCTGCTTAGCTAAGGGGACAAGTCATGTTTGCTATCACAAGACCAGCTCTCCTCTCCCAAGAGGAGAGGGAGAAGAATTTCTCGCTATTCACTTTCTCCACACCATGCATGATTTTATAGACTTCTATCATGTCTCCCTGCAGTCGTCTTTTTTCTAAACTAAAAAGCCCCAGGTGTTGCAGCCTTGCCTCATAAGAAAGGTGCTCTAGGCCCCTGATCATCTTGGTTTCCCTCTTCTGCACCTTTTCCAGTTCTACAATGTCCTTTTTTAGATGTGGTGAGACCTGAATTGTATGCAACACCATAGTTTTGTATAAGGGCATTATAATATTAGAACTTTTATTTTCAATCCTCTTCCTAATGATCCCTAGCATGGAACTGGCCTTTTTCACAGCTGCCACACATTGAGTCGACACTTCCAACGAGCTATCCACCATGACCCCAAGATCCCTCTCCTGGTCCGTCACCGACAGCTCAGATCCCATCAGCATATACCTGAGTTGGGTTTTTTCATTCCAATGTGCATCACTTTACACTTGCCAACACTGAACCACATTTGCCACTTTGTCGCCCACTCCCACAGTTTGGGGAGATCCTTTTGGAGCTCCTCACAATCAATTTTGGATTTCACTACCCGAAAGAGTTTGGTATCATCTGCAACTTTGGCCTCCTCGCTGCTTACCCCTTCTTCTAGATCATTTATGAATAAATTAAGAAGCACCAGTCCCAGTACAGATCCCTGGGGGACCCCACTTCTTACTTCCCTCCATTGTGAAAACTCTCCATTTATCCCTACCCTCTGTTTCCTGTCTTTCAACCAGTTAGCAATCCACACATGTACGTATCCCCTTATCCCATGACTGCTAAGTTTCCTCAGGAGTCTTTGATGAGGAACTTTGTCGAAAGCTTTTTGGAAATCCAGGAAGCTCTTCTCACAATCAGTAAGAAGAAATTCTTCTGGGTCTGCAGGGAGAGAGGGCTTAGCCTGCTCTCTCCTCAGATTATCAAAAGGCAGCCCTGGGTGGCCGAATCGGCCGCCAATATGACTGCCGACTCCATCACAGAGCTGGCGGAGGCTGCAGGGATCAGGGGCCATGTGGCCCCCAGAAGCTCCAGGATGCCCCACGCAAATGTATGGGGCATCCTGGAGAGACCTTCTAGCCCAGGAGACTGCTTGCAACCTCCTGGCTGGGGGTCTCCTGGTGTGTCACCACGTGCTGCGGCAACACATGATTAAAAAAACAAGGTTAATGGAGCGATTGCTCCACTAACCTTGTTTAAGGGGTGGAGGATTTAACGAGGTTAGCTGCTGGGAGCCTCACAGCTCCTGTTACATCACACAATCGCCCAAAAGCGGACTGGGCTCCCTTAGCCCGCTTTTGGGTGATCATGGCAATAGCCTTCAGGTATACTATGTCAACTGGATCACCCTTATCCACACATTTCTTGACACTCTCAAATAACTCCAAAAGGTTCATGAGGCAAGATTTACCTTTGCAGAAGCCATGCTGGTTCTCTCCCAGCAGGGTCTGTTCTTCTATGTGCTTTACAATTTTATCCTTGAGGATGGTTTCCATCAATTTGTCTGGAACGGACATTAAGCTAACCGGCCGGTAATTTCCTGGATCGCCCCTGGATCCCTTTTTGAAAATTGGTGTTACATTGGCTACTTTCCAGTCCTCTGGTACAGAGCCTGATTGCAGGGATAAGTTATATAATTTAGCAAGCAGGTCAGAAATTTCACATTTGAGTTCTTTGAGGACTCTTGGGTGGATGCCATCCGGCCTTGGTGATTTGCTAGTTTTCATTTTTTCCAGACAGATACCATGGTTGATGGTATTGAAAGCCACAGAGAGATCTAAAAGCATCAGCAGAGTCACACTCCCTTTGCTGATAGCCAGTTGGATATCATTCACCAGGCCGACCAAGGCATTCTCAACCCCATAGCCCACTCGAAAGCCACTTTGAAATTAATCTAGATAATCTGTGTCATCCAAAACTGCCTGGAGTCAAGAAGAGACCACCAATCAACTTGCCCAACCATGGAAGATTAGAAATGGGTGAACTCCAACGTATCAAATAAAGGTTTCTTCAAATAAGGTCTAATAATAGCCTCCTTATCAGACAGTCTCTGATAATTTGATTACCAGATAGAATAAGCCAAGTTGGGCAAGGGTCAAGAGAATGCGTTGTAGGTCACAGAGTCCGAAGCAGTTTGTCCACATCCTCAGAAGTCACAAGCTGAAAGCGATCCAATCTAATCACATAAGAAGAGTTGCTGGACACCTCTATAATAGACTTCAATAACTGTGATAGCCAGTTTGGCCCAAATATCCAAATATGAAAGATCTTATCTGCAAAGAAGTAATTAAAGACATCACAGCCAGTGACTGAAGGTTCCAAGTTCAAATTCTAGAGGAGGCATAAATTAGCCCCCTCACAACCCTAGACAGCTCATCTTGTTGTGAATTTGTGGATGCAGTGTGGGCAAAAAAGAACCACTTTATTGCCAGAGCATAGATATTCAAATGTGCTCTGTGTTGTAATCTGTCAGATTCATGCCGAGTCTTCCTCCACTTGCGTTCTAGTCATCTACCTCGCTGCTTCAGCTCCCATAGTTTTTCCAAATACCACAGGGCTGACTTTGAAGCAGGTCGGAGAGGATGCTTAGGTGTGATTGTCTTTACCGCCTTAGTGATTTCATTATCCCATGTTTGCACCAGAGCATCGACCAGATCACTAGCAGAGCCAACTCCAAACCTTTCCAAGGCTTCTTGGAATCCTATTGGATCCAATAACCCTCTTGGGTTTACCAACCTAATACGTCCTTCACCCCTGCAGAGGTGGTTGTGGTTGCAAGTCCTACCTTAACCAGATGGTAATTTATCCATGACAATAGGAAGATGACAGGAGTCCCTACCCATGGAACACCTACCTGTTCAGAGCAAAATACCAAATTGAGCGTGTGATCAGCATCATCAGCAGAGACCAATTGGGATAGACCCATAGTTGTCGTGGCTGCTATGGACTTCTGAGCTGCTCCCCAAATGAGCTGCTCCCAAAATGAACACTGGAGTTCACCGCCGCCGCCACCACCAACCTGGGCCACTCCAATGCCAACTCCGCAACCAGGTCCGTCAGCTCAGTTAGGAACTATGTTGGGCAGCAGGGTGATTGGTACACCAACAGAAATCCCAATCTATCCTTGGTCCCTAGACTTAGGTGCATACATTCAAAATAGGCCAATTCCCTGACAGGGATCGAGGGAAGGAACATGTTATTCTTATAGACCACAGACACCCCACCTCCCCACAGTCACAAAGGAGTCACAAAGAAGCACAAAGTAGAATGTGAATGGGGATCTGCCTCCAGGCCTAAAGTGCATTAGAACTAGAGGGGAGGAGGTTTACAACTGCCTCCTCCTCCTCCTCTTGGCTGGGTTTAATTATCCATCCTTTGGCTGGCACCTCCCTGGGTGATTCAGCCATCAGACTCCATAGCCAGCCTCTTATCACTGGCCACCATTCTTTTCTGTGCTATGTTATCCTGGCTCCATCTGTCCTCCCTCCTTCCATTTCCCTACATCATCTAATCTTGTTCCAGCCTGTCTTCTCCAACCCCTCTATTGCCCCCACCCTCCAGGTACATTTGCTCCCTCCCAGGAGATGCTGACTATCCTGCCTTGGCTGACTCTGTCCCCACTCTTCCGCATTCTGCTGCGCCATTGAGGGGAGGAGTCACACTACCCGGTAAGCTTTTGCAGTCCCTCGCATCAAGGGGGTTTCCGCAAGGGTTTCTCACAGAACCCCAACATTGTATCCATTCGTTCTACCTAGAATTTTTTTCTGCTTGGACTTCTACTTCCTGACTATGTGATCCCTGAGAATCAGGGATTGATAGCATCACAGTGTCATGATACAGCCATGTAGATTTGGCTATGTGACTATGTCATAAAGTCAATTGCATGAAGGTGGCCAGGGGCATAGCAAGGTTGGAGTGGGCCCAGAGACAAGATTAAAGGTTTTGAAAATTGTGGGTGATGCAAGTCATTTAATGGTACTAGAGAAAAGACATGCTGTTCTGGTAGCTCCAGGTCATAACACTCACATCAGTTTCAGAGGGTGAATACAAATGAAGGAAGCCTGGGCGGGTGTGTGGCTGGGGGAGTCAGTCATGTGACTTCCCTCTGGGTCCCCTCCCCAAGGCAGTGGGCCCCCAGACAACTGTGTCCCCTTGCCCTATTATAGTTACGCCCCTGAAGGTGGCAAGCATTGCCCTGACCTGGAATGGGCAAACACACTAGCCCTCTTAAGACATTAGTAATGTGTTAGAGAGACAGGGCCTTTTTGGTTGTAGCCACATGGCTTTGGAATGCCCTTCCAGAAGACCTTCACCATGCTCACTCCCTCAGTGTTTTTAAAAAACAATTAAAGATGCATCTTTTTAGGGAGGCTTTTAAGTGTTTTATCAGCTGCTTTTACCTGGTAGGTTTCTTAGTTCTTAGTTTTTAGCATTTGACATATAACATTTAATTGGAATCCCTTTTTTTTGCTTGGTCTTTTAACTTATTTAATTTTATTATTTTAATTTTATTATTTTTTAAAATCATTTTATATTGTATCAATTTTGAATGAATGAATGGTAAATGGTTGACATAATGCCATCCAAAGAGGGTATGGAAGTTCCACCCTCCCCCTCCCTCCCCCTGCCATGCTGCTCACAATTACAGCGCTTGTCTGAAGAGGAGATGGCGGGCAGTTCTGTGATTGGCAAGCGACTCTTGCCTCTGTGTGTAGACAGCTGATTGGCTGGCTTTGCTGTGCAGATTGCTGGCAGCCCTGCTGGTGGTGTGCAATTTTGAAACTACTTAAAATGGTCCACCTGCAGTTGCACAGTACTATATACACTGGGAACTACTTAAGTAGGGTGGCACAATGTGGGCGTGATGTTCTAAGCAGTGGCTTTCGATACCATTGACCATGGTACCCTTTTGGAAAGGCTGGCCAAGTTGGAAGTGGGAGGCACTGTTTGGAGGTGGCTCCACTCCTACCTCATTCCCAAAAGGTGGTGCTGGGGGGCTACTGCTCAACCCCTTGCAATTTATGCTATGGGGTTCCACAAGGTTCCAGTCTTTCTCCTATGCTATTTAACATCTACATGAAACCGCTGAGAGAGTGGAGATGACACTCTGTTGTATCTCTCTTTTTCATCAGATGGGGTGACTGTCCTGAATCAGTGCTTGGATGCAGTAACGGACTGGATGAGGGTGAATAAACTGAGACACAATCCAGACAAGACAGAAGTACTGTTGGTCGGTGGTTCCTCTGTCTAGGTGAATGATGTTCAGCCTGTTCTAGATGGGGTTGCACTCCCCATGAAGGACCAGGTCCGCAACTTGGAGATGCTCATTGATCCAGCACTGTCATTAGAGGCTCAAGTAGTCTCTGTGGCTCGGAGCATCTTTTATGAGCTTCGGCTGATGTGCCACCTGTGACCTTACCTGGACAGAGAGATAGCTTGGCCACAATTACACAGGCTCTGGTAACCTCTGGCTTTGATTACTGCAATGTGTTGTACGTGGGGCTGCCTTTGAAAATGGTCCAGAAACTGTCGCTGGTACAAAATAGGGCTTTAAGATTATTAACTAGGACTGGACATTTTGACCCATATTATGCCAGTGCTTCATCAGCTGCATTGGCTCCCAGTCCATTTCCAGGCCCAATTCAAGGTTCTGTTTTTAACCTTTAAAGCCCTAAATTACTTGGGACTGGGTTATCTGAGAGAGCACCTTGCCCCATATGTTCCAACCTAGACCTTAAGATCTTCTTCAGAGGCTCTCCTCCAGGTGTCCCTGCCAAACAAAGTGAGGTGGGTGGCTAAGGAGAGGGTCTTTTCAGTGGTTGCTCCTTGTTTATGGAATAGCCTCCACAGTGAGGTTCGCCTAGCTTCATTGCTTTGTTCTTTTAGATGCCAGGTAAAGACTTTGTTTTTGTTTATCCAGGCCTTTTAAATTGAGATTTTCAGATTTGATGTAATTTGCTTTTTAACTAATTTTAAAATGAATTTTAAGCTGCTTTATATTGTGTTTTGTATTTTCTTTTCTCTCTTTCTTGACTGTTATGATTTAATGTATTCTGTGTTTTATCCACCCAGAGAACAATTTGTTATGGGGTGGCTAACAAAAAAGTTGTGTTTATTATTATTTCTTGTTTACACAGTCAGACAGGTGTTATTGACTGGTTTGTTTTATCTAGACATCAAGTCCTTCCCAAGGACCTGGGATGGCTGAATTTTATTATCAATATTGTTGTTGTTATTATAGATATCATCGCAAAATATAGGTTGCTCCCAGTTAAGTTGTTTTTTGTAGTTGGCTGATGGTGATTTCTATGGCCCCTATGGTGTTGAAGTGCTCTTCAAGATGTTTTGGAATTGCACCTAGGGTGCCAATTGCTACTGGGATTATTTTTGTCTCCTTCTGCCACAGCCTTTCAATTTCAATTTGTATATCTTTGTATTTGGTGATTTTTTCCCTTTCTTTTTCTTCTACAGGTGAAACTCGGAAAATTAGAATATCATGCAAAAGTCCATTAATTTCAGTAATGCAAATTAAAAGGTGAAACTTTTAATGTGACAGACACATTACATGCAAAGCGAGATAAGTCAAGCCTTAATTTGTTATAATTGTGATGATCATGGCGTACAGCTCATGAAAACCCCAAATCCACAATCTCAGAAAACTAGAATATTACATGGAACCAATAAGACAAGCATTGAAGAATAGAACAATATCGGACCTTTGCCCACCCCTGCTCTATTGATAACTATTGCTTTCTTTGGAGGAATACTTCATACCAGCTGACCTGGCACAGAGCATCTATGCCCCTAGTCCTCTCTCTCTCTCCTCCTTCCCTCCCTTCAGCCCCAGTCAGTTCTCCCCCTCCCAGTCTGCTTTCCTCCCCACCCACTGGCCTGGCCAGCTCCCAGCACTTTTCTTCCCTGCCCGTAGGCCTGGCTGGTGCTTTCCCTCCCTGGCCAGCCCTTTCCCTCCCTGGCGGGTGCTTTCCCTCGCCGCCTGCCAGCCCGGTGGCAGCACTTTCCCTCATTGCCCACATCCACTGCCGATGTACCCTTGGCTATCTGGATTAGCCACGGGTATGCCTTAGATAATTAAATATATAGATATGAAAGGATGCTATTTTCACTGTGGGAACAGGAAAATGCAGATCTGTGTTGCTTTCCTCATTCTGATTCATCAGAGTACCCCTGATTCTTTCAAAGATGATGTGAAAAAAGCTCCTCATTGTGTCTCTTTCTGCTGGACCCCCGGCATAATTGAGCAGCTCCGTGTCTATTTTTCCAGAACGAAAGAACAAAACGGTTCACTCCTTTGTCTGCATGAGGCATATTTGAAAGCAAACAGAAAGATGAACTCTAAAATAGAGTGGAGGCCATGTAGCCTTCTGCTGATGATGGACATGATAGATGGTTCAGGTCCAGGTCTGCGTGAACTCCTGATAATACCCACCAAATTAAGATAAATCATTGGTGAAGGGTACATGGAGACGGTGCCAAAAATCAATCATCTTTAGATTGAGATCCATTAATCAATCTCCTCCCTCCTGGTTTACCTCCTGTCTAGCTGCTTCTGGGGCCTTTTTGTCATTCCATTCACCAGCCATCTCTTTATTGTAGCAGCATCACCTCTGGCTGCGTGAACAAAGTTGCACGCCATGTGAAGGGATGTCCCTTTCATTCCTTTCTCCCCCTGCTGCTGAATGTAGCTTCTGGAGCACCAGGTGGTTTAGGCCCCCCAGAGGATATCTGACAAGACATCTCTAAGGGCAGCATCCTTTGTGCATGGGGATGATCCAGCCAGCATAAAAAGGACAAACCAGGAAGACATCTACACAAGATGCACCCTTGCCCAATTTCCCTTCCGATACCATAGACTTGCTTTTAAATTGATTGCTGTTAAAATGTTACTGCTAATGATGATAGTGAACATAGCGGGTATAATTGGACTTCCACCAATTGCTGGTATGTTCAGTGGCTGACATACTGCACAGTTCTCTGTCTGCCTTGTAATGGAACATGTGTGCATTTGTGCAAGAGTGTTCTTGTGCAAAACCCCAGAATTCTACAGACATTTCTGCGATGGATGGCCATAATTTCAAACAGTTCCAGTTGCCATTGTGCAACTGTGTTTGCACAATTCTTGGGTTTTGAGCAGGAATGATTTTTGGCAACTGTGTGCATATTTCCTTACAAGGCAGGTGGAACATTGTGCAGCATGTCATAGGAACATAGGAAGCTACCTTATATTGAGTCAGACCATTAGTCCATCAAGCCCAGTATTGTCTACACAGACTTGCAATGGCTTCTCCAAGGTTGCAGGCAGGAATCTCTCTCAGTCCTACCTTGGAGATGCCAGCAGGGGGGAACTTGGAACCTTCTGCATGTGAGCATGAAGGTGCTCTTCCCAGAGCGGCCTCATCCCCTGAGGGGAATATCTTACAGTGCTCATACATGCAGCCTCCCATTCAAATGCAAACCAGGGAAGACCCTGCTTAGCAAAGGTGACAATTCATGCTTGTTATTTTATTTATTTTATTTATTTTTTATTTATTTTTACACTTATATCCCACTCTTCCTCCGAGGAGCTCAGAGTGGTGTTCATCCTCACAACAACCCTGTGAGTTAGGTTAGGCTGAGAGATACATGACTGGCCCAGAGTCACCTAGTGGGTTTCATGGTTGAATGGGGATTCAAACTCAGGTCTTTCCACTCCTAGTCCAACACACAGGAACACAGGAAGCTGCCATATGCTGAGTCAGTCCATTGGTCTATCTAGCTCAATATTGTCTACAAAGACTGGCAGTGGCTTCTCCAAGGTTTTCAGGCAGGAATCTCTCTCAGCCCTATCTTGGAGATGCTGCCAGAGAGGGAACTTGGAACCTTCTGCTCTTCCCAGAGTGGCTTCATCCCCTGAGGGCAGAGGTGTAACTATAATAGGGCAAGGGGAGACAACTGTCTTGGGGGGGCCCCAGAGGCAAGTCACATGACTGACTCCCCCAGCCACGCACCTGCCCGGGCTTCCTTCAATTGTATTCATCCTTCAAAATTGATGTATTAAGACCTGGAGCTACCAGAATAGTATGTCTTTCTCTAGTACCATTAAATGACTTGCATCGTCCACAATTTACAAAACCTTAAAAAAAATAATTTAGGATTATGTTCTATTGTGGCACATAGGTGTTTTTTATATCTATCTATCTATCTATCTGCTTTTTGTTACCACTATTCTGCCTCATTTAAAATTTCTTTACTTCATGAGCTGAGCTTCGGTGGTGGTGGTGGGGCATTTTAAAATCTTGTCTCTGGGCCCACTCCAACCTTGCTACGCCCCTGCCTGAGGGGAATATCTTACAGTGTTGGCACATGTATGCTCCCATTCATATGTAACCAGGGTGGACCCTGCTTAGCTAAGGGGACAAGTCATGCTTGCTACCAGAAGACCAGCTCTCCTCCAGCACTCTAACCACTACACTTTGCTGGCTCCCCACAAGACCAGCTCTCCTCCAATCTCAGCCAATCTTATGTTCTTAAGACTATGTCAACTTGAGCCTCATTTCCACAAAGTAAGTCCACCTTTGTAGAAAAAAATTAGGAGCATGATAGTTTGGATTGTTGCCTCACCAAGCAGGGAGCTCCACCTCAAAGAGCTGGGGGGCATCATTCCCCACAAGCAAGTACAAGGTTAAGGCTGATACTTCTTGATTATGTAGCCAAGGCTATACATGTGTGGCACTACCTCACGCTGACCTGCAAGAGACAGGGCAGAGAGAGACTCCTGCCTGTCACCTTGGAGAAGCCACTGCCAGTCTGTGTAGACAATACTGAGCTAGATGGACCAATGGTCTGACTTGGTAGAAGGCAGCTTCCTATGTTCCTATTTCGGCCCCTTTTTTCCTCCCTTATAGGGAACTGTGCTCTAGACCAGGGGTAAGCAGGCTGGCTTTCCAGATGCCATTGAACTACAGTTCCCATCTTCCCCAGCCACAATTTATTGTGGCTGGGGTTGATCAGAGTTGTAGTTCAACATCAGCTGGAGAGCCAAGGTTACCTAACTCTGCTCTAGACAAATGCCCTCTAGCCAGCTGAAAAAGCACATCACTTCTGGGTTGCTGTGCAGAGATCTCTCCCTTTCTTCCTTTGGATGCACTCTATGGGGTGGCAGGAAATGGGAAGACACCTGCCAAAAAAACTAAGGCAATTGGCCCTGTCATCTGGGACCACACACTCAGCCTTCTTGCAGGCCAGGTGTGCTGAGACTAGCCCAGATTGGCCAGGATTTCTGCTGGGTCTTAACGGGATGCCTGCGCTGGTTTGCCAGTTGGCAGGTGGTTATCCTAATTCCCCCTCAACTGTTTGGACTCATGACCATCCCCTCCTTTGTATTGTAAGGCATCTCTAGGGCTCAGTGGAACTCTTTCACTCCCCTCCCCATCCTTCCCGGAAGCCTCTCCTCCAACCAGCAGTATCTCCCCATCTTATTTAGTCTCCCATGCCTTTGAATACCAGATGCAGGGGACCAAGAGCAGGAGAGACCGCATGCCTTCATCTCCTGCTTGTGGGCTTCCCAGAGGCATCTGGTGGGCCACTGTGGGAAAGAGAATGATGGCCTATATAAGCCTTGGGCCTGATCCAGCAGGGCTGTTCTTATGTTCTCCTTATCCCCTAGTCTGTACTCCTGCAGGGTTGATACTCAAAAGTGCCATTGGCTGAGAGAACCTGCCCATGTGGGGCAGAGGAGATAGAAACGATCCAACAAGATATAGAAACGATCCAATGATCCAACTCCCATACAAGATATATTACCCCTCTACTGCTGAGGCATCTGGACAAACTGGAGGGGTTCTAAACTAAGCTATTGCTCTCTGATACAAATCAATCCATAACCTGCATGGTAGCTAAGTTCTGTGTAGCAGCGGTGAAAACATGACAACAATTTTCACAGTCATGATCCAGTTGCTTGTAATATTCTTCTTTTAATGTTTTTTTAACTCTCTATTTGATCTTTGATCGAAATAAATATTGATTTGATTTGATATGTTCTCCTTGTGCCCTTATCTTGATTACATTTCGGCTTGTGAACTTGGGTGACATATTTATGAAATTTTGGAACAGAATTAAACCAGATGGAAATATGATCTCATTAATTTGAATACTTTATACGCTGTGTACGGTCTACTGTTTAAGCATGCCATATTTTAAAACTGATTTTTTTATACAAGTAACGAGATATTGAAGAGAATCTAGATCACAACTGACCTTTGCATAGATGCCTGTGTGAGGGGAATGCTATTTGATTTTTATGAAACATATAACATATCAGATAATGTTTTCATTCACCAGGGCTGGGGTTTGTAGCACTACATATTAAATGTAATTCATTGTCATGTCTCTGATCTTTACTGTAGCTGTGCAGAATTGAAAGCCGGAGGGATTTCACTATAATAACTTCTTAATCTCTTCCTTTGTCAATAGCTTTGCTTTCAGTAATATTCTCCTGGTCTTTCAGCTACTTCTTCCTTTTTTTTTTTCTTTTTTCTTTTGGCAGGGGGGCGGCAGGGGGAGATTTATATCTATACCAGATTTCATCTGACTCAGAGCATTAAACACAGACCAGTCTTTCAGTATGCAAATGCTTCCTCCCACATTATTTGATCTCTCTCCCAATTAGCCATTCTGTTATGGAAATCAGGATTTCAATACAGTTCGGTTAGCTAATTGGTAGCTCTGTCCACCAGGCTGTGCCTCTGCCTTCTGGCATCAATCCCCAGAGGGATTTTGTAATTTACATCACACGCACAGAGTTCCTAAAGTCCCATCATACTTTAGTGGGACTAAGAGAGGGAACCCAAAATAGGGCTATGCAGATAGGAGCAGGCAGGCTGATTCTGTACGGCTGGAATTCAGGGCCAAATTCAGGCTCCTTCTTTGTGATGTTGGAGTATACCCTTCACTTTCTCCCAGATTCCTTGGTGAATATGAGGCATGCTGTTTCCTGAAGCACTGCACTTGACAAAGTTGTAGAGAGGAAATATTCCACCTCGAACCTGGCCCACACTGATAGATAACCGTGTGCATGGAACACATACAATATGCTACATGTACATATAGCGATCCCACAAGTGTACATGCGGCAATCCTCCACCTCCAAACTGGCTTGCACTGATAGAGATTCCACATGTGTGCATGCAACTTGTTTCTATCCTCAGAGTGCATAGAGGTGCACTGTGCATACATCTGAGCCCCTGGTGGCGCAGTGGTAAAAACTGCCGCCCTGTAACCAGAAGGTTACAAGTTCGATCCTGACCAGGGGCTCAAGGTTGATTCAGCCTTCCATCCTTCCGAGGTCGGTAAAATGAGTACCCAGAATGTTGGGGGCAATATGCTAAAATCATTGTAAACCGCTTAGAGAGCTCTGGCTATAGAGCGGTATATAAATGTAAGTGCTATTGCTATTGCTATTGCTATTGCTATTGCTATTGCTATTGCTATCTTAGAGGTCCCTCAAATATACAAGCCAATGCCGAGACACTGAGGCTGCTCTCAAAACCTGCAGAAACTGGGCTAAGGGAGCCCAGCCGAGTTTCGGAGGGTCATGTGCTGCAACGGAAGTCACGCGGCTCCCGGCAGCAACCCACCTTAAATGCCACCCCTCTAAAATGAGGTTAGCGGAGCGTGCTCTCTGCTAACCCCATTTTCCAGACTGTGTGTCGCCATGGTGCAGCTCCATGCCGCGGCGACTCAATGCTGCGGTGACTAATGAGTAGTCGTCGTCCCCGTCCAGGAGGCTACAACAAGCCTCCTGGCATTGGGTGGCTGCCCAGCATGCCCCACATACTTGTGCAGAGCATGCTGGGACTTCTGGGGGCTGGGAGGCCCCCGATCCCTGCCGCTTCAACCGTCTCTGTGACGGAGCCAGTAATCGTGTGGGCAGGCCCTGATTTGGCTGTCCAGGGCAAGCTGCCTGCTAATGTGCGGGGAGAGTGGGTTAAGCCCACTCTCCCTGCAAACAACTCCCCCCCCCCCCCCGGCTCTCCACACTGCTCGTGCGGAAAGCCTTTCTATCTGAGAAAATTCTCTGATATTTCCATTTGGCAGGAACCCTCAAATATGGGGATAATGTCAGTTTTTCCATGAGGAAACCCCAAATTCTTTGAAATTCAGAGAAAATGTTCCACCTTGGAGAAATTTCTCCTAATTCCCAGCATGCATACTGCCGGTCATAATGACAGAAGTCTTACTAGTTGCAAAGATTAAGATGCTTGAGCTTCACAGGGCCATCCAAACTGTGAAGGGCCTTCCAGTTCATTTATAAATATAACATTTCTAATCAGTAAATAGGACATATATATACCAATGTTTGTTCATTGAAACAGTGAGTAAGAAGTGTGTCCCAGTGGTTCAGGGATGTTCACACTAGTTGAGACAACAACAACAACAACAATAATTTATATAACGCTTTTCAACAAAAAGGTTTCCAAAGCAGTTTAGATAGATAGATAGATAGATAGATAGATAGATAGATAGATAGATAGATAGATAGATAGATGGATGGATGGATGGATGGATGGATAGGTAGGTAGGTAGGTAGGTAGGTAGGTAGATAGATAGATAGATAGATAGATAGATAGATAGATAGATAGATAGATAGATAGATAGATAATAAATAAAGACAGACAGATGAAATCTCATCATATTCTACTTCAGTGCTTCTTAGCTTTGGATCCCCTAATATTGATGGACTACAACTCCCATCATCTCCTTATAGCAGATAGTTCTCATATGTACTCTCCCATCCAAATACAAACCAGAATGGACAATGGTTAGCAAACAGAACAATTTCTGTTTGTTACTGCAAGACCAGGTCTCCTTGGGTCTCCAGGTGTTGCTGGATTACAACTCATCTTTCTCAGCCACAATGTCCAAAGCCTGAGGATGATGGGAAATGTAGCCCAGCAATATCTGCGGACCCAAGGCTGGGAGCCCTGGTCTACTTCATAACAGTTAATTCAAAGGACCAACTAACAGTGACTGGCTGCATTCACACGTAACACGGAACCGGAGTTGAATGGGCCAGAGGTTCCCCAAGCATTATGTGTGAATGTGTGCAAATCCAGTTCCATGTGGTGACATACCCATGATTTCAGTTTTATGATTCCACTCTGAACCCATGCATTTTAGTGAGTTTTGTCACCACAACCTGAGGTTGGAGGCAGCCTGAGTTGTGTTCGAATGTGGAACCAGAGGCTTTCAACCCTTCAACTGGAGTTGAGAGAGGAAGCTCCTTCCTCAACTCCAGCCATGACTGGCTTTGCAGGCTGTCCTTCAGTCAAGAAGGAAGCCCGCACAGCCAGTTCTCCTTCCTCTCTGCAGTCTCACTGACTTCAGATAAATCACTCTCCATTGTGTCCAAATTCGGGCGGGAGAGTGTAGTGGGGAGCAGAACCATGGGTTCTATGGATAATCTATTTTGACTTCCTCCTTATTTATTTATTTATTTATTTATTTATTTAAAATATTTCTATACCACCCAAAACATGCGTCCTTGACATGTGAATGCATCCATTGTGTTATCTTTTCAAGGAACCTCAGATGGGAAGAAAGAATTTGCAGTGGAAGGCAAAAGAGGTCCATCTCCAAAACCCTCCAATCAATAATAAGGCCAATGGACAGAACATAGGTGATTAAGAACTGGAACACAGTATGGAATGGGATGTTAGCCATTGCATCTTCATGCATTTGGAGGGGTTCTCTGCCCTATCCATGGATGTATATGCATATTTGCAGATGGAGCTGGATTTGCCAGGGTATAACAACAGCGCACCATGCAGATAGACAGCTCTTAACTGAGTGTTCAAAGCATTCCACATACACGATTTCAGTAACTTTTACAAATCTCAGTAAGTTGGCTCAGTGGTCAGTAAGTATTATATCTCCCCATCATAGAAGGAGGACTGAGGCCACAGTCATTTGGTTAAAGCCTAGTGAATTCTGTGGCTGAGAAGGAAAATGAAGCCAGGACTTTCCTGCTGACAGAAGTTAGACACTGCCTGACACTATTTCTCATGGAATCCTAGGCTTGGAAGGGATCCAGTGGATCATCTATTTCAACTCCTTCCTTGAAGCAACACACTGAAGACTGTTACCCTGACTGTTGAATTATGGATTAATTCTGGGTAAAACAACTGTTGTAATGAGTTCAGATTTGCTACGAGGTTACAAGTTTCTGTATGTGAAATGGTGGTTAACTTAGCATACTGGAGAGTTGAGGTTTTGGTCATACTTGCCCCTTCCCTCCCAATGTCACGCCTGCCTCCTCCTGATGTCCCCCCCCGCATATATTTGTAGCAAACCACTCACATCATCTGACTTGTCCCATACTCCTTTGCATATAATTAAATAGGGATGTGCACGAATCGATTTTTTGTTGTTTTGATTTGTACCCGAATCAAATCATCCCTGATTTGTTTTGGGTCCGAATCTGACCCCCCGAATCAACCCAGATTTGATTTGTACCCAAATTTTCTGAATCCAAATAGATTCAGATTTTTAAAAAGGGTCTCAGGGCCAAAAGAGTGGGGTGGGTAGTACTGCCCAATGTGTGGAAGCTACCACTCAAATTTCAAAGAAAGATGCACCAACTTCAAAGATTCTTTAAAAATCACCCCTTTGCCCAGTTTCGTTGAAATTTGGGTGGTAGCTTCCACCCATTGGGAACTACCACCCAACCCATTTTGGCAACAAAATGGAGGTCTGAATCTCCAATTTTTTTGGGTCTGAATCTGGGGTGATTTGTTTTGTACCCAAATCTGGGCAATTGAGGACAAGGGTGATTTGTTTTGTCTACAAATCACCCGAATTGGCCAAATTCGGGAACAAATCATTTTGTACCCGAATCATTTCACACATCCCTATAATTAAATGAATCATAATTTATGTTTAAATAACAGACGATTCTGTCAGTCCTCTTGCATTTCAGTATTACACAGTGCAGAGAGGAGGGTAAGGCAAGTAACGTATGTGCTGGATTAAGTTTCCACTGGGACATTTATCATACCATAGAAATCGCTGCAAAAAATTGTGAGCTCAAACGAGACCAGGACATTGGAAGCCCCCAAAGTGAATTGTGCCCAAGACATTGTTTGCTGCAAACAATTGAGCCCCCTCCCTTCTAAAGAACAGCGCAAATAGTTCCGAAACACAGCTAGTGCTAGAAAAGCATCATCTTTAAAAGGAGGCTTACACTTTCCTCTCCTTGCTCTTGTCTTATGAATATTTATACACTGCGTCCGAGCGTCTGTGTTCTCCCTGATTAAATGCCACTATTCCCTCTGTGCTCCAGGAGCTGGTGCAGTCCTATCGAAATGAACAACAGGGTAATAGAAAAGACCCCCACAGCATTATTAATTACCCTCGCTGTCATTCCGAGGGTGCATAGGGGGACAAGACAGATGGCAAGACACCGAGCAGTTAATAAGAGACTGGTAGGCCTGAGCACTTCATACTACCTCGAGGAGGAGTGGCAATACATCACTGCTCGCGTGTGGCAATAAAAGATGGTCCGCTTTGGCACTTGCAGGAATTAGTCGGTCAAGAGGGATTGGGGGTGGGTGGGATGAAAATCAAAATGCAGTGGCTGACATGCAGATTAATGGTGCACTAGTGCAAATCTGTTGCACTAGTGCAAAGATGTTTATTTTATGTATTGATTTACTGAGGCGGTCTCGTGATCTGTGAGACCTGCTTTGGCCAGGTTTGCGGCCGCCCACACGATCGGCCGCCCACATGACTGCCGGCACCGTGACGGAGCTGGCGGGAGCTGGGGAGTGTGGGGGCTGTGTAGCCCCTGGAAGCTCCAGTATGCCCTGCACAAGTGCTCAGGGCATACTGGAGAGACCCCCGAGCTGGGAGGCTGCTTTTAAGCCTCCTGGTCGGGGGTCTACTCATGTGAGCACCACGGCTACTCACGATTTCAAAAACCGGGTTTGCAGAGCGCTCGGTCTGCAAACCCGGTTTAAGGGGAGGGGTACTTAAGCGGGTTAACAGCCTGGGAGCCACCGGGCTTGCCTGCGTGCTTGGTGGCTCACACGGTCAGCCAAAATCGGGCTAGGCTCCCCTAGCCCAATTTTGGCTGATCGTCAGAATAGCCTCACTGATTTGATTTGATTTATTTATGTGCCACCTGACTCCAAAGGCTCTAGGTGGTTCACAAAAATAAACACAACAGAACCAAAATAAAACAAACAGTTAAAGTCATTTAAAACCATTTCAAACATGTTGTGCTCACTTGTGTTTATGTACATATGTATGTATTTTTACATTTATCTCCTGCTTTTCCACTAAGGAGACCAGAGTTATTTATAGGTTATATACATGGTTATAGGTTTATCCTCACAACAATATGTTTATCCTCACAACAACCCTACAAGGTAGGTTATGCTGAGAGACAAGTGACTGGCTTGGAATCACCCAGTGATGCCATTCTCAGAACCAGCCCTAACTGGGTAGGGCAGTCCACTAGACCAGTTAGGGCTGGTCTTGAGAACCCCGGGACTGGTTCTGATCCTCTTCCTCCTCCTACCTCACTGCCTAGTCATGTGGGCAGCCGGGCTGCCGGCAGCTCCTTTCAGGCTGCCGGCAGCCATAATAATAATAATAATAATAATAATAATAATAATAATAATAATAATAAAAAAAAAACACATCCCTGTACTCAACCCTTGGGTGGCAGGGTTCCTTCCTCCCCGCAGTCACCTTTGTACGCCTTATGCTAGGAGGAAAGTGGCAGTGTGGGGAGGCTTTATTTCTTCAGCTCTCTTTCTTTTCTTCTGTTCTCCTGACCTGACATGCCATGACATCAGCATTTCAGGAAAAAAGAAGCTGGATTCTTTGCCAGGATCCATGGAGGAAGGAAGTGAGTTCAGGGGTGTAGCTATAATTGAGTGGATGGGTTCAAAAAACCTAGGGGCCCCAGCTCCTGGACAGGAGAGGAGAGCTGGTCTTGTGGTAGCAAGCATGGCTTGTCCCCTTAGCGCAGCAGGGTCCACCCTGGTTGCATTTGAATGGGAGACTAGAAGTGTGAGCACTGTAAGATATTCCCCTCAGGGGATGGAGCCGCTCTGGGAAGAGCATCTAGGTTCCAAGTTCCCTCCCTGGCAGCATCTCCAAGATAGGGCTGAGAGAGATTCCTGCCTGCAACCTTGGAGAAGCTGCTGCCAGTCTGTTTAGACAATACTGAGCTAGACAGACCAATGGTCTGACTCAGTATATGGCAGCTTCCTATATTCCTATGTTCCTGAGGGCCCCCAGTTCCACCCTTCCCTATTTTCTTCATTACCTCCCTCACTCCGGGGTGTTGCCAGGGAGAGGGGAGATCACGGGCCTGCTCTCCCCTCTCTATGCCCCTGAGTGGGGTACAGAGACATAGAGGAACTTCTTGAAAACCAAACGGTAGTTTGTGGAGGGTAGTTGAGAACTAATCCTTTCTTGATGCTTCTCCCAATACATCTTCTGACAGAAGGCCCACAGGAAATAAGAAAGAAGCACAATAAATATTTAAATTTGAATTCCAATCAAAGCTCCTTCCCCTAAAACTGTTGACTTCCTTACTGCACAAACGTGTTTGAAACCTGTAAACCAAAAGGGGAGCTTTTACATTTTCTTTTAAGGATGATACCACCAAATATACCTCATGCTTGCTATTAATCATACCTTCAATTCTTCAAGGAGTTTGGGTTCTTTAAAATATATTATAGATGTGGAAAACAAATTCTAGTGATCCCAGCTCCCTTTCATTTCTCTGTGTTTTTGTATGCTCTGTGTACATGAAAGTTTCTCAGTTTTTTGGGGAGGCTTCCAGGTGTGAACAGGCATTACATGAGAGCATAAAAACAACTTTAGTTGGCCAGGCTAATGGGTGGTTTAGCCTACCATCATTTTCCACAGTGGCCAATAGGGGCCACAGGGGACAATTCATGACTATGATCGCCAAGTCAGAAGGTACTTTCTACTCTAGTCAAGCTAAGAACTAAAAATGTAGGTGACAGTGAGCAGAAGATGGGCATTTAATGGCTTTTGATAGCCACTAGGCATGCTTACCAGCCAGAATGGGGGCAGAGACCAGACTTTTGCCTTTGTATTTATGACTAGAGAAAATTACACCCACACCAATGAAGATATATGAGGCCGAAATTGGAGGAAAGGAGAACAACTCTATTGAATTTAGAACCAAAGTTCTTAAGAGTTAGAGGCTCTCCACCTCTATTGTGTGTGAACAAATGACTCACCCTGAAGTTGGGGTCCCTGCCTATATTTATTTTTTTAATTTTACATTTTATATCCCGCTCTTCCTCCAAGGAGCCCAGAGCAGTGTTCTACATACTTAAGTTTCTCCTCACAACAACCCTGTGAAGTAGGTTAGGCTGAGAGATACGTGACTGGCCCAGAGTCACCCAGCTAGTATCATGGCTGAATGCGGATTTGAACTTGGGTCTCCCTGGTCCTAGATCAGGGCAACATCAGGACCTAATGCCAACTGCTGCTTCTCTTAGTCCACCAAAGGGGTCAGGCATCTATAGGACACATCACACCATCCCAAGTACACAGCAGGGTTGGAGTGGCCCCTGGGACAGGAAGTGAAGATGGATCCCTCTTTCCCCCATCTCCCTACCTAGGTGGAAGGGGGAAAGCAAAGAGTAAGTTGTCACTCAACTGGTGCCCCCCTTCCTAAGGGGCCCAGGGACATTTGTCCCTAACCTTGCTCAATTAGAGCTACATCTCTGTACCAACTCCTCCACCTGCAAGCTACACAGAGGTTAAGGCTGGTGATGACCTTGCAAATTAGAGAAAACCCTCCACCAGCATTCCCTAAACACTCAAGCATCTAGAGCAGGCTAGCTCAACTTAGGCCCCCAGCTGTTTTTGGACTACAACTCCCATAATCCTCAGTCACAGTGGCCAATAGCCAGTGGACCAACATCTGCAGAAGGGCAAAAGTTGAGCAGCTCCGATCTAGAGAAAGGGTGTCAAACTGTGGCCTTCCAGCTGTTGTTGGCCTACAGCTCCCATAATCCCTGGCTACTGAGTAATGGGATTGGGGATGCTGGGAGTTGCAGGCCGAGAACAACTGGTAGGCCGCAATTTGACACCTGATGAAAGGACTCCTCCTCCTCATGCCTTAGGGTGCTTATCACCAGAGGTGCATTTAGGAGCAGACCTTGAGGCCCAGGTCCAGTCCTCTACCATGGGAGGGGGGCCTCCAAACATTCCCCCATGGGCCTCCACCATGGCCCGCCAGCCCCATTTGCACCTTAAATGGTGGCGGGCTGGACAACATTTACGCCCTGGCAACGATGTGCTTCCTTTGACTATGCTGGGCAGCCACGGAGCGGGGGGCCTCCCTCCAAATGTCCCACGCCGCTGGCCATGTGCACACTCCTCAGTGCGAGCTGGCCTGGCTGGTGGTGACCATGTAGTGCTTGGGAGAGGCAGGGGCCAGCTGCACAGCACTTGTGTGACGTTCTCCAGTTCCGAGGGCAATCAGCAGCCTCCGGCCTGCCTGCCTTGGCAGTCAGCAGAAAAACATATGCGGGGGCCATCTAAGACCAGCTGTGTAACACACTCGCAGCGTGCCCCAGCCCCATCTCTCTTCTGGGGGTGATCAGCAGCTTCCCGCTTGCCTGCCTTCTAGGGATGTGTAAACAGGTTCGACGTCAAACAGTTTCGACGTTGAACTGAACCATCCCCTGTTCGGTCCGACCCCAGACTGAACACCCCCTGACAGTTGTGGGGGTTCGTGGACATTTTTTTAAAAAAAATTAATTTACCCCCTTCAGGGGAGTTGTTGGAGGTGGCGGGAGTTGTCCATGGAGGTTTCCCCTCCCCCTGCCGGCCTCCCTTCATGCCCATACTGTCCGTTTGGCCAGCTCTTCAGCCTGTTTGGGCCTTCCCCCTCTGGCACAGTGGCCATTCTGGAGGCCGCCGCGCCTGCGCAATTGGCCTCTGCATGGCCTGGGTCACGTGCAGCTCAGTAATAATTGGAAATAAAGGGGGTGAGTTTGTTATGCAAAAATAATAGGTGTCTTAACAGGGCTGGCTGGATACAGGAGAAGAGAATCACGTGGGCTTTCTGTAGGGGCGTAACTATAATAGGGCAAGGGGAGACAGTTGTCTGGGGGCCCACTGCCTGGGGGGGCTGACTCCCTCAGCCTGGGCTTCCTTCAGTTGTATTCATCCTCCAAATTTGATGTGAGTGTTAAGACCTGGAGCTACCAGAACAGCATGTCTTTCTCTAGTACTATTAAATGACTTGCATCGTCCACAATTTACAAAACCTTTTAAAAAATAATTTATAACTCCCAGTCTGTGTAGACAATACTGAGCTAGATAGACCAATGGTCTGACTCAGAATATGGCAGCTTCCTATGTTCTTAAGCCCACCCAACAAAATCGCCGGAGGATGTTCTGTTTTGTGTTCCGTCATTGGAAAAAAGATTGACGTGGTGCAAATGGGACAAAAGGGCTAGCCTGCCCACTAGGGCAACCTAGGAAGTTCCCTAGGGCACCAGTTCTTGGGGTGTGTGTGTGTGTGTGTGCACAAACAGGGATAGAATATAAAACTGCCAATTATTCTCCCTCTCCCTCTTGTACTGGAGTGCTGCAGAGTGGTATAAGAATGTAAGATGCAATGTTGCACCCTGCCCTCTACTCCCCAAAGGGCCAGAACATTCTGCACCTCAAAAGGCACAGTCTTCTTTGCTCATTGTGCCTCAGCCCCCAATCCACAGCTAGTCTCCGAAGCTGCACTCCCACTCTTGAAGATGAATGAACTGACTCAGCATTCCTTTCCAAAGGGTATCCAACTGGATCTCCAAATTAACATCTGCACCCTTTCATCACTGAAGTGTTAAGAGTTTTGCTCCCATAATAGATGAGAAAATCATTTCCACGGTATCCTCAGACCAGTGTAGACTAGGCATTGGATGGCCATCTGTGCAAGCTGGTCATCCAACCCCATAAATGATCTGCCTGTGTGGCTCAAGTTAAAGGCAGGACTCCACACTACTCAGCTGCAGGAGGTTGCCGTCATCAAACTACCCCTAGGGTGCCAAAATATCCTAGTTCAGCCCTGGGGACATAAGAACATAGGAACATAGGACGCTGCCATATACTGAGTCAGACCCTTGGTCCATGTAGGAACATAGGAAGCTGCCTTATACCGAGTCAGACCACAAGTCCACTGATTTATCTCAGTATTGTCTACCCAGACTGGCAGCGACTTCTCCAAGGTTGCAGGCAGGAATCTCTCTCAGCCCTATCTTGGAGATGCCAGGGAGGAAACGTGGAACCTTCTGCATGCAAGCATTCAGGTGGTCTTCTCAGAGCAG
Source organism: Hemicordylus capensis (assembly GCF_027244095.1). Lineage (NCBI taxonomy): Eukaryota > Metazoa > Chordata > Lepidosauria > Squamata > Cordylidae > Hemicordylus > Hemicordylus capensis. The sequence continues at coordinate 444,380,458 of NC_069657.1, forward strand.
CCCCACCCCCTAAGGGCTTAAGGGGCAGTGTAAGATATTCCCTAAAGGGAATATCTTACACTGCTCACACATGTAGTCTCCCATTCAAATGCAAACCCAGGGTGGACCCTGCTTAACAAAGGGGACAATTCATGCTTGCTACCACAAGACAGAAGGGACAGGATCTTCTTAGTTATTGCTCCCAGGCTTTGGAGTATTTTCCCCATGGATGTCCCTTGCTGCCTTTGAGATGCAAATAACAAACGACGACGACAACAACAGCAACAACAACATATTTATATACCACTTTTCAACAGGTTTCCAAAGCGGTTTACATAGAGAAATAATAAATAAATAAGATGGCTCCCTGTCCCCAAAGGGCTCACAACCTAAAAAGAAACATAAGACATACACCAGCAACAGTCACTGGAAGTACTGTGCTGGGGGTGGATAGGGCCAGTTACTCTCCCCCTGCTAAATAAAGAGAATCACCACATTTAAAAGGTGCCTGTTTACCCAGTTATCAGGGGATTAAATAAAAAGCTTGCTGTTTTTTACAGGTCTTTGCCCCTGAACTGGTGCTGGTTCCAGTGTCCTCTCGCTCCTCTGCCTCCTGCATTTTATGGTTTTTATTGTATGGTTGGATGTTTTAATGTGATTTTATAGATTTTGCTGTTCTGTTTTAACCTTGTAAACCACCTTGAGATAAATGTATGAAAGATGATATGGAAATCTAATGAGACATAAATAAAAATTAGTCAATATGATGCCAACAGTTTGCACTGAGGCAGTTTTCTATGATGGTCTCATTGGCTACCAAGATATTCCCAACGTTCACCTGGAACCAAACTTCCCTTGGAGAGCAAACACAGCCTTGTACCTCAGTGCTGAAGTATAATTTCATACCTGGGGAAGCAATGCAGAACCAGCTTGTAAAAACCTCAATACATTATCATAAATAGAGTGAAGAAGCAGAAGCACAATTGCACTCCATGCCTATTAGAGAGAGATGTTTAACAGAACAATTAATTCAAGGTAAAATGTACTGTATAGTAGCAACAAAATAATAATGTGCAATGTTCAGGAATGCACCAGTGAACACTATAAAAAACAAGTAAGTCTCAGAGAAGTCTTTTCTCAAAGGTTTGTGCAGCTTTCTAAAGCAGACAGCTGTAACCTATGAGGAGGGTTGTATAGGGAAGCAATTAAGGGAGAAGTCACTTGAGATGGTATTTTGCGATCTGGTTATGAATCTGATTTCCAAAGCCAGTGTTAATTAAATGATTATTTACTGTTCTTTGCTGTGCAACTGACAATTGTCTCACTGGGGCAAGCCACCTTGGCACTCCAGCTGTGGTTGAACTACAACTCCCATCATCCACGACCACAATAAGGGTGATGAGAGTTGTAGTTTAATAACATCTGGAGAGCCAGTGTTGTCTGCCCCTGCCGTAAGCTTTATCTGTCAACAAGAGCACGTATTCCACACCATATTCAACAGAGACACATTCACTCATGATACAACTCTCAGATTAGGTAATGGACAGACCATCTCTTCCCGCATGAACTTGTCAGTTCACTGTGAACATTTGGGTCGCATTCACAAGTAACACAAAACTGGAGTTGATCTCTGTTCAGCAGAACTCCATTACACCCAAATGCCACCAAAGCGACCTGAAGTTTGCCTCAGCAAACTCCAATTTGAACCTTTAGTTTTCAGTAAGGTTTGCTGCCGAATACAGAGGTCTGGCCACTAAGGGTGGCCAGAACCGAAGGGGTATACTCGTGAGTCAAATAGGCCGTAACCCAAAATTTGGCTTTAAAAAAGCCAAATCTGGCAACAAAACATGGATGGTGGCATAACTGTGGTTCTGTGCTCTTTCTGAAACCGCAGTCATAGAGACGGTGGCACAGACCTGCCCAGGACCACATCTGCTCCATGTCTGTGGCACTTTTCGCTGGTCTCCACTCTGAGCACTCACCCTCGCCCCTCCTGTCTCTGGTCCAAGAAAGCAGTTGCCCAGCAACAGGGATCCTGCCACGGCCTATCCCAAGCTTTTCTGCCTGTCAAGCGGCACAGTCACACAGGGGCATTCCCTCTTCACACTCTGTCACTTGCTCCCCCCTCTTTGCAAACAGGAGGGAAAGGGGATGGGATAACAGGACAGGCATTAAGTGTTTTCCCCCCCAAGAATGAAGCAGCAATGATGTATGTTCATTGGGACATGTCCACCCTTACATGTGCCTGAAAATGGCAACCCCCACTCTCCTGCGGTCGCTGGAAATCAGGGCTCCCCTCTCCTGCAATTTCCTGCAGTGGCAGATCTGCATACAGTGTAATGATGGCCCACGTGGGAATTTTGAATGACAGCAAAGCTCTATCCCTACACCCGGAATTTCCCCTGTCCGTTCATGCAGCTATGCACTGACACATAAAGTCTCATAGGGTCTCACTGGGTCCCTTTGGGTCCAAACAGGGCTTGTCAGGGTAGGAGAAGGTTGCAGGGCAAAAATTCTATCATTAATCAGAGAGACTGGTGGCAGGGGGGGGCACATAAGCGGGACCCCCTTTGTTAGGTCAGCTCAACTCATGAGTGTGCAGTCTGATGGAAAACCAAGGGTATTCTACCCGGTGGTCCTCCCCAGTAGACTGGCCCTCTCATGAGAGCACTAGTCCACCAGCAGCAAGCTGCCAGAGGAGCAGGAGTGTAGTTTGGTCTGCATGGACTGCTTTGCCAGACTGAGCACTCCCAAGAGCACCCTAGGTCACAGTGGGACAGACCCCCCCAGGATCCTTTGCCTTCCCTCAAATACATATTCCCTCCTAGGAATTCATCACGTTCCCTTTCCTTTCCTGGGTAACAGGGAAATAGTGCCCCCCCAAGACCCCCCAGAAATCGTGCCTGTGCAGGATAGTTTTGTTGAGGGGCTCTTAGGAGGGTGGCGATGCTATCACTCTCAGAAGGAGTGCTGACATGGCATGGCATTTAAAAGGATTTAAATACCCTTTCCATGCCAAGGGCAAGCGGACAGTTCCTAAAAGGCACAATCGTGCTCAGCATGCCCCCTTGAAGATCATGTCCAATGGCAGCCACACTGGTGAGATGCTGACACCTTGCTCACAGTCTAGCAACACAAGTGCTATGGAGATTGCTGGGAACAGCCTCGGGGGACCAGGAAGAGGGAAGGGCTCCCCGCTCCTGAGACAGGAGGTTTCTGGTCCACTGTTGGACAAATGTCTGCAATGCGATTTATGGTTTGAAATTGAAACCGTAGGTTCGTCAACCTCCAATTTCATGTTATGTGTGAATGAGGCCTTGGAGAAGATTTCTGGAAAGTCCCTCCACCTAGTGAAGAGCAAAGGGTTAAGGCCCATGACCAGGTCTTCCCCATAACAGAAATGGAACTCATTGCCAATGGAGGCTCAGCTGTCCAAATCACTGAGCACACTCAGGAGACCTTTGAAAACAACTCTGTTTGAGCACGTCTTTAATGGAGGTTGTCAATGGCATTTTTGTTGTTTTCACTGCATTCTGATTTTAGCTGTCACTGCTATGCTAATGTCATTTCCTCCTAATTTAGCATTGTTTTTATATTGTTATTTGGTTGGAAACATGGGGTAAATTATGTTTTCAGAAATGAAATGAAAGTGCTAGCCCAGAGGTTGCCAACCTGAGTCCCTAGATATTGTTGGACTACAACTTCCATCCTTCTCAGCTACAATGGCCAAAGGGTGGAGATGATGGGAGTTGTAGTCCAACAACTTCTGGGGATCCAAAGTATCAATCCCTGGGCTAGTCCACAACAGAGGAAGAGGAAGAGGGGTTGCAACTCTGGAGAGAACTTATGATTGTGAAGAACCCAATAGAGAAACTTAGACAATGTTAAGGAGGACAGGTCTATCAATGGCTACTAGTCTGGTGGCTTATAGGCCACCTCCAGGCTCAGAGGCACGATGCCTTTCAATACCAGTTGCAGGGGAGCAACAGCAGGAGAAAGAGTGTGCACTCACCTCTTGCCTGTGGGCTTCCCAGAAGCATCTGTTGGGCCACTGTGTGAAACAGGATGCTGGACTAGACAGCCCTTGGGCCTGATCCAGCAGGGCTGTTTTTATGTTCTAAACTGCTGAGTGATATGTCCTTGGCTGGGTGTTAGAGGAAGGGTAATGAAGATCCCTGCCTTAAAGCAGAAAGATAAAATTCCAGTGCAAGTCAGAATGAAACAGGAAGGATAGACTCCAGTGATGTAATTAGTGACTAAGCAGCATTGATAATTCCTACCTATTAGAGGAATAAAAAGGAAGGATTCACCAGTGCAGTGAGAGAGCAGCCTAACAGAACTTCCCAACTGCACATGTGCAGCAGGGAAGGGGCCATGTTCGATCTCCTCCTTTGCCCAGGAAGCTCTTTGTTTCACCAAAAATATGTCCCCAAGGGCTGCTAAACCCTCAAGTCCATATTTTTGGGTGGCACAGGAGCCTTTCTGAGGAAGGGAATGGTGTTGAATAATGTCACTTCCCCACTTCACTGGTGCATTTAGGGAGGAAGTACTGTTAGGCTGCTCTCTTGCTCCACTGATGTATCATTGCTCTGTATATTAGGCAGTGATTTTTCCATCCCAAGGAAGATGCTAGGGTTTTGGGAGAAACCATCTGGGGAAATCCTTAGAAATTATTCTTTTGGAGAAACCCTTAACTTATTTGAAATTTCATTCAAATTTCAATTCGGAAAAATGTCTGTTACTGTGTTCCCTCTAACCGGGATTCCCATATGTTGTTGACTACAACTCCCAGAATCCCCAGCTGCAATAGCTTTTGCTTGGGGATTCTGTCAACAACATCTGGGAATCCCTGTTAGAGGGAACACTGGTCTGTTACAATCCAAATTCTAAGACATCTCTGTGGGGACCCTGGAGAAGCCACTGTTGTGTCTCCATGGCTCTCAGGGTATAGTATTGATCTTCCTCAAGCCCATTTGCTTAGGAACTCCCTGGAAACTGGTAGGTCTGGAGAAGCTAGTGCTAACTCTCCAGGGCTCTAGGGACATGTTTCATTGTCATTTTTTACCTCAAACCTTTGGGCAATTTAGATCCATTTGTAAAAAGTTAAATGAAAAATCGTTTGAGCA